>NC_143582.1:121269020-121880617 GCF_048544385.1 Mastigoproctus giganteus
TTGTATAGTAGCAGTAGTTGCAAATTATGCAAGAAAACAAGCTTATATAGCATCAACAAAAAAAAAAAAAAAAAACGTACACACTTCACCCATCCATACCCTCCAAGAATTTTTCTAGTTCTTCCTTGAATTCACCCACTTCCAGAACAATAAATGGAAGCCAGTTTCAACAATCAACACCCACTGGCTGAGACACTCAGTCTGCTATTTTCCTTTGCCTCCTTTGCCAAATATTTTTCAGTCTGCTTTAGCTTGCCTAACATCTTTTGTGACTTGATTGCAGGCCAGTTTATATCGCATCTGTATGAGCTTCTGTATCACCTGATAATTTATATGCGTCCAATGTTCGACTATTGGCATTCATGGTAGGCAGACGTGCCTTGTGGGGCTCTTCATAGCTGTTGGGCGCCTCCGTAGCCAGGTGGGAAGGAGCAGCAGTGCGTAGCACACGCTTCTTGATTAGACCGGGGTTCGAGCCCGTCACCACCAAATACGGAGGATGCGGAAAGGTCAAGAGAATGACCACCGCATATTCCCGGAGCAATATGGCCTTAGTTGCTTATGCTCCTAATAACAAAATAACAAATCATAGCTGTTGTTTGTTTGTATGTATGTAGGCTTTACGGCGAGAAAAGGGCAGCAAAGGCCATAATGCGCCTAACTATGGTGATGTTAAATACATAGTTCTATTTGTATAGATGTTATTCAAATTTATACTGCACTCTTCATAGTGATTACAAAGAATTATAGATAAGAGGGGATTAGTGGAGTAGAGAAAGATTTCAGAGGTTATTTAGTATATTGTAAAGTTTATTTTGATAAGTTTTTATTTTCCTGTAATAGTTTGATTTTTATATTATAAATATAATTTTTGAAAGTTCTTTTATTGATATTTAGTAAATTTTACAATGGTTTGTTAAAAGATCCACCTTGAACACATCGTTAGAGGGAACCATGACTCAAACGGATGTTGTTGTTTGGTTTTTAGGAGCATTAGCAACTAAGGCCATATTGCTCGGGAATATGCGGTGGTCATTCCTTGACCTTTCCGCATCCTCCATATTTGGTGGTGACGGGCTCGAACCCCGGTCTAATCAAGAAGCGTGTGGTTCGCACTGCTGCTCCTTCCCACCTGGCTACGGAGACGCCATACTCAAACGGAAATAGCCAATAGTGATTTCCAGGTGAGTCGTAATTCTGTCCTTTGCACAACCTGTGGCATGTATTCCAATGTAAACCTAGTAGATAATCATACCTAACCAGGCAATTCTTTTCTTTGTCATGATTATAAGGAGGGATACCGATCTTAAGTAAAAATTTGGTGCATTGATAGAACAATTTGAGTCACTGTAAAAACAAGTACTTGCCCTCGAGAATAATATAAATGGGAGCTCATCAGGGACTCAAGACTCTAGTAACCTACCAAGTGATGCACTCCCAAATTGGGCCCAGAACAGAATAACCAAGTGCAAACTACTCTGGTTCAAAAGGACTTAGTTCTATTAGCAGACTCCATTGTCAGGAAAACGGATTGGTGGACTAGAACCAGGTATTGTCTGCCGGGAGCAACTATTAATGATATCACCAACAGACTGACAGATTTTAATGGGGGTAAAGAGAATATTATTATTCATGTGGGGACTAATATATTAAGCACAAACGATCTGACGATTTGTTAGACAAATATAGGACCATGCTGAAGAAATGCCACGAGTTAGGTCACAATGTCTATGTGTCTGCAATTCTGCCCAGGCATGATAGGAGGGATTATATGCTGAAAGCCTTGTGGATTAACTCAAGACTTGAAGGACTCTGCAAGGCTTTTGGGGGGGGGGGGAATTTCTATCAACTTTGGCCCGCACTTGTAGGTAGACGGAATCTGTTTTGTAGAGACGGGATACATTTAAACAAAGGTGGTACAAGAGTTTTTGCGTAATAAAGATACGCATCTATCTGATAATATTGGTCAAAGTAGCACTTGCACATACTTCAGGAGTTCTTGTTTGTTACTGCAACAGAACATATTAGCAAGATGTTCTGAGGGAAGAAATGTTTCAAATGAGCAGGTAGCTAATGCCAAGGAAGCAAGCTTAAATAACTTTAAGGAGTGTGTCAGGATTGTTAAATGTAAAAGAACACTAAGACTTAATTGTTGATACAGTAATGTCAGAAGTGTTGTCAATAAAACGAGTGAATTCGAACTGATGGTTAGGACAAGTAATGTTGACTTAATAGGCTATACGGAAATGTGGTGCCACCCACAGATAAGGTTATTTGTTATTTGGTTTTTTTAGGAGCATTAGCAACTAAGGCCATATTGCTTCGGGGATATGCGGTGGTCATTTCATGACCTTTCCGCATCCTCCGTATTTGGTGGTCACGGGCTCAAACCCACAGATAAGGGATGATGAGTTTCAGTACGGTATGTATAATGTATTTAGGAAGGATAGGAAAAATATAAGGAGTGGTGGGTCATGCTTCTTATCAAAAGCAGCCTGAGCGTGACGAAAGCTTTCCCGGATTCAGATGTTTCACATGCTAGTACAGAATCTGTATGGTGTGAGATAGTTGGAAGCAAAGGTAGAATGAGAGGGGAAGTAATCTACAGGCCAGGTGATTGTGAAAATTATAATGAGAGCCTCTACATGCAAATGGAATGCACAATTAAGTATCAATGTCATATTATGGGTGATTTTAATTTGCCTCTAATTGAATAGAGCAAATGGGAAAAAAACTCCACATGGGGAACAAAATTTTTAAATCAACTAGACGATTGTTATTTGTATCAATATGTCAGGGAAAGTACTAGGGAAAAGAATAATCTAGACATCATCACCCATGAACCAGATGACATAATAGGACTGACAGTATGGGAACCAGAAGCAGGAAGTGATCACGGAGCTCTACAGTGGATAATGAAGCGAGGTAACAGTAGTTAAAGGCAAAGATTGGGTATAATTTCAAGAAAGGAAATTATGACAGTTTAAGGTGCTACATAGTCTCTATTAACTGGGTAGATATCGCACAGAGAACGAATACAACTGAATTATGGTATACCTTTAAAACATTAATCGCGGAAGCCTTGAATGCTTAAATACCATTAAAAAAATACTCCACAAAGAAGATTCCAAATTGGATGAATAAGGAAGTTGCCAGATTACTTGAGCAGATAAAGATGACATGGAAAAGTTACAGAGCAATAAAAAGTACTGAAGCCTATAACAGCTACAAATTGATCTGTAATAGTGCCACAGAAATGGTTAGGCTGGCAAAGGCTGCCGAACCTCTGAATGAGAAATCGCTGGCAAAGAGTGGAGATAAGGAATCCTTCACATATATAAATACAAAAAAAAAAAAAAAAAAAAGGACAAACCAGATCGGACCCTTATGTAATGGACATGGGATATACCCCAGCTGAAGTTGCAGATGAACTCAACAGTTACTTTGCATCAATATTTACAAAAGAAATACGCTTTGTGTCAATGAGAAATTATGGAAGTAAAGTTGAAAAAAATGTAATTCATGATGTTGAAATTTCATGTTTATTTAATGAAAAAAACTTTCGAGCCTACAGGCTAATAAGGCTCCTAGGATTGATGGCATAAATCCTATTATCTTAAGGGAGGCAGCAAGTGAGTGCATTGAGCCAATGAGGCTAATTATGAGAGAATCACTGGATTTGCGAGCGACTCTGCTGGATTTTAAAAGTGCCAATGTGTCTCTGGTACATAAGGGCGGTTCTAAGAGTGTAGTAGAAAATTACCGGCCAATCAGTTTAACTTCGGTAGTAGGGAAAATCATGGAGACAATGATCGAGGGTGGAATTCATGATCATTTAGATAGAAATGGAATTCTGATAGATACAAAGCATGGTTTTGTAAAGGGAAAATCATGTTTAACTAATCTGGTTGGCTATTTTGACAAGGTCACTCAAGAGCTGGATTTAAGAAATAATTTCGGCATTGTTTATTTGGATTTCAGCAAAGTATCTGACTCAGTCCCACATGAGCAGAATACTTTATAAGTTGGAACAGGTTAGAATCAGAGGGAAAATCCTTAGATGGATAGCTGTATGGCTTCAGGGCAGGAAGCAGAGGGTTGTGATAAATGGTTATTCTTCAGATTGATTTAATGTAAGAATTGGGAATCCCCAAGGATCAGTAGACTTGTTTTCAAGATGCAGAACCCTACCACAACCAAGAAACTTGGCAACCACTTAGCATGAGGAGAAAACAACCTCATCACTATGAACCCTGTGCTGAACCTGAGCCTGAAAAGCAACACTGGCAAAACTCAATAAGAAACAACCACTACCCTGTGATTAAAAAAATCTGAACACAAAACTCAACAGACTCATTGTTTCCTCTACAAATCATATCATATGATGTAACAAACACTAAACTAGACACTCTCCCATCAGGATCAAAATTGCATGTGACTAACTGTACTGGTTGAAGCCAAAACTGATGTCTCACCTTCCTCCTATCAGGATAAGACAAGACAAACACTGAAATGGACTCTCCAATCAGACAGCAGCTATGCTGCCACCTCATCAGTTGACGGCTTGGGCTGGACACCTTGTGAAACCCACTTTGCTGGCCAAAGCCAAGGCTGGTCCCATCTTCTTCTTCTTACCACAATAAGACAAGGAAATCACCAAAACAGACACTCTCCAACCAAGACTTTGACTGCAGCTAAGCTGTCACCTCACCAGTTGGCGATCTGGGCAGGGCACCTAGCCTCACCCACTTTCTTTCCTTATCATGGTGGGGGAGAAGAAGGGAGGATTTCTTGTCTCTTTCCCTCTCTGCCACCCCTGCTTTCTCCAGGTGGGTCATGGGCATGCCCCACTGGAAATCATTAAGGTCGTCTTCTCTTTCTTCTACATACTTCTGACTTCCCCCACTCTGGCCTTCAGTCTCCCGCCCAACTCTGTCTGTACACTAGCACACGTTTCACATGTCCAAATTTAAATATGACAAAATTAAACCATGCTCAACATTCTCAGCTTTTCCAATTCTAGCATTATCTCCTTTTTTTTTTTTTTTTTTTTTTCATAGACCCTAGCCACTGAAATCTCAGGAAATTAGGTGGCAGGGCCTGCAGAGTAAAACAAATTACTGGTGTACCTGGTCTGCCTCCATGGGGCTTAGTGTGGACAACATTGGGACCCACCAGGGGCTTGATTGATTGATTGGTTTGGTTTTTTATGGCGCATTGGCAGCTGTGGCCATAATGCGCCAAGACTAGGTAATATTTAAAAAGTTTACCCACCAGGGGCCCAGTGGCTAAATGGCCAGAAGAACAATGGTACATGACTACACACCACAATATCCATACACTTTCAAATCTCTGGCCTGTACAGTGTATTGTATCACACGACAATGTAAACTACGTAGAGATGGGGGAAACCCCTAGTGCCATTAGACCCTAAACACACTACTGGGACCACTGTTGTTTTTGATTTTCATAAATGACATCGATGAAGGAACTGAGGGCATGATGTATAAATTTGCAGAAGATGTAAAGATTGGTCGAGTAGTTAATGATCACCACCAAGCACAGCTGCTTCAGAGTGACCTAAATAGAATTCAGGGATGGTCAGAAAAATGGCAGCTATGCTTTAATGCAGCAAAGTGTAAGGTATTAACACCTGAAGAACAGTAATCTCAAAATAACTTATACACTTGGTGGAGTTGAACTAAAGCCAGTAGTGGAGGAAAGGGACTTAGGTGTTACAATACAGTCAGACATGAAGTTCTCAGCGTATTGCAGACAGGTTGCAAGGAAGGCCCATTCTCCGAGCATCGTAGACAGGTTGCAAGGAAGATCCATGGTGTCTTATTGATGATTTATAGAACATTTGCTAGTAGAGATAAGGACATTATATAAGGCTATTGTTAGACCACACTTGGAACACTGTATTCAATTATGGAGACTGCACCTAAAGAAAGACATTGTGCCTCTTGAAAGGGTACAAAGAAGGGTAACTCGCCTGGTGAGATCGGCAAAAGGGCATCCATATGAGGAAAGGCTTTGAATATGTGGGCTGCAGAGCTTGGAAACTAGGCACCTTAGAGGAGACTTGATTTAGGTGTTCTAAGGCTCCAAGAGGCATAAGTAAAATGAATGAGGATGAAATTTTCACCGTTTTAAATGATTCTAGAACTAGGGGCCATAATTTCACGTTACGGAAGGATATATTTAGACTGTATTGCAGGAAGTTTTATTTTAGCTAGCAAGTTATAAATTACTGGAATAGGTTACCAACATGGGGTGGTGGAGGCTGAAAATTTGGTGAAATTCAAAGGTCAGCAGAATAATTATCTACAGAAGGATGCAAATTCATAGATTGTCTATTTCCTTTTCTCTTAATAATTATTATTATTTTAATTTTCTTCTTATTATTATTATATTTAATTTTTTTTTTTTTTTTTTTTGGCTGGTTCAGCATAAGCATAGGCATCCTTGTACCATATGACCATTGCTAATACTAATGCTAACATATTTTTCTTCTCTGCAATGAGTCCTTTATATGATACCCATTTAAGGCTAAGCCTTGAACAGTATTTCTTAGTTGGTATGAAAAGTCTAGTTGCTTCTATAATTATTTCCTTGAATACAACCATTTACAATTTTCTGATGGTAACTTTATCAGTTGACTCCACTGTATAGAATATAAACACTGTCTGAGACCACTGTATTATTATTATTATCATCATTATTAGTTATATGGTGCAAGGAAGCCTGAGGCTTATGCTGCACCAACCAAAAAAAAATTCCGGAGCTATCCTGAGAGAGAGAGAGAGAGAGTCAAAATAAAATCACCAAGAAAGAGAAGAAATGATATCCAGCTCAGGACCTTGGGTGTGCCAAGCCCATACTCACCAGATATGAGCCCCTGGCTGTAATCACCTTTATGAAAGCAAAAACCAATCCCTTTACCATTGATGGTAGTTATATCTTTAAGTAAATCCCACATCAATAGACCGTGATCACTAACACCTAGTGGTTCTTTTATCTGCATATTCTTAATGCATGAATAATTATTGCTCATAATCAGTTCAAGAGTATTACTCTCTCTTGTTGCCTCTCTAACATGCAGCTGTAGGAAACAGTCATATAATAAATCCATAAAAGTCTTGCTAGTGTGTGAGTGATCAACCGCAAGTTCCAGTCAATATCTGGAAAGTTAAAATCCTCTATTATAAGACATTCTGATTTACTGGTATAATGGAATCTATTATTAATTTCTTGAAAGAACGCAAATGATTCTCAAACACTTGATGGTGCTTCCAGCACCACTTATTCAGTGAATGAATTGCTTGTGCTTATTTCACTTGCACATCATACACACATTCGTTATAATAGAGGCAACAATCCGATCAATGAAGAAGTCAAACAAAAGGTACCATAAAATACCTGAGAATTAGTATTAGTAGTGGCAAATGATACTGTATAAGTAAGCAAATTTTTTTTTTGAAAAGCACAAATATGAATGGTATAGAACCTATAGTACTTAGTATGGTGCATGGGTTGAAAGTTGGGAAAAGAGAAGAAAATGCTTGTTGACTTGAATCCATTTATTGTAATTATCAGGAAATGTATGTGAAGGTTCGTTTGTTCGTTCATTATTTGGTTTTTAGGAGCATTAGCAACTAAAGCCATATTGCTCCGGGGGGGGGGGGATATGTTGTGGTCATTCCCTGACCTTTCCGTATCCTCCGTATTTGGTGGGCATGGGCTCGAACCCTGGTCTAATCAAGAAGCGTGTGCTACGCACTGCTGCTCCCGCCCACCCTGGCTATGGAGATGCCACATGTGAAGGAAGGAGGTAGTTCCAGAAAACAGAAGTTGAAGGGATAAATGAAGAAGAAGAAGAAAAGTTGGTTCTGTGAGTTTGATGCTGGATAGTAAATAGCTGGTGACTGCTTTGACACACATTCCAACTGGTGTGGAAAACAAATTAGGGAATTGCAGTTCAGAAGCACAGTGCCCATGGAAGATCTACAGAAAAGGCATGGAGCAGAAACAAAATGTCTTCTATGATACAGAGAATGGAGAGACTTTGTAAGATATGGGTCATTAATTAAAGTGGCTGTCCTCTTTTGAATGGAATCTAGAAGCCTGTGAGGGATTTCGGGGCACCAATCAGACATGGGAATAATATTCCATAGCAGGGCAGATTTCAGATTTGTACAGCGTGAACAGTTGTTTATAAGAAATGTAATGATAAGAAAGAAAGAGAAAACCCAGTTTTCAAATACAGAGGAAGCAATATTTGTGATGTGCTTATTCCAAGAAAGATTAGAAGCCAGGGTAAACCATAACAGAAATATGTGACTGTGTCTAGAAATCTGAGTGCCATTGAAGATAAGCATAAGAGTCGTAGACTCCTTTATGTGAGATATAAAACAGCACTGAGTTTTAGAAGGATTGAAATTAACTGCTATCTGCCCCATTGCAAACCTGGAGATCAATATTTAAGGAATTGGTATTGGACATTCAAGAATTTGAAAATGTTTATTCAGAGCAAGGTTCCTCAAATTGGAAAGAAGAATACAATGTGCTATCATAAGCAAAATTATAGATTTGATTTCCAGTCAATGGAAGGCCATTAATACACAAGAGGAAAAGAGTGGGAAAATGAACAGAACCTTGGGGAACACTAAAATTAGGGGAGAAGTTAGAAGACAGAGCATCATCTACATTACCCACAAAGAGAAAGAGCAGTCAGAGAAAATTTAGTACCCAATTGAAAAAAAAAAAAAAAATTCCATAAGATGGAAGCTTGTTAAGAATACCTTTATGCTAAACGTGATAAAAAGATTTAGAAATGTCAAGAGCAACTGCATAAGTTTCTGTATCCTGCTGTAATGTTCTGGGAACATTGCTGGAACTCACCACTAGACCATACTTAGCTGTGCTGTTCACCCTGTTCCTGCTTGGGTTTCACTAAGCTTTTCCATTGAATCTATCTACAGGTGGATAATATCATGCTCCTGCCTGAGTTTCATTAAGCTTTTCCATTGAATCTGTCTACAGATAGGTAATATAGGTCAAATATCACCATTCAATCAACAATGATGCAATCCATGTGGGTGATCATTAACCAGATGGAAGGTTTGGAGATAGTTTAGGAGTTGGCAGTCAATCAACTACTCCATTACACTGAAAAGAGTAGTATAAGTGGAATGGGGCAATAAGTGGATCGGATGGGATTTATCATTTATAACTGTTTAAAAAACTTTCAACTTCTGTCTTTTTTTTTTTTTTTTTCCACATTCAACTTCTGTCATTTTTTTGTATCGATACAACATTTGAATTTTAATTATATATACTGTATTTAATAAAGTAAACTTCATAGCATAACTGGCACATAGTCTTATTACTGCATTGGTATACTTGTTTAGTATAGTATTTTTAATTACATTGAATTTAAATGAAAATCATCCTCAGATCAGAGCAGCAAGCAAAGGGCTCAAGCTAGTTGGAGTGCTGTGGCTCAGGAGAGAACTGAGGTGGGCAATTAGTTCTCCAAATCACAGCCTTATAAAATGTATGGCTTGTTAAACATAAGAAAGGCACCAGGAATGGATAGGATGTATCCAATTATATTACAGGAGTCAGTGAAGGAAGTAGCCACAAACCTCAGCCGTAATTATCAGAGCACCCTTGAATTCAGGGAAGGTTGCCACAGCCTGGAGATGTGTGAATATATCTCCAATTAACAAAGGGTGATCACAGGGTGACACAAGTAATTACAGACCTGTTAGCTGAACCTGTTCCAGGGAAAATAGTGCAGTCTCTGGTAAAAGAAGTAAGGCAGAATCATCTAGACAATTACAGTGGTGGACAAAAAAAAATTGCATCACTTGTGAATTTTGCAAATAATGTGTTTTGTGCTGCATTATGGGTTGAGAAATGTTTGAAATGCATTTGTTAGATGGGATATACATCTCTGTGAATGAAATCCAATAAAAAGACTCCACCCAATATACTTAATTGCCATAAATATCTTCCCAAAGAGTAAAATGCGTAATTAATGGAAATATGATAAATCATGCAAATGGCAATCATGACAACCAAACATACATTTTATTGCATTTACATGTACAAACTGAAATGACAAGTTAACATAACAGTATTATATACTGTAAATCAGCAAAATAAGTCCTCAATATTTTGTTGTTCCTCCTTGAGCTGCAAATACAGCCTTGCAACGATCTGGCATAGAGTTAATCAACTTCTGGATACACGGTTGCCCAATTTCGTAGTATCACACCCTTACAATGCTCTCCTGCAGCTGAATCTTACTCGTTGGCTTCTTCTGAACAATTGTAGACGATATTATATACCAGAAATTTTCAATAGGGCTCAAATCTGTAAGGGCTCAAACCTGTTGCCAGGCCAGTCCAACACTGTAAATGCCAGCATTTCTGAGGTATAACTGCACCTTAAGGGAAAAAAAGAGGGAAAACATTGGTGTAAGTATGTTTTAAGCCTTGTGAGACAAGAAGACAAACTAATAATTAAATCTAAATAGCATAAAACTTACCAATTTTGCTGTGTGGCAAGGTGCTGAGTCCTGTTGAAAAATGCAGATTTGGACATCTGTGTAGCGATCCCTAATAACGGGTTTCAGGCACTCTTCCAAGATAGCAGTGTAGGTTTCTGCATTCATCGTTCTGTTAATAAACTTAATTCACCCCACCCCTTTGCTTGTTATGCATCCTCAGACCATCTGACTGGTGGGTAAGTTTACAGTCGGTGTTATGCAGTCAGGATGGTATGCCTCCAATTTTCATCTTCTGACATATCGCTTCCCTTCCGAGTCATGCAGGTTGAATTTTGATTCGTCAGAAAAGATGACAGTGTCCCATTGCTCTTTTGTCCATAAAATGTGTTTTAGCCCAAGCAAGTCGCTTCGTCCTCATTTGTTGGGTCAACAAAGGCTTCTTCTTGGGTCGATAGGCATGCAGACCACATTCCAAAAGCCGTCTTTGGATAGTTCGTGCACTTGTTTCAACACCAGAGGACATCTCAAAGTCCAGTTTTAATTCAGGAGCACTAGCATGGTGATTACAAAGGCATAGCCATTTCGAATATCAATCTTGGGAAGGTGTAGTCACTCTCTTACAGCCTCATCCAGGACTTCTCATCACATCACCAGTTCCACGCTTTAATTTCAGCACCCATGATACTGTTGACTGGTGGCAGCCTATTTTATTAGTGATAGCACATGTAGAAAACCCTTCCTTGAGACAGAGCAACAGCTACACTTTTTTTTCTTGATGTCAACTGACCATATGGAGTCATGCTTACACCTCCACAAAAAAGGATACTAATGAACATGTATACCCTTCCAACACCGTGTTTACAGAAACGGCTGCTGCAATATCAAGCAATTACTGTTTCATACAATAGAAGTGTTACCTGATGTCATACCTTTGCAACAAACAAAATGACTTTAATCAAACTATCTTATATGTTTCACTGCAAATTTTACTTTTTTTAACATGATGCAGTTTTTTTTTTGTCTGCCACTGTATACTTCAGACAAAGTATGGTTTATTAAGGGGAAATCGTGTCCGACCAATTTGAGTGAATAATACAATGAGGTCACAAAGGAACTGGATGCAAAACAATGCTCATATCATATACTTGGATTTCAGGAAAGCCTTTGATACTGTTGCGCATAAAAAACTGCTGTACAAACTGGAGCAGTGTGACATTAAGGGCAAGCTGCTGCTATGAATAAAAGAATGGCTTAGTGGGACAAAACAGAGAGTGGTAATCAATAAACACTGCTCTTTGTTGACTAATGTTATTAGTGGAGTCATTTGTTAGTTGTGTTAGGATTGTTTAGTATTCTGGTAGGTAAATAATCTGTGATTAATAACTGCAAAAGTCTCAGCATCTCAACCAGCTGGGTACACATGACTAGAAAACAGAAGCCAGCTGGAGTTGTGAACATTGAAATGTCTTAGGAAAATTACCTTGCTGTTAGGAAAGTATGACTGGAGAAAGTTGGGTTTCAAAGAAAGGAAATCAAACAGTTTCAAGTGATTAGTGGAGTTAGGAGAATGGCAGAGGAAGCAGATGAATTTGTTAGAATGGAGCAGAGAGATTTTACAACAGAAATCAAAAAGAGGAGATTCCAAGTCATTAAGTCTGACAGTGAATACCAGAATGAAAATATACATATGTATTACCTTTACAGCAAAAGGAAGGAATTGTAGTGAATAATTAGGGAAGCTGAGATGAGCAGTGACAGAGACGACCAAAAACTGGGTTTCTGTCGGAAAAAGTCAGTGCAGCTTGGCAGACAACTGCAGGCAGAAATGGACATCACTGAGATTTGTACCAAGACCTCATATGTGAGAAGAATGAGAAAGTTTTTGGGAAGGTTTAGTTCCTTTTTTGCAGTTTTTGATTAACACAGTGTTTCTTCAAGAATGAAACGAAATATGGATTATGCAGCTTTTCCAATGGTTGTTGTTAGAAATTAGATCTCTCCAATAGTTTGACTATTCGTGATGCATTAAATAGATAAAGTAAAAGAAGAGTGGGAGGCATGTTGTATGAAGTAATGAAATTTTTGGATATGGTTTACAATACGCAACGATATTCCTAGCTACTTGACATAACATTGCCTCAACAATACAGTAAACCCCCGCTATTCGCGAGGGTTACGTTCCTGAGAAATGCCGCGAATACTGAGTTATGGCTCCCACAGTAATAAAGGGGTTCTGTTCCAAAGTATGAAATACTGTATATAAGAAAAACTAGTCTAAAATTTTGTCTATGTATGTATTATATGTACCTTCATAATATGACTATGTACATAGTGAAATGCACGCATATGGCATCGAAATGAAAATAAGAAACAATTTAATATTAAATGTAATATTTATTAGAAATTTCAAACAAATCTTTCAAACCAGCGTTTTTGCTAGCTAAAAAACTTATCCCGCCAGTGCTATCACTAGTTTCGCTAAAGTGTTGATAAAGGAGTTTGCCTTTTCACGAATGATGAGTGAACTTAACGGAATTTTATTATGAGTTCGGTCTTCTATCCACAGATTTAAAGCTTTTTCCATTTTTTCTAATTTAACATCACGAGTTACATAGCAAATTTTTGAAACAATTAGGGCGTTTTCACGGACACTATGGCGGATTTTTTCTTCCGATTTTTTGATTGATCGTACCGTTGGCTCGTTGATTTTATAATGTTTTGCCACTGAGGAGACACTTTCACCATTAGAAAATTTATCCAATAAAAAGCACCCCCAGGGGCTCTGGTGAGTATGGGCTTGGCACACCCAGGGTCCTGAGCTGGATATCACCATTCTTCTCTTTTTTGGTGATTCTCTCTCTGAGTAATAGGGAAATATTTTTTTTTTGGCCGGTGCAGCATAAGCCTCAGGCTTCCTTTCACCATATGGCTATTAATAATAATAATAAAAACTCAATTTTATTCGCTAATGTCATCACCTTCTTTGATCTTTTTCACATTTCCCTTGTTATTCGTAGCCATATTTTTGTACGGGTTAGAAAGAACTTGTCCACAATAAAGTCACTTTCTTCCATTAACACACTCGAAAAAGTCTGTTTTACACTGCAAAACGGTAATTTATCATTTTTGTCTATGTAAATCATAGAGTAAATCAATTTATAAATCGATAAATTTATAAGCATATAAATTAAAAGCAAATGACGAAACCTTCCATGACAAGCGCATAACACATACTGAACAAGGATTAGCGAGAAACATCCACGCTCGCGATTTTGTCAGCCCTCTCCTCCCACCCACTGAGCGCTGTTTTGACCGGAAAAGATAATTTTAGCCACGCCCATGTTTTTTTATGGCGGAAAATGTTCACGGCGCTTTAAAATTCACATTTTTTTAGGTTTCATTTTATATTAAATCAGCGACCGCGAATACAGATACAGCGAATAGCAGGGGTTTACTGTATATCCCAAATGCTTAGCTAGGTGGCCGGTAGTACGAGTTGATAGTAAATTGTGCTCCCTAAAGTGATTTAAATTTAGTGATTAAATCTAGTTTGTTACTTGATCTGATGGATATCATCGTGTAGTGGACGCCAAAAGCTTTTCAACCATACGGGTTATGGAGGTACCGGACTTATAGCAGATAAGTAACTTTAAATTTTAATTTGTATATGAACGATCTTGCTAAAGCCGAAGCGAACTGCTGCCATTATCTGACCGGCTGAAGGTCACTGGTGGGAAACGACGGGTTAACATATATAAAGCTAAATGCAAAGGTCATGCTGCTTTTACTGCTTGCGGCCTAAGCCTTGGTCGCATTATACTGCCTTCGGAAATAGTTTCCCACCCGCGACCACCTGTCTTTATCCCATTTCATTTCAGCGCGCTTGTCCGACTTAAACGCTATTGTTCTCCCTCAAACTCTACCAACTTGTACTTAGACTGCAGAATTGTCAACTGACTGCCCCACCCCAAAAATTCCCACACTTCACTATGAGTGACGCAGATATTGAGGTTATTGACCGGCAGCGGTCTGACTATCCCATCCGCTCAAGAAATGAAGCGCCGGTTACAAATGAAGAGACATCCAAATCTTCGAAATTAAAACTAAAGAAGAGGTGTAGAAGAAAATATGCGACAGACTCCGAACCAGCAAAGGAAAATCCAGACGACGGAGAAAACGAATCGACAAGTGATTCCGACCACGAGGATAATAATACCTGAGCCTCTCCCCTTACTCAGAGTCCCCCACTATCAGGAACCCCTGTGGACCAAGTCATTGCTATTAGAGGGACACTTGATGAATATTTGGGCAAGAAATCCAACAGAGTCACTGCTGCTATCTGCACTGACATTCTCACCATCTTCAGCAAAATGGAGACGGTAATCCTAAATCTCCATATTGAACATGAACGACTACAATCCAAACTGGAAGTTCTTTCGCAGGAAAGGGGAAATAAAATGCAACAACGCCCCCCAACCTTTGCAGAGGCTTTGAGAAATGGCGCGCCTGTTGCGCCTAACAAACCTGACATTTCCCAGACCAAGAGGACAAAACGAAAGCCAGAATCGCACATCATTTTGATTAAACCGGTAGAGGATGCGCAGCTTGACACTAGTGAAGCCGTCAAAGAGACCCTGACAGCTAATCTAAAGGAGCAAATGAAGACTGTCAAGATTAGGAGTATCCGGAAGACCAGGCACCCAGGTGTGGTGATAGAAACAGACATCAGGGAGGAGGCACAAACTATCCTTAACAATGCCAATATGACCAAGTTTGGACTAAACGCAGAAGTTCCCAAGAAAAAATGGCCTTCAATCGTAGTGTTTGACGTAGATCAGGACGTCACTCCTGAAGAACTTGCAGAAGATATTTACAGTAAAAACCTCAGCCTGCACTTACATGAAAACGCAGAAGAAGATGACGTCACTCCAAAATACAAGACTAAATCAAAAACTCACTCTAACGTAAACTGGGTAATCCATCTCTCTACTAGAGCATGGCAAATCCTAGGAACGCAGAGCCGTATTTTCATTGGCTGGGGAAGCCACAGATTTAAAGAACATATTCCTGTCCCCAAATGCTATAAATGTCTTCACTTTGGCCACACTTCGCACACATGCAACCAGCGAGAGTCGACGTGTGGCCACTGTGCCCAAAAAGGGCATGGATACAGGGATTGCCCAGCAAAAGATCAACCACCAACCTGTGCCAACTGTAAGGTGGCCAAGGCGCCCCACCAGCACTCAATCAGGGATGGAAACTGTCCAGTATACCTAAAAGCTAAAAGTCTGTACCAAATGAGAATCAACTATGGATAGAGCTCCTTTAACCAATAACTACAAAGAAATAAGAATTGTCCAACAAAATGCACAGAGAGCTAGGGGGGTAGCTGACCAGCTAAAAGTAAAAATAGAGGAAAATCAAATAGATGTGGTCCTACTTCAAGAACCCTATGTCCGGTCGGGAGTGGTTACAGGGTATCCTGCAACATACAAAACAGTTTATTGCACAACAGAGAACCCTTGGGCTGCAATAATAGTCAGAAATCCAGATATCACTACCACCAAGATAACGCCACTCTGTACTGCAAACAGTGCCTGCGCACAAATTATAACTCTGCTGGGCCCGCTCTTCTTGTTATCCTTATATACCCATCCTGGAGAAGATATTGCCCCAGCAATCTCAACTATCCAGACAGCTCTCCAACTTCTTTCAGGGGAGCGGTTGCTAATAGCCATGGACGCAAACTGCCGATCTTTGCTTTGGCACAGTCACACACCTGACAGGTCTGCTCATAGGAATGGTGCACGACTTGAAGATTTCTTCCTCACAACAGGACTTCAAGTTATAAACCGCCCTGGTCATCTCCACACCTACAGCGGCCCCCTCTGGGAAAGCAACATTGACGTTACAGCGGCGACTCCAGATATTGCTGGCAAGCTCGCCAGATGGACTGTTCAAGAATCCTGGACTACGTCGGACCACAGAGCGATTTCATTCTCCCTGGTTCGCTCTCTGGAACGTACCCCTCCAGTCCCCAGAGATGTAATACGTTATAACGTCAAGAAGGCTGACTGGGAGCGCTTTTCAACTGAACTGTCAACAAGACTCCCTGAAGATATTCCACTCTTTGACACACAAACTCCGGATGACTGTGTAAAAAGCATTACCGCTACTATCAGAAGCGTCTGCGACCTTTCCATCCCACGCAGAAGGCTCTACAGGTATGCTGTCCCTTGGTGGAACCACCAGCTAGACGATCTAAGAAGAAGGGTCCACCATGCTAGGAAAATGTTCCAGCGGGCAAGGGCGACGATGTCCTCCCAAGAGATTACGGCAGCCAGGGAAGCTTACCGCACAGTCAGAAATGAATATACTAAAGAAATTCGCAAAAACAAAAAGCAATCGTGGCAAACTCTGGTGTCTATCTCCGGAAATGAGAACCCCTGGGGCATCGTTTTCAAAATTGTAACTAATAAATTACCACATGGTGAGGTGCTTGATACAACACTGAAAATAGACGGTACTTCCACCTATACCTGGGAGGACACTATAAATAACATTCTTGATACCATTTACCCTGTTGAAGAGGCACCCTTGACGCAACAGCAACAAGAAATTATCAACCAGAATTTAGAATACCACACAGCAACGGTGGAGCCCCCGTTCACCAGCTTTGAGATGGACCTGGCAATTAACAAGATGAAAGATGGAAAAACACCAGGTGCAGACCTGCTGGAAGTAGAAGTTCTCAAAAAATTCGCTGAGGCCTGTCCAGCTATACTTCTAAGCCTACAGAATAAAGTGCCTGGCAGAGGGCACCTTCCCAGCTTCACAGAAGACTGCAACCTTAAAACTAATACTGAAAAACTCGGACAAGTCACCACAGAACCCAGCCTCATATCGCGCGATTGCCTTACTCTCCGTGATGGCCAAACTACTGGAGCGTCTACTCTTGTTTCGACTTTCTGCCTGCTACGAGGAACACCAACTCTCCTCAGAAAAACAATATGGCTTTAAAAAAGGCTGCAGCACTGAAGACGCTGTCAACAATCTAATCACCCAAGCAACGCACTCAGCTTTCAAGTACTCTCTTGCTATATTGGTGGACTTTGCTGGAGCTTTCGACCGCCTGTGGTGGCCCAGCGTTCTTCAGAGACTTCGGCACTCAAATGTTTCTAAAAATCTATATAACAGCTTGAAGTCTTATCTAACCAACAGAAAAGTACGAGTTACTAACAAATATCAGACAGTTACCAGATTCATCCACCGGGGATGTCCGCAGGGCTCTGTGCTTGGCCCGTTCCTCTGGTCTATTGTCTTGGACGAGTTCCTGAGCTTGGACCTTGGGGGGGCTGAGCCCTTGGCCTTTGCAGACGACCTTGTCCTGTTAGTGCGTGCGGACACTAGGTCGTCCTTGGAAATTATTGCAAATGCGGCGCTTGTGAAGCTCCAGAACTGGGCAGCCTTGCACAACCTTACCATCTCGGCAGAAAAAACAAAATCCATTCTCCTCAAGGGCAGACTACAAATTAGAAGACCACCTACGATGAAATTAAACTTCACCCCCATCCGACTGTACACAGAAGTTAAATACTTAGGTATTTACATTGACTCGGGTCTTACTTTCCATAACCACCTGAAATATCTAGCCACCAAAATCCGGAAGTATGCCGCCATGATCAGGAGGGTGAGCAGAGCCGACTGGGGCCTGAAGCACAAAGCTCTGACCCTCATATACAAAGCAGTATATGTCCCGATTGTTTGCTATGGTGCCTCCACCTGGTATAGACAAGCTACACTAACAAAAAACAAACAGAAGCTGGATACAATTCAAAGATTCATGCTGCTATCAATTAGTAGGGCGTGCCGCACTGTTAGCACCCCTGCCTTGCAAGTTCTAACAGGTTGTCAGCCACTCTACCTAGAAGTAGTCAGGCGAGGCCTATATTACCACCTTAGGAAAGGAACACCAGCTGAAATAGTAAATCTCCAGCTGGATCTTGCAAATGATCCCAAGATAGGGAAGAGGAGAATCACCCAACACCTACAAGCGATATGGCAACAGAGCTGGGAAACCACGCAGAAAGGAGACATCACGAGGCGATTCCTCCCAAATATAAACCATACTTACCCAGAGCCCCCTCCCTGGTTCTCACCTGGTCTGCACATGACGTTTATTATCACTGGACACGGCCCCTTCCATCAGAAACTCACAGCTATGGGGATTGAAAGAGACCCGCAGTGCCATTGTGGAGAAGAAGAGTCCTGGGGGCATCTCATGTATGAGTGCCCTGCCTATGACAACAGTAGAATCAAGTTTGCTACCGCAATTCAAAGGAATCCACGTAACCAAGAGTCCTCGCTGCTGCTCGATGAAAACACGTACAGGGCACTAACTGTGTATGCGCAGGAAATCTTCGCACTGAGGCTAGCCAAGATTGCTGAAATGAGAACAACATTGGATCATGCTGCCCAAGGCCTGAATCAGACTGGCGTGGGTTAGCTCCTTCTCCGCTAGAGGACACTGCCTTGACAACTTGCTAATCCTTTATGGGTAGGAACACTGCTGGTACCATTCTGGTGCGGGACTGCTGGCACTCATCGAGTGCGGGATACTGCTGCAAACCCCTTATAGGGTAGGATCAGCTGGCACCGTTCTGGTGCGGGATTGGTGGCACTCTGGAGAACTTCTGAGTGCGGGATACAGAGTCCATTGGCCTCTGGTAATCATGCAGGGGCACCTGTCCCCTGCTACTTTAACTCCCACACCCCTATTTTCACCTCACAAAGAGCGGACTGCTCCTTAACTTCAGTCCGTCCTCCTTTCCCTCTTTCTGTTCCTTCTAACTTGTACTCCTGCTTTGTTTTCTCCCCCCCCCACTTTTTTTTTTTTTTAATATATATTTTTTTTTTATTTATTTATTTTTTTTTTTTATTTATTTATTATTTATTTATTTTTTTTTTTTTTTTTCACTTGACCTTTGTCAGGAAGCTTAGGCAACCCTGGCAAAGGCCAGCCAGAGTATAATGGGCAGCCTGGCTCACCTCCCAGTGGTGGTGGCGGGCAACGTGGGGTCCCACTAGGGGCTCTGCAGCCAAGCAGCCAGAGACACAACAACAAAACATAACACTACTCTGACAGAAACCAGACATTACACTTTTTCTGGCTTTTACAGAGATTCTGTACTTCTTCACAAAGTACCATGGTGCAGATGTGGGAAACCACAGGTGGCGCCTTTCACAAAACACTATGCCACTATGTATATCCCAAAAAATAAAATAAAAATTTTTTTATTTTATTTTATTTTATTTTTTTTTTTTACTTTATGCTATTCTCATCCTTATTTCTTCGTCTTCTGCTGTCCTGTCTCCTGGGAGTGTGTGTGTGTGTGTGTGTGTGTGTGTGTGTGTGTGTGTGTGTGTGTGTGTGTGTGTGTGTGTGCTGTTGCCGGCACGGGGTTCTTTTGAATGGCTCCAAACCCTCTTTGGACATTCAGTACGTGACTGTTGAGGTTGGCCATGGTTCTTGCGCAGTTGTGGCCTACCTCCCCGTGGTGTAGACGGACACTGGGCAGGCTTTCCAGGTGATCGCCTGCCTGGTGACAAAACGGCCAGAAACAACTAAACAACACAACAACACACACACTGCACGAACATAACGTTACACACATTTCTGGCCTGTTACAGTGCTCTGTAACCATCACAGTGTACAAAGACGGAGTTGAACTTTCGTTCAGGTGCCGTCCTACATAAGATACTATACATGTCTACATGTATATCCCAAATACACACACTACTCGGAGTACTTAAAGTCACTTTCTGGCAGAGTAGAGGTAGCTACTCTGCCAGAAAGTTATATTATATGCTAGGTAATTCAGATGTCTCCAGAGTTACCACTAGGTTCAGTCTGGTGGACTATCTAGTGCAACAGTTTTCAACCAGGGTGCCATAACAACATTCCAGGGTGCCATGTAATTTCGGTTTAAGTTACTTTAACTTTTTTTTTTTATTTATATATTTATTTAATTAAAAAGGTACATCCTTATTATTGTGTTCCATAAACCACAATTACAGTATTTACAAACATCAACCAATCATTCTATTTACAATTCCTAAATAGAAAAAAACAAAAAAATCTCACATTGTAAAAGACAACAGTTTCATTACATAAAATATTATGTTACGGTTAACCCTTTGGGCTCACTTGTTGAGTGGGACTCAAACATGACACAAACATTTGCCCCAAGATTTACATATCGAATTAAGCTCAACAATAAGATGCTTATGTATATTGAAGATACATTTGGTGGCTACTCGGAAGAAACCTTTATTTGGATATATCATATTTTCCTGGAAATAAAAACGTTTTAAATTTACTTTGCGGCAACAAGACAGCACCGCATCGCACGCAGAAGTCAATTTAGAGTGGTAGAGTAAGCACATGGCAGAAGTAGCGTGGTGAAAAACGTTACTAATCTTAGAAAAAACTGGTATTAATTTTCATTACAATAATATGACTAAAGAGATTATTGAATAATCAGCTGATATGTTTAACTATGTACTCTAATAACCCATTGCTAACACTAATTTCAATTAGCATTAGCATTAGCATTAGCAGAGGCATATGATGCAAGAAAGCAAGCTTATTCAGCATCAGCCAAAAAAAAAAAAAAAAAACCACTCCCATTTCACCCCTCCGTTCGTTCGAAATACCTGTCCAGTTGAGCTTTAAATTTGTTTAGGCTATCAACTTCAACAACAAGTGATGGAAGTCGGTTCCACCAACCAACCACCCGCTGGCCAAAGGCAAATTTCCGCACATCCATCCGACATCCGTCCTTCCTCAATTTGAATTTATGCCCTCTGAGGTGATTATTCTGAGAAAGATGAACAATCCCATTGGCATTGAGCATGCTCAAACCATTCAAAGCCTTATACACCTCTATCAGATCACCTCGCCGGTGCCTAGTCTCCAAACTCTGTAATTTGCAAAACTTAAGCCTTTCTTCGTAAGAGCAACCCTTTGTTCCATTTACTAATCTTGTTGCCCTTCTCTGTACCCGTTCCAGCAGCTCTACATCCTTCTTGAAATGAGGCCTCCAGACCTGTATACAGTACTCAAGATGTGGCCTTACCATTGCCTTATACAAGGGAATAATCACCTCCCTATCCCTGCTAGAAAAATTCCTGTATATCATTGACAAGACACCATGAGCTACTCTTGCAGCTCGTCTGCACTGCTCAGAGAACTTCATATCTGCCTGCACAATTACCCCCAGGTCCTTTTCATTCTCCACCACTGTCAGTGTAGTACCGCAGAGTTGATACGTTGCTCTGGGGTTACTGTTTCCCATATGCAGCACTTTACATTTGTCGATGTTAAACCTCATTTGCCACCTCTCAGCCCATCTGTTCAACCTTTCCAGATCCTGTTGCAGCAGCATAGCGTCAGTATTGTCCTTAACGACCCTGCCAACCTTTGTATCATCTGCAAACTTGGACATTAAACTTGATATCCCATCATCAATATCATTCATAAACACCGAAAACAACAACGGACCCAACACTGAACCTTGAGGAACTCCACTAATAACATTAGTCCACGTTGAGCAGTGTCCATTGATTACCACTCTCTGTCTTCTGCCACTCAACCATCCCCTTATCCATAGCAGCAATTTGCCTCCAATGCCACACTGCTCCAATTTGTGCAGCAGTCTTCCATGTGCAACAGTATCAAAAGCCTTTCTAAGATCCAAATATATAATATCAAAGTTATTCCCTGCATCCAGTTCTTTTGTGACTACATCATAGTATCCAATCAAATTGGTCAGGCAAGACCTGCCCTTAACAAAACCATGCTGCGTCTGAGCTATAACTGAATTCTTGTCTAGATGATCCTGCAGTGCTTCTTTAACCAGTGCCTCCATTAATTTACCTGGAACAGAAGTTAAACTAACAGGTCTATAATTACTTGTGTCAGCCTTTGATCCTCCTTTGTGAATTGGGGTTACATTTGCACTTCTCCAGTCTATGGGCACCTCCCCTGAGTCCAAAGAAGCTCTCATAATTATGGCTAGGGGTTTGCATACTTCCTTTGCTGCCTCCTTTAATATAACTGGATAGACCCATCCACCCCAGGTGCCTTTTTTATGTTTATCCTCAACAATCTCTCCTCCACTTTCCTCTCAGTTATTACAAAATCATCCAGCTCACTGCCAATGTTTACTTTACCTACATCATTCTCCTTTCTGAATAACTCCTCATGCGTGAATGTAGATGCAAAATACTCGTTTAGATTGTTAGCCACCTGAGCAGGATCCTCAACTGTTGAACCATCAATATCCAGTGGACCAATCTGATTCATCCCTTTCCTTTTCGAGTTCAAGTATGTAAAGAACTCTTTTCTGTTTTTCTTTGCATCCTTTGCCAAGGATTTTTCATAGTCTGCCTTTGCCTGCCTAATCTCCTTTGTGACTTGGTTACAGACCAACTTATATCTATCATAGGCTTCCATGTCACCCATTAATTTGTATGTATCCCATGCATTTTTCTTCTCTGCCACATGTCTCATTAGTTCATCTGACAACCATTTAGGCCTAAACCTTGAACAATATTTCTTAGTTGGTATGTAAAGCCTGGTAGCCTCCAAGATTAGTTCCTTGAATGCTTCCCATTTTGAGTTTGCTGTTGGTAACATCATCAGTTGGTCCCACTGTATAGAATTTAAATACTGTCTCAGACCATCGTAGTCGCCTTTACGGAAGCAATAACCCTTCCCTTTACCCCTAATGGTAGTTACCTCTTTGAGTAAATCCCACTTCAGAACATTGTGATCACTGCCACCTAGTGGTTCATTTATCTGCAGATTCTTAATGCATGAAGAATCACTACTGATAATCAGATCAAGAGTATTGCTCCCTCTTGTTGCCTCACGAACATGCTGATGTAGAAAACAATCATCCAATAAATCCACAAAAGCCTTGCTAGTGTGCGAGTGACCAACCCACAAATTCCAGTCAATATCTGGGAAATTAAAGTCCCCCATTATAAGACTCTCTGATTTACTGGCCCACTCTATTTCCCTGTACAATATCTTATTATACTCATCAGAGTCATTAGGCCTATAGCACACTCCTACTCTCAATTTTGATTTCCCTATGCTTATGTCACACCAAACTGACTCGACACTGCCCTGTCCATCGATGTCGACTGGCTTCACTTCCTTGGACTTTATGTGTTTCTTAATTAATAGCATAACCCCTCCTCCCCTCCTGTCCTGTCTATCCTTTCTATACACATTGTATTCCCCAAATTCCAGTTCCGCAGTACTTATATCTGTGTGACACCACGTCTCTGATATCCCAACAATATCTGCCTTTGATGTTTTGAGCAATACCTCAAATTCATCAAATTTATTTACCAAACTCCTAGCATTGGTGTACACGCAGGTATACATGCACCTGTTTCTATTCTTAGCTACCCTAACACAACCCATGTGTTTACTTGTACCGCAATGACTACCAGCAGTCTCTGAAATATCCTGCATCTTGTTTTTCAGACTTCTGCTCATTTCAATAGAAGCAGTGCAAGAATCAATTCCACCTCTGCCACTGGCTACTGTTAATCTATTAGTCCTTGTATCCCCCCCAACTAGCAGTTTTCCGACCCACCTAACACTGCCTCGACAGCATCAGCAAAAATTCTTGCACCCTTTCTATTTAAGTGTATCCCATCCCTGTAGAAGCAATCTCTCCTGTTAACAAGTACAGTCCAGGCTGAAAAAAATTCTACCCCTTGAGCCTTGCACAATCCCTCCAGGGCCGAATTGATCGACAAGGCTCTCATCATATACTCCCTCCTATCGTGTCTGGGCAGAATTGCAGACACTTTCAAGTTCAACCCTAATTCACGGCTTTTTTTCAACAGTGACCTGTACTTGCTAAGTAATTCCGCCGGTCTCCTACTCTTAATATCATTAGTGCCAACGTGTACAACTATATCACCTTTTGTGCCCTTAAAAGATGATATCCGCTCTACAACGTCATCAACCTTTGCCCCTGGCAGACATACCCTGGTCCTATTCCACCTATCCTTTTTACAAAGTATGTTCCCCGTTTCCCTGACAATAGAGTCACCAACAACTACTAGTTCCTGTGGGACCAGCGCATTCTGCCTAGGGGGCTGTTTCTGTGTTGCCTGATGACCAAGTGCAAGCTCTGGCGTTGATGTGGGCAGCTGAGAGCTTGATGGGCCCCTCAATTTATTTCCTTCGAGGGCATCCACCCTGTCCTTCAAGCTCTCATAAAGGCCCATAACAACGCTGAGTTGTCGCCTGATTTCCTTGCACTCCTTACATCGTGCACACACAAAGACATCCCCCTTGGCAGTATCATGTCCCGTACCCGACTGCTCCGCAAACATCAAGCAAACAGTGCATTTTAATAGACTGTGATTCAGAGGGCAACTGCCCCCCTCAGTTCTCCCCTGAACCACAGCACTCCCATTAGCTTGAGCCTTTTGCTTTGCTGCTCTGGTCAGAGTCATGATTCCGATTTAATTCAATAAAATTCAAAACAAAAATTAAATCCTGAAGTTATATCCCAAAACAGTTATGTTATATATATATTTTTTTCGGTATCTAGTGTTTTCTACGAGTTCCCTTTATACAACTTCCGTATCACGTGTACCACTATAGTTATGTATTAATTATTTGTTACGATTAAGTCGTTATATATATATATATATATATATATATATATATATATATATATATATATATATATAGAGTTAAAAGTACAATTTAATTGACAATAAAGTTTATCAAGATTAATAGATTTACTGATTAATTGACAATATTATATTATGCACTATACGACACGAAGCTTATGCTATCGTGTAAAAATGGCGGGAACTCACGAACGGTATTTCTACGGACTCTTAAGTATTGATTAGCTTCCAAATCTCGCTATCTCAATTTAGAATAAACTAAGGATCCTGACTAGGTCTATAATCTACTTATAGAAGATAATTTGATATAACAGTTGGTTAATAAATCGACTAAATTTGGTTAAAAAAAAATTTGGTTTGTGACACGTGGATTTGATACCGTTACCGATACTAAGTAATATCTACAAAATCTCTGTCTAAGTTAAACTTTAAACTAAGTATCGTAACTAGGAATATAAAGCTACTCTAGAAAATAAGTTAATATGACAATTTAAACTAATAAAGCAGAAAATAAATCAGGAAAAACTTCTCTGTTTGAAGAGCTTTAAGGAGCAATGTCCGCACAGGCTAACCTCGCACCCAGACTCCCAAAATACCCTTGATAGTAAGATGGCCAAGTTTATTATGAAGAAAAGGGTATGCAATGAAGGCAAAAAAGAAGACAAACATCAAGATGATTATGGTAAAGACAAAAAAGAAGACAATGATGGAGGTTCAAGTAAAGAAGGAATAATTATAACTGTTTCCTCTTCGAGCAAGTCTGCTGTGAAGGTGAGGAAGAGAAGTCGTCAGCATTTTGGACAGTTATTAGTAACATGAATTTACTTGGTGTGGGGATAAAGACAGAACCTAGCCAAAAATGTGTTATTTGTGGTGCCATATTGTTCAAAAAAGAATTGGTACCTAGTAAATTAAAGACATTTAACTCTAAAACAAAGTCATCTGGCTAACAAGCCTAGAATGTACTTTGAGAGACTTTTAAATAACCAAAGAAAACAGTCTGAGTTTTAACGAAATAGCCAAAATTTCTAATCAAGTTCAAGAAACCAGCTATTTAGTAGCTCAGTTAATTTCTAAAAATATGAAGCCTCACACAAAAGCAGAGACACATTCTCTCTGCATGCAATGCTATATTAAGGACACTTTTTGGAAGCAAAGTAGAAAAAGAAGTTAAAAAAATTCCTCGGCAGAGGTAAAGAAAGCCAACATGAGAACCACGGCAAACTACTAGAAAGTTAACAGACAAACTGGTTTGCCGCTACCACAGTATCTCCCCGCATTCTAAATAAACTTACAGTGCATGTTATCGGTATCAGCAGTAGAAGTCGAGAACAATATATTGAATGACACGTAGATGTGACAGATGATAACATCATAGCAATAGTGATTTATTGACGTTATGATACGTATATATATGAAGAATCTTTCTTTATTTTCCTATTATGAAATAATAGGAAAGTTAAGTAAGTTAAGTAACCTTTAAAGTTAAGTAAGGAAACCTTTTCTTATTACTGAATTTTCTAACCTAACATTTAAGGTCAGGTTATGAAATATAACGAAAAAAAAAAAAAAGAACCCTTTTCTGTACCTTAAAAACATACAAAGAAATCAGTAATATGGTTTTTTTAATAGCGAAAACACTTGTGAACTCCAATAATCTGCTTTTAATAATGAAAAAAACTAATCATTAAATCGTCTGTCAATCAATATATTGTTCTCGACTTCTACTGCTGTTACCGATAACGCCAACTCTGTTTACCGAGAATGAGGGAGAAACTGTGGTAGTACCAAAATGGTTTGTGCATTAAGTTTCCTGAAGTTTGCCATAGTTCTTGTGTTGGCTTTCTTTACCTTAGCCAATTCCTCTTTCCCATAATACCATTAGCAGACAGATTGGTGATATGTTAGCAAACATAGAAGAAAGTGTATGTGCCTCCATGAAAAAAAGTGAAATTTTTGCACTCCAAGTGGATGAATCAACTGATATTGGAGGAAAAGCTCAACTATTCCCATTTATTTGCTTTGTCCATAATGATAAAATAGTAGATCAGTTTTTTTGCTGTAAAGAACTTGAAGAAATAATGACAGGCCAAGATATTTTCAATACATTAAGTATCTACTTAGAAACTCATGGTTTAAGCTGGAAATCTTGTGTAGGAATTTGTACAGATGGTGCTCCATCAATGACCAGCTCAGTGAAAAAGGGTTTGTAACTTTAGTGAAGAAAGTTAATAGTGATGTCATAACAACACATTGCTTTCTTCATTGTGAAGTACTAGTTGGGAAAACACTCATAATGATCTGAAAAATAAGCTAGACAGTTGTGAAAATGGTTAACTATACAAAAGGTAGGCCTCTTAAATCACGTCTTTTTGCCAAGCTTTGTGAAAAGTTGGGGCAAAACTTGTTAATCTTCTCCTTCATACGGAAGCTGTTTGTTTGTTTGTTTGTTATTTGGTTTTTAGGAGCATTAGCAACTAAGGCTATATTGCTCCGGGAATATGCGGTGGTCATTCCCTGACCTTTCTGTATCCTCCGTAATTGGTGGTGACGGGCTCGAACCCTGGTCTAATCAAGAAGCGTGTGCTACGCACTGTTGCTCCTTCCCACCTGGCTACGGAGGCGCCCATACGGAAGCAAGATGCCTTTCTACAGGCAAAGTATTGTCACGAGTACTTGAACTGAAGGATGAGATTCATTCTTTCTTTGCCGTTGAAAAGCAAAAGAATTTTGTATGTTACTTGCAGATGATAATTGGTATGCTAAATCATCGTATTTAGTTGATATCTTTGAAACTTTAAACAAGGTTAATTCCAGTATGCAAGGCAAAGTTGACAGAATCAAATCTTCAACTGACAGAAACAAAGCTCTGAGAGATAAGTTAAGCTTGTGTTGTTTCCCCTTCAAAACGGTGAAGGGAAGCAACATGGATATGTTTCCGCATGTTGCTACAACTATAATAAAGAAATAATACCACTGATTTCTGAGCATCTTGTAGCACTGGAAAGAAAAACATTCAGACTATTTTCTACACTTATGTACCGAAGCCTATGACTAGTTGAGGAACTCATTTATTGTATCAATTTCAAGGCATTCTAAGCTCAGTGTCGTAGATCAGGACAAGTTAATTGAAATACATAATGATGGCAGTTTGCAATTAAAACAAAGTATCTATTGAAGAATTCTGGATAGAGATGAAGAATGAATATCCTCATATTGCAAAAAAAGCAGTGGTAATTCTGTTGCAATTTTCTACATCTTACTTATGTGAGTCAGGATTTTCTGCGCTTACCACTATAAAAACTAAAAAGAGGGAAAGAATACAAATGATTAAGAAAGAAATCAGAGTATGTCTCTCCAATATTCTACTTAATATCAAAAAGATCTGCAAATCACACTAGGCACAAATATCTCAATGAAAAGTTTTTTTAATGAGATATTAAGCCAAGTTTTTGAAGGGAATATTGTAGGGTAACCAGTAGCTCAGAACAATAATAAGGTTTAAATTGTAATAAATATTTTGAAAGTTTAATCACCTTTTGGGCATATATCTGTTGTATTTTTTGATTAGTTAACGCAGTGGTTTTCAACCGGGGTGCCGCAACAACATTCTTGGGGTGCCGTGTAATTTGCGTTTAAGCTACTTAAAGTTATTATTATTTTTTTTTTTTTGAAATTTATATATTTATTTCATTATAAAAAAGGGTACAATATAAAGGGTACAGTTCCATTGTACCATATCTTTTTAATTTTGTGGTGATCTATAATTGACCTTTATTTAGTACCTCTATATAAAGAATAAAATTATTATATAGGTATATATTAAAAGGTCGAAAACCACTGTGTTAGGTATTTCTTTTGGCCTAGGGTGCCGTGAAAAAATTACTGGGATAGTAAGGGTGCCGTGAACCGAGAAAGGTTGGGAACCTCTGAGTTAACGTATTAATTTGTGTTTTACAAATAGATTAAATAGGCTTAGTTGCATTTGTTGGTGTATTTTTTTAAATTTAGCTAGTTGTAACTTTGTAAGTTACAACTTGCTTCTCCTACCACTATCGTATTGGTGTTTTGGCCGGAATATCATAGCATAGAAGAATAGTGAGGTTTTAATTATAATAAATGAGTACTTTGAAGGTTTTAATCACTTTTTGGCCATATATCTTTTGTATTTAGCTAAGAATATAACTAATTTTGCATTGTGATCGTTACGACATAACGTAACTTGATAACGTATATCTCGAATTTCGTAGCTAATGTATAACATAACTATACAGGGTGTTTCAGTTAAACGTTTCAGAACTTCTAAAAGGGGTACGGTACATCCTGACAACTTGAAATCATATAGCAATGTGGGGTCGGAAATGCTTTCCTGAAGCGGTGTTGTACACAGAAGCACCATAAAGAAAAGAGACCGTAAGTGAGAAATCGTTTTAATAATACATGAAAAGAAGCAAAAGGTACATGGATTAAAGTAAGTGTTCGAAGTTTCTTCCACGGGCTGCAATGCACGCCTCACATCTCCGACGCATGGACATCCGAACATTCTGGAATACTCCAGGCGAATTTCGAATTTCTTCGGCAGCTACTGCGATTCTTGCAACCAGCTCCTCAGCATTGTCAACAGGGGTGTCATAAACTAGCGATTTCATATGACCCCAGAAATAAAAATCAAGACATGATAGGTCGGGTGACCGAGCAGGCCAACGCACGGGACCACCACGTCCGATCCACTGTTGACCAAATGTGACATCCAGGTAGTTACGAACATCTCCGCTATAATGGGCAGGGGCTCCATCGTATTGGAACCACATTGTCTGTTGCGTCGATGCAGAAATCTGTTCATCTCTCAAAAGTTGTGGCAATACTTGCTGCAGAAAGATCAAGTAGATAGGTCCGGTTAGACGACACGGTAACAGGTAAGGTCCGATGAGGTGATCTCCCATAATACCGGTCCATACATTGACCGAAAATCGAATCTGTGCTGCACGACGTCGTATTGCATGCGGGTTCTCGACCGCCCAGATATGGTCGTTATGCGTGTTGAAAATTCCTTCCCTTGTGAAGGATGCCTCATCGGAAAACAACACTTCAGCAGGAAAAAGGGGATTTGTAGCACATTTTCCAAGGTACCACTGTGCGAAAGCAATACGAGGTGCATAATCCTCCGGTTGCTATGTCTGGACACGCTGCACGTGAAACGGATGCATGTCTTGTTCTCGGAGAATCCTCCAGACGCTGCAATGGGAAACCCCGACTGCGTTTGCTAGACTTCGTGTACTCGTTCTTGGATTCCCCTGTACATGCTGCAGCACATTCTGTTCGACGGCTGGAGTCCATGCTGTTCTTACCCTGTCCCTGTCAGCTCTTTCAAATGAACCTCTCTCAGCTAACCTCTGGTGCAGTCTTGCAAAGAAATTATGACTGGGAATGCGCTTCGTCGGATATCGTTCCGCGTACAAACGCTGTGCGGCTGGCCCACTACAATTTGCAGCCCCGTACGCCAAATGCATATCGGCTAACTCTGCGTTCGTGTAATCATCCATCCTACTAACTTGGCGTTCTTGTTCAAGAAATTCGAAATTCGCCTGGAGTATTCCAGAATGTTCGGATGTCCATGCGTCGGAGATGTGAGGCATGCATTGTAGCCCGTGGAAGAAACTTCGAACACTTACTTTAATCCATGTACCTTTTGCTTCTTTTCATGTATTATTAAAACGATTTCTCACTTACGGTCTCTTTTCTTTATGGTGCTTCTGTGTACAACACCGCTTCAGGAAAGCATTTCCGACCCCACATTGCTATATGATTTCGAGTTGTCAGGATGTACCCTACCCCTCTTAGAAGTTCTGAAACGTTTAACTGAAACACCCTGTATAGCGGAATACGTATTACTGCATTAGCTTAGTATAGTATTGGATAGTATAGTAAATTAACCAATTAAATTTATTAACCTTATTAATTTTCATTATTAATTAACTAAATCATATTTAAACAGAAATCATGCCCCAAAGCAAAGCAACATGCACAAAGTAGTGGAATTGCTGTACTTGGAAGAGAACCAAATGGGCAATTCCCAATGCATCACAGCCTAAAGAAATGTACAACTTGTGAAATGTTTACAGACCTTTCTGGGACGGGACATGATGTTGCCAAGGGGGATGACTTTGTGTGTGCTCGATGTAAGCAGTATGAAGAAGTTAGGTGCGAACTCAGTGTTGTTATGGGCCTTATGAGAGCTTCAAGGACAGAGTAGATGCCCTCAAAGGACTTAAAATGGGGTACCCATCAAACTCTCAGCTACCCACATCAACGCCAGAGCTTGCATTTGATCATCAGGCAACAAAGTGGCAACCTTCAGGGCAAAATACGCTGGTCCCACAGGAGCTAGTTATTGTTGGTGACTCTATTGTCAGGGAGACGGAAAATATATTGTGCAAAAAGGATAGGTGGAATAGGACCAGGATATGTCTGCCAGGGGCAAAAGTTGATGACATTGTAGAGAGGATATCATATTTTAAGAGCATAAATCCTACCATTGATATTCAGTGATGGGATTCGGCAGGTTCGCACTGGTACAGGCGAAACTGTTCCTAGAATTTCCCGAGTTCGCTGAACCGGCCCCCAAAGGCCGTTTCACACTGAATGCCATGCGAGCTACGCTACTTTTGATCTATGTTTGGTTTTTCTTTTTTACCTTTAAAAGGGGGAGTAAGGTGATAGAGAATAGGTTTTTAAAATTTTTGATACCTGCCACTGATGATACTGTTGTACACATTAGCACTAATGACATTAACAGTAGGAGATCTGCAGACTTATTTAACAAGTACAGATCAATGTTGAAAAAAAAATCACGAGTTAGGGTTAAATTTGAAAGTGTCTGCAATTCTGCCCAGACAGGATAGGAGGGAGTATATGATGAGAACCTAGTCAAAAAAATCTGTATTTTTCTCAGTGTGGTCTGTGCTTGTTAACAGGAGAGATTATTTCTACAGGGATGCGATACACTTAAATAGAAAGGGTGCAAGAATATTTGATGATGCTATCGAGGCAACATTAGGTAGTTTGTAAAACTGCTAGCATGGGGGGAGGATTCAGACTAATAGATTAATGGTAGCCACAGGCAGAGGTGAAAGTGATTCTTGCACTGCTTCTATTGGAATGAGCAGCAGCCTGCAAAGCAAGATACGGCAGATTTCAAGGGCTGCTGGGAGTCATCATGAAACAAGTAAATACATGAGTTGTGTTAGGGTAACTAAGAGTAATAATAGGTGTATGTATACTTGCATGTACACCAATGCTAGGAGTATAGTAAATAAATTTGATGAATTTGAAGTGCTGATCGAGACATCAAAAGCAGATACTGTTGGTAAATCAGAGAAATGGTGACACACACAGATATAGGCAGTGCAGAATTGGAATTTAGGGAGTACAATATGTACAGGAAACATAGGCAGGACAGGAAAGGAGGAGGGATTGGGCTGTTAGTTAAGAAACACAAAATCTAAGAAAGTGCATCCAATTGAAATTGGTGGACTATGCAATGTTGAGTCAGTGTGGCTGATATAAGCACTGGGAAATGGAAAATGAAAGTAGGAGTGTGTTATAGGCCTAATGAATCTGATGAGTATAATCAGCAATTGTGCAGAGAAATAGAGTGGGCCAGTAAATCAGAATGTCTTATAATGGGGGATTTTAACTTTTCAGATATTAACTGGAACCTGTGGGTTGGTCACTCTCACACTAGCAAGACTTTTGTGGATTTATTGGATGACTGTTTTCTACAGCAACATGTTCGACATGCAACCAGAGGAAGTAATAATACTTTTAATTTGATTATCAGCAGTTATTCTTCATGCATTAAGAATCTGCAGATAAAGGAACCACTAAGTGGCGATGATCACAGTGTACTGATGTGGGATTTACTTAAAGATGTAACTATCATCCGGGGTAAGGAAAAGGGTTTTTGCTTTTGTAAATGTGACTACAGTGGTCTCAGATAGTTTTTAAATTCTATTCAGTGAGATCAACTGATGATGTTACCAATGGTGAATTCTAAATGGGAAGCTTTCAGGAACTTAATCTTGAAGGATACTTGGCTTTTCATACCAAGTAAGAAATGCTGTTCAAGGTTTAGGCCTAAATGCATATCAGATGAATTAATGCAGCTGATGGCAGAGAAGAAAAATGCATGGGATGCATATAAAATATCAGGCGACACAGAAGCCTATGGCAGATATAGGCTAGTCTGCAATCAATCAAGTCACAAAGGAGGTTAGGCAGGCGAAGGCAGATTATGAGAAATCTTTGGCAAAGGATGCAAAGAAAAACAGCAAAGAGTTCTTTACTTATGTAAACTCTAGATGGAAAGGGTTGAATCAGATTGATCAACTCAACATAGATGGTTTGACTATTCATGATCAAGCTCAGGTAGCTGATAAACTGAATGAGTATTTTGCATCTACATTCACGAATGAGGAGTTATTCGAAAAGGGGAATGACAGAAGTTTACAAAACGCTAACATGGAATTAATAATTTTGTAATAACTGATAGTGAAGTGAAGGAGAAATTGTTGAAGTTACACATAAGGAAGGCATCGGGGGTAGATGGGATCTATCCAGTTATATTAAAGGAGGCAGCAAAGGGAGTAAGCAAACTCTTAGCCATAATTATGAAAGCTTCCTTGGACTCAGGGCAGGTCCTCATGGACTGGAGATGTGCAAATGTGTCCCCAGTTCACAAAGTGGGATTAAAGGGTGACACGGGTAATTACAGACCTCTTAGTCTAACTTCTGTTCTAGGGAAAATAATGGAGTCACTGGTTAAGGAAGCAATGTAGGATCATCTAGACAGGACTACTGTTATAGTTGAGACACATCACTATGATGTGGTCACAAAAACGAATTGGATGTAAAGAATAATTTTGATACAATATACTTAGATTTTAGGAAAACTTTTGATACTTTTGCATATGGAAGACTACTATACAAATTGGAGCACTATGGCATTAAGGGCAAGTTACTACAATGGATAAAAGGATTATTGAGTGGGAGAAGACAGAGAGAGAGGTTATCAATGGACACTGCTCTTCATGGACTAATGTTATTAGTGGAGCCCCCCAGGGTTTGGTGTTGGGCCCGTTGTAGTTTTTGGTATTTATCAATGATATTGATGAATGTGTATCAGGGTTAATGTCTAAGTTTGCTGACAATGCGAAGATGGCAGGGTTGTTAATGACAATAATGATAGTACGACAACAGGATCAGGAAAAGTTGAGCAGATGGGCTGAGAAATGGCAACTGAAGTTTAACATTGACAAATGTAAAGTACTGCATACAGATAGCAGTAAACCCCAGAGTAATGTATCAACTGGGTGGTACTGCACTCAGGGTAGTGGAGAATAAAAAGGACCTGGGAGTCATTGTGCAGTCAGATATGAAGTTTTCTGAGCAGCTCATGGTGTCTTGTCAATGATATACAGAAATTTCGCTAGCAGGGATAAGGAGGTAATTGTCCCCTTGTATAAGGCGATGGTCAGGCCACACCTTGAGTACTGCGTACAGGTCTGGAGGCCTCATTTTAGGAAAGATGTAGAGTTGCTGGAACGAGTACAGAGAAGGGCAACAAGATTGGTGAGGGGAACAAAGGGTTGGTGTTACCAAGAAAGGCTTAAGTTCTGTAAATTGTAGCTTCTGGAGACTAAGCAACTGCGAAGTGATCTAAATGAGGTGTATAAGGCCTTGAGTGGATTGCACAAGCTCAATGCTAATGGGATTCTTCCTCTTGCTCAGATTACTCACCTGAAGGGGCATAAGTTCAAATTGAGGAAAGACAATTGTAGAATAGATGTGCGGAAATTCGCCTTTAGCCAGGGGGTAGATGATAGTTGGAACAAACTTCCATCTGTTGTAGTGGAGGTCAGCAACTTAATTAAGTTCAAAGCAAAACTAGACAAACAGTTGGAGTGAATGGATGGGTGAAATGGGAAGGCTGTTTTGTTTTGTTGTTTTTTTTTGGATGATGCTATATAAGCTTGCTTTCTTGCATCATATGCGCTGCTAATGCTAAGTGTTTAAATACCTTCCATTGTATGGTATCTTTTTAATTTTGTGATGATCTTGATGTTATATCTAGTATTGATGTGTGATGATAATTGATGTTTATTTAGTACCTCTATATAAAGAATAAAATTGTTATATAAGTATATATAATTTGTATTATGAATTGTAATTTTGTTTATAATTATAATAACTATCACATAACATATTTTTTCAACATTAGATATATCATATATATATATATATATATATATATACAGAGAGAGAATTGGACGATCCAACAAACAATGTTTGCTGGTCTGCAAACTTTGTTATGTAAGGAAGACTGGATCTTCCCATGATGTCCACTTTAACCTCAGAAGACATCAATCACACTGCATGATGGAAGAGATGAAGGGATTGCCAAAACTTTACTCTGGAGACTAAACTTGGGTTTCACCACTTCAAGCCTCCAATATGCAAAGTAGTACTGCAACAGTTGACAGGAGTCATCTACCACCTAGTACTGCCACTCCTCTATGTGGTATAGACACCACACCTGGGTGGTCACCTCCAGTATACAAAGTGTACTATTTTGGGACCTTCACATGGGGTTATACTAAGAGTCCTGCCATCACAAAGGTGCAAGCAGAAGATTTAGTGGTCACAGAATGACTGGAGTTCCCAAAATTCTGTCCATTTGACTCACAGGTGTTACCTAAATATCCGTGTTCCAGCAGAATTTTTAACACTCAGGTAGCAAGTCCTATCTTGTCATGCATACATTAGATAATATCTATGACAAGCCTCAAGGACCATAAATAAAAAAAATAAAAATATATATAATAAATACAAAATACAAATAAAAAAAAAACTTTAAAAATTATTTTTAATTTTTATGATATAATGGATTATAATATGAAAAGTTATTTGTGATTTTAAAAAAAAAATTATTTCCCCTAATTGCCTTAAGAGAATTTTCACTCACTTCTCAACTGGCAGGTAGAAGCACCCTATACACAATTCCAACTATTAATTATTTAATTATTAAGCCTATAGTTTTATTCCAAAATGGAACAAAACTATAGGCTTGAAATAAAAAAATAATTAATGATGCAAATTGAGAACTTTTACCATACTTGAGGAATGTTCAAATTTTCACTTTTTTTATGAAAATTTACACAACTTTTATTATTATCTGTTATATAACTAGACTATTATTATGACTAGTTATTCAAAATATATGTTTTTACTGTTATATTTTAAAATTCACTACTTAATTTTTGTTTCAAGGAAAGCATCCATCATCATAATATAGGAGTGCATGGAAAATCACCATTTGCTTAATGACATTTCAGTTAAAGACTCATTTTTGTGGACCCCCTAACCCTATTGTTAGGTTAGGAATACTGTATTAGAAAGAATCAGCAAAAGAAGTTGGTTATTTATTTATTTTTTTTTTTGGCTAATGCTGATAAGATTGCATTCTTGCTTCATTTTTTTAATACTAATATTATTAGTTAATTGATTAATGCCATTGCACCATGTTTGTTTGTAGTGAACTGCTGAAATAGATAATTGGCATCATTTTAATTGTATCTCATATTTGAATATCTTTACAAGTTGCTTTGTTATGTATTCACAATATGAGATACAATTAAAACCATGCCAATTATCTACTTCGGCAATTCACTATAAACAAAATGTGGTGCAATAGCACTAACCCATTCACTAGTGAATCTTACGCATAGTCTCATGATTTATGCAAAATAATCACCTTAGTTCATACTAATATTAAATAAACTGGAAAACATTTTACTTCTGATTTAAAATGATTGCTGCATTGAGTATAATAAACAAATCTTTCAAGTCATAATATTTCAAATCAGACAGTCTAGGGACGTGTGTGTGTGTCTTGTGCACCTACACATAAATATGCTGCTGTATATTTGGTGAGGATGGGAAATTTAATTCTTTGCATACAGGGACTCCCATGAGTAACATTGTGGTGACAATCACTGTCCTTCCACACTGTGTAGAAAATTCAGTCAAAATCAAGAAAAATTTTTATGGGCTTTTTCCCAACAGGGCTGAATTAGTTCGTCTCCAACTAGGGTAGCATGGTTTTTTTTTTTACTTCTGTGGTCTGTAGTTTTTATGTCAAGCAAAACCAAAGTGACAACAGTACATACACACTATACTAAGAGTGTATAACCTTTGGTTCAGGGAACCACTAATACTAAAATGTTTGTTTGCATCCAGGCTCTTACAGCATATAAGTCAACTTCTGTGCGTTCAGTGGTTCTTACAGTAAATTCATTACAAACCACTGTATTAATTTTAAATTCAAATATTTCAGCCCTTTCTTTCAGAAGTGTAGGTGTTTAATTACGCTGCATGGCTAAAAAATTGTAATTACCCTTAGGTAGTCACAAAACCAAAACCCACACAGGCATTGTTTTCATCAATAAGAATGGGACATTGCTCTTATTGATGCTATATATATAGGTCAGCAGTTTTATTATATAACCTAACCATTCCTTATTGCCTGTTCAGTGCTACACTGCAAATTGTTTTTTTCTCTGTTGACAATGCTTCAACATGGAAGAACTTTTGCTGTAAGAAATTGAGAATTTCTAAAAATTCAATTATTTCTGAAGTTCAGTTTCGAAAACTTAGCAAGTAAATCCAAAATCAAAGCTTCTGTAAAATTCCAAGAGTGGAAAATAACTGGGCATTTACTGTGAAGTAAAACCATTCTGTGTGGTTTTAACATGGAATGGAAATTTTTTTTTTTTTTTTTTAGCTCTGCTCTTAAGATCCTCATCACATGAAACACACCATTTTCATGAAAACCCAGCCAATCCAACAGACCTTTTCAAACAGAAAAGCTGTTTGGTATTGTAAATCTGAGAGTCTCCAATTTCAAGTACCATTTTTAGTGACTCTTGGCAAATGTTTATGGAATTGTAATGTGATTTCATTTGTGATTATTTTAGATTTCATTCAATATTAATTGATTCTTGCACTGCTACTATTGGTACATGCAGCAGCCTGGAAAGTAAGGTGTTTGGGACTTCAGGCACTGCTGTTAGTCATCATGGAACAAATAAATACACAGGGCAATGTTAATAGGGGCACTCTAAATAAATGTGATGAATTTGAAGTACTGATTAAGTCATCAAATGCAGAAATAATAAGAATAGTGGAAACTGGTGTCACTCAAACATAAGTGATGCTGAATATGAATATGGGGGGTACAATGTATACAAGAAGGCCAGCTAAGGCAGGAGAGGTGAAGGGGGTTATACTCTTAGTTAAGAAGCATATAAAATCTAAAGCAGTGCATCCAGTTGACATCAGTGACGAGTGCAATATTGAGTCGGTTTGGTGTGATATAAGCACTGGGAAAACAAAATTGAGAGTAGGACTGCGTTATAGGTCTCATGACTGTGATGATTATACCAAACAGCAAATACAGAGAATAAATAGAGGTGGACCATCAAATCAAAATTCTCATAATGGGGGTTTTAAACTTTCTGGATTGTCTAACCAATCTAATAGGTTACTATAATGCAGCAACAAAGGAACTGGATGCAAAAAATAATTTTGACATTATATACTTGGATTTCAGGAAGGTTTTTGATACTGTTCCACACAAAAGACTGCTGTACAAACTGGAGCAATGTGGAATTAAGGGCAAGTTAATGCTATAGATAAGGTGATGGTTAAGTGTAAGAAGAGAGAGTGGCTATCAATGGGCACTGCTCTTTGTGGCCTAATGTCATTAGTAGACTTCCCCAGGGTTCAGTGCTGGGCCCATTGTTGTTTTCAATATTTATCAATCAGGGCCAGCTTTAGGGTAAGACTGAGTAGGCACTGGCCTCAGGGCATCAAGGTTTAGGGAGCACCAATATCTCCTAAACTTTTAAGTTATGAAGAGTTTTATTTTTTATTTTAAATTTAGTGTTATATTACATATAATTTACTTTTTGTAAGTATATAAAATGTAAAATTAATCATTCTAAAAAATAAATCTTTGCATCGATGGGAGGAGGGGGATCCCATCAGTCGATATCGCCTAGGGTGTGCCATATACCCTTGAGCCAGCTCTGTTATCAATGATATCGATGAAGATGTATCAGGCTTAATGTTTGCAGATGATAAAGTTAACGGGGTGAGCTACCGCAACAAGATCTAGGAAAACTGGGTCAATGGGCTGAGAAATAATAGTTGCAACAATTAACATTGACAAATGCAAGGTACTGTATATGGGCAGCAATAACCCCAGACTTACTTATCAACTGTGTGGTACTACACTCAGAGTAGTGGAGAATGAAAAGATCTGGGAGTAATTCTTTAGTCACGCAAGAAATTTTCTGGGCAGTGCCGATGCATTCCGGAAAGCTCACGGAGTTTTCTCAATGATATTCAAAATCTTTGCTAGCTGGGATAAGGAGGTGATTATCCCTTTGTATAAAGCCACAGTTATGCAGCACCTTGAGTACTGTATACAGACCTGTAGGCCTCACTTTAGGAAGGATATCTGCTGGAACATCTGCAGAGAAGGGCAACTAGAAAAAGTTGCCCTTCTCTGCAGATGTTCCAGCAGATATCCTTCCTAAAGGGTGCTCTTACCTAGAAAGGCTTAAGTTCTGCAAATTTCAGCATCTCGAGACTAAGCACCTTTGGGGAGATTAGCATTAGTAGAGGCATATGATGCAAGAAAGCAAGCTTATGCAGCATCAGAAAAAAAAAAAAAAAAAAACTCCCATTTTACCCCTCCATTCGTTCCAAATGCCTGTCTAGCTCAGCCTTAATTTTATTTAGGCTATCAACTTCCACAACAAAGGATGGAAGTCTGTTCCACCAATCAACTAACAAATGGCTAAAGGCAAATTTCTGCACATCTCTCTTTCCACAATTTGAATCTATGCCCCCTCAAGTTTTTAATCTGAGCAAGAGGAAGAATCCCATCAGCATTCAGCTTGCTCATCCCATTCAAGGCCTTATACACCTCAGATCACCTCACAGGTGTCTACTCTCCAGGCACTGCAATTTGCACAACTTAAGCCTTTCTTAGTTGGAATGAAAAAGCCTAGTAACCTCAAAAATTAAGTCCCTGAAGGCTTCCCATTTAGAATTCAATGTTGGTAACATCATCAGTTGATCCCACTGTACAAAATTTAAAAACTGTCTGAGATCCCCCCCCCTGTAGTCACCTTTATGAAAGCAAAATCCATTCCCTTTAGCCTTGATGGTAGTTACATCTTTAAGTAATTCCCACATCGGTACATTGTGATCACTGTCACCCAGTGGTTCCTTTATCTGCAAATTCTTAATACATGAATAATCACTGCTGATAATCAGATCAAGAGTATTACTTCCTCTGGTTGCCTCTCGAACATGTTGCTGTAGAAAACAGTCATCCAATAAATCCACAAAAGTCTTGTTAGTGTGCGAGTGACCAACCCACAAGGTCCAGTCAATATCTGAAAAGTCAAAATCCCCCCATTATAAGACATGCTGATTTAGTGGCCCACTATTTCCCTGCACAATTGCTCATTATACTCATCATTAGGCCTATAACACACACCTACTCTCATTTTTTCCTTTCCCAGTGCTTATGTCACACCAAACAGACTCAACATTGCATTGTCCACCAACATCAATTGGATGCACTTCCTTAGATTTTGTGTATTTCTTAACGAACAGCATAACCCCTCCTCCCTTCCTGTCCTTACTGTACACATTGTACTCCCGAAATTCCACTGATGTGTTTAAAGCGTTGAATGAATTGAGTAAGCTGAATATTAAAGACATTCTTCCACTTGCTGAGACTGCACACAGGATGGGACACAAATATAAGTTGAGGAAGGATGGTTGCGGGATACATGCACAGAAGTCTGCCTTTAGCCAGTGGGTTGTTGATTGTTGGAACAGGCTTCCACCTGTTGTTACAGAAGTGAATGGGTTGAATAAATTCAATGAAGAATTAAGCAAATTCTTGGAGGAGTACAGGTGGGTGAAATGTGTAATTTTTTTTTTTTTTTTTGCTGATGCTAAGCTTGCTTTCTTGCATCATTTACCATTACCACTACTGCGACCACCTTGTTGAACAGCATACCTGTTTGATATTGTCAGTCTGAGGCTCTCCTATTACGAGTACCATTTAAGCAACTCTTATGAAGGTTTTCTGGAATTATAGTAACTTTGTTTGTGATGATTTTAGATTTAGTTCAGTATTACTTAGTTTTGCTTTTTGGTCAACTGAGGAAATTTTACTGTATTTTTCTGCACAATAAACCCCTCTTCCCTGTGAAATGTTCTAGGATAACCTTATTATTTGTGTGTGTTTGCACTTTATTTCTGGCAGTAAGTAAAGTATTTTTATATACAACACTGTTTTCATCTGAGGAAAAAGATGAACAAATTCCTGAGTTTTAAAAGGTGAGCAACAATCTATATTTGTAAAAAATACATGTATTAAATACCCCAGGGACTCACATCTGGGGAGTATTTGCTTGGCACACACAGGGTCCTGAGCTGGATATCATTCTTTCTTATTTTATTATATTATTCATCATTCTTCTTCTTCTCTTTCTTGGTGATTCCTTTCCTACTTCTCTCTCTCAGGGTAATTCGGGAATTTTTTTTTTTTTTTTTTTGGCTGGTGCAGCATAAGCCTTGGGCTTCTTTGTACCATATGGCTAATAATAATAATAATAATATATTGGTGTTAATCCATCCATTTCATGGTGTGTTAACTAAAGATTTTTATACCAAACATATAAATCGACCTTAATTTCTTTTTTTTTTTTGCAGTGCTTCAAAAGTCAATCTTTTGAAAGATTATTAATTGCCATATGGTGCAAGGAAGTCTAAGGCTTATGCTGCACCAGGAAAAAAAAAATTCCCGAGCTGCCCTGACAGAGAGAGAGAGAGAGAGAGAGAGAGAGTCAGAGAGCGAGTCAAAAGTAGAAGGGAATCACCAAGAAAGAGAAGAATGATGATATCCAGCTCAGGACCCTGGGTGTGCCAAGCCCATACTCACCAGATGTGAGCCCCCTTTATACAATACATTCTTGTTACATACAGATACGTAGTATTTTTCTAGGTGCATACGGTTACAAAAGTTATTATCAATTCGCTGTTTGAACCAAAAAAGCAAGTCCCTGGGTGAGAGCAGAATTACACTGTGTATAGAACCAGTAAGACTTTCCAGACTGAAAAACTTCACTTTACTACCGCCACATAGATGTCGCGTTCAGAAGACGAAGCGACTACGCTGGGGATCGCAACAATTAGCACTACTTAAAAATATATTTTACGTTTTCGTTTGAGTTTTTTTTTTTTTAAGGCAAAAATATTTTCACACAAAATTGAAGAAGTCCTTGTACTACATATCATGAAGCATTAAAATGTTCATACAAGATGAGAAATTTAAACGATCCTATCTGTGATTATGTAACAGCACTTTCAGTAAGTACGAAATCGTGGACTGGTAACGCTTTTTTATCATCTTACAATGATAAAAATTCATAGTAATATGTGAGGATTAAATTCGTCTGTATTATCTTCAAGGTCGATTACTGCAAGCACTGGAATCAAATGCACCGAAAATTATCATGTTTTATCTTTAAAGACAGGACAAGAGTCGCCTTTTTATTAAGTAGTTTACGAAGATTGATTATACAAATACATATCAGTAAAAAAGAATCCCACGCTGAGGTCACCGTAATGCACCCTACAACATATATCTAATAAATTACTCTGATAACTATGCGTGAATTTTTATGTAATATGTGCATGAAGTACACACACACAAAGAAAATATATATATATATAATACACACCATACTATTACATATTGTGCTACACTTTTAAAGTAAATAACAGCCTACCTATCATCCAGCTGCGTGTAAATATTCGTTTTTTTTTTCAATAGTGAGCCGTGAGTGAGAAAAATGCTAACTGCAAAAACAAAGAAAAACAAAACTAAACAACCAGGAAAGAAAACAAGAATTACGCTGAAGTTCTTCCTTGTCTTACATTCTGAAATTCGTCTATATAGCATAAGCCTCAGGCTTCCTTGCACCATATGACAATAATAACTTCACTTTAATTTTTGTGACTACGATGTATCGTGATAATTTACCTGTCCCTACTGGAAAATGTCCGGCTAAATTTTCTTCATCAAGGTGATAATTGATCATTTTTTAAAATTTTATCTGCTCAGAAAAATTTAAATTATCCATATAAAGAAATTAAATTCATACATTTAAGTGGGTAAACATAAAAACTGCATATTCTTGCAGGAGGTAGAGAAATCATAGTACTTTTACATTTACAAAAACGCCGATTTACTACTCTGTGTCCCAAAAGATTATGGGATGGAACAAAGAGAACTTTTCATGAAGTTTCAAAGGCAAAAAAAAAAAGTAAGCAACTGTTTACTTTCATATTCCCTTAAAATATGAGAATGGAACCAGATACTTGTGATTTTTGTACGACTATCGCTTTTAGTTATATGCAGTTTTCAGTATAGTTGTTTTCTCGAGTTTTAATAAATTTTGCAACATTCTTGCAGAGGTAAAACTGTAATTTTTATTATTCTTAAATAGCCAGAATCGCAGGAGTACTATACGTGTTATTACTCTGTTGCCAAAATAATAATAAGGCTGAACTCCGGATTCAAGCAAAAGAAGTGTGGATTTTTTGGCTAAGATTTAGTATATAATGCACCCTCTCTATACTCGCCGACACGGCACTGATTGACGGGTGCTGACTCCGCCCAGTGTCACGTGACCTCCTGAACATACGGAAACATCTGGCACGATTGCCACGCCGTGCGTGTCACCCGTGTCATGTTTCCGTATGTTCATGTTATGAACTTCGCTGTTAGAAATGTCACGTGGTATTAATAATTGATTAGCCGATTATTTAATTTTATCGATGCGTAATTATTATTATTATTATTATTATTATTATTATTAAGCTATATGGTACAAGGAAGCCTAAGGCTTATGCTGCACCAGCCAAAAAAAAAAAAAAAAAATTCCCCGATTACCCTGAGAGAGAGAGAGAGAGAGAGAGAGAAGTAGAAGGGAATCACCAAGAAAGAGAAGGATGATGATATCCAGCTCAGGATCCTGGGTGTGCCAAGCCCAAACTCACCAAATGTGAGCCCCTGGGTTAATTAAAAACAAAAAGGCTGAATGATACGTATATCGGAGGTTTAGGGGAAGAAGCCCCCACAGAAACGGGGGTCTGGGGGAAGAAAAAAAAAATAATAATCCCCCTACTTGCGTATTCGATTGTTAGTGACTTACTTTTTGGTTTCCCTTTGTTGAGACGGGTGTCTGTTGTATTGGGTGATTTTTTCCTGCGAAATATTAGTTCGAAAATGTTGGGTTGTTAAGAAAATATTATTCGATTGACGAGGTGAGTGGTTTTCTGTCGTTTTAGCATTTCTGTTGACGGGCATCGGCAATTTTCAGCGTGAAATCGTGTAGTTAAATCAGTGATTATTCGATTGCTTGTGATTTACTTTTTACTTTGCCTTCTTGCTCTTCAACTGGATGATTTATTCCTGCAAAATATTAGTGCGAAAGTGTTGGATCGTTTAGAAAACATAATTCGACTGATAAGCTGAGTGATTTCTGTTGACGGGCATCAGCAATTTTCAGTGTTGCACGTGGTGTTAATTTTTGTTACAAATAATATGCTAATTACTTGTTTTTTCATGTTCGGGTAGAAAAGCAGGGGGTCGGGATCCCCTATCCCCCTTCTAGTAATGTACGGGCGAGAAGAATCGCTTTTGTGATGTCTCATGACATATTGCAGTCCCCGAATAAGGTGCATTTTTGTTACTTTCTTTTTAAAAGATTGTCATTTCCCGTTCGTTCTATTTTTATGTTTGATTTACCACGTTGTTGATCTACAATAAAAATTGATTTGCTTTTCCATTTCTATCGTGAAATTTCCTTAAAAATTACTGCTTTGTCTTTTTTTTTCTTTTCAGCCAATCTCATTGTTAATGCTCGTAAAATATAGCTTAGAAAAACGTGCATTTTTGTTTGTTTTATTTTTAATTATTGTTCATTTGCTGTTTCTTTTTTTTCGCGAAAATTACCTCCCCCCCTTTTTTTTTCTTCTTCTTTTCGGCTCTATCCGACTTATTCAAATGTCACGTGACATTTTGTGATCCACGAAAAACGTGTATTTTTGTAACTTCCCGACCCCCTGCTTTTCTGCCCGAACATGAAAAAACAAGTAATTAGCATATTATTTGTAACAAAAATTACCACGTGCAACACTGAAAATTGCTGATGCCCGTCAACAGAAAACCACTCACCTCATCAATCAAATTATATTTTCTTAACAACCCAACATTTTCGAACTAATATTTCGCAGGAAAAAATCACCCAATACAACAGACACCCGTCTCAACCAAGGGAAACCAAAAAGTAAGTCACTAACAATCGAATACGCAAATAGAGGGATTATTATTTTTTTTTCTGAGGGGCTTTCCCCCAAACCCCCGTTTCTGTGGGGCTTCTTCCCCCAAACCTCCGGTATACGTATCATTCAGCCTTTTCCAAAACCAAATTCTAGCCCCCAAACCCCCGATATACGTATCATTCAGCCTTTCCAAAACCAAATTCTAGCCCCAACACCTCCGATATACGTATCATTCAGCCTTTTTGTTTTTAATTATGCATCGATAAAATTAAATAATCGGCTAATCAAATATTAACACCACGTGACATTTCTAACAGCGAAGTTCATAACATAAACATACGGAAACATGACACTGGTGACACGCACGGCGTGGCACTCTTGCCAGATGTTTCCGTATGTTCAGGAGATCACGTGACACTGGGCGGAGTCAGCGCCCATCAATCAGTGCCGTGTCGGCGAGTATAGAGAGGGTGCACCATATACTAAATTTTAGCCCAATGCAATTTCAATTTTTATGGACAGATGTACGTAAAAGTTCCTGCGATTAAACTATACGAGTAACTTTGTGCGTGTGCATTTATTCCGCTCGAGTAAGATGCTTTCTCTAAAAATATGCTAAAAGCTGCGCAAATTAATAAAAAGCATCCACGTGTTACCCACAGAGCACTAAGATCTTTGGTGTTACCAAACCAAATCGACCCTCACTGCCGCCGTGGCTTTTCGCCTCTAGTATATTAGATGACAATGCCTATGACGTGTATGTTTTTTTAGCAACACTAACACGTCACTAACACAACACTTACACTTAGAGGAGTTTTTTGTTTGCGTCGAGAGCATGTGTTAATCAACTCAAGTGTTGATAAAGGGTCTTGAATACAGTATGGCTTGGAATGTACATTTATTTGGATTTCGGTAAGGGTCGTGAAACTTTTTTTGGTTGAAATTTACTTTTTCGGTCCTTACCTTCTTTGCGACAAGGAGTGTGGAGCTGGTTAAGCTCCGCCCACTGGTTCGCAGTGATTGGACGATCAATTCTTTTGCGTAACTTTGTTTCCCGATTTATCAGCGCCAAAGAGAGGAAACCCAAAATCTAAAGACGTGGATTTATGAGGAGGCGTGCCGTCAAGAACTGATAAACAAGTTTCACTACTCCAACTGCTTGCATTGAATGAATGCTGTCACGTGACCAATTTTTTTGACATATCAAAATTGCCATCTCGTAGGTGAAGCAATTCCTACAGATGCAAATATAGCAAGAGTACTGGCGCCGAAGCGAACACACATTCCCACGTGTGCAAATTCCCATGCATCTTTGCGACAACTGCAATAGCGAAGGCTTTTGATACTGCTTCACAAATTGGAGCAGTGTGGCATTGGAGGCAAATTGCTGCTGTGGATAAAGGGATGGGTGAGTGGGAGCAGACAGAGAGTGGTAATCAATGGATACTGCTCATCGTGGACTAATGTTATTAGTGGAGTCCCTCAGGATTCAATGTTGGGTCCATTATTGTTTTCTGTATTTATAAATGATATTGATGATGGTATATCAAGCTTAATGTCCAAGTTTGCAGACGATACAAAGGTTGGCAGGGTTGTTAAGGACACTACTGATGTTATGCTGCTGCAACAGGATCTGGAAAGCTTGAACAGATGGGCTGAGAGGTGGCAAATGAAGTTTAACATTGACAAATGTAAAGTACAGTACTACATATGGGAAACAGCAACGTATCAACTCTGTGGTACTGCACTGACAGTGGTAGAGAATGAAAAGAACCTGGGGGGTAATTGTGCAGGCAGATATGAAGTTCTCTGAGCAGTGCAGACGGGCTGCAAGAATAGCTCATGGTGTCCCTGTCAATGATATACAGGAATTTTTCTAGCAGGGATAAGGAGGTGATTATTCCCTTGTATAAGGCAATGGTCAGGCCTCGCCTTGAGTACTGTATACAGGTCTGGAGGCCTCATTTCAAGAAGGATGTAGAGCTGCTGGAACGAGTACAGAGAAGGGCAACAAGATTAGTGAATGGAACAAAGGGTTGCTCTTACGAAGAAAGGCTTAAGTTTTGCAAATTATAGTGTCTGGAGACTAGGCACCGGTGAGGTGATCTGATAGAGGTGTATAAAGCCTTGAATGGTTTGAGCATGCTCAGTGCCGATGGGATTCTTCCTCTTTCTCAGAATAATCACCTGAGAGGGCATAAATTCAGATTGAGGAAAGACAGATGTAGGATAGACGTGCGGAAATTTGCCTTTAGCCAGCGGGTAGTTGGTTGGTGGAACAGACTTCCATCCCTTGTTGTGGAAGTTGATAGCCTAAATAAATTTAAGGCTGAGCTGGACAGGTATTTCGAACGAACGGAGGGGTGAAATGGAAGTTGTTTTTTTTTTTTTTTTGGCTGATGCTGCATAAGCTCGCTTTCTTCCATCATATGCCTCTACTAATGCTAATACAGTTAGAGCCATGCTCAAAGTAAGATACAGAGTGGACTCTTGCTCAATTCCTCCCAGCGTCCTCACTTTCAGGGCAGGAAACTAACGCGGCGATCTGTGGCCATCAAAGCTCACTGAGTAATAACGCGCATGCCCAACGCTAATAACGTTGCTAACACGTGGTTGCTTCTGTGTCTCGAGTTGTAGTGTTTGTTGAAAGGAGAAATTTTGTTTTACGTAGTCTTTTTTTTTTTACTATTGTTATAATTATGTGTATTTGTTTTTCCATTATTATAATTATCCGCTGTCATGCACAAAAAAAGTTGTTTCGTGTGCAATAAATGTGGACTGCGATTGTACTAATTTCCGAATGTGTTTCGTATGCGATAAATCCGGAGTTCGATTGTACCGATTTCTGAAAGAACATTTAAGATAATTTTTCAGAATTGATAGAACCTGTAAATGTTTAATGAAATGTTTAAAAAAAAAAGAATGTGAATTGGAATATCATCGGTTTGGCTGAAACAAGAAGAAATGAATCACTTGTAAGTTTATCAAGTGGAAATCTGCTGTACACCAATGGAAACAGTGAAAGGAGTGAAGGTGGAGTTGGGTTTCTGGTCCATAAAGATTTTAAAAACAACATTTTGGAATTCAAAAGTACATCACCAAGGGTGTCAAGACTAATACTCAAGATTTCTAAGAGGTACAAGCTAAAGATTATAATGATTTATGCACCAACATCGAGCCATGATGATGAAGAAGTTGAAGAAATATACACCGAAATTGAGAGTCTTCTAGATTAACAGAAAACCCACTACACTATTATTATGGGAGACTTCAATGCTAAGGTTGGAAAAGGGCAAAACAGTGCAGAAAGAGGAACTATAGGAAATTTTGGAATTGGTGAAAGAAATGAAATAGGTGAAAGACTTGTGGAATTTGCAGAATCTCAAGGATTGTCAGTAATGAACACTTTTTTCAAGAAAAGGGTGAACAGAAAGTGGACATGGAAGAGTCCAAATGGATTAACAACTAAGGAAATCGACTTCATCCTCACTAACAGAAGATATACCGTGAATGATGTTACCATCCTGAATAAGGTAAATGTTGGAAGTGATCACAGAATGGTTAAGATGTACACTTGATATAGATGTAGGAAAGGAAAAAACTGACTCGAGTAAATAATACAAAGGTCTTTTAGCTTACAGAAGAGGAGAAAAAGCAGTATGTACTGGAACTTAAGAACAAGTTGGAGCTTCTGCAGACGGTTCAGGACCAAGATATCGATGAGGAATATTACAACTTTCTGAAAGTGATAAAGCCCAAGAAACCTATAGGGAAAAAGAAATCCAAAGAAGAAAAAATTAATCCAGAAACACTTCTCGTGATGAACCGAAGACGACAAATGAAGAGCAAGATAAACACTGACTAGGAGAAAATTGAGCATACTGAGTTATGCAAAGCCATTAGAGAGAGACTCAGAGAGGACCTAAGCAGATTTAACACAAGAAAAGTACAACAAGCATTAAGGGAAAACAAAGGACTTAAATCAGCAGCCATGAGCAGTAATACAGAAAGACAAATGATACTGAAACTGAAGAATAGCAATGATGTACTTATAAATAGCAGAGAAGGCAAAATTCAAATAGCAGAAGAAGACTACTAAAGAGAATTATACAAGGAGTGAGGGAATGATGCCAGCAGTGGGGAAGATGGATCTCGCAAATTAGCAACACATACAACATACCCGCTATTCTTCCTGATGAGGCAGAACATGTGTTGAACAAAATGAAGAATCAGAAAGCCCCAGGGGAAGATTAAGTTACTGTAGAGTTGTTAAAATTGGGAAGAAGAGACATAACAGAAAAACTGGCAAGGCTCTTCACAAAGTGCATTAGAAAATGTGTGACACCTAAGGAGTGGAATAATGCAATCATAGTTTTGCTGCATAAGAAAGGAGATAAATCAGAAATTGGAAATTATAGACCAATTAGCTTGTTATCCCACATCTACAAGTTGTTCACAAGGGTCATTACTAACAGATTAGAAAGAATACTTGATGAGAATCAACCGAAAGAGCAAGCTGGCTTTAGGACAGGATTCTCAACTATGGATCACCTTCACGTAATATCACAGCTAATGGAGAAAGCAAATGAATATAAAACACCATTATGCCTGGCATTTGTGGATTATGAAAAGGCATTTGACTCCATACAGCATAAGGCAATGTTTTGGGCACTGGAAAGACAAGGCATTGATACCCCATATATTATGATTTTGAAGAAAATATATGAGAGTGCTACCTCCTTTATTAGACTAGACAATGACAGTAGGAAATATAAAATCGAGAAAGGAGTTCGACAAGGAGACACAATATCTCCGAAGCTGTTTACTGCTGCCCTTGAGGAAGCTTTCAGAAGATTAGACTGGTCGCAGAAAGGAGTCAATGTGAATGGAGAGGGCCTAAACCATTTACAATTTGCAGATGACATTCTGGTGATAAGCCACGATCCCAAAGAATTAGAGAAAAATCTTAATCAGTTATGCACAGTTAGTAAGGATTTTGGACTAAAGATGAATATGGCTAAAACAAAAGTAATGATGAACAAGTATGCCACGGAAAGGGAAATAATGATTGAAGGAGCAGTAATTGAAAAGGTGGAGTCATATACTTATCTGGGACAAGTTATTAGCTGTAATAATGATAAATGGCTGGAAGTCAAGAGAAGGATAAATTTTTGGATGGATAGCATTCATGAAATATAGTCACATACTGAAGAGCAATATCCCAGTTTGTCTGAAACGTAAAATAATGAACCAATGTATACTCCCCACCATGACTTATGGAAGTGAAACTTGGGCACTCACCAAAAGAATGGAAGAGAAGCTGAGAACTACACAGCGAAGAATGGAACGAATTATACTGGGAATCAGACTGTTGGATAAGAAGAGAAACACATGGATTAGGCAGCAAACTCAAGAAAAAGACATTCTTATCAAAACTAAAGAACTAAAATGGTCTTGGGCAGGACACATAGCTCGAAGACATGATGACAGACGGACTAAGAAAATAACAGAATGGTACCCAAGAGGAGCTAGAAGAAAACCTGGAAGACAAAGGCGGAGATGGATAGATGAAATTCAAGGGTTTTTGGGTAGAAAGTGGATGGCCAGTGCTCAAAACAGAAGGAGCTGGAAAGTTGCTGGAGAGGCCTTCATCCTGCAGTGGATTGAAAATGGCTGATGATGATGATGATTAAAAAAAAAAAAAACTACTGAATAGCTAATTAATAACTTATTACATTAATTTATACGAATAGTGTATTGATATTAATCAATGTAATAGTTTATGAAATAATTAAATTATTCCATAAAAAAACTTCATGAAATATGTCATAGCATCTTTACTGTTAAGTCAGCCAGTCTCACTGACAAAGTGAAAGAGTTATAATCGCCCAGTTAATGTGAGGATATGGATATTTATGATGAAAATGTATTGGCATATGTCTCGGGTTACCTAGCTAAAAATATTTTAAAGAGCAAGAATTATGAAACATGTAAAGATTTTTTTATTAGGCTCAAAAGATCATGATAAGGACAAATTGTTGTTGAATTAAAGATGTTAATGTGAGAGAGAGTAGGGATTAAAATGACTATTGAAGGAATTATTGAATACAATGAAAAGTTTATCAGATATTTTGCTTTTCAGAAGTCTATTTGGTATTTCATAAGGAAAAATTCTACAAAAACCTTATGCTAAAACAAGTTTTATTATTAAGGAGGTGATTATTCCTTTGTATAAGGCAATGGTTAGACCACACCTAGAGTACTGTATACAGGTCTGGAGGTCTAATTTCAAGAAGGATGTAGAGATGCTGGAACGAGTACAGAGAAGGGCAACAAGATTAGTGAATGGAACAGAGGGGTGCTCTTACAAAGAAAGGCTTAAGTTTTGCAAATTACAGTGTCTGGAGACTAGGCACCGGCGAGGTGATCTGATAGAGGTGTATAAAGCCTTGAATGGTTTGAGCATGCTCAATGCTGATGGGATTCTTCCTCTTGCTCAGAATAATCACCTGAGAGGGCATAAATTCAAATTGAGAAAAGACAGATGTAGGATAGATGTGAGGAAATTTGCCTTTAGCCAGTGGGTGGTTGGTTGGTGGAATAAACTTCCATCCCTTGTCGTGGAAGTTGATAGCCTAAATAAGTTTAAGGCTCAGCTGGACAAGTATTTCGAACGAACAGAGGGGTGAAGTGGAAATGGTTATTTTTTATTTATCTATTTATTTATTTATTTATTTTTTTTTTTTTTTGGCTGATGCTGCATAAGCTTGCTTTCTTGCATCAAATGCCTCTATTAATGCTAATGCTAAAGTGGTTTGGGAACCAGGAGTACCAAACACATTTACAAAAAGTGCTTATTCGGTCTATCTTGTAAATTATGGAAAAACAAAAAGTGAAAAATATGAATTTGGCTTACCTGTCCAGTCAAGCATGAAACTCCCTTCAAAAACTATTGAAGCATGTTAAACACATGTAACTGGGAAATGTTAAGCATGTGCTGTGAAAGATAGAGGGGAAAATTGTCATGATTTCTCTTGTTTTAGAGATCACTTGTATCAAAGCAGTATTAATTGATCAATACTGGATTAACTGACAATTCTGAATTACATATACCTTAATGATAAATAACATATAGCTCCATAATTCGATTTGAATTCTATTGTCTGATAAATTCCACACCACTGAAGTATTTGCCAAATATTTGTGAAGGATTGAGACTGTTGATATGGAGCCTTTGGTTTCATTTCCTAATTGAGATCTGTTGATCGATAAGGATGACCAAAACTCAGCATTGAAGAAATGAAAAATGACAATACAGAAGACACAGATGACTCACCAACCATATTTTGGAAAAAGTCTGTCACTACTCTTAATCCTATCATGCTTCATATTTGCAACTTCTCTCTGAGACTGGGCATTTACCCAAAGCATTTCAATCAGATTAACATACTTCTGGTATTCAAGAAAGGTGACAGTGGTCTGTATAAGATTTCAGACCACTGCCCAGCAAAAAAAGCCTTTCTAAACTATTTGACAAAGTAGTGCATAAACAACTTTTCAATATTTTCAAGCCTTACATATATCAAAATCAACATGGCTTTGGTCGTGGAAAGTCAGCATGTGTATGTAAGTTTTCTCTGGGAGTCCTATTGCTGTTGTGGCTAAGGAGCTGTATAATACAATGTTCCAACAGTGTCATCATCCCCCAAGTGAAGCCTGAACCATTTATCCAACTCTGTATATATGTATGTATGTGTTCTCTGTGAACATATTGCTGCTAGGCTGTTATGTTTGGTCACATTGCTTTTGTGTCTGAGAAGCTATATAATGCAATGTTCCCAGTGTCATTAATAATCAAGTGAAGGCAACTTTTTATCCAACTCAGTGTATATGTTTGTGTGTGTTCTGTAGGAGCCCTATTGCTGTTAGGTTGGGTCACATTGCTCTCTGGAGTCTGAGGAACTATAGAATGCAATGTTTCCACATTGTCATTAACAATCACGTGAAGTCTGAACCTTTTATTCAATTCAGTGTATATGTATTAGTAAAATAATAAGAGGAGTATACCTCAATATAGTGCGTAGAACCCTTCCGTATGATGCCCTCCAGAAATTAAAACGAAAAAATCAGCAAACTTACCGGTACATTAGAGTAAAAAAGAAATAATTAAATAATCAATTTAACACGATACAAATCAATTTAAAACAATTAAAAATCAAATTAACGCAATTAAAAGAATCAAACGAAAATATTCAAAACGATTTTCCTTCCTGAAGCTGCCAACGCTTTTCGACCGTATGTCGTGATCACAGGAATGAAAATTACCGAATCGGGTTAAACCTGTTACTTAAATAGAGATTATTTGTCTTCGCGCATGCGCACAAAGGTCCACGAATCGGAGATCAAATATGGCCGCCGAACATTAACAGAATTCTCGTGTAATTTAATTTCAACGGTTTCTGCAATTAATAGTCGCGTATAATTACGTTGAACGTTAAGTATTTTGGCTTCGTTAAATAAAAAAGTATGTTTTTCGTTAATGGCATGAAAGGCTAATTCTGACGCTGCTGAACGAGAAGCACGAATTGATTCTTCATGTTGATTTACACGAATATTAAGAGAAAATCGGGTCGAACCCTGATAAGACGAGTCGCAATCACCGCAAGAAATGTTGTATACCAGATCATTAATTTGTGTTGCGAACGCTGAAAGAACCGAGCGATTGTTCAATATAGTGTGTAACTTCCGTATTGGCCTAGCTACAATTTTAAATTCGGTATCTTTAAAGAATCTGTTAAGCTGTTTGTGCCACTGTTCAACATATGGGACAGAAATAAAGTATTTTTTGATGTTACTATTGTTGATTGGTGTAGTATTTTGTATCCTATCCTTAGCTTGTACCCTAATTCGGTTTATTGTGGTAATGGAATAACCCCTGTTTAAGAATCTGCGTTGAATCTGCGCTGTTTAAGAATCGTCGTTGAATATTTATAGGCATTAAGAAATTGATTAAAGATAATCGATCTTTTGTAGGTGAACGGGTGATAGCTATTATAATGTAGAAGCATACCGGTGTTTGTAGGTTTTCGATAGATGCTAAATTGTATTCTATTCGAGTCCCGGGTAAGCGTGAAATTTAGAAAGTTTAATGACTTAGTATCCGTATCCTCCCTTTCCAATGTAAATTTGAGTCTAGAATGAATTATTAAACGAAGGTAAAATGTCTTGGATAGTATTACTATCGGTAATAACTAGAACATCATCTAAATACCTCCCATAGTATGTGATACGGGTTCGAAAAGGTGTCAAATGTATCTGCTCAATCGTTGAGAGATAGATCTCTGACATTAAGCCACTCAGGCTCAAACCCATTGGTAATCCAAAAATTTGTTTGTATACCTTGTCTCGAAAGGTGATGTAGTTGGCCTCAACTAACAGTTTAATTAAGTGAAAAATTTCCTTAATAGGTAGCTTCGTATAATTAATCAGTGTCGAGTTTTTATTTAACATATCCCAAATAATATCTAATGTGTATTCAACGTTTACATTCGTATATAATGAGGTAACATCTAGTGAGAATAAATTGTCATTGTCGCCGAGTCTACAGTCTTTCAGCGTATTAAATAATGTATCGTAGTTCTTAATCCCAAATTGTATTACCTGTATAAAGGGTTTTATAATGTTATACACATGTGTGGCTAAGGATGAAAATGCCGAGTTCCTGTAGGAAACAATAGGTCGAATAGGAAACCCAGTCTTGTGTAATTTTACCTGACCGAAAAGTGCAGGAATATTGTATGTCCTGGACTTCAATTCCTTTAACTGAACCATGGTAATGTAGTCGTTTTTTCGATACGTGGTTAACGTTTTATTGTATCGATTGACCAAATTGGTAAACAGTGCCGGGTCTACTTCACGATATGTGGAGGTATCTGACACAACAGAATCTAACTTATTAATATAATCAAGTTTATCTAGTATTACCACTGTATCTCCTTTATCTGCCCTCTGTATAATAATGTCCTTATTTCCCCGAAGCTCTCGTAAAGCTGAACTGCCATGTGTATTCAATTTAGGAAGTCGCGTTTCTTTTATGTTATTCACTACTTGGTTAACTTGTTGAATAAATATATCTTTTTGTGGAACATTACGAAGTCCAAATTCAATATCAATTACGCATTGTTTTTTAGGCAGTTTTCGAGGTGGTAAATTATAATTTAGTCCTTTGGATAAAAGCGAAATCTGGTCCTGTGGTAGTGTACACGAGGAAAGGTTTGTAACCTGTTGATATGTCGGTTCGTTGGATAATTGGTGAGGGGGTGTTCGTGAACTAGCTGACATATTCTGTGGTAACACGTTGTGTGTCTGTGGGGGGGATGTCACCCAACTCGTATGACCTTGGTCGCAATCCCGCGATAATGTGTTAGAATTCGCATGAACGTGTCTTGACCTATCCGATAATGTTTGCAACTTATTAACGTGTCTGTTTTTTATTTCTGAGGCCTGTGCTTCCCGTCGCAAATCTATGGAGGTCTTCAATATAGACCAATCGTTCGGATGTAGATAATGTAGGCCAACTACATCACCTTTCGAGACAAGGTATACAAACAAATTTTTGGATTACCAATGGGTTTGAGCCTGAGTGGCTTAATGTCAGAGATCTATCTCTCAACAATTGAGCAGATACATTTGACACTTTTTCGAACCCGTATCACATACTATGGGAGGTATTTAGATGATGTTCTAGTTATTACCGATAGTAATACTATCCAAGACATTTTACATTCGTTTAATAATATTCATTCTAGACTCAAATTTACATTGGAAAGGGAGGATACGGATACTAAGTCATTAAACTTTCTAAATTTCACGCTTACCCGGGACTCGAATAGAATACAATTTAGCATCTATCGAAAACCTACAAACACCGGTATGCTTCTACATTATAATAGCTATCACCCGTTCACCTACAAAAGATCGATTATCTTTAATCAATTTCTTAATGCCTATAAATATTCAACGACGGAATCTGCTTTGGACTCAGAAATACAAATATTAACTAGCAGATTCTTAAACAGGGGTTATTCCATTACCACAATAAACTGAATTAGGGTACAGGCTAAGGATAGGATACAAAATACTACACCAATCAACAATAGTAATATCAAAAAATACTTTATTTCTGTCCCATATGTTGAACAGTGGCACAAACAGCTTAACAGATTCTTTAAAGATACCGAATTTAAAATTGTAGCTAGGCCAATACGGAAGTTACACACTATATTGAACAATCGCTCGGTTCTTTCAGCGTTCGCAACACAAATTAATGATCTGGTATACAACATTTCTTGCGGTGATTGCGACTCGTCTTATCAGGGTTCGACCCGATTTTCTCTTAATATTCGTGTAAATCAACATGAAGCCTCAGTTCGTGCTTCTCGTTCAGCAGCGTCAGAATTAGCCTTTCATGCCATTAACGAAAAATATACTTTTTTATTTAACGAAGCCAAAATACTTACCGTTCAACGTAATTATACGCGACTATTAATTAATAATACTACTATTAATTAATTAATAATACGCGACTATTAATTGCAGAAACCGTTGAAATTAAATTACACGAGAATTCTGTTAATGTTCGGCGGCCATATTTGATCTCCGATTCGTGGACCTTTACGCGCATGCGCGAAGACAAATAATCTCTATTTAAGTAACAGGTTTAACCCGATTCGGTAATTTTCATTCCTGTGATCACGACATACGGTCGAAAAGCGTTGGCAGCTTCAGGAAGGAAAATCGTTTTGAATATTTTCGTTTGATTCTTTTAATTGCGTTAATTTGATTTTTAATTGTTTTAAATTGATTTGTATTGTGTTAAATTGATTATTTAATTATTTATTTTTTACTCTAATGTACCGGTAAGTTTGCCGATTTTTTCGTTTTAATTTCTGGAGGGCATCATACGGAAGGGTTCTACGCACTATATTGAGGAATACTCCTCTTATTATTTTACTAATATTATTATCAACGTAGAACATATTGAGTAGCACAGCTCTGATTCATACTATCTAGTGTATATGTATGTATGTATGTGTTCTCTGGGAGTCCTATTGCTGTCATGTAGGGTCACAGTGCTCTTGTGGCTCGGGAGCCATATAATGCAATGTTATTATCAATGAACTGAAGTCTGAACCATTTATCTAACTCAGGGTATTTGTATATATCTGTTCTCTGTGTACTTATTGCTGCTAGGCTGTTATGTAGGGTCACATTGCTCTTGATGCTGAAGCTATATAATGCAACGTGTGGCTAACGTGTGCAATAGGTGGCAACGTGTGCAATAGGTGGCTAACAATCTAAACGAGTATTTTGCATCTACATTCACGCATGAGGAGTTATTCAGGAAGGAGAATGATGTAGGTAAAGTAAACATTGGCAGTGAGCTGGATGATTTTGTAATAACTGAGAGGAAAGTGGAGGAGAGATTGTTGGGGATAAACATAAAAAAGGCACCTGGGGTGGATGGGATCTATCCAGTTATATTAAAGGAGGCAGCAAAGGAAGTAAGCAAACCCTTAGCCATAATTATGAGAGCTTCCTTGGACTCAGGGGAGGTACCTATGGACTGGAGATGTGCAAATGTGACCCCAATTCACAAAGGAGGTTCAAAGGCTGACACAAGTAATTATAGACCTGTTAGTTTAACTTCTGTTCCAGGTAAATTAATGGAGGCACTGGTTAAAGAAGCACTGCAGGATCATCTAGACAAGAATTCAGTTATAGCTCAGACGCAGCATGGTTTTGTTAAGGGCAGGTCTTGCCTGACCAATTTGATTGGATACTATGATGTAGCCACAAAAGAACTGGATGCAGGGAATAACTTTGATATTATATATTTGGATCTTAGAAAGGCTTTTGATACTGTTGCACATGGAAGACTGCTGCACAAATTGGAGCAGTGTGGCATTGGAGGCAAATTGCTGCTATGGATAAGGGGATGGTTGAGTGGCAGAAGACAGAGAGTGGTAATCAATGGACACTGCTCAACGTGGACTAATGTTATTAGTGGAGTTCCTCAAGGTTCAGTGTTGGGTCCGTTGTTGTTTTTGGTGTTTATGAATGATATTGATGATGGGATATCAAGTTTAATGTCCAAGTTTGCAGATGATACAAAGGTTGGCAGGGTCGTTAAGGACAATACTGACGCTATGCTGCTGCAACAGGATCTGGACAGGTTGAACAGATGGGCTGAGAGGTGGCAAATGAGGTTTAACATCGACAAATGTAAAGTGCTGCATATGGGAAACAGTAACCCCAGAGCAACGTATCAACTCTGCGGTACTACACTGACAGTGGTGGAGAATGAAAAGGACCTGGGGGTAATTGTGCAGGCAGATATGAAGTTCTCTGAGCAGTGCAGACGAGCTGCAAGAGTAGCTCATGGTGTCTTGTCAATGATATACAGGAATTTTTCTAGCAGGGATAAGGAGGTGATTATTCCATTGTATAAGGCAATGGTAAGGCCACATCTTGAGTACTGTATACAGGTCTGGAGGCCTCATTTCAAGAAGGATGTAGAGCTGCTGGAACGGGTACAGAGAAGGGCAACAAGATTAGTAAATGGAACAAAGGGTTGCTCTTACGAAGAAAGGCTTAAGTTTTGCAAATTACAGAGTCTGGAGACTAGGCACCGGCGAGGTGATCTGATAGAGGTGTATAAGGCTTTGAATGGTTTGAGCATGCTCAATGCCAATGGGATTCTTCATCTTTCTCAGAATAATCACCTCAGAGGGCATAAATTCAAATTGAAGAAGGACGGATGTCGGATAGATGTGCGGAAATTTGCCTTTGGCCAGCGGGTGGTTGGTTGGTGGAACCGACTTCCATCACTGGTTGTTGAAGTTGATAGCCTAAACAAATTTAAAGCTCAACTGGACAGGTATTTCGAACGAACGGAGGGGTGAAATGGGAGTGGGTTTTTTTTTTTTTTTTTTTTTTTTGTTTTTTTTGGCTGATGCTGAATAAGCTTGCTTTCTTGCATCATATGCCTCTGCTAATGCTAATGCTAATGCTAACGTTCCCATAGTGTCATCATCTGCCAAGTGATTTCTAAACCTTTTATCCCACTCAGTGCAGTACTTCACAAAATATGTGATGCCATCTCTACAGATTATGAAATCAATGATTGGATTATGGACTGGGACAAAGTGCTTTATTATTAGTAGTATTGTTGTTCTTACATTATTACTGATTGGGTAGATCCACCCCGCGATGGGTATTATTACCAAGTGCACAGGGTGGCTGTTATGTGTCGTGTTACTGTAGATCCAGGAACTCTGACTATCCTACAGGTATTCAGGATTGCAACTTTCTGAAATTCCTTGTATATGTTCTCTGGGAGACCTAGTGCTGCTAGGGTCTTTGGCACCATACAATTAACATTATACACTACGTTCGGCTATTATGTTCTAGCTCTCCAAGTGGTGTAATATCTTCTTGGTTATGCAGCTGGTCATAATTTTGTATATCGTTGGGATACAACTGATAGGCCTGTCTGGATTCTATTGGGTCTCTGTGGGGTTATTATTTTTATTATTAATTTATTTATTTTTGTTTCTTGTACTGGGCATATAAGTCTTTAGTCTTGCTTTTAATTTTATGAATTAAATCAACATGCCCTTTTTATATATATTACAGGACATTTCATGTGAAGATATTACTAATTCAATTTGCATTGGACTACACTTAATTCAAATATCTTTCATATGAAATGAGAAAATTCATAAATAAAAAGAATTTCAATTATATAACTACTATGTTACTACTCTGTGGTCTGCGGTACTGACTGTAGCACGGCGTTGGCAGTGAATGCCGTCCGACTGCGTGCCAGCATGACATGTTTCAGATCGGACGGGGTACCATATTCTGAAAATACGAAGGATTTCCCGATTGAAAAGGGATACAGTATACTAAACTGGTCAGGTTGAATTTTTAAACACTTTTTTAAAAACACAATAACAAAGAGGGGGTGACAGTACGTAAAAATGAAACAAATAGACTCATTTACTAGATGTTGCCGGCCATTTGATTAATCATTATTATTTATTCAATTTATTGCATATCCTTCACCCTTGAATAGCCTTCAGCTAGGAGGGTGCCTCTATACATATGTACATTATAACTTAGAGAGCAAACATAGAAGTAGTACATAAATTACGCATATATAAACATTAAGTTCTATAAAATAATACAACAAATAACATCAAATGTGAGCAAATAAAGAACATACAAATATATACAGTGACACAAGCAAAAGGTTGGCAGTGTTCTCGATCTTCTCTGGCTTAAAATCTCTCTACCTCATTGTGTCAAATTCATCTGTTCTCTACAATTCTCCCAACTCCACTAATCACTTGGAGCTCTTTGACTTTCTGCAGTCCAACTTTCCTGACAGTGAGGTAATTTTCCTTTGTAATTTTAATATTCGCAACTCCAGCTGACTTCCGTTTTCTAGTCACACCGATCCAGCTGGACAAGATGCTGAAGCTTTTGCAATTACTAATTACGTTGCACAGATTGTTCATTTACCTACAAGCAGTGCTTTTTTTGTAAAAAAAATAGGTGCCGGTACTCATTCTTTGCAATCAGGAAAAATTTAAAATTAAAAGGATATGAAAAGCACACTAAAAATTTTTTTTCTTGATATTGTTTCTTTCGTAGTAATGTTTTTGGAATAAGAACAACAAATTTAGTATATTAACACAGTTTATTAAGTATAAATTAATCATTCAAGTATATATAGAAAAATAAGTAAATAAATCGGTCAACTACTGTGTGCCGGGCACTCAGGATGACACGAATGGTCATTAGTATAGTATCTCAAATAGAGAGCTTTATGGTAACTGAAAAAAGTTTCTAGTACCCCGGCTTGGCCTAAAACTGAGGAAATAACAAAAACGTCTATTAAAGTCTTTCCAGTTGTGAATGACAAGGGTGGGAGAAGCGATTAAAGTCTTGGGGGAATGGTTAACAATTCTATAAATGACCTTTATAGAATTGTTAACTGACTAGCAACCTTTTGGTGACAAAAAGGAGAGTTACTTAATACATACAAAGAAGCATGCTATCGAAGTGCAATAATTTATTTTATTATTTTTTTTTTTATTTCAACACAAAAAGTAAATGCTGGATTTCAATCAGAATAGTTTTCCCTTTATAAGCATCGAATAACTCATAGCTAACGTGCTTTTTAAATTTTTAGCTCCGTTAACGACTGAAATAGAGAGGGGGACACGAAAATTACAAACATTTTCCTGTCTGGCGCCGCCATTTTTAATTTTAAAATTATATTTTAAACCTACTCATTGAGCTCTTTCCAATGGTGTACTATAAGCTATAGGTTGTCGACAACATTTTTTTTCCCCACATTTTACCTCTCCATTTCTCAGACAAATTTTTCAACAACGATCAATATGGTGTTATGTTGGCCCACTTGATGTACAAACCCATGCAAAATTCCTAGTCAATAGGTTGTCACAGCATTGTTCCAGAGGTACAATGCTGTGACAGACGGACGGGCAGACAACCGAGTGAAATTTTAAGGGTCCTTCTTTAGACTATGGCCCCTAAAAATAAGTAAAAATAAATAACATAAGTAAAAATAATTTTATAATAAAGTTTTTGTAGAATATTCCAAATTTTGATTAAGTTTTCATCCGACACCCCTGCCAACTTCTTTTCTTCCTCTTTGTGTGTCGTTGCTGATATTTCCGAAGCAGCCACGAATCGACATATTTTGCTGGATCGAAGCGGGTCAGCGGTGGGCCTACAACTTTAATAAATAGTAGTAAAGAAACTGTTTTTGTCATCAACGAAGCTCTGGTTGGGCTGACAATCAGATTCATTTGTGAAAATCCTCGTTCACATTCACTCAATGGATTTGGTATCATACTCAGAGTGTCCATCAAATTCTTGAGTTCTTCCGAAACCATCTTTTCAACTGTAACCTAATTGACAATTTTCTAACTTCGTTTTCACAACAATTCATGCTTAGAAGGTTCGTTAAAACCTTCGTTATCCTCGTTTTCCTTCTCTTGTCATCAGCATTGTCACCAGTTCTTAAATTTGAATTTTTATTTTTTGAAACTGTCCAAAATGTTAGTGTCAATCGGATATTCAGGTACTGTGACCATGTAAAGAGAGAGATAGGGAAAACTTACAGACAAATGTGGATAATGCACTTCTCCGAAAAAACATGATTATTTGTCAGGGTAAAAGAAAATCACTTTTCTAATTCTCGAACGGGGCGTTTACAGTTGATTCACAGCGGCGTCCAACCTACGGCCAGCGAGGAAAGTGAACTAAAACAGCATTTTAAATTTTGTTAATTATCAAAAAAAAATTTCTCATTAAATGTTTTGTTCAGTAAATGTAATTTTGTATTGTACTTAATAAAATTTTCGAATATTTTCAGTTTTACTTTTACATGCAACAAGATATGGCAAAGGTAACACTAAAGAAATCTAACTTTGAATTTTTTGGAATATGGCACCTGTACGGGAAATGTTTGGACACCACTGCAGTAGAAGGTGGACTAGAGCCATTTGGGAATACACCTTGATCTGCTCACTGTAGACCAGGGCGACTTCTCCGTATGTGGGGCAGGTGGTCGGATAGGTTTTACCAGTTACCACTCAGTTGTAGAATTTGCATTAGTAGAGGCTTATGATGCAAGAAAGCAAGCTTATGCAGCATCAGCCAAAAAAAAAAAAAAAAAACCCTTCCACTTCACCCCTCCGTTCGTTCGAAATACCTGTCCAGCTTAGCCTTAAATTTATTTAGGCTATCAACTTCCACAACAAGGGATGGAAGTCTGTTCCACCAACCAACTACCCGCTGGCTAAAGGCAAATATCCACACGTCTATTCTACATCTGTCTTCAAGCATTCAAGGCTTTATACACCTCTATCAGATCACCTCGCCTGTGCCTACTCTCCAGACACTGTAATTTGCAAAACTCAAGCCTTTCTTCGTAAGAGCAACCCTTTGTTCCATTCACTAATCTTGTTGCCCTTCTCTGTATTCGTTCCAGCAGCTCTACATCCTTCTTGAAATGAGGCCTCCAGACCTGTATACAGTACTCAAGGTGCGGCCTGACCATTGTCTTACTCAAGGGAATAATCACCTCCCTGTCCCTGCTAGAAAAATTCCTGTATATCATTGATAAGACACCATGAGCTACTCATGCAGCCCGTCTGCACTGTCAGAGAATTTCATATCTGTATGAACAATTACCCCCAGGTCCTTTTCATTCTCTACAACTGTCAGTGTAGTACCATAGAGTTGATACGTTGCTCTGGGGTTGCTGTTTCCCATAAATAGTACTTTACATTTGTCAATGTTAAATTTCATTTGCCACCGCTCAGCCCATCTCCTCAACCTTTCCAGATCCTGTTGCAGCAACATAGCATCAGTAGTGTCCTTAACAACCCTGCCAAATTTTGTATCGTCTGCAAACTTGGACAATAAGCTTGATATACCATCATCAATATCATTTATGAATACAGAAAACAATAATGGACCCAACACTGAACCCTGAGGGACTCCACTAATAACATTAGTCCACAATGAGCAATGCCCATTAATTACCACTCTCTGTCTTCTGCCACTCAACAATCCCTTTATCCACAGCAACAATTTGCCACCAATGCCAAACTGCTCCAATTTGTGCAGCAGTCTTCCATGTGCAACAGTATCAAAAGCCTTTCTAAGATCCAAATATATAATATCAAAGTTATTCCCTGCATCCAATTCTTTTGTGGCTACATCATAGTATCCAATCAAATTGGTCAGGCAAGATCTTCCCTTAACAAAACCATGCTGTGTCTGAGCTATAACTGAATTCTTGTCAAGATGATCCTGCAATGCTTCTTTAACCAGTGCTTCCATTACTTTTCCTGGAGCAGAAGTTAAACTCACAGGTCTATAATTACTTGTGTCAGCCTTTGATCCTCCTTTGTGAACTGGGGTTACATTTGCACATCTCCAGTCTGTGGGTTCCTCACCTGAGTCCAAGGAAGCTCTCATAATTATGGCTAACGGATTGCTTACTTCCTTTGTTGCCTCCTATAATATAACTGGATAGATCCCATTCACCCAAGGTGCCTTTCTTGTATTTACATTCAACAATTACTCCTCCACTTTACTCTCTATTATTACAAGATCATCTAGCTCACTGCCAGTGTTTACTTCATCTATGGCATTCCCCTTTCCTCCTCATGTGTGAATGTAGATGCAAAATATTGATTTAGTTTGTTAGATAACTGAGCAGGATCATGAACAGTTGAACCATCGATATGAAGTGGACCAATCTGATTCATGTGTGAATGTAGATGCAAAATATTGATTTAGTTTGTTAGCTACCTGAGAAGGATCATGAACAGTTGAACCATCGATATGAAGTGGACCAATCTGATTCATCCCCTTCCTTCTAGAGTTTACATAAGTAAAGAACACTATGCTGTTTTTCTTTGCATCCCTTGCCAAAGATTTCTCGTAATCTGCCTACGCCTACCTAACCTGTTGAAGTTAAATATAAGAAAGTGACCTGGGGTGGATGGGATCTATCCAGTTATATTAAAGGAGGCGGCAAAGCAATTAAGCAAACACTTAGCCATAATTATGAGAGCTTCCTTGGACTCAGGGGAGGTGCCCACGGACTGGAGATCTGCAAATGTATCACCAATTCACAAAGGGGGATCGAAGAGTGACACGAGTAATTACAGACCAGTTAGTTTAACTTATGTTACGGGTAAAATAATGGAGTCACTGGTTAAAGATGCATTGCAGGATCATCTAGACAAGACTGCAGCAATAATTCAGACACAGCATGGGTTTGTTAAGGGAAAGTATTGATAGGATTTGATAGGATATTATGATGTGGTTACAAAGGAACTGGATGCAAAAAATAATTTTGATATCATATATTTGGATTTCAGGAAAGCTTTTGACACTGTTGCGCATGGAAGACTATTGTACAAATTGGAGCAGAATGGTATTAAGGGTAAGTTGTTACAACGGATAAAAGGATGGTTAAGTGCGAGAAGACAGAGGGTGGTAATCAATGGGTGCTGCTCATCTTGGATTAATGTTATTAGTGGAGTCCCATAGGGTTCGGTGTTAGGCCCACTGTTGTTTTGTATATTTATCATTGATATTGATGAAGGTATATCAGGCTTAACGTCGAAGTTTGCAGATGATACAAAGGTTGGCAGGGTTGTTAATGACAGTAATGGCAGTGTGCTACTGCAACAGGATCTAGATAATTTGGGCAGTTGGGCTAAGAAGTGGCAACTGAAGTTTAACCTTGACAAATGCAAAGTACTGCATATGGGTAGAAGTAACCCCAGAGAAAGGTACCAACTGTGTGGTACTACACTTAAGGTGGTAGAAAATGAAAAAGACCTGGGAGTAATTGTGCAGTCAGATTTGAAGTTTTCTGAGGAATGCAAACAGGCTGCCAGGGCAGGTCATGATGTTTTGTCAATGATATATAGGAATTTTGCTAGCAGGGAGAAGGAGGTGATTGCCCCTCTGTATAAGGCAATGGTCAGGCCACGCCTTGAGTACTGCGTACAGGTCTGGAGGCCTCATTTTAGGAAGGATGCAGATTTACTTGAGCGTGTACAGAGAAAGGCAACAAGATTGGTGAGGGGAATGAAGGGATCCTCTTACCAAGAGAGGCTTAAGTTCTCCAAATTGCAGTGGCTGGAGACTAGGCACCTGCGCTGTGATCTGATTGAGGTGTATAAGGCCTTGAATGGGTTGAGCACGCTGAATTCGGATGGGATCCTTCCACTTGTTCAGATTACGAACCTAAGTGGGCATAAATTCAAATTAAGAAAAGACAGATGTATATTAGACGTGCGGAAATTTGCCTTTAGCCAGCGGGTGGTTAATTGCTGGTACAAAGTTCCATCTGTCGTTGTGGATAGGTTGAATAAATTTAAGGAGGAACTGGACAGGCATTTGGAGGGAATGGTGTGATTTTTTTTTTTTTTTTTTTTTTTTTTTTGGCTGATGCTCCATAAGGTCTTACACTTGCTTTCTTGCATCACATGCCACTACTACTACTACATCCTTTGTAACTTGGTTATAGCTCAACTTATACTTTGTATCTATCATAGGCTTCTGTGTCACATATTAATTTATATGTATCCCATGCATTTTTCTTCTCTGCCATTTGTGTCATTAGTTCATCTGACATCCATTTAGGCCTGAACCTTGAACAATATTTCTTAGTTGGTATGTAAAGCCTAGTAGCTTCCAAGATAAGTTCTTTGAATGCTTCCCATTTTGAGTTTGCTGTCGTACCAGCATCAGTTGGTCCCACTATATAGAATTTAAATACTGTCTCAGACCATCGTAGTCGCCTTTACGAAAGCAATAACCCTTCCCTTAACCCCTGATGGTAGTTACCTCCTTGATTAAATCTCACTTCAGCACACTGTGATCACTGCCACCTAGTGTTTCCTGTCTCTGCAGATTCTTAATGCATGAAGAATCACTACTGATAATCAAATCAAGAGTATTGCTCCCTCTAGTTGCCTCCCGAACATGCTGATTTAGAAAACAATCATCCAATAAATCCACAAAAGCCTTGCTAGTGTGTGAGTGACCAACCCACAAATTCCAGTCAATATCTGGGAAATTAAAATCCCCCATTATAAGACTCTGATTTACTGGCCCACTCTATTTCCCTGTACAGTTTCTTATTATACTCATCAGAGTCATTAGGCCTATAGCACACTCCTACTCTCAATTTTGATCTCCCAATGGTTATGTCACACCAAACTGACTCGACACTGCACTGTCCAGCGATGTCCACTGGCTTCACTTCCTTGGATTTTATGTGTTTCTTAACTAATAGCATAACTCCTCCACCCTTCCTATCCTGTCTATCCTTTCTGTAGACGTTGTATTCCCCAAATTCCAGTTCTGCATTACTTATATCCGGGTGACACGACGTCTCTGATATCCCAACAATATCCGCCTTTGATGCTTTGAGCAATACCTCAAATTCATCAAATTTATTTACTAAACTCCTAGCATTGGTGTACACGCAAGTATACATGCACCTGTTCTTTTTATTAGCTACCCTAACACAACCCATGTGTTTACTTGTACCACAATGACTCCCAGCAGTCTCTGAAATATCCTGCATCTTATTTTCCAGGCTGCTGCTCATTCGAAAAGAAGCAGTGCAAGAATCACTTTCACCTCTGCCAGAGGCTACTGTTAATCTATTAGTCCTTGTATCACCCCAATCTATTAGTCCTTGTATCCCCCCAAGCACCTCAGATTACAACTTGGTAACTGTCTCTACTCCAGTGTAGCCTCGTTAACATCAGCAAACATTCTTGCACCCTTTCTATTTAAGTGTATCCCATCCCTGTAGAAGCAGTCTCTCCTGTTAACAAGCACAGACCAGGCTGAAAAATATTCTACCCCTTGAGCCTTGCACAATCTTTCCAGGGCAGTATTGGTCGACAGGGCTCTCATCATATATTCCCTCCAATCGGTTCTGGGCAGAATTCCATACACTTTCAAATTCAACCCTAATAGTAATCCTTTAGCCCTCTGAATTCGCGCAGCAGCACTAATCGCCTGAAGGCCAGAAATGCGAACAGGACCTACAGAGTTAATTCTCTCCTAATCCGTTCGCTGTATGAAAATTTTCTCGCTCAACGGAAAGTATTCTAAATGTAACTTCCAAGGGGAATTCAAAATAATTAAACAGGTCCGACTGAGTAATTTAGAATTATAAAAATGGCTGTACAGTTTTAAATAGAAAATATCTTAACAATGGACGGCAAAAAAATGTAAATTTAGTTAAATAATTTTAAGCTTATTTGAATAGTAGATAAACATGTGAAAAAAATTTACAGAATATTACAAATTTCAAAGTGCACTGCATCCAAATGTCACACGTCACTGTTAATGAAGGTACCGGTACGCCGTACCATTGCTTACCGTCACGAAAAAAGCAGTGCCTACAAGAATACCGGACAATCTTAATCATGCAGCCAACACGCTTGATCTTTTTCTCACAAACAACCCTTCTAAGTACACGGTTGAAGTGAGTGGTCCTTTAGGCACCTCACATTGCAACTTGGTGACTGTCTCTACTCCAGTGTAGCCTTTAACTCAACTATTCCCAACCTCGTATTGTTTGGCATAACAAAAATGCAAAATGGGATGACCTGCGAGATTTGTTTTCCTTGGTCGAATTACTGTAAAAATTTCTGATGTTAACATTTGCTCAGATCGTGTCAGTGAAATTATTTTTGTAGGGATGAAATCCTTTATTCCACACTCCAATTTAAAATCTCGTCCTTTATCTAAACCTTGGTTTTCCAATAAATGTGCTAAGGCTGTTCAAGAGAAGAACGTTGCATATCGTAATTGATTTGTTTCCAAATCTTCAGATTAATTTTCTGCCTACACCAAAGTTTGCCACAATTGTAAAGCAGTTATTAATCAGTCCAAACTTGATTGCCATTAATCAGTCCAAAATTGCTTACTACCCTAATGGTAGCCGAGCATTCTGGCCTCTTGCCAAAGCTATTGGCTGCCACTATTGCCCTTCTCTGATCCCACTTCTGTCAAAACCAGAAATTCTGTTGTCACTTCAGCCAAGGATAAAGCCAACCTGCTAGTATCCCATTTTCCTTCTATCTCCTGAATCAAATATCTTGGTAAAAACACCTCCCAACATTCCCAATACGCTCCGATCAATGCCTCCTGTGGTCTTCCGTCAAAAGGATGTCAGAAGGATTTTGACGAATCTTGATGCTAAGAAAGCTCCAGGTCCAGATGGTATTTCTCCACTTGTTCTCAAAACCTGTGCTCTTGAACTTACTCCTGTTTTTGACGCCTTTTTTTACTTTCTTATTCCAAAGGGGTTTTTCCTTCTGCTTGGATATTTACTCACACCAGCCCGTTCCTAAAAAGGGTGACAAATCCCTCCCATCCAATTATCGTCCCATTGCAGTTACTTCTACTCTTTCTAAAGTAATGGAGAAATCAATTAACCGCCAACTCTTAAACTACCTAGAAACCGTCCGTCTGATCAATGATCACCAGTATGGATTCCATCAGTGTCGATCCACTGGTGATTTTCTGGCTTATGTTACTCATTTATGGACTAATTCAATGGAAAGGTTCGGTGAAACACAAGTAGTTGCTCTTGACATCTCAAAGGCTTTCGATCGAGTTTGAAATAAAGGTCTTCTAAACAAACTTCCATCTTATGGTTTGCCAACTGTTTTTTGTAATTGGTTATCCAGTTTTCTCTCTGATCGCTCACTGAGGGTGATGGTAGATGGCTCTCCGTCTTCTAACTTCACCACTAATCCCTGTGTCCCCCAAGGTTCAGCTCTTTCTCCCACTCTTTTCCTCTTGTATATTAATGACCTTCTTCCATTGACTGGAAATCCTATCCATAGTTTTGCCGATGATAGCACATTGCATTCCACTTTCCATTTTGAGAAACCTTGTCCTGCTCAATCAGCTTCAATTTCTCGAAAATCTGCTACCAATTCCTTAAATGCCGACCTTCAGGTAATTCTCCAGTGGGGCAAAGACAACTTAGTTGATTTCAATCCTTCTAAAACTGAGTCTTGTCTTATATCTCGCAAAAGGAGTCTTCTGCCCCTATGCTTATCTTTGGTGACACTCCAATTTCTAGACAAAATATTATATCACTTTTGGGGATTACCCTGACTTCTAATCTCTCTTGGCACAAGCACATTACAAATATTGCTTCCTCTGCACCTAAAAAACTTGATTTTATCTTTCACTCTCGGCGTTACTTTTCTTCCAAACAGCTGTTCACTCTGTACAAATCGCCAATCCGGCCTACCATGGAATTTTGTTTCTGGGGTTCTGGGGGAACCACCCCATCTGGGGTGGTGCCCCCAGAACCTCTCTCAGGCTTCTAGATTACATTTCGAAGAGAATAGTTAGGTTAATTAATGACTCCTCTCTAACAGAATCTCTCCACTCGCTGTCTTATAGACGTACTGTTTCTGCTGCATTCCTTTTCTACAGATACTTCCATGGGCACTGTTCTTCTGAATTGGCTTCTTTAATTCTCGCTCTCTCTTTCAAAACAGTCCGAACACGTGCTGCCACCAGCCAATATCCATTTACTGTCCAACTTAAAACTCACAGAATCAACTTTTCATCTTCCTCGTTCATCATTCAACTGCCGTTTTCTGGAACAGCCTTCCTTCGTATGTATTTCCTGAATATTACAGCCTTCAAAAGTTCAAATCTAATGTCAACAAATATCTTCTTTCCTCTTCTCAACCTCGAACTCAAACACGGTACTAAGTGTTATAGGTTCTAATACCTCTTGTGTTTGGGGTTTTCAAAAAAAAAAAAATAAAAAATTAAGGTAGAGACATATAAACACATACGCATCCTATATGTTCCTGTACAACTAATACATATACAGTACATACAAACAAATTATAATTAAAAAAATTAATTCTTCAGCAAAGTAGAAGTCATGATAGATTTCAACCTGATGGAGATAATCAGCAAACTTGTACAGTTGTTTGTCGTGGTACATGTACTGTACCTTATCAGATCTGCATGCTTTCTCATCGCAGAACTTGTGGGATTCAATCTTCAGGATGTTGTACATTTGGAGGATGTTATGATGGAAAACACCTTCTATGCATAGTTAAATTCTGTAATAAGCTTAGGGGAAATCCACGCATTTCCATTGCAAAGGACGCGGGATAGCCTAGGGCCTACAACAAGATTATGCACATTTGGGGAGTAAAGGCGATCGGTGAGTAGTTTACAGGGATTGTGCAGGTTTCCTGCAATGAGCAACTGATTCCAAGAAGTACAACGAAGGTTAGCATACATGATTGATCTCGAGATGGTGAAAGGGTGGTCATTAATACGGTTCAACCACCTTAAAATCCAGTACTCGATACTCATGAATTTTATGATTTTAATGAAGGAAGCAGCGGACAAGATCGTTGATGCATACAGGGGAATCGGAACAAGACATGTTTGTATGTAGTGAATGGCCAGTTTTTCGTTGTTTACTCCAGTAAGGTCCTGTCTTATCGCCCACATTGCTGACAGAGTTTTTGCTTTAGTGTTGGCGAAGTTCTGTTGGGAGGTTAGGCCTTCATCCTAGGTGAGCCCTAGATCAGTGTGATGAGAGACCTTTTGGATCCTAATACCATTGATGTAGATGTCTATGTTCATCTTTTTCAGGTTGGTGAAAGACATTTGTGCTGACTTGTCAGATTTATGGATAGACCAATATTCTCAAGATAATGGTCAAATTGTTCTATTAGGGCAGTGATATTGGCGTTGATTGCGTCAGATTTGTCACCGTGTTTCGATGAGATGAAGAGTTTTATATCATCCGCGTAAGAGCTGCAGTCAGGATGCGTGGAGGAAGGGGTCCAAAGCAGCAGCAAAAATAGTGCAGAAAGGTCGCCACCTTGGGGGACTCCTCTGTAGATGGAGTGGTTCGACTGGACGGTTCTTTGTTTGAGAATGGAAACGATGACTTTTATCACTATCTATCGGTGGGTAAACCCCACTGATTGCCGTTAAAAATTTCCTCGTGAGGTCGATAGACTCTGAGTGTCTCCAAGTTAGATAAGGATAAAACAATAGTTTGATGCTTATCTAACTGAGTTTATGTTGCCTTGGAGTTTATGTTGGTTTTCAGCCATCACTGCTGTGGAGAAAGTATCTGCCATGATTCCACCCCTTACGCATCCAGTAACCACTGAGAATACTGGAAAAGATGATTGGGATTAAATATTGATCATAACTGAATCTTTTGCAGTGATTCCAGAGAACAACCTTTTAGTAAGATAGAAATTAGATTTAAAATCTGTTCGCAGAAATTTATACATTAAAATTTTTGTATGCATTCCACGAACCCTCAATACCGTTGGTGTTCTCATCTGTTTCAGGGTCGCTGAAATGAATTGTGTGGTTCACACCGATATGCCGAAATCCTTCATCCCCTATGCAGCCATAAGACTTCCAGAAATCCGATACTATTGTAGTAATGTACTGGGAAAATGAAAGTCTAGAAGAACTTTTTTTACTCCTGTTTTAAACATTGTTTGGAACCTCTCCAAACACCCATCTTCCATTCATTCACTTACCCCTATTGTACTTCCTTTTACCAAACTTGCTCTCATCAATTCCCAGGAACTCACATCTGGTGAGTATGGGCTTGGCACACCCAGGGTCCATAGCTGATTATCATCAGTCTACTCTTTCTTGGTGATTTCCTTCTCTCTCTCTCTCTCTCTCTCTCTCTCTCTCTCTCTCAGGGTAATTCAGATTTTTTTTTTTTTTTTTTTTTTTTGGCTGATGCAGCATAAAACTCAGGCACCCTTGCACAGTATAGCTAATAATAATTTCAACAACTACACCCTCACCATCAACACACACACCGCCCGACAAAAGCTCCTTCAATCACTAACGGTCTTGGAACTCAAACGCAAGCACTGCCGGATTAAGATGCGGGCTAGCAGGGCACCAGAAATAGAAGAATATGGTGCAAAAAATTAAATATCCTTAGTAAAGGGAGCCTAAAAATTTTTCTACACACGACAGAGAAATACAGTGGCGCACAAAAAAACTGCATCACTTGTGAATTTTGCAAATAATGTTTTGCGCTGCACTATGGCATGAAGAAATATTCGAAATGCATTTGTTATATGAGATATAATAGCTCTGTGAATGAAATTCAATAAAAAGACTCCACCTAACATACTTAATTGCCATAAATATTTTCATAAAGGGTAAAATGTTTAATTAATGGAAATATGCCGAACGGGATAGCCGGGTGGGTAAAGTGCCTGCCTCGCAACCCCTAGGTCTCGGGTTCGAATCCCGCCTCGGACTTGGATATTACACGGGTGACGTACGCTCCGGTTGGACGAGAAAATTTTTAACTGCAATCAGTGGGGTTTACCCACCGATGGATAGTAATAAAAGTCATCGTTTCAATTCTCAAGCAAAGGCATTTGAGAGTTGAACATAGAACCTTCCAGTCGAACAACTTCATCTACAGAGGATTCCCCCAAGGTGGCGACCTTTCTGCACTACTTTTTGCTGCTCCTTTGGACCCCTTCCTCTCTACGCATCCTGACTCACGGCCACGATATACGCAGGAAGCAGAAATAAACTGGTTCATTCGTGTATTGCTCATATCATACGATTAAAAAAAAAAAATGGAAATATGAGAAATCATGCAAATGGCAATCATAACAACCAAACATACATTTACGTACGTAAACTGAAATGCCAATTAACGTAATAGTATTATATATTGTAAATCAACAAAATAAGTCCTCTATAGATGTTTCTCATCGAGCTGCAATTACAGCGTGGCAACGATCTACCATAGAGTTAATCGACTTATAGATTTACTTTTTTTTTTTTTTTTTTTATTATGAAAACCCCAAACACAAGAGGTATTAGAACCTATAGCACTTAGTACAGTGTTTGAGTTCGAGGTTGAGAAGAGGAAAGAAGATATTTGTTGACATTAGATTTGAACTTCTGAAGGCTGTAATATTCAGGAAATACGTACGAAGGAAGGTTGTTCCAGAAAACGGCAGTTGAATGAATAAACGAGGAAGATGAAAAGTTGGTTCTGTGAGTTTGAAGTTAGACAGTAAATGGATGTTGGCTGGTGGCAGCACGTGTTCGGACTGTTTTGAAAGAGAGAGCGGGAATTATAGAAGCCAATTCAGAAGAACAGTGCCCATGGAAGTATCTGTAGAAAGGGCATGCAGCAGAAACAGTACGTCTATGAGACAGTGAGTGGAGTGACTGTTACAGATGATTCATTAATTAACCTAACTACCATCTTCTGAATGGAATCTAGAATCCAGATATATTTGTGAAATGAACTAGGAAGTGTTCGGAAAGTTTAGATGTTTTCGCAGGTAAGCTTACTCTATTAGTTTGACAATTCATGGTGTATTCAATAGTAAGAAAAAGTGGGGGGGGGAGGTACTTGCTGTGTGAAGTAATGAAATAATTTTTGGACATGCCATACACATGGTAAGAATATACCCAGATTTTTTACGTAATGTGGCGTCGACAATGCCTTCAGCATACATAATACTCGGACTCCCTCTAGTCACTATCTGGCAGGACAAGTCTCTGAGAGAGATTTTGGGTGCACTGCCCCAGATGTGAGAATAATATTCCATGGTACGGAGGATTTGCAATTTGTACAGAGTGAACTGCTGTTTGGAAGAAAAGTAACGCCGAAATCGAAAGAGAAAAACCAAGTTTTTTAGATGCAGAGGAAGCAATATTTGTAATGTGCTTGTGCGAAGAGAGATTACAAATCAGGGTAATCCCCAAAAGAGATATATCATCTTGCCTACAAATCGGAATGCAAGGATAAGCATAGGAGCTGAAGAATCACTTTTGCGAGAAATAAGACAAGGCAGTGTTAGAAGGATTGAAATCAACTAAGTTGTCTTTGCCCCACTAGAGAATTACCTAGAGATCGGCATTTAAGAAATTGGTAGCGGATATTCGAGAAGTTGAAGCTGATTGACCAGGGCAAGGTTTCCCAAACTGAAAAGTGGAATGCAATGTTCTATCATCGGCAAAACTATTCAAGGATTTCTAGTCAAAGGAAGAAGATCATTAATATAAAAGAGGAAAAGAGTGGGGGAAAGAACTGAAACATCAGCATTAATGGAGAGAAGTTAGAAGAAAGAGAACCATCAGCCTCAGTGAACTATCAGAGAGAAAAAACTGAATAACCAATTACAAAAAACAGATGGCAAACCATAATGGAAGCTTGTTTAGAAGAACTTTATGCCAAACACGATCGAAAGCCTTTGAGATGTCTAGAGCAACTGCTTGTGATTCACAGAACTTTTTCATTCAATTTGTCCATAAATGGGTAACATAAGCCAGAATATAACCAGTGGATCGACACAGATGGACGGTTTCTAGGTAGTTTACGAGTTGGCGGTTAATTGATTTCTCCACTATTTTAGAAAGAGTAGAAGTAATTGCAATAGGACGATAATTTGATGGGAGTGATTTGTCACCCTTTTTATGAACTGGCTGGATATGACCAAATTTCCAAGCAGAAGGAAAAACACCTTTGGAATAAGAAAGTGAAAAAAGGCGGAAAAGAACAGGAGTAAGTTCAGGAACACAGTTTTTGAGAACAAGTGGAGAAATACCATCAGGACCCGGAGCATTCTGAGCATCGAGTTCGTCAAAATCCTTCTGACAACCTTTACAGAAGACCACACGAAACATTGAACGGAGCGTGTTGGAAATGGTGGGAGGTGTTTTACCAAGATCATTAATATATGGGTTGGAAGAAAAATGGGATGCGAGCAGTTCAGCTTTATCCTTGGTTGTAGTGACAACAGAACGATCTGGTTTTCACAGAGGTGGGAGCAGAGATGGGCAAACGTTGAGGCCAATAGCTTTCGCAAGAGACCAGAATGGTCGGCTACCGTTAGGGCAAGAAGCAAGTTTTCTACTCTTATCCAGTTCGAAATCTAGTTTTGACTGATTAATAAATGTTTTACAGTTGTTGCGAGCATTGGTGTAGGCAGAAAATGAAACTGAAGATTTGGAAACAAGCTATTTACAATATGCAACATTCTTCTCTTGAACAGCCTTTGCACATTTATTGGAAAACCAAGGTTTAGAAAAAGGATGACATTTTAAAATGGAGTGTGGAATAAAGGATTCCATTCCTACAAGAATAAAATAAAAAAAAATTAAAAAAATGATATTAGGGTCCCCTGTAAATGATTACATCTACCCATATTTATTTATTTTTTCTGTAAATTGTGTGTGTTCTCTGGATGATTTGCCTGTTTTCTGGATGAAACACCTAGTTTCTGTGGAAGGGAGTTAACCTTGCCTATACGTCTGAGACTGACGAACTCACCCATGGAGGGAAAAAATCGCACTAAAGTTCCTCGTGTCGTCAACAGGATTCGAAGCCGGGCCTTTTGCACGTGGTGTGGGGAGGACAGTGACAATACCACTGTGCTACGCGCGCAGATATTCCCACAAATATAATTTCACTGAAATGATCTGAGCAAATGTTGACATCGGAAGTTTTGAAACAGTAATCCGACCAAGAAAAAGATATCTCGCAGGCCATCCCATTTTGCATTATTGCCAAAAAAACACGAGGTTGGAAATAGCCATGAGATAAAGGCTCCAGTGGCGAAGAGACCATCACCAAATTGTTATCTACGACGCTTTAAGGACACCAGTCACTTCGACCGTGTACTTAGAAGGGTTGTTAGCGAGAAAAAGATCAAGCGTGTTGGCTGTATGTTTAGGATTGTTCAGTATTCCAGTAGATCTCTGCAAGATCATTGGTAATTGCAAAAGCTGCAGTATCTCGACCAGCTGGGTCGGTGTGACTAGAAAACAGAAGCCAGCTGGAGTTGTGAACATTAAAATCACCAGGAAAATTACCTCACTGTTAGGAAAGTTGGACTAGAGAAAGTCAAGTTGCAAAGAGAGGAAGTCAAAGAGCTCCAAGCGATTAGTGGAGTTGGGAGAACCGTAGAGACAACAGATAAATTTGACAGACTGAGGTAGAAAGATTTCAAGCCAGAGAAGATCGAAAAGATGAGATTCCAAATTACCAAGTCACTGACAGGGAATATCAGAACGGACATATGCACAAGTACCACCTTTGAGGCGAAAAGAATCATACAGTGAATAATTTGGGCAGTTGAGATGAGCAGTAGTTGAATCAACCGATAACTGACATTCTGTCAGAAAAAGTACATGGGGTTTGGCAAACTGAAAATGGAAATGGACATCGTTGAAATTAGAATTGAGACCACGTATATTTTTGAAATGAACTAGGAAGTGTTCGGAAGGTTTAGATGTTTTCGCAGATAAGCCTACACTATTAGTTTGACAATTCATGGTGTATTCAATAGTAAGAAAAAGTGTGCGGGGGACATGCTGTATGAAGTAATGAAATTTTTGGATATGCCGTACATATTGAAAGAATATACCCAGATCTTTTACTTAATATGGCGTCGAAAATGCCTTCAGCATACACAATACTCGGACTCACTGTAGTCACTATCTGGCAGTTCAAATTCAAGTTATTATATTAGGGCCACGTATTATTTATAATATATGCCCATATATGTATTTTTGTCCGTATATTGCTTATGTTCTCTGTTCGATTTGCGGGTTTTGGCTGGACGAAAAAACCCAGTTTCTGGGGATAAAAAACCTTGCTATCTACGCCTGAGACCGACTAACTCAGCCACGGAGTGAAAAAAGTCCATTAAAGTTCTTCGCATCATCGACGTGATTCGAACCCGGGCCTTTACCACACGGTGTTTGGAGGACGGTGACAAACCACTGTGTTTCCCGCACAGACTCTATCTGGCAGAGTAGTGGTAACAAGATCATACACCAACTGATCTGGAAGCCTCCTAGAGAGTTACCACAAGGTTCGGTCCGGTATACTAACTAGCGGCCCTCCTTCGAACACCGTTTTAGAGCTGTACCCTCGAAATGTAAGGAATATTGGATCTCGCCATGATGTTCATCATAACCTCAAAAGTCATCAGTCATACTGCATGATGGAAGACATGGGAAGGGTTCTTCAGACCTTAGCTCTGAAAACTAAACATGGGCTCCACCACTTCAAGCCTCCAATAAACAAAGTGGTGGTATTGCACCAGTTGATGAGAGTCATCAAACAATAGTATTGTCTCGTAACACAGAGGGGCACCACACCTCGACCCCTGCTTATGTTGGTTCACACCTGTGTAGTAACCACAGTGTGCTAGTGGTTAGTACACAGTTAATGAACAAAATCCCGGGTTATACCCAGGATTTTGTTCATTACATTTTAATATCCGTAAAACCGTTGTTTCGTTTGAATATTCAAAAATTTAAATGTGGTAACTAGGTAGCTCTAACATAAAATTATATAGCCTAATACGCATCACTGTATTTAGGATTCTATTAGACAGTGTAGTATTGACAATTAATTAATTAAAAAATTGATCTTATTAATTTAAAATTTCGTGCCTGAGACTAGAGCAGCAAACCAACGGGCACAAAGTAGCAGAAGTGCTGTGAATCGGGGGAACGAGGATGTCTTTGTGTGTGCCAGGTACAGAGAGTGTTTAGAAATTAGACGTCAACTCAGCATTCTAATGGGCGTCTATCAGAGCTTGAGGTTTAGGGTAGATGCCTTCGAATAAATTAATATGAGAGGACCGTCAGACTCTCAGCTGCCCAATTCAACGCTAGACCTCATTATTATGCATCGGGCAACAGAGCGGCAATCTCCAAGGCAGAAGGCGCTGGTCCCAAAGGAACTAGTTATTGTTGGTTACTCTATTGTCAGGGAGACGGGTACTATATTGTGTAAAAAGGATAGATGGAATAGGACCAGTGTATGTCTGCCAGGAGCAAAAGTTGATGATGTTGTGAAACGTATATCATCTTTTAAGAGCACAAAAGATGGTATTGCACACGTTGGCTCCAATGAAATTAAGAGCAGGAGATCTGCAGATTTACTTAAGTGCAGATTTACCTTAACAAGTACAGGTCAATGTTGCAAAAAAAAGCCCAGACACGATAGGAGGGAGTTGGTTGGTTGGTTATTAGGAGTTTTATGGCGCATCAGCATCTAAGGCTGTGTGCCAATAGGAGGGAGTACATGATGAGAGCCTTGTCCATCAATTTGGCCCCCTGGAGGGAAGGTGCAAGGCTCATTTGGGAGAATTTTTTTCAGCATGGTCTATGCTTGTTGACAGGAGACACTGCTTCTACAAGGATGGGATACACTTAAATAGAAAGGGTGCAAGAATATTTCCTGATGCTATCGAAGCAGTGTTAAGTGGGTCTGTAAACTGTTAGATTGAGAAGGGGGATTCACAGACTAAAAGGTTATTTAGTCTAAAAGGTTATAAAGCTTCATCTCTACCTGTGGCTACTTAGCCACAGGTAGAGATGAAGGTGATTGTATACCAATGCTAGAAGTATAGTAAATAAATTTGATGAATTTGAAGTGCTGGTCAAGATATCATAGACGGATATTGTTGGGATATCAGAGACGTGGTGTCACACAGATATAAGGAATGATGAACTGTAATTTGGGGAGTAAAATTTGTATGGAAAGGATAGACAAAATAGGAAGGGAGGAGGGGTTATGCTGTTAATTGAGAAAAACATAATATCAAAACAAGTGCATCCAGTTGATATAGATGGACAGTGCACGTTAAGTCAGTTTGGTGTGACATAAGGAAAGAAAATAAGAGTAGGAGTCAGTTATAGGCCTAATGCTCGAATGAGTACAAAGAACAATTATACAGAGAAATAGAGTGGGCTGGTAAATCAGAATGTCTTTTAATGTGGTATTTTAACTTCCCAGATATTGACTGGAACTTGTGGTCACTCGCACACTAGTAAGCTTTTTGTGGATTTATTGGATGATTGTTTTCTACAGCAGCATGTTCGGGAGCCAACCAGAGGGAGTAATACTCTTGATCTGATTATCAGCAGTGATTATTCATGCATTAAGAATTGGCAGATAAAGGAACCATTAGGTGGCAATGATCACAGTGTGGTGATGTGGGATTTACTTAAAGATATAATTACCATCAGGAGTAAAGGAAAGGGTTTTTCTTTCCGTAATGATGACTGCAGTGGTCTCAGACAGTTTTTAAATTCTGTACAGTGGGATCAACTGATGATATTACCAACAGCAAATTCTATGTGGGAAGCATTCAAGGAATTAATCGTGGAAGCTACTAAACGTTTCATACCCATTAAGAAAATGTTGTTCAAGGTTTAGGGCTAAATAGTTATCAAATGAACTAACGAGACTCGTGGCAGAGAAGAAAAATGCATGGGATGCATATAAATAATGAGGCGACACAGAACGGACGCCTATGACAGATATAAGCTTGTCTGTAATCAAGTCACAACGGTGGTTAGGAAGGCACTAGAAATCTTTGGCAAAGGATGCTAAGAAAAACAGCTAGGTTTTCTTTAATTATGTTAAGTCTAAAAGGAAGGAGACGAATCAGATCGGTCCACTTGATATCGATGGTTCGACTGTTGATGGTACTGATCCGATAGCACACAAACTGAGAGCAAAGAGGAAGAGAAATTGCTGAAGTTAAACATAAGAAAGGCACTTGGGGTGGATGGGATCTATCCACTTTTATTAAAAGAGGCGGCAAAGCAACTAAGCAAACCCTTAGCTATAATTATGAGAGCATCCTTGGACTCAGGGGAGGTCCCTACGGACTGCAGATATACAAATGTATACCCAATTCGCAAAGTGGGATCGAAGGGTGACACGAGTAATTACAGACCAGTTAGTATAACTTCTGTTCCGGGTAAAATAATGAAGTCACTCTTTAAAGATGCATTGCAGGATCATCTAGACAAGACTGCAGCAATATTCCAGACACAGCATGGGTTTGTTAAGGGAAAGTCTTGTCTGACAATTTTCATTGGATATTATGATGTGGTTACAAACGAACTGGTTGCAAAATATAATTTTAATATCATATACTTGGATTTCATGAAAGCTTTTGACACTGTTTCGCATGGGAAACTGCTGTACTAATTGGAGAGATATGCATTAAGGTTAAGTTGCTACAATGGATAAAGGGATGGTTGGGTGGGAGACAAAAGGGAATAGTAATCAAGACATTGCTCTTCGTGGACAAATGTTATTAGTGGGATTCCCCAGGTGTCGGTTTTGGGCCCATTGTTGTTTTGTTTATTTATCAATGAAAATGATGAATGTTATATCAGGTTTAATGTCCAAGTTTGCAGATGATACAAAGGTTGGCAGAGTTGTTAACGATAGTAAAGTCAGTATGCTACTCCAGCCGGATCTAGATAAGTTGGGTAAATGGGCTGAGAAGTGGTAACTGAAGTTTATCATTGACAAATGCAATGTACTGCATATGGGTAGCAATAACCGAAGAGAAACGTACTAACTGTGTGGTACTACACTCAGGTAATTGGAAAGTGAAAAAGGCCTGGGGGGTAACTGTTCAGTCGAATAGGAAGTTTGCTGACCTGTGCAGATGGGCTGCCAGGGCAGGTCATGGAGTCTTGTCAATGATATATAGGAATTTTGCTAGCAGGGACAGGGAAGTGATTATCCCGTTATACAGGGCAATGTTTGGGCCACACCTAGTGTTCTGTGTACAGGTCTGGTGGTGTCATTTGAGGAAGGATGTAGAGTTGCTAGAACGATTACGAAGAAGGGCAACAAGATTGGTGAGGGGAACAAAGTGGTGTTCTTACCAAGAAAGGCTTATGTTCTGCAAATTGCAGTGCCTTGAGAGTAGGCACCTTCGAGGTAACCTGATTGATGTGTATAAGTCCCTGAATGGCTTGAGCAAGCTGAATGCTTATGGGATTCTTCCTCTTGCTTAGATTAAGAACCTGAGGGGGCACATTTGCAAAATGAGGAAAGACAGTTGTAGAATAGATGTGCGGAAATTTGCCTTTAGCCAGCGGGTGGTTAATTGTTGGAACAGACTTCCATCATTTGTTGTGGAAGTGATAGCCTAAATAAATCTAAGGCTTTGCTTGACAGGCCTTTGGAACGAATGGAGGGGGTGAAATGGGAGGTTTTTTTTGCTGATGCTGTATAAGCTTTTTTCTTGCATCGTATGCCTCTACTAATGCTATAGCTTTTCACCAGGATCTACTGGGAAAGAAATAACCATCCCAACAGGATCAGCAGCATATAGCTATAGCCTCCCAGTGCCTTATATGTACCCAATTTTCTGTGAAAAAGATTTGTCACACCAAACGCCCACACTATTCCTATGTGGGTGAGTGACATGTACAACTGGTGATTATCTGTAACTACACCACCCACAGATTTAGAACTGGTCTCAAAGGAATCAGCATCATTTATTACCTTTGAAAGGATCCCATTTTCCATCGTAACAAATGTAATTACAAAAAGTGGAGGAAAAATGTTTCAGTATCTATGTTGTAACAACCACCTCCAAGAGGAGTCTTCATTTACCCCTCACCTTCATCCGACTACTTTTTTGGATAAGAATTAAGACTCACAGGATCAGCTTGATCTCCTTTAAGACCATCTATACCCTTCTAGGACCACACCTCAAAATTGATAATGAAAAAGACTTGTTCCTGAAACTCCATCAGTTTTCGTCCCTTTTGAGGATTTTCAAAGAACACAAAACAATAGCCAAACACCCCAGCCCTAAAAGTAAACCCAACCATTATCCAACTTTCTTCTGGAAACCACACCTACAACAAAAACAAAGTGTAACACCCAAAGTTCATGGCCCCTGGCAATAGGCCGACAGACAGTGCGACGTCAGATAAGGGAAGAGCGATGATGCAGGTTGACACGTTGGACCATCATGAAATCCCTAAACTAGAAGAGCTGAGGGAAATTATTGATCAAGAAAGAGAGGCAAACCATCTCCCATCAGCAAATGAAACATAAGAATGCTCCCAACTGCCAGAACAGCATCTGTGTGCTGTTGAAGACTCCAACCAGGTGCGCACCTGCAGTAGCAAAGCAGAAGATACAATAACCAAAAATAACAATTACATTAATAAAGAGGATACAACTGACTCCCTAACATCTATGAATGAAGCCACATCACAGTTTAAACGTAACATGGTGGACTATACCATGGTGGACTATAACACGAGGGAAATAACATAACAATGACAGCCATAAACTTTATTATGGATAAATGGACTGAAATGGAAGCCATAACAACAACTCTCATCATAGAAAATGAGAAATTAAAAGTAAGAGCAGAAGAACTCAGAAAACAAGTTCTCTCTAGAGAATGCCATGTTCAAGTCCTATCAGACTCCTCTAAGAAGACATGTGCCACCACTTTGCAACAGGGATGGAACACTGTGAAGTGCAAAAGATACTCTAACTCTTTTGCTTCACCACAACTTGCAGCAGACAACTATATTCTAAAACAACCTATATCAAATGAACAGCATCAAACTTCCCAGACAACTCCAAAACTTGCCACAAATAATTGCAAAATGGAATCAAGTAATGAAATCAAAAACCCTGTTGCAAAAACACTGAGAGAAGAGTACAGAAATGTTAAAATAAGATCTTTATGCACAATTAAGAATAAAGGCATTGTTCTGGAAACCACTAGCTCTGATGATATAGACAGGATTGCATCTTCTGAGACAATTATCAAACAAAGTCTCTCTACAGCCAAGCCGAAGATGAATGATCCCACGATACTTGTGTATGATGTTCCCAAAGAATTATCAAAAGATGATATCATATCTGACATATACCACAAGAACCTACAGAATTTTGACTTCAAATTTGATGAATAGAATAGAATCTTTAATTGCAGCAATGAAGTCAAAGAATCCATCAATCTCAGGTTTAACACAGGTTCTAAAGCCAACTGAACACATTGGATCATTGGCCTACCTGCAAAATTTCTAAAATGTCTTTTTGAACAGGACAGACTTTACCTTGGGTATCAAGCCCATAAGAACCGTCGGTGTATAATAATGAACAAATGCTTTAGATGTCTGGCTTTTGGTCATTCATCCCACAACTGTAATGAAAAAGTAGTGTTGTGTGGTCATTGTGCCATGGGAGGACATGTATACGTGGACTCCTCAAAACAGGATAAACCAAAATTAATCAATTGCAAGAGGCGTCATAAGGATTACAATAACTCTGTAAAGGACACTGAAAAATATTTTTAATTTCTATCCCTTTCGCTTGCTTTCAAGAAGCATGTATGCTTCTAGGTGCCCCATACTTTTTCCATGGCCTGTACAAATAAAGAAATAGCGTCACTTCGTCGGAGCTTGTGGCGTTTTACTTTCTCTTTCGAATGCCCCAGGGGATGCAGTCGTGACGTCAGGCAGTTCTTCCGGTTGCTACGGGCAAGCGTCGAACATGTAATATCCCCAGGAACGGTGAGGGCAGAAGGTGACTATTGTCATAAGTAGAAGAATTAGCAGAACAAGACACATCAGGTTTTGCGTAATCAGAATTCTATAAACACATTAAGATAACATATCATTTTCTTGTAGTGTCTAGTCGCAATAGGCAACAGGCCCCGGTGTAATTCCTTGCCCCACATTATTGACCCGTGAGATCCAGAAGAAGGTCATGGAAAACACAGGAGGGAATGCAGAAGTATATATTTGAAAAGGGGGATAGCGGGAGAGTTACTTTTTGGTGAGACTAGACAGCAAGGAGTGAGCAGTAAGAGTTTTTGGCCGATTTTTGAGAGTGTGTGAGCGAAGAAGAAGGAGAAGGAAAACAATCTCTAAGAAAAGATGTGAAAAGAGCCACAATGAACGTCTGGACCAAAACTTTGCCCCCCCCCACCCAAGTTGGTACAGAATTATTCGGGTAAGTCAACCATTGTTGCTTTTAAGAACTAACTATACTAAATTGCCCAAAGTCGTACCTCCGCTTTACACTCGTTTTAATGCATTTACAAGCGATCTTTCCTCATGGACTATCAGACAATTGTTGTATCGTTTTCTTAGTACTCAATTTTAACAGATAATGTGACTTATCAACCTAGTTGTCAAAATACTAATTATACTATTAAGTTAATATATTTTCCTGTTCTAGCATTAGAACTGTTGTATCTGGATACTTGTGAGAGCAATAAGCAAAAAACCAACATGAAGAACACTATTTTGCAGCTATACCAACAGCAGTAATGTTTTAACCTGCTATTTAGTTATATCTAATCTGCCTCATTCAAGTGTCACACAAATCATGATATATTTTGTCTAATGATATGCTGTACAAATTAGTATTTTAATAAACCTTGTTTTGTTTGTTTACCCTTTTGCATCCTGACTATTCTCTCTAGTTACACGCAATTCACTTAACAAATATTGTAAGGAACCATTGTTAAGCGGTACTCTTGAATCTCATTATAAAGAAAGGTTTTTGAGTAAAATCACAACGCAATCCTTGATACTGCGAGCTTACTCTCAGTGACATTCTGAGTGAGACTTGAGGGCACAGGATTTATTGTCCTAATTTAACTGCTAGATGATCATATTGAAACCCAGGTTTTTCTGGACACACATGGTAGCGTGCTTTCTTGCTGGTAGCCGAGTGATCGAAGAGTATGTTGCTTGGCAAGCACACTACAACAGAAAAACCTTGGTGAACAACACTTTGTGTCCAGAATAGATGAGAGCACTGGAACAGGCTAAAACAAGAACCATTAATGAGTAACATCGACCAGACTAATGCAACTTTCCCTAACCATGAGAATATTACCATACTTCAACTGAAGGCTCATCACTTCAGGAATGTGACAGATGAAGTCCGAATTGCCATCACTGGGAATTGCTATGACTTGCTCTGCTTACAAGAATCCTATTTTTCCAGAAGTTTCCATGGACACAACTCAAAATTAATGGGTTTCCCAATCTCTGATCATACATGCTGACGCAGAACATCCAAAATCTGCAATAGTGGCATTTAATATCTCACTTGATATAACAGCTATTTCTTCCCTGTGTAGACCAAATGCTACATGTTTACGAATCTCGTCACTTTCTCATACTTTCTATTTTGTATCACTCTACTGTCCTCCATCTAAAGATATCCATATCTCCCTGAACTATCTATATTCTGTCATTGAAAAACTGTGCCAGTCACCAATCATTATAGTTACAGAATTGAAAAACTATGCCCATCACCAATCATTATAGCTATAGACTCCAATGCCAAGTCTCCATTATGGTTTGGTACCTCTACTAATCACAGAGGAAGACATCTGGAGAACTTCATACTGGCACATAACCTGCACATCCTAAATAAATCCAACCAACCCAGTACCTTCTTCACAATAAATGGTGAGTCTAACATCGACCTGACTCTCACAACTGAAATCATCACTAACAAAATATCAAACTGGGCTGTGATTGAGGATCTAACATGTAGTGACCACTGTGCAATTTATTTAAAATAACCATAAATTTACAAAATCGGAAGTTACCTCCTCAAGACTTGAGAAGATTTGCTATGAAGCATATAAAATGGCCACTGTTCTCGGAATCAGTTAAACATGACTTCCGTGATGAAGTTTTAGATTTATTTAATCAGCTTAATGCCGAAAAACAAGCCTTCTATATCCAAACTGCCTTACTACGAGCAACTGAATGCTCGACTAAGAGAATAGCTCCAGAGAAATCATCTCTTCCCTGGTGGAATCTCCAGCTAACGGGTTTAAGAAGTGTTCACAGGGCAAGGAAACTATATCAAAGACGACGCTCTTGGCCTCCCAACGATGTACAAAGACCGAGAAATGAATACAGAACCATAAAACATCAGTATAATCTCGAAATCTCAAAACAAAAAATCGTTACCTGGTAGTCCTTCGTCTCTAATGTGGGCAACTCGAACCCGTGGGGACTACTCTGTAAACTTAGCAGAGATAAAGTGCCAACCAATAATATTTACAACTCAGTACTGACTAATGACGCTGAAACCACGACCTGGCATAATACTGTCACAATGATTCTGGATAAACTTTTCCCTCAGGATGATCAGTCAACAGACTCTCACACTCAATTCATAACAAGAACACACAATCTTCAATATCCCTCCACTGTGGATACTGACCTGTTTACTCAACAAGAACTTTAAATAAAATCAATGTCCATAAATGCCCTGGACCTGACTTGCTGAAGAATACTGTCATTAAGAAGTTCGGAGAAACAACTTATCCTAACATCCTGTTAAATCTCTTCGACAAATGTCTTCTCTTTGGTACTTTTCCCCATCTCTGGAAGAATGCACTAGTCAAACTACTAAGAAAACCCAACAAGCCCCATCAAACCCCATAGCCTTCCCCCCATTTGTCTCCTACCGAATTTGGAAAAACTCTATGCCGACTACTCGCCACAAGAATCTATGATCTTTTCCAAGCTCAAGACATCTTTTCACCTCACCAGTATGGATTCGTTGGCCGTATGGATATGGCCAGTTCTGTGAAGATGTACTTCTTCCATTAAAAAATTACATCCAGAATTCCACATCAAAATATGAAATGCTCATCTTCATAGACTTCAAAGATGCTTTTGACTCCCTCTGGTGGGAGAGCACCCTCGCAAGTCTTTGGCACATCTCATGCTCCTCTCAGTTGTACCAAGCTATCCGAGCATACTTTGATCACAGATCTATAGAGGTTACTTCAAAAATCTGCAGCATAACACGAGCTGTCAAAAGAGGATGTTCTGTGGATGCTCTTCTGGAACATTACCCTAATTATATGGCTAACCAGACATTTTGCTTTTGCTACGCCAAATGCATATGCTGATGACCTTGTCATTGACTTCTCAGCAACTCCTGGCAACAAATTCAAGAAAGAGCCTCCTTAGTCTTAAAGGATCTCATTAAATGGGCAACTGCCAACAAACTCCATCCAAAACCTGGCTCATGATCTTTAAAGGTCAAATAAATATCCATCATCCTCCTACCTTGAAAATAGCTAACAAACAAATACCATATGTCAAGCACTTAAAACATCTTGGTGTAATCATTGATGATAGACCCAATTTTACTCTTCGCATAATCCACCTAATAGATAAAATCAATAAATTTACTATAGCTATTGTTCGGATTACAAGAACTGACTAGGAGCTTGGATGCAGAGTTCTCCTCTTATATTACAAGGCAGTATTCATACCTATTGCAACCTATGCTGCTCTTGTTTGGTATGACAGAATTAAGAACGTCAAACTGAAATCAAACCTATTCTCCTTGCAAAGATCCGTGATTCTTACAATGCTCTGTGCCTGCATGACTGTCTCAACTGATTGCCCTGCAGGTCATAGCTGGAGTATTACCTCTGGACTCACACATTTTACATTGTGCCTTCTGCTACATTCAAAATCATCAGACCTCCATGTAATTCTATGGAATACAGAATGATGTCTTTGCAGACACCAAAGCTGTAGAAGCCCGGATTCGGTTTGCTTTAATAACAATTTGGCAAAATTGTTGGGATACAACCCCTAAAGGCAGAACTACATATAAATTTATACCAGATGTCTCCTTTATTTCCAACAGGAAATATTCCCTATGGTTCTTTCCAAACCTCTACACTTCATTTATCATAACTGGACATAGGTCTTTTAACTCCAAACTCTTTCAGTTCAGAATAAGCAATACCGATTCTTGCCTTTGTCTCCAACTGGAAGACTGGAACTACCTGCTCTATCACTACCCTCTTTATGCTGACCTACGGAAATCCCTACAAGATTTCCGTAGGTCACCTTCTCACCTGGCAACGAAAAACATCTAGTAGAATCTGCCTCACACCTTGGAATCCTACGACAATTTGCTTCTGATTTATTTGATAGAAGAAAATTTCTGTTGGCCAATCCTGCTTCAGCTTCACCTCCTACTGTGCCTCCAGCATCTTCAATAGTGTCGTCAACCTCAACAATGAGTGTTTCTTCAAAGGTAAAATATTGCCACCTTGAATAGCTCTTAGAAGATCATCTTTTTGAAGATCCACCCCACATTGATCCAGTTTTCTTTTTTACTTTTATCCTCTCAGGCCTGGGCAACCCTGAGGATTGCTGGCACACACTGCTTCCATATTTTTTATTATTTTATTTTATTTTACTTTTTTTAAATACTGTTTTATTTTATTTTACTCTTATCTATAAATTTTTATCTTAGTTAATTTTATTTTACCTTTTTTTAATTAATATATTTATTTTTAATTAACATATTTATTTTTTAAATTAAATTATTAAAATTTTAAATTAAATTATTAATTTTTAAATTAAATTATTAAAATTTTAAATTAAATTATTAATTTTTAAATTAAATTATTAAAATTTTAAATTAAATTATTAATTTTTAAATTAAATTATTAATTTTTAAATTGAATTATTAATTTTTAAATTAAATTATTAATTTTTAAATTGAATTATTAATTTTTAAATTAAATTATATATTTTTAAAATCATGATTTTATTTTTTTTCTATGCTGGTACCCTAAGTTTGGGTAGCTGTGGGTACAGGATTTGCTGTCACCCACTGGTATAAAGTACTACCTCCGGTGGGTGGGTGCAGGACTTTGCCCTTTTCAGGGCAGACAACGATTGTAATGGTCTATCTCCACTTGGCTGAGATATATCTAGTTGTGTCCCACCTCCTGATGGTGTAGACGGGCACCGGGCACGCTTTCCAGGAGATCGCCTGCCCGGTGGCAAAGAGGCCAGAAACAAACAAACAACACAACCACACATAATATATGCAAACATAACACTACATGTTTCTGGCCGTTCCACACAGTTTTATAGATAAAATCAATAAATTTACTATAGCTATTGTTCGGATTACAAGAACTGACTAGGAGCTTGGACGCAGAGTTCTCCACTTATATTACAAGGCAGTATTCATACCTATTACAACCTATGCTGCTCTTGTTTGGTATGACAGAATTAAGAACGTCAAACTGAAATCAAACCTATTCTCCTTGCAAAGATCCGTGATTCTTACAATGCTCTGTGCCTGCATGACTGTCTCAACTGATTGCCCTGCAGGTCATAGCTGGAGTATTACCAGTAACATGGCAGAGATGAATCAATGTTCCTGGAGCTGCTGTACAGAAGATACTATTCATGTTTACATGACTAATAAACTATTATTATTATTATTTTTTTTTTTTAGGCCACCCGAATAATTAAATTCATCTGCTGTGCGTGTTATTCTGTTAATTGCGCGTATTCTATGGTCGATTTGTCTGTTTTTCTGAACGAAAAACCCCAGTTTCTGGGGGAAAAACCTTGCTATTAAGCCTGATTCCGACTAACTCAGCCACGGAATGAAAAAAGCCCACAAAGTTATTCGCGTGTTCGACGGGATTTGAACCGGCCTTTTCCACCTAGTGTGGGGAGGATGGTGACGATGCCACTGTGCTACTTGCGCTTACTGCATGCCTAATAAAAGTATTTCAGTTAAAGTCAGTAAACAACGACTTTAATCTCAATATAGGATCATGAACTATTGTTGAATTGTATAGCGAAATAGCGCCGTATATCTATTCACAACTTAGGCGCGTACGTAAATAGTAACATATGTATGTTGTGCTCTGCACTCCTCTTGACGCCGACGATCACAGTGTAAACTGTATGGGCCCTCGACGCTGACTGTAACTGTGTTTGTGTGCTGTTGACAAAGTGGATTCCTTTTTTCTTGGTAAGTACTTCCATTTATTAAATAATATAATAATCTTTTAGATTAATTTGGTTACTATTGATGATGTCCTGTAGTTAAAATTTGTTTATGTACATAAAACTAATTTTATAAAGTGAAATAAATTGAAAAATAAATTTTTTGTGTGTTAAATTTCGCACTCAAAATTACGAGAAATATGATTTCCTATATGAAATTAATCGTAATGAAAAGATGTCTAATGAAACGCGATACGACGCAAAAAATTATACACTAAGCGATTTCAAAATTTTCAGTACACTGATACTATGGTATGATGTATTAATTTATATAAATCCCGTAAGTGAAATGCTTCAAAATATTAGTGCAAGCATGGCTGTATCTTTAACACCCATAAAAAATTAACAAACTTTTATTTTGAATTGTCGTTCTGATGCCAACTACGAGAAACTTCAACAAGAAACAAAACAATTTTGTGAAGATCTTGATGCTATACAAAACTTCCCAACAGTGGAACAAGTTCACTGAAACAAAAATTGTAAGCATTTTGACTACAAGCGTCAGCACGAATATTTGCAATTGCCGGAAGATAAATTTCGAGTGGATTTCTTCCACACCATTTTAGATGTTGCACTGTCTTCCATAAACTAAAAATTTGAACAGCTAAAACTACACAACAAGCAGTTTACGTTTTTGTAATATTGTCATAAATCCAACGAATCTGATCACGAAAAACTTCCATAGAATTGTTGTTAGGTTTTTAGGAGCATTAGCAACTAAGGTCATATTATCCCGGGGATATGCGGTGGTTATTCCCTAACCTTTCCGCATCCTCCGTATTTGGTGGTCACGGGCTTGAACCTCGGTCTAATCAAGAAGTGTGTATTACCACTGCTGCTCCTGCCTACCCGGCTACGGAGGCGCCCCACAGAATTGTAATGATTTGAAAATTCATTTAACAGACGGAGATAACAAAGACACAAATGGAACTGAGTTATTCGAAGAAATATTTACGGATCTTTTTAAATTGGATTTAGATAAACTTAAAAATCCCTGTAGAACATTAAAATTAATTTGCACAAATAAATTGCCTTTTCTGAATTTGACAATAGTCCTAAGAATTTTATTAAAAATTCCAGTGAGTGTCGCAAGCGGGGAGAGATCATTTTCCAGATTAAAACTCATTAAAAACTATTTAAGATCAGGTATGTCACAAGACATGCTTGTTTGTTTGTTATTTGGTTTTTAGGAGCATTAGCAACTAAGGCCATATTGTTCCGGGGATATGCGGTGGTCATTCCCTGACCTTTCCACATCCTGTGTTCACGGGCTCGAATACCGGTCTAAATCAAGAAGCGTGTGCTACGCACTGCTGCCCCTGCCCACCTGGCTACGGAGGCGCCAACATGCTTGTAATTCTAACAATAATATCTATAGAACTCGATATTAGTGAACAATTAAATATATCTGAACTTCTACGTGATTTTGTCAATATTAAAGGTGTAAGGTGTAAAGTATATTGTTGTCACCCGGCACCAGGGGTTTCCCTATCTCCGCGTTGCTTTCTTTGTATGTGTACCAGTTTGCTGGGAATGCCAGAGGTTTAAAAGTGTGTGGGCATTGTACCTGTGTAATTTCGTGTACCGTTGTTCATCTGGTCATTTAGCTGCTGGACCCCTGCTGGAGCCCAGCGTTACCCCAGCTTTGCCCCGTGGAGGCAGATCAGAAACCCAGTAAACTTAAATTATTCTGGCAGGTCCTGCCGCGTAATTTCCTGAGATTTCAGCGACTAGGACCTAAAAAAAAAAAAAAAAAAAAAAAATTATGTACACATATAAGAACATACATATATATGCATATATACACAACAGTGATACATAATATATACGCATTCATGCAGTCGTAATTACTTTGGATGTTTGCATACAGCACGTATGCATGCATTCATATGGCAGGAGCAGGGCAGTGCGTGGGATAATTAGGCCGAGACTGGCGAAGATTATTTTTGGGCTAGATTAAATTTAGTGTGTAGGGCGTTCGCGTTGTGTATAGTTAAGTGGGGGGAGGCAGAAGGTTGGGGAACAAAAGCAGCAGTATGGGGGAGACAGAGGAGATTCCCCCAGGTGGTCAGTGAGGCCTGCCCGTGCCTCACCAGAAGGAAAGATGGAGTAGCAGGAAGGGGAGAGGCGACTGGTCGTCTCGCCCCCCCTGCCAGGAAGGGGTATTAAAGGAGAGCCAGGCTACTGCTTGGCTCAGGCCACCAGAACGGCTGCTATTCGTCCTTCATTCAGATTTTTTGTCTATCTTCATGGTTGCTTGGTAATTCATCTTTGGTGTTATGCACATTTTGGCTTCTAGCCATTATGTGGCTAGTGTGCATTTAAATCCCGACTTCTTCTGTACAAGTCTTCAGCGAACTTTGAGAAGGCAAGATATTTCTGCCTCCCGTCCAGGAGTTGTTGTGCTCTATCTCTGGGCAAAAAGGTGATCTGGGTGATGAGCTGGTAGCGGAGGTACCAGCTCATCGTCATACATGCATACCATCATAAAGCTGGTATTCATGTATGACGTGGTGCCAGCTCTCCAACTGTCCACAGCAGCAAGTAGGGTCATCTGTAATGCCCAGGGCTGTAAGCTTAGCCTTAAAGGCACCATGTCTTTTTAGCAGGAAGATCGCTTGGAGTCCCAGCATGAACCATGCTGGAGCCATTGGGTAGAGTTTTCCAACGTTGAGGAAGAATCGTTTGGTGACTTCTCTCGTTGGGGAATTCTCTCATCTGGTTTTTAGAAGATCACATAGATCCAGTTTTTTTTTATAATTATTTTTATTTATTTATTTTTTTACTTTTATTCCCTCAGGCCTGGGAAACTCGAGGAATGCTGGGACCCACAGGTATTGCACTGCCTCCAGTGGGTGCGGAATTTGTCCAATTTTAGACAATTCACTTTTACTTTTTTTAATCTATTTTTTTAAATTTTTTCTTTTAAATTTATTTATATATATATATTTTCTCTTTTTTTCATTCATTCAATTCCTACTATTAGTTCACACTCTCCCTATATATATTTATATATCTTGTTCAAATTTTCAATCGTTAATAAAATACTTTTTATTCATCCACTCAAGTTCAAATACATTTTTTTAAACTTGTAGTGGATGACACGATGTTAATTCAGTTTTTTCAAATATTAATTAATTAATTTTAGTTTTATATGGGAGAAAAAAATTTCTCTTATATAAGATATTTAGCAGGATATAAATTTAGGAATAAAATTGAAATCAACAGGCAATGGCTCAATCGGTAAAATGTAAGGATTTCAGCATTTTTCAGGTGAAAGTGAAAAATGCGAGTTCAATCCTTGCGAAAATCAATAGGTTTTCGAAGTCGAAAGTTCGTTGTTGACCTAAGTAGGAATTGACTTTAAAAATTTTTTTTTTATATTACTTGTTTATTTTATTTTATTTATTTATTTTTTAATATATTTTATTTTTACTTTTGTGTAATTTTTTTTTCTTTTCTTCTATTTTCTTTAGTCGTACCAGCTAGAGAAAACAGAAGAAAGTCTGGGCAACTGGTTTTTTTTTTGGTTTTTTTAAATTTATTTATCTTATTTTATTTTATATAATTTTACCTCACCATCATTTTATTTATTTATTATATTAGCAATTTCCTTTTTTTTTTACTTTGTATCTATATGTATTTTATTTTATTTTACTTTTTTTAATACTGTTTAATTTTATTTTCATTTTTTTAATTTAATTTTTTAATTTTTTGACTTTTTTTTTCCCTACTCTTCTCTATAAATTTTTATCTCAGTTTATTTTATTTTACTTTTTTGGTTTTTTTTAACTAACTTTTTTTTCTTTTTATTTTTAAATTATGATTTTATTTATTAATTTTTTCCTCTATGCTGGTACCCTAAGTTTGGGTAGTAGTAGTAGTAGTAGTAGTAGTAGTAGTAGTAGTGGCATATGATGCAAGAAAGCAAATGTATCAGCTTCTGCAGCATCAGCCAAAAAAAAAAAAAAAAAAAATCACACCATTCCCTCCAAATGCCTGTCCAGTTCCTCCTTAAATTTATTCAACCTATCAACTTCCACAACGACAGATGGAAGTTTGTTCCAGCAATTAACCACCCGCTGGCTAAAGGCAAATTTCCGCACATCCAATCTACATCTGTCTTTTCGTAATTTGAATTTATGCCCCCTTAGTTTCGTAATCTGAACAAGTGGAAGGATCCCATCAGAATTCAGCGTGCTGAACCCATTCAAGGCCTTATACACCTCAATCATATCACCGCGCAGGTGCCTAGTCTCCAGCCACTGTAATTTGGAGAACTTAAGCCTCTCTTGATAAGAGGATCCCTTCATTCCCCTCACCAATCTTGTTGCCCTTCTCTGTACACGCTCAAGTAAATCTACATTCTTCCTAAAATCAGGCCTCCAGACCTGTACGCAGTACTCAAGGCGTGGCCTGACCATTGCCTTATACAGAGGGATAATCACCTCCTTTTCCCTGCTAGCAAAATTCCTATATATCATTGACAAAACCCCATGACCTGCCCTGGCAGCCTGTCTGCATTCCTCAGAAAACTTCAAATCTGACTGCACAATTACTCCCAGGTCTTTTTCATTTTCTACCACCTTAAGTGTAGTACCACACAGTTGGTACCTTTCTCTGGGGTTACTTCTACCCATATGCAGTACTTTGCATTTGTCAAGGTTAAACTTCAGTTGCCACTTCTTAGCCCATCTGCCCAAATTATCTAGATCCTGTTGCAGTAGCACACTGCCATTACTGTCATTAACAACCCTGCCAACCTTTGTATCATCTGCAAACTTCGACGTTAAGCCTGATATACCTTCATCAATATCAATGATAAATATACAAAACAACAGTGGGCCTAACACCGAACCCTATGGGACTCCACTAATAACATTAATCCAAGATGAGCAGCACCCATTGATTACCACCCTCTGTCTTCTCGCACTTAACCATCCTTTTATCCGTTGTAACAACTTACCGTTAATACCATTCTGCTCCAATTTGTACAATAGTCTTCCATGCGCAACAGTGTCAAAAGCTTTCCTGAAATCCAAATATATGATATCAAAATTATTTTTTGCATCCAGTTCCTTTGTAACCACATCATAATATCCTATCAAATCCTATCAAGACTTTCCCTTAACAAACCCATGCTGTGTCTGAATTATTGCTGCAGTCTTGTCTAGATGATCCTGCAATGCATCTTTAACCAGCGACTCCATTATTTTACCCGGAACAGAAGTTAAACTAACTGGTCTGTAATTACTCGTGTCACCCTTCGATCCCCCTTTGTGAATTGGGGATACATTTGCACATCTCCAGTCCGTGGGAACCTCCCCTGAGTCCAAGGATGCTCTCATAATTATGGCTAAGGGTTTCCTTAGTTGCTTTGCTGCCTCCTTTAATATAACTGGATAGATCCCATCCACCCCAGGTGCTTTTCTTACGTTTAACTTCAACAATTTCTCTTCCACTTTGCTCTCAGTTATTACAAAATCATTAAGTATCCTGCTACAATTTGATAACCTTCTGCCATTTTCAAACCTTAATAATTCCTCACGTGTGAATGTAGATGCAAAATACTCATTCAGTTTGTTTGCTATCTGAGCAGGATCATGAATAGTCGAACCATCGACGTCAAGTGGACCAATCAGATTCATTCCCTTCCTTTTAGAGTTTATATAAGTAAAGAAATCCTTGCTGTTTTTCTTAGCATCTTTTGCCAAGGATTTCTCGTAATCTGCCTTCGCCTGCCGAACCTCCTTTGTCACCTGATTACAGATTAACTTATATCTGCCATAGGCTTCTGAGTCGCTTGATTAGGTGGGTCGGAAAACTGCTAGTTGGGGGGGATACAAGGACTAATAGATTAACAGTAGCCACTGGCAGAGGTGGAAGTGATTCTTGCACTGCTTCTATTCAAATGAGCAGAAGTCTGAAAAACAAGATGCAGGATATTTCAGAGACTGCTGGTAGTCATTGCGTTACAAGTAAACACATGGGTTGTGTTAGGGTAGCTAAGAATAGAAACAGGTGCATGTATACCTGTGTGTACACCAATGCTAAGAGTTTGGTAAATAAATTTGATGAATTTGAGGTATTGCTCAAAACATCAAAGGCAGATATTGTTGGGATATCAGAGACGTGGTGTCACACAGATATAAGTAATGCGGAACTGGAATTTGGGGAATACAATGTATATAGAAAGGATAGACAGGACAGGAGGGGAGGAGGGGTTATGCTATTAATTAAGAAACACATAAAGTCAAAGGAAGTGAAGCCAGTTGACATCGATGGACAGGGCAGTGTCGAGTCAGTTTGGTGTGACATAAGCATAGGGAAATCAAAATTGAGAGTAGGAGTGTGCTATAGGCCTAACGACTCTGATGAGTATAAAAATATATTGTACAGGGAAATAGAGTGGGCCAGTAAATCAGAGAGTCTTATAATGGGGGATTTTAATTTCCCAGATATTGACTGGAATTTGTGGGTTGGTCACTCGCACACTAGCAAGGCTTTTGTGGATTTATTGGATGATTGTTTTCTACATCAGCATGTTCGTGAGGCAACAAGAGGGAGCAATACTCTTGATCTGATTATCAGTAGTGATTCTTCATGCATTAAGAACCTGCAGATAAATGAACCACTAGGTGGCAGTGATCACAGTGTGTTGAAGTGGGATTTACTCAAGGAGGTAACTACCATCAGAGGTAAAGGGAAGGGTTTTTGTTTTCGTACAGGCGACTATGATGGTCTGAGACAGTATTTAAATTCTATACAGTGGGACCAACTGATGATGTTACCAACAGCAAACTCAAAATGGGAAGCATTCAAGGAACTAATCTTGGTGGCTACCAAGCTTTACATACCAACTAAGAAATATTGTTCAAGGTTTAGGCCTAAATGGTTGTCAGATGGACTAATGAGACATGTGGCAGAGAAGAAAAATGCATGGGATACATACAAATTAATGGGTGACATGGAAGCCTATGATAGATATAAGTTGGTCTGTAACCAAGTCACAAAGGAGATTAGGCAGGCAAAGGCAGACTACGAAAAATCCTTGGCAAAGGATGCAAAGAAAAACAGAAAGGAGTTCTTTACATACTTGAACTCGAGAAGGAAAGGGATGAATCAGATTGGTCCACTGGATATTGATGGTTCAACAGTTGAGGATCCTGCTCAGGTGGCTAACAATCTAAACGAGTATTTTGCATCTACATTCACGCATGAGGAGTTATTCAGGAAGGAGAATGATGTAGGTAAAGTAAACATTGGCAGTGAGCTGGATGATTTTGTAATAACTGAGAGGAAAGTGGAGGAGAGATTGTTCAGGATAAACATAAAAAAGGCACCTGGGGTGGATGGGATCTATCCAGTTATATTAAAGGAGGCAGCAAAGGAAGTATGCAAACCCCTAGCCATAATTATGAGAGCTTCTTTGGACTCAGGGGAGGTACCCATAGACTGGAGATGTGCAAATGTAACCCCAATTCACAAAGGAGGATCAAAGGCTGACACAAGTAATTATAGACCTGTTAGTTTAACTTCTGTTCCAGGTAAATTAATGGAGGCACTGGTTAAAGAAGCCCTGCAGGATCATCTAGACAAGAATTCAGTTATAGCTCAGACGCAGCATGGTTTTGTTAAGGGCAGGTCTTGCCTGACCAATTTGATTGGATACTATGATGTAGTCACAAAAGAACTGGATGCAGGGAATAACTTTGATATTATATATTTGGATCTTAGAAAGGCTTTTGATACTGTTGCACATGGAAGACTGCTGCACAAATTGGAGCAGTGTGGCATTGGAGGCAAATTGCTGCTATGGATAAGGGGATGGTTGAGTGGCAGAAGACAGAGAGTGGTAATCAATGGACACTGCTCAACGTGGACTAATGTTATTAGTGGAGTTCCTCAGGGTTCAGTGTTGGGTCCGTTGTTGTTTTCGGTGTTTATGAATGATATTGATGATGGGATATCAAGTTTAATGTCTAAGTTTGCAGATGAAACAAAGGTTGGCAGGGTCGTTAAGGCCACTACTGACGCTATGCTGCTGCAACAGGATCTGGAAAGGTTGAACAGATGGGCTGAGAGGTGGCAAATGAAGTTTAACATTGACAAATGTAAAGTACTACATATGGGTAACAGTAACCCCAGAGCAATGTATCAACTCTGCGGTACTACACTGACAGTGGTGGAGAATGAAAAGGACCTGGGGGTAATTGTGCAGGCAGATATGAAGTTCTCTGAGCAGTGCAGACGAGCTGCAAGAGTAGCTCATGGTGTCTTGTCAATGATATACAGGAATTTTTCTAGCAGGGATAAGGAGGTGATTATTCCCTTGTATAAGGCAATGGTTAGGCCACATCTTGAGTACTGTATACAGGTCTGGAGGCCTCATTTCAAGAAGGATGTAGAGCTGCTGGAACGGGTACAGAGAAGGGCAACAAGATTAGTAAATGGAACAAAGGGTTGCTCTTACGAAGAAAGGCTTAAGTTTTGCAAATTACAGAGTCTGGAGACTAGGCACCGGCGAGGTGATCTGATAGAGGTGTATAAGGCTTTGAATGGTTTGAGCATGCTCAATGCCAATGGGATTCTTCATCTTTCTCAGAATAATCACCTCAGAGGGCATAAATTCAAATTGAGGAAGGACGGATGTCGGATAGATGTGCGGAAATTTGCCTTTGGCCAGCGGGTGGTTGGTTGGTGGAACCGACTTCCATCACTTGTTGTTGAAGTTGATAGCCTAAACAAATTTAAAGCTCAACTGGACAGGTATTTCGAACGAACGGAGGGGTGAAATGGGAGAGGGTTTTTTTTTTTTTTTTTTGGCTGATGCTGAATAAGCTTGCTTTCTTGCATCATATGCCTCTACTAATGCTAATGCTAATGCTAATGCTACTGCATCCCATGCATTTTTCTTCTCTGTTACGAGTCTCAGTTCATTTGACAACAATTTAGGCCTAAACCTTGAACAATATTTCTTAATAGGTATGAAACTTTTAGTAGCATCCACGATTAATTCCTTGAATGCTTCCCACTTAGAATTTACTGTTTGTAACATCATCAGTTGATTCCACTGTACAGAATTTAAAAACTGTCGGAGACCACTGTACTTGCCTTTACGGAAGCAAAAACCCTTTCCTTTACCCCTGATGGTAATTAAATCTTTAATAAATCCCACGTCAGTACACTGTGATCACTGCCACCTAGTGGTTCTTTTATCTGCAAATTCCTAATACATGAATGATCACTGCTGATAACCAGATCAAGAGTATTACTTTCTCTGGTTGCCTCTCGAACATGCTGCTGCAGAAAACAATCATCCAATAAATCCACAAATGTCTGACTAGTGTGTGAGTGCCCAACCCACAAGTTCCAGTCAATATCTGGGAAGTTGAAATCCCCCATTATAATTTACATTCCGATTTACTAGCCCACTCTATTTCTCTGTACAATTGTTCATTGTACTCATTCGAGTCATTAGGCCTATAACACACTCCTGCTCTTATTTTTGCTTTCGCAGTGCTTATGTCACACTAGACTGACTCAACAGTGCACTGTTCATCTATATCAACTGGATGCACTTCTTTTGATTTTATGTTTTTCTTAATTAACAGCATAACACCTCCTCCCTTCCTGTTACACATTGTACTCCCCAAATTCCAGTTCGGCATTCCTTATATCAGTGTGACACCATGTCTCTGATATCCCAACAATATCCGCCTTTGATGTCTTGACCAACACTTCAAATTCATCAAATTTATTTACTATACTTCTAGCATTGGTATACATGCAAGCATACATGCTCCTACTCCTATTCTTTGTTACCCTAACACATCCCATATACCCACCCGTTCCACGATGACCTCCACCCGTCCCTGAAACCCCCAACACCCCACGCTCCAGGTCGCTACTTATTCTAATAGAAGTTGTGCAAGAATCACCTTCACCTCTGCCTACGGCTACTGTTAAACTATTAGTCTAACAGGGTAGTTGTGGGTACGGGATATGCTGGCACCCACTGGTATAGCACTATCTCCAATGGCTGCGGGACTTCACCCTCTCCCGGGCAGACAAAGATTGTAATGGTCTATCTCCACTTTGCTAAGGACATATCTAGTTGTGGCCCACCTCCTCGTGGTGTAAACAAGCATTGGGCACGCTTTCCAGGAGATTGCCTGCCCGGTTGCAAAGAGGCCAGAAACAACTCAACAACACAACAACACATAATATACACAGACATAACATTACTCGTTTCTGTCTGTTCTGCAGAGTTTTGTATCATCACAGAGTACCAGGGAGAGATGAACTTATGTTCCTGGAGCTGCTATACAGAAGATACTGTCCATGTCTACATCTGGTTTTCCAGGTCTGCATGAGGTGATTGGTAAGTCTCTTTTTCTCAGTCAAACGGTTTGTGGTAGGATCTGCGTCGAAGCCAGCGAAGGTACAGGCTCTTCCCTTGGAGAGTTCATATGATACTCCACATTTAGCTACTTCGAGGTCTAAAGGTAGGGTTCCCGCCAACACCTGCAGTGCGTGGGTGCTAACTGTGCTGCAGGCCCGGGTTATAGCAAGCAGCATGGCTCTATGGATAGAGTCGAGGATTCTGCGATTTACAGCCATGGTAACTTTGGGGTACCATGCTCCGGAAGCATAGGTAGCTAGAGGTTGTATGTGTTACTCTGGTAACAAGGGCTGTACAGCCCTTGTTACCATATCTTCTTATGGATGTATTTCAAATGTGCCTGGAAGGAGAGAGTGGGGTCCAGTATTACTCCAAAGTATCTAAGTTCCTTGAAAAGTCGTAGTTCGGTACCATCAATCTTAATCTGTGGGGGTCTCCTGTAATCTAGGGCACCTTTGAGGAGAATGGAGCCCGTTTTGATTGCAGAGATCCTAAGGAAGTGGATATTGGTCCACTCTTGTAGAATTTTAAGGGCATCATTTGCCTTTCTATCCAACTGGATTCTGCTGTTTGCCCCTATTATCAGGATGAGGTCATCTGCAAAGGCTTGTGAAGACACCTCTCCAATATCGATATTTAGGAATTCATCCAAGACGATGTTCCATAACGTGGGTCCTAAAACGGAGCCTTGTGGACAGCGTCTGTTGATTTTTCTGGTGAGTATTTTATATGGATCATTCACCATGATGAGTCTACTCGAGAGGTAGCTTTGGATTACTCCAATGAGGTTGCCTGTCATCCCAGTCCCCCGGAGCCGGGAAGGATGCTTGGCCACCAAAGGGTGTCGAACGCCCCAGCGAAATCGATACAGATGTTTTGTTTTGTTTGTTTGTTTGTTATTTGGTTTTTAGGAGCATTAGCAACTAAGGCCATATTGCTCTGGGATATGTGTTAGTAATTCCCTGACCTTTCCGCATTCTCCGTACTTGGTGGTGACGGGATCGAACCCCGGTCTAATCAAGAAGCGTGTGCTACTCACTGCTGCTCCTTCCCACCTAGCTACGGAGCGCCTTCGATAGAGATAGCCAGAAAGTATTTGTTTTCTGTGGCAGCTGCATGTGCAAGGAGGTCCTTCAGGGCATCTACAGTCGACGTTCCCGGTCTAAAGCTGTACTGGTTTGGGGACATTAGGTTTGCCTGTAGGTAGAGAGCCTGTATTCTGGTTAACAGGTCTCGTTCCAAGAATTTACTGCAGACTGTTAGTAGGGCTATTAGTCTGTAGGAAGTCGGTTGGTCTGGTGGTTTTATCGGGTTTTAATTATGAGTTTAATATTTGGTTTTTTCCAGTCCTTCGGATAGGTCCCAGTTTGGAGACATAGATTGAAGAGGTTCAGTAACATATCGATATACCTCCACCACCTTCCTGATTTCCGGCTCCAAGAGGTCCGGACCCGGACATTTCTTACTTTTAATGAGGTGTGCAGCCGCTTGTAATTCCTCTATTGTGAAATCTCGTTCCCTGTCTTTTGTTCGGTACTCGTCATTCTCTGTGCACATCTTGATTTGTTGGGGTGTCTGCGGGTCTACATGAGGGTGGAAGGTTGCATCCAGAATATTGTTGACAGATGCCTCCCAAAAATTGGTAGCATCTTCCTGTGGTGTTATGGTGGTTGAAATTACCTCTCCCCTGGGGAGTTTATTAGTGGTTACTTTGGTGGCCACCCCCAGGGGTCAGTGTTGCCAGTTGCAATCCCAGATTTTCCCACGAGAGTTGTTTACTCCTGCGTATGAGCGAGGTGTACTGATTTCTGGCCTTCTTGTAGATTTCCCGCAGTGCATCCAATTCAGGAACACGCCATGAGCATCTGGTTCTCTGGAATGCTTTTCGTTTGTCTGGACTTCTCTTCGGAGCCTCTGGAGCTCGGGACTTCACCATGGTACAGCACCTGAGGCAGGTTTTGTTCGTTTTATGGCAGCATTCTCTGCTTTACTGATGATCGCTGTGACTGTTTTTTGGAGCTGGTCAGAGTCTAGGTTTGTTTGAATTGCTGCTTGCTGTGTATCTTTTTCTGCTATTAGAATGTCTCTGAACTGGTTCCAGTTTGCAGTGTTCAGCGCATATCTGTTCAGCATTTTTCTCTCAGGATATTGTCTCTGATGGTCTCTGTTGAATTAAAAGGTCAGGCCCTGTGGTCGGACGTTGTCCAGGCATCCTGAACCGTCCAGTCTGTTATATTGCCAGCAATATTTCTAGTGGCTAGGGAGACATCGATGGTTGATTCCCATCGTAGGTTGCAATTAGTCGGTAGTTGATTAGATTGGTTTAGCACTGTTATCGTTGATGTTGCTAGGAATTCCTCCAGGCGCTGCCCATTCCCCTGCCTGTCCGGGGGTATGGCTGTACCAAGCTGGTGACCTGCAGTTCCGTCCGCTCCTATTATTAGTTTCTGGTCGGGGAGGATATTTGTTACATGTTCTAAAATTGCTCAGAAGGCGACAAGTAAGATTCAGCTGTAGGAGAGCATTGTATGGGTTTGGTACCACGAAACTGGGCAACCGTATATCCAGAGATTGATTAACTTTATGTCAGATCGTTGCCAGTCTGTAATTGCAGCTCGAGGAGGAACAACAAAATATTGAGGACTTATTTTGCTGATTTACAGTACATAATACTATTACGTTAATTTATCATTTCAGATTGTACACATAAATGCAATAAAATTTTTGTTTGTTTGTCATGCTTGCCATTTGCATGATTTCTCCTATTTCCATTAATTACACATATTACCCTTTCGGAAGATATTTATGGCAATAAGTAAAATAATAAGAGAAGTTTACCTCAATATAATATGCAGAACACATCCGTGATACTCTCCAGCAATTAAAACGAAAAAATCGATAATCTTATATTACAGTAAAAAATAAAAAAATATTATCTCCTTTGCTACAATAAACCGAATTAGGGTCAAGTTAGGGATAGGATATAAAATACTACACTGGTGTGCGAAATTTAAGGACCAGTCAGGTTTTCACCTGTAGCTTCTCATAGGAGTGGCCTGGATATGGGAAAAGCATACCAAAGGAACCTCGTGAAGTACAGAAATGAGGAAGGAAACAACACCGACACAACAACGGAAACAAAACGGTACAGAGGGACTTTATTCAAAAATCGCAACAAAGCACTGGCTGTTATGATACAGATGCATCACTGCCAAAGGTGGAACAAAGGGAAGAGGTGGTCCTCAGTAGGAGATATGTCCACCCCTAATGTCGATGCACGCTTTGCACCGCCTGTCCATAATTAGAACAATGTTGTTTGTAAGTTCTTATGGTAACATCGCCCATTCCTCTGTCAGCGCTATCCTCAGCTGGTGATCATTTTCTGGTGGGTGTGGACGTGCCGCTAGGCGTCTCCCCAGAGCCTCCCATATGTATTCGATGGAATTTAGATCCTCGGAACGGGCAGGCCAATCCATACGAACAATGTCCTCACTTTCCAAAAGCATATCAACAGCTGCAGTGCGATGGGGTGTGGCGTTATCATCCATAAACAAGAACTCGGGGCCAATGGCACCTCGGAACAGAAGCACATGGGGAAGGTTTACCTCAGTACAGTAGCGTGCACCAGTTACAGTACCGCCTTCCAGTATCTGGAGTTGTGTACATCCATCTAAGATAACGCCTCCCCAGACGAGAACACCTCGACCGCCGTATCGACCCCTTTCAGTGATGTTTGCGGGGTGATACCGTGTGCCAACCTGTCGCCAGATTAGCTGACGTCCAAAATCGCTGCAGAGACTGAATCTACTCTCATCAGTAAAGAGTACCATAATTAAAGATTTTGTGGTTGTAACCTTTAGAAATAGTGTTCGTTCTTAAGTTTTGCACACCAGTGTACATCAATCAACAATCGTAATATTAAAAAATACCTTATTTCTGTCCCATATGTTGAACAGTGGCACAAACAGCTTAAGAGATTCTTTATAGATACCAAATTTAAAATTGTGGTCAGGCGAATACAGAAACTGCACACTATACTGAAATAACGCTCAGTACTTTCCTCGTTTGCAACACAAATAAATGAACTGATATAGAACATTTCTTGCAGGGATTACAACTCGTCGATTATAAGTGTTTGCCTTTTATTTACATGATTGTTATTTTATATTGTACTTAATACGTAGTCATATAGTTATAGTTACGCTGGTTATTTTTTATTTTTAATTTAGATAAAGAGTTTTTGTGGATTTTACTTACGATAGGTAAAACCGTTATATCGTTCCATTTTTGTAGCCATTGTTTTTGGATATAGTGGTAGGGAATTCAAATTTTTTAATTGAGGTAACTAGGTAGCTCTAACGCATAATTATATAGTAATACGCTTCACTGTTTCTATTTAATAGTTTCTATTCAAATACTATTGATATTTAATTTATTGATTTTATTAATTTAAACTACCATGCCCCAGACTAGAGCAGCAAAGCAACGGGCACAAAGTGGCAGGAGTGCTGTGACTCGGGGGAGAACTGAGGGGGGCAATTCTCCAACGCATCACAGCCTAAAAAAATGTGCAACTTGTGAAATGTTTGCCGAATTCTCTGGAACGGAACATGATATTGCCATGGGGGATGTCTTTGTGTGTGCGTAAGGAAATCAGGCGACAACTCAGCGTTGTTATGGGCCTATATGAGAGTTTGAAGGACAGGGTGGATGCCCTCGAAAGATCTAAATTGAGGGGCCCATCAGGCTCTCAGCTGCCCACATCAACGCCAGAGCTTGCACTTGGTCATCACGCAACACAGCGGCAACCCCTAAGGCAGAATGCGCTGGTCCCACAGGAACTAGTAGTTGTTGGTGACTCTATTGTCAGGGAAACGGGGAACATCCTTTGTAAAAAGGATTGGTGGAACAGGACCAGGGTATGTCTGCCAGGGGCAAAGGTTGATGACGTTGTAGAGCGGATATCATCTTTCAAGGGCACAAAAGGTGATATAGTTGTACACGTTGGCACTAATGATATTAAGAGTAGGAGACCGGCGGAATTACTCAACAAGTACAGGTCACTGTTGAAAAAAAGCCGTGAAATAGGGTTGAATTTGAAAGTGTCTGCAATTCTGCCCAGACACGATAGGAGGGAGTACATGATGAGAGCCTTGTCGATCAATTCGGCCCTGGAAAGATTGTGCAAGGCTCAAGGGATAGAATTTTTTTCAGCCTGGACTGTACTTGTTAACAGGAGAGATTGCTTCTACAGGGATGGGATACACTTAAATAGAAAGGGTGCAAGAATATTTGCTGATGCTATCGAGGCAGTGTTAGGTGGGTCGGAAAACTGCTAGTTTGGGGGGATACAAAGACTAATAGTTTAACAGTAACCGCAGGCAGAGGTGAAGGTGATTCTTGCACAACTTCTATTAGAATAAGAAGCGACCTGGAGCGAGGGGTGTTGGGGGTTTCAGGGACGGATGGCAGTCATCATGGAATAGTTGGGTATATGGGATGTGTTAGGGTAACAAGGAATAGGCATAGGAGCATGTATGCTTGCATGTATACCAATGCTAGAAGTATAGTAAATAAATTTGATGAATTTGAAGTGTTGGTCAAGACATCAAAGGCGGATATTGTTGGGATAGCAGAGACGTGGTGTCACAAAGATATAAGGAATGCAGAACTGGAATTTGGGGAGTACAATGTGTACAGAAAGGATAGACAGGACAGAAAGAGAGGGGGTGTTATGCTGTTAATTAAGAAAAACATAAAATCAAAGGAAGTGCACCCAGTTAATATAGATGAACAGTGCTCTGTTGAGTCAGTTTGGTGTGAGATAAGCACTGCGAAAGGAAAAATAAGAGTAGGAGTGTGTTATAGGCCTAATGACTTGAATGAGTACAATGAACAATTGTACAGAGAAATAGAGTGGGCCAGTAAATCAGAATGTCTTATAATGGGGGATTTTAACTTCCCAGATATTGACTGGAACTTGTGGATTGGTCACTCACACACTAGTCAGACTTTTGTGGATTTATTGGATGATTGTTTTCTGCAGCAGCATGTTCGAGAGGCAACCAGAGAAAGTAACACTCTTGATCTGGTTATCAGCAGTGATCATTCGTGTATTAAGAATTTGCAGATAAAGGAACCACTAGGTGGCAGTGATCACAGTGTGCTGAAGTGGGATTTACTCAAAGAGGTAACTACCGTCAGGGGTAAAGGAAAGGGTTTTTGCTTCCGTAAAGGGGAGTACAGTGGTCTCAGACAGTTTTTAAATTCTGTACAGTGGGATCAACTGACGATGTTACAAACAGTAAATTCTAAGTGGGAAGCATTCAAAGAATTAATCGTGGAAGCTACTAGACTTTATATACCGATTAAGAAATATCGTTCAAGGTTTAGGCCTAAATGGTTATCAAATGAACTAATGAGACTCGTGACAGAGAAGGAAAAATGCATGGGATGCATATAAATTATCAGGTGACGCAGAAGCCTGTGGCAGATATAAGCTAGTCTGTAATCAGGTCACAAAGGAGGTTCGGCAGGCGAAGGCGGATTACGAGAAATCTTTGGCAAAAGATGCTAAGAAAAACAGCAAGGATTTCTTTACTTATATAAACTCTAAAAGGAAGGGGATGAATATAATTGGTCCACTTGACATCGATGGTTCGACTGTTGATGATCCTGCTCAGATAGCAAACAAACTGAATGAGTATTTTGCATCTACATTCACACGTGAGGAATTATTACAATTTGAAAATGGAAGAAGGTTATCAAATTGTAGCAGTGTGCTTAATGATTTTGTAATAACTGAGAACAAAGTGGAGGAGAAATTGTTGAAGTGAAACATAAGAAAGGCACCTGGGGTGGATGGGATCTATCCAGTTATTTTAAAGGAGGCGGCAAAGCAACTAAGCAAACCCTTAGCCATAATTATCAGAGCATCCTTGGACTCAGGGGAGGTTCCCACGGACTGGAGATGTGCAAATGTGTCCCCAATTCACAAAGGTGGATCGAAGGGTGACACGAGTAATTACAGACCAGTTAGTTTAACTTCCGTTCCGGATAAAATAATGGAGTCGCTGGTTAAAGATGCATTGCAGGATCATCTAGACAAGACTGCAGCAATAATTCAAACACAGCATGGGTTTGTTAAGGGAAAGTCTTGTCTGACAAATTTGATAGGATATTATGATGTGGTCACAAAGGAACTGGATGCAAAAAATAATTTTGATATCATATACTTGGATTTCAGGAAAGCTTTTGACGCTGTTGCGCATGGAAGACTACTGTACAAATTGGAGCAGAATGGTATTAAGGGTAAGTTGCTACAATGGATAAAAGGATGGTTAAGTGGGAGAAGACAGAGGGTGGTAATCAATGGGTGCTGCTCTTCGTGGACTAATGTTATTAGTGGAGTCCCACAGGGTTCGGTGTTGGGTCCACTGTTGATTTGTGTATTTATCAATGATATTGATGAAGGTATATCAGGCTTAATGTCGAAGTTTGCAGATGACACAAAGGTTGGCAGGGTTGTTAATGACAGTAATGGCAGTGCGCTACTGCAACAGGATCTAGATAATTTGGGCAGATGGGCTAAGAAGTGGCAACTGAAGTTCAACCTTGACAAATGCAAAGTACTGCATATGGGTAGAAGTAACCCCAGAGAAACGTACCAACTGTGTGGTACTACACTTAAGGTGGTAGAAAATGAAAAAGACCTGGGAGAAATTGTGCAGTCAGATATGAAGTTTTCTGAGCAGTGCAGACAGGCTGCTAGGGCGGGTAATGGGGTTTTGTCAATGATATATAGGAATTTTGCTAGCAGGGAAAAGGAGGTGATTGTCCCTCTGTATAAGGCAATGGTCAGGCCACGCCTTGAGTACTGCGTACAGGTCTGGAGGCCTCATTTTAGGAAGGATGTAGATTTGCTTGAGCGTGTACAGAGAAGAGCAACACGATTGGTGAGGGGAATGAAGGGATTCTCTTACCAAGAGAGGCTTAAGTTCTGCAAATTGCAGTGGCTGGAGACTAGGCACCTGCGCGGTGATCTGATTGAGGTGTATAAGGCCTTGAATGGGTTGAGCACGCTGAATTCTGAAGGGATCCTTCCACTTGTTCAGATTACCAACCTACGGGGACATAAGTTCAAATTAAGAAAGGACAGATGTAGAATAGATGTGCGGAAATTTGCCTTTAGCCAGCGGGTGGTTAATTGCTGGAACAAACTTCCATCTGTCGTTGTGGAAGTTGATAGGTTAAATAAATTTAAGGAGGAACTGGACAGGCATTTGGAGGGAATGGTGTGATTTTTTTTTTTTTTTTTTTTTTGGCTGATGCTGCATAAGCTCCTACACTTGCTTTCTTGCATCATGTGCCACTACTACTACTACTACTACTATTAGCATTTCATGCCGTTAACGAAAAACATGCTTTTTTATTTAACGAGGCCAAAATATAATTATACCATACTATTAATTGCAGAAACTGTCGAAATTAAATTACATGAGCATTCTGTTAATGATCGCCGGCCATTTATGCTCTCCGATTCGTGGGTTTTTAAGCGCATGCGCGAAAACAAATAACCCCTATTTAAGTTTCATGCTCACCCCTCTTCGGTAATTTTCGATCACGACATAGGTAAAAAACATTGTCAGCTTCAGGAAGGAAAATCGTTTTTGCAAATTTTTTGTTCTATTTCTTTTAATTAATTGTGTTAGATTGATTTTTAATTGTGTTCAATTGACTTTTAATTATTTTTATTTGTTTTTTTTTTTTTAGGAGCATTTGCAACTAAGGCCATATTGCTCTGGGAATATGGGGTGGTCATTCCCTTGACCTTTCCGCATCCTCCATATTTGGTGGTGACGGGTTCGAACCCCGGTCTAATCAAGAAGCGTGTGCTACGTACTGCTGCTCCTTCCCACCTGGCTACGGAGGCGTCGATTTATTATTATATATATATTTTTTTACTGTAATGTAAGATTTTCGATTTTTTCGTTTTAATTGCTGGAGAGTATCATACGGAAGTGTTCTACGTATTATATTGAGGTAATACTTCTCTTATTATTTTACAAATATTGATATCAACGAAGGACATATTGAGCATTACAGTTCTGGTTCATACTATCAAATTATAGGATTAGGTATATCAGGTGAAGTCTTTTTATTGGATTTCATTCACAGAGATATAACATATCTCATCTAGCGAATGCATTTCGAACATTTCTGCAACCCACAATGCAGCGCAAAACACTATTGGTGCAGTTTTTTTGTGCCCCACTGTATTCTTCCAAACTTCTCAAAATGTAATGCAACCGGTCGATTGGGTACTTGGGGAGGGAGCCAGTGAATAATAACATCTAATTTTCTTGTTGCATTAATTGGTAAAATTATACAAGGACGATTTCTAACAATAAACGATTTAAGCTTCAAGAAGCTTTCTTTTACAGTATGTAACTTAAATGAAAAAAAACAAAACAAAACTGAATTATACTTGACTCTACCGAGATGCCATACATCCACACCTGTTACCTTGTTTTTAAGTCCATGTGTTAAATCCTCTTCAGAGTAGGGCACTCCTGCAGGATCACAACGTAGGATGCGAGTTTTAGTGCAGTCAATGTCATCAGGCAAACTAAGTGGACGTACTGGCCACACACATGTTCAAACGGTTCTGTCGAATAGGCTTCGAGGACAAATGGTCTAAATCAGTGGGTCTCAACGGGGGTATATGGCTCCTCAGGGGGTCATAACATATATCTGAGGGCCACAGGTAAAAGTCGTAAAATTGGGGCCATGGAAACTGTTAAGTGGGCCACGAAAAGTTCACTTCTAAAATAAAATTATTACTAATATAAAAAAAGAAATTGGCAAGATCCGCAAGGATCGCACTAAACTAAGTGACAATAATAGTGGAATATTTTTTGTTAGGAGAATAATTGTATATTGTGAATAAACAAAATATTCTATGAGTAAGAATTCTATTATAAATAAAGATTGTCGTTAATAAAGACCTTTTTTATTATTAATATTCCTTATATTACAAACAAATAACGTTATAAATGAAAAGTGCAGTTGATAAAGTACATATTTATTATAAATATTACATTTATTATAATTGAAGCAGATTATACAATAATATCATCTGCGTCTTTTACGTATTTCTATCAACGAGCCTACCGCCGTCTAAATGTCTAGTTGCGCACATTATCGTCACTCCAAGAGCACTTTCGCGAGTCGACTTGAAAATTACTCTTGGCGTATACGTCATTCTCAATGTGTATGTTTCGCTTGATTTCGAACATTTAAAATTGTTTCAGTAGAACGAAGAAAATTTCCATGTAACAAACGGATTACGAGAGACTTAACTGGAAACGGATTGTCCAAGGGATTACCATTATGCAACTTATGGTTACTCTTAAAACCCATACAACTGCCTGTCCCACAAGGGATTACCATTCTGCAACTTAGTGTTACTCTTAAAACCTATCCAACCGCCTGTCCCACATACCCAGAAGTCGTGCTGGTAATCTGATTGGTTAACGTTTACCGATATTCAACACTGCAGGCAAATAATTCATTTGAAATAAATATAGCACATGAAATTGCAGACTTACATAATTTTCTAATTGTCTGGATCTGTGTATCATATTTATATTTCACAGTTACAAAATACACTGAGTGATCACTGAATTATGACTACCTACCTAATACTTCATAGATCCCCCTTTTGCCCTCAGTACAGCAGCTATCCGACGTGGCATTGATCCAACAAGATGTCGGAAGCGTTCGGGAGGTATGGCCAACTAATCTGTGTGTAATGGGGTCAGCAATGCAGAAATGGAGGTCATTGGTGTATCCAGATGCCTGATATGCCTTTCTATAGTATCCCGCAAGTGCTCTATGGGATTATAATAACATACACGTATAAGTTATAAATCCACTTTAATGTAAGAATACAAATATATACTAACAGTAGCTTTCGAGACGCGTGTCTCTTCATCAACTGACATTTAAATACAAAAATACAACGGATAAGTGCAATGAGCTGAGTGAGGCACGTTAATCATGCGTCATTGTTGTTGCACGGACGTGCGCTGCTTTCTACTCCACTGATCATCTAGCATTAAAACGGTTGTCTCTAGGATGGGGTGTAGACGTATGCCTTTCTGGCGATTTAATGCCTTTGGATTGTTTACTATGTTGAGTGACTCTAGCCATAGGCGGTGGCGAAAGTGTCGTGAGTGGTCTACTATTTCAAAGTCGCGTTTGGGGTCAAGCTCGTGGTTGGTGGCCCAAAAATGTTCCTCAACCGCGGACTGGTCAGTTTCGGCAAGCCGAATTGCTCTGTCGTGTTCCGTAAGGCGATCTTGGAGACGCCTTGATGTTTCTGCTATGTAGCAACTGTTACAGTCTCTACAGGTGATGCGATATACTACATTGCTGCGTAAGACATGTGTGACAGGGGTCTTCACGCTGGAGACAAGGAACGTAGGTTCCTGCAGGGTAATTGCACACATTTGATGTTGTAATTTTTAAGGACCTTCGAGATCCGTCCTGACACGCCTGGATAATAGGGAATGTAGGCGGACGATATACCGACTTGGTTCGGTGGTCTTGGGTTGGATGTGAGTAATAGGCATCTGCTTAGCACATGGGATGGATAACCACATTTGGTTAGGTCCGTCTTCACACGGGAGCTCTCGTTACGCCTAATTGTATCAGTGCCGGAATGGCTCCAAGCCCTGGAAAATAGGGTGCGGGCAGTGCTATTGAGATGGCTTGGTGCGTGGCCGGATCTGTAGTTAGTGAATTGACCGCACCACATAGGTTTGCGGTATACTGAAGTCTCTAGATGTGGGCCTACGCGATGCACTAGGACGTCCAGGAACGGGAGTGTACCGTTCACCTCTGACTCTATGGTAAACTTGATGAAATTAGATAGGGAGTTGAGGTATTCCAGTAGTGCAGTTTCAGAGCCACGTGGTATTACGGTAAAAATATCGTCAACGCATCTACACCATGTTGTAATAGTTGTAGGTGGGATCCGGTGTATCTACTCCTCCAGATCTTCCATAACGATGTTGGCTACTACGGAACTGACAGGGGCACCCATAGCAGTGCCATGTACCACTGGTAGACTGAATCCTCAAAAGTGAAGATGCTGCTTGATAAGCATAGGTTGAGGGCGGTACAGATGTCATCAGTGGATAGTGATGTCCTGGATTGGAGGCTTAAGTCGTTCTCGAGGAGCCTTCTGGCGCAGTGCACGGCCTGTTGGACGGGAATTGAAGTGAATAAAGAAATCACATCAAATGATGCCATGACAGTGTTATCAGGGATTGAAAGGTCCTTAATGAGTTGGTTGAATTCACTGCTATTTTTAACGGTGTGCGAGGTATTACCTATAAGAGGTGAGAGGAGGCGCGCGATATGCTTGGACAGTTCATACGTTGGGGCACTGCAGCACGACACTATTGGTCTGAGGGGAATACCCGGTTTGTGGATCTTTGGTAATCCATAGAATTGCAGTAGTTGGCAGCCAGTAGCACGTAGAAGACGCTGAGTTGTAGTCGAGATCTTCTTATCTTTAAACCATGTGTGGACGAGTTTATTGACATGTGTCTCTAGACGTTTCAAGACCTTAATGGGTGGATCAGATAGAGGTTCATATACGTTTGGGTCTAGTAGTAGGGTCAGGGCTTTCTCTCGGTAGGTTGATCGGTCTAACACAATGGTCCGGCGCCCTTTATCCGCAGGAAGTACGACGATGGAGTTGTCTTTTCTTATAGATGATAGGGCGGCATGTTGACGATGGTTAAGGTTTGAGTAAGTTTTTCGAGTGCTGCGGAGGATTGCGGCAGTCCTGAAACGGATCTCGTTGGCAGTTTCTTCGGGAATGTTGGTAATACTGGCTTCTATACCCATAGCGAGCTGTGTGAATGGAGGTTTGGATGGTATGACGGCGAATTTCATGCCGTTGGATAAGACATTCAGCTGTTCGATGGATAGTTGTTTGCTGCTTAGGTTCAAGAGGAAGGAAGTTGTATCACTTGAACATGTGCTTGCCTTTAAGGAGTTAGCTTCTATGCTTAAGTTTATGAATTTGCGCTGTTGGCGTAAACGGTAGGTATCAGAGATCTGATTAGCCCGATGACAGATGGTATGTATAAGGTTCGTAAATACGATAGGCGAGACCTTACCTTGTAGATGTTGTAACAGTCTGGACTTGTAGTCAGCGCTCTTCATTTCACGGTGGAGGTTATCCACAATTTTAATGTGCGTAGACTGAACTTAAAACAGGCACGATCCATGTGAGAGTTGTGGAACGGGGCTTTGTAGCGGAACCCTTTAGGTATGATTCGATTGCTTTTGCATCTGAGTGCAAAATGAAATCCCACAGAGAAAAGTACACAGTTCTCCAGTGTTCGCTGTAAATACTTGCGCCGTACTAAGCGATACACCAGAGGTTCCCAAACTTTCTCGGTTCACGGCGCCCTTAGTGTCCCACTAATTTTTTCACGGCACCCATAGGCCAAAAGAAATACCTGACACAGTGGTTTGCGATCTTTTAATATATAATGATATAATATAATATAATATAATATAATATAATACCTACACTGCGCTGCCACTTTATTAGATACACCTACCTAGAAGCGTGTTGAGAATCCTTTAGCCTTAAAAACAGCCTGAATTCGTCTAGGCATTGATTGAACAAGATGTTGAAAATGTTATGCAGGAATGGAGTACCATGCAGACAAGAGTTTGTCATGCAGTTCCTTGAGATTCGACGGAGGTGTAGGCCTGCAGCGAACAGACCTTTCCAGCTCACCCCAAAGATGTTCAATAGGATCGAGATCCGCGGACTCAGCGGGCCACTGCAGCAAAGAAATGTCATTGTTATGTTCCTGGAACCATTCCATAGTGATGCGGGATTTGTGCACCGGCGCATTATCCTGCTAGAAGTAACCATCTGACTGAGGATAAACTGTCAACATGAACCGATGCACTTGGTCAGCAACGATATGACATTCAGACGTGAATCTATGGGTATCAATAGACCCAACGTGTGCCAAGAAAACATTCCCACGCCATAACACTGCCCCCACCGCCATCCACAGTAGTAGTCAGCCATATCCAAAAATTTCATTACTTCATACAGCATGTCCCACTCACTTTTTCTTACTATTGAATACACCATGAATTGTCAAACTAATAGAGCAAGCTTATCTGCAAAAAGATCTAAACCTCCCAAGCACTTCCTAATTCATTTCACAAATATACGTGGTCTCAATTATAATCTCAATGATGTCCATTTCCACTTGCAGTCTGCCAAACCCCATGTACTTTTTCTGACAGAATCTCAGTGATCGGTTGATTCAACTACTGCTCATCTCAGATGCCCAAATTATTAGCTGTATGATTCCTTTCGCCTCAAAGGTGGTACTTGTGCATATGTCCGTTCTGATATTCCCTGTCAGAGGCTTGGCAATTTGGAATCTCCTCTCTTTGATCTTCTCTGGCTTAAAATCTCTCTACCTCATTGTGTGAAATTCATCTATTGTCTCTACCGTTCTCCCAACATCACTAATCACTTGGAGCTCTTTGACTTCCTCTCTTTGCAACTTGACTTTCTTCAATCCAACTTTGCTAACAGTGAGGTAATTTTCCTTGGTGAATTTAATGTTCACAACTCCAGCTGGCTTCCGTTTTCTAGTCACACCGACCCAGCAGGTCGAGATGCTGAGGCTTTTGCAATTACTAATGACCTAGCACCGATTGTTCATTTTCCTACAAGAATACCAGACAATCCTAATCATACAGCCAATACGCTTGATCTTTTTCTCACAAACAACCCTTCTAAGTACACGGTCGAAGTGAGAGGTCCTTTAGGTACTTCAGATCACAACTTGGTGATTGTCTCTTCTCCAATTGAACCTTTATCTCATGGCTATTCCCAACCTCGTGTTGTTTGGCATTACAGGAATGGAAAATGGGATGACCTGCGAGACTTCTTTTCTTCTTTTCCTTGGTCGGATTACTGTTTCAAAACTTCTGATGTCAACGTTTGCTCAGATCGTGTCAGTGCAATTATTCTTGCAGGAATGGAATCCTTTATCCCACACTCCACTTTAAAATCTCGACCTTTATCTAAACCTTGGTTTTCCAATAAATGTGTTAAGGCTGTTCAAGAGAAGAATGTTACATATCATAATTGGCTTGTTTCTAATTCTTCAGTTTCATTTTCTGCCTACACCAAAGCTCACAACAATTGTAAAGCAGTTATTAATCAGTCCAAACTACAGTTTGAACAGGCTAAGAGTAGAAAACTTGCTTCATGCCCTAATGGTAGCCGAGCATTCTGGTCTCTTGCCAAAGCTATTGGCCGCAACTTTTGCCCATCTCTGCTCCAACCTCTGTCCAAACCAGATGGTTCTGTTGTCACTTCAGCCAAGGATAAAGAAGAACTGCTAGCATCCCATTTTTCTTCCAGCTCATGTATTAATGATCTTGGTAAAACACCTCCTACCATTCCCAAAACGCTCCATTCAATGCCTCCTGTGGTCTTCCGTCAAAAGGATATCAGAAGGATTTTGATGAATCTTGATGCTAAGAAAGCTCCAGGTCCTAACGGTATTTCTCCACTTTTTCTAAAAACCTGTGCTTCTGAACTTACTCCTATTCTTTGCCGCCTTTTTTCACTTTCTTATTCCAAAGGTGTTTTTCCTTCTGCTTGGAAATTTGCTCATATCCAGGCAGTTCCTAAAAAGGGTGACAAATCCCTCCCACCCAATTATCGTCCCATTGCAATTACTTCTACTCTTTCTGAAGTAATGGAGAAATCAATTAACTGCCAACTCTTAAACTACCTAGAAACTTTCCGTCTGATCAACGATCGCCAGTATGGATTCCGTCAGTGTCGATCCACTGGTGATATTCTGGCTTATGTTACCCATTTATGGACTAATTCAATGGAAAGGTTCGTTGGAACACATGTAGTTGCTCTTGACATCTCAAAGGCTTTTGATCGTGTTTGGCATAATGGTCTTCTAAACAAACTTCGATCTTATGGTTTGCCAAGTGTTTTCAGTAATTGGTTATCCAGTTTTCTCTCTGATCGCTCACTGAGGGTGATGGTAGATTGCTCTTTGTCTTCTAACTTCTCCACTAATACCTGTGTCCCCCAAGGTTCAGTTCTTTCCCCCACTCTTTTCCTCTTGTATATTCCCACTTAGAATTTACTGTCGGTAACATCGTCAGTTTATCCCACTGTACAGAATTTAAAAACTGTCGGAGACCACTGTACTCACCTTTACGGAAGAAAAACCCTTTCCTTTACCCCTGATGGTAATTAAATCTTTAACTAAATCGCACTTTAGTACACTGTGATCACTGCCTGCTGTGGTCTTCCGTCAAAAGGATATCAGAAGGATTTCTGATATCCTTTTGATGACTTTTGATTTATTAATGACTTCTTCCATTGACTGGAAATCCTATCGCTTTGCCGATGATAGCACATTGCATTCCACTTTTCATTTTGAGAAACCTTGTCCTGCTCAATCAGCTTCAACTTCTCGAAAATCTGCTACCAGTTCCTAAATACCAATCTTCAGGTAATTCTCCAGTGGGGCAAAGACAACTTAGTTGATTTCAACACTTCTAAAACTTAGTCTTGTCTTATATCTCGCAAAAAGGATTCTTCTGCTCCTATGCTTATCTTTCGTGACATTCCGATTTCTTGGAAAAATGATATATCTCTTTTGGGAATTAAGTATGTATGAGTAGGAGCATGTATGCTTGCATGTATACCAATGCTAGAAGTATAGTAAATAAATTTGATGAATTTGAAATGTTGGTCAAGACATCAAAGGCGGATATTGTTGGGATATCAGAGACATGGTGTCTCACTGATATAAGGAATGCTGAACTGGAATTTGGAGAGTACAATGTGTAGAGAAAGGATAGAAAGGGAGGAGGTGTTATGCTGTTAATTAAGAAAAACATAAAATCAATAGAAGTGCATCCAGATGATATAGATGAACAGTGCACTGTTGAGTCAGTTTGGTGTGACATAAGCACTTCGAAAGCAAAAATAAGAGTAGGAATGTGTTATAGGCCTAATGATTCGAATGAGTACAATGAACAATTGTACAGAGAAATAGAGTGGGCTAGTAAATCGGAATGTCTTATAATGGGGGATTTTAACTTCCCAGATATTGACTGGAACTTGTGGGTTGGTCACTCACACACTAGTCAGACTTTTGTAGGTTTATTGGATGATTGTTTCTGCAGCAGCATGTTCGAGAGGCAACCAGAGAAAGTAACACTCTTGATCTGGTTATCAGCAGTGATCATTCGTGTATTAAGAATTTGCAGATAAAGGAACCACTAGGTGGCAGTGATCACAGTGTACTGATGTAGGTTTACTTAAAGATTTAATTACCATCAGGGGTAAAGGAAAGGGTTTTTCTTCCGTAAAGGTGAGTACAGTGGTCTCGGACAGTTTTTAAATTCTGTACAGTGGGATAAACTGACGATGTTACCAACAGTAAATTCTAAGTGGGAAGCATTCAAGGAATTAATCGTGGATGCTACTAAAAGTTTCATACGTATTAAGAAATATTGTTCAAGGTTTAGGCCTAAATGGTTATCTAATGTACTAATGAGACTCGTAATAGAGAAGAAAAATGCATGGGATGCATATAAATTATCAAGCGACTCAGAAGCCTATGGCAGATATAAGCTAGTCTGTAATCAGGTGACAAAGGAGGTTAGACAGGCGAAGGCAGATTACGAGAAATCCTTGGCAAAAGATGCTAAGAAAAACAGCAAGGATTTCTTTACTTATATAAACTAAAAGGATGGGGATGAATCTGATTGGTCCACTTGACATCGATGGTTCGACTGTTGATGATCCTGCTCAGATAGCAAACAAACTGAATGAGTATTTTGCATCTACATTCACACATGAGGAATTATTAAGGTTTGAAAATGGCAGAAGGTTATCAAATTGTAGCAGGGTACTTAATGATTTTGTAATAACTGAAAGCAAAGTGGAGGAGAAATTGTTGATGTTAAACATAAGAAAAGCACCTGGGTCGGATGGGTTCTATCCATTTATATTAAAGGAGGTGGCAAAGCAACTAAGCAAACCCTTATCCATAATTATGAGAGCATCCTTTGACTCAGGGGAGGTTCCCACGGACTGGAGATGTGCAAATGTATCCCCATTTCACAAAGGGAGATCGAAGGGTGACACGAGTAATTACAGACCAGTTAGTTTAACTTCTGTTCCGGGTAAAATAATGGAGTCACTAGTTAAAGATGCATTTCAGGATCATCTAGACAAGACTGCAGCAATAATTCAGACACAGCATAGGTTTGTTAAGGGAAAGTCTTGTCTGACAAATTTGATAGGATATTATGATGTGGTTACAAAGGAACTGGATGCAAAAAATAATTTTGATATCATATATATGGATTTCAGGAAAGCTTTTGACACTGTTGCGCATGGAAGATTATTGTACAAATTGGAGCAGAATGGTATTAAGGGTAAGTTGCTACAATGGATAAAAGGATGGTTAAGTGGGAGAAGACAGAGGGTGGTAATCAATGGGTGCTGCTCTTCTTGGACTAATGTTATTAGTGGAGTCCCACAGGGTTCGGTGTTAGGTCCACTGTTGTTTTGTGTATTTATCAATGATATTGATGAAGATATATCAGGCTTAATGTCGAAGTTTGCAGATGATACAAAGGTTGGCAGGGTTGTTAGTGACAGTAATGGCAGTGTGCTACTGCAACAGGATCTAGATAATTTGGGCAGATGGGCTAAGAAGTGGCAACTGAAGTTTAACCTTGACAAATGCAAAGTACTGCACATGGATAGAAGTAACCCCAGAGAAACGTACCAACTGTGTGTGCTACTACACTTAAGGTGGTAGAAAATGAAAAAGAGCTGGGAGTAATTGCGCAGGCAGATATGAAGTTTTCTGAGCAATGCAGACAGGCTGCCAGGGCAGGTCATGGGGTTTTGTCAATGATATATAGGAATTTTGCTAGCAGGGAAAAGGAGGTGATTATCCCTCTGTATAAGGCAATGGTCAGGCCACGCCTTGAGTACTGCATACAGGTCTGGAGGCCTCATTTTAGTAAGGGTGTAGATTTACTTGAGCGTGTACAGAGAATGGCAACAAGATTGGTGAGGGGAATGAAGGGATCCTCTTACCAAGAGAGGCTTAAGTTCTTGAAATTGCAGTGGCTGGAGACTAGGCTCCTGCGCGGTGATCTGATTGAGGTGTATAAGGCCTTGAATGGGTTCAGCACGCTGAATTCTGATAGGATCCTTCCACTTGTTAAGATTACCAACCTAAGGGGGCATGAATTTAAATTAAGAAAAGACAGATGTAGATTAGATGTGCGGATATTTGCCTTTAGCCAGCGGGTGGTTAATTGCTGGAACAAACCTCCATCTGTCGTGGAAGTTGATAGGTTGAATAAATTTAAGGAGGTGGAACTGGACAGGCATTTGGAGGGAACGGTGTGATTTTTTTTTTTTTTTGGCTGATGCTGCATAAGCTCATACACTTACTTTCTTGCATCAAATGCCACTGCTACTACTAGTACTACTACTACTAGTACTACTACTACTACAAGTTGTGAGCCCGTGGTGCGTGAAAAGTTCAGGAGAACTGCCGTTTCAGAGATGCTTTGTTCATCACATCTGGCACCTACTACCATGCCATGTTCGAAGTCCGTCAGATCACTCCTTTTTCCCCATTCTTGGTACGGTTTGTACGCTTAAGTGATACTAGAAAGGTTGTAATGCTGCAATTATATCTACAACTGTGGTCATGTGACTTGTAACGTTGTGGGACAAACCATTATTATTATTACTAGCCATATAGTGCAAGGAAGCCTGGGACTTATGCTGCACCAGCTAAAAAAAATTGAGTTACCCTGAGAGAGAGAGAGAGAGAGAGAGAGAGAGAGAGAGAGAGAGAGAGAGAAGGGAATCACCAAGAAAGGGAAGAATGATGACATCCAGCTCAGGACCCTGGGTGTGCCAAGCCCATACTGACCAGTGTGCACAGCAGGGGTGTACCTAATAAAGTCGCAGCACAGTGTATATAATAATTTTATTCTTTATATAGAGGTACTAAATAAAGATCAATTATAGATCACCACAAAATTAAAATGATACAGTACAATGGATGTCGTACAGCTTTTTATAATGAAATAAATGTACAAATTAAAAAAATATATATAATAATAACTTTAAGTAACTTACACGGCACCCCGGTTGAAAACCACTGCGATATACTGTAGAACAAAGAGTTCGACGGCAAATTTTTGAATATCATTTTCAATTGGTTCGCGAATGATAAGTGAGGGAGGGAGTATAAATCCTTTCTCTATTTTTTTTTCAAAATTTTCTTGGAGCTCGAGCTTAATCCATAAAAAAAATATCATTATTATTGCTGTTATATTATTTCTCCCTGATTTGGGGGGAGGGTTTCACCCCGTGACGGGTACTGCTACTAACACAGGGTGGTCTATTTTTATTATTATTATTACCTATCTTTCATTCATTCAGAATATGAATATACTGATATTCCCTTTCGCTTTCCATAGACGAGCAGAATCGACTGAAATTATTTTTATCGTCCAGTAAATGTCCAACTATCGAATAATATCAGCTCCACTGTCATGTATTTGGAATTTGATTGGTTATCTGTGCTCGAACGAAACACCGACTGCAGTCTTCGACTTGTTGAGGAACTCTCGAATAATTGCTTTTAATGAACTGTGCTCTCCACCAGAGTAGTTACTACTCTGTGCTCACTACAAAACGTTATTTTCTGTCTGTAGGTCGATGCCAACGGCAGTTGTAAGTAAATCTTGATAGAATTCCGAATTCTGAAAAAAATGAGTTCTTCGCTAAAAAAAATTATTATATTCGGGGCAACTGGAAATACTGGATTGGCTACTGTGGAGAAGGCTTTAGAACTTGGTAAGGCTTGAGAAATTTTGTAAAGGTGTTTATATTATTTTCGTTGATGATCAACTAATAATTTTTCTCAACAGATGTCACTTCAAGAAGTATATACGTTTAGTTAAAACTTTGATAAATCATTCTGCTTTGTGTGAATTTTTTATGTCAATCGCTGCTTCGTCGGATATAGAAAATGTTGAGTTTGTCAGTTTTTTCGAGATTTTATAGATATCCGAGGCATTTTTGTAAAGGCTTCTCTTCGGTTTCTATTACGGATGAAATCAGAAAAGAGCTACTGAATGGTGAAGCAGATGGAATTGCTTTACTTGGTCTTAATAGACCATCCGCAAAAAATGCATTCAGTTCAGGCTTAATGAAACAATTTTATGAACATATAAAAATTCTGAAGTGTAATAGTAATGTCAGAGTACTTATAATACATAGTTTGGTACCTCAAATTTTTTGTGCTGGCGCTGACTTAAAGGAGCGAGCTACAGTTCCAGAAGCGGAAGTTGGACCTCTTGTTAGTAAAATTAGGCAGTTTATGAACGAAGTTCACGAATTGCCCATGCCAACCATTGCTGCTCTTGATGGTGTCGCACTTGGAGGAGGCCTGGAACTAGCATTGGCTTGTGACATTCGAATTTCATCTTCTAGTGCTAAAATGGGCCTTGTAGAAACAAAACTAGCAATAATTCCAGGCGCAGGAGGTACGCAACGACTACCGCGCATTGTTGGTTGTGCATTGGCTAAAGAACTAATATTCAGTGGACGCATTATTGACGGAAGGCAAGCTTGCAGAATTGGTCTTGTGAACCGTGTTGTGGATCAAAATGCAAATGGAGATGCGGCATTTCAGAGTTCGCTGGATTTGGCGAAAGAAATTGTTTCGAACGGCCCAATTGCTGTGAGAATGGCAAAACAAGCCATTAATGCCGGGAGTGAAGTTGATATTAAAAGCGGTCTCGAATATGAAGAAGCTTGTTATTCCCAAGTTATATCAACCAAGGATCGTATCGAGGGGCTTCAGGCATTCTCCGAAAAACGCCCTCCACATTATAAAGGCATCTAAATGCACAACATTTGACTGAAAAAAAAAAAAAAAAAAAAAAAAATTGTGAACGTTGCAAAAAAATTTTCTGCAATTGAATTCCAAAAATGTTTCGATTGGTACCACACACTTGTGGTGGTACCAATCGAAACATTTTTGGAATTCAATTATGACTTAGGCGATCGTGTTTGGATTTCTTAAAGTGAACCAAATCGCTATCGTTCCGTGTCCTGTTTTAATTTTTTTAATAGTAGTCGCATGGTGAGAAATCTGGTCAATAAGATGAGTATAGCACGACGAGAATGTTTTTGTCAATGAAAATTGCTTCATATTTTGTCATTTTTCAGTACAAGAGACAAAGCAATTTTCTGCTTGCAAACTCTAACAAGTTAAAACTTTTGTGTGCATGCTCCAAAGATGCATGTATACCCAACTCAAGGCCTTTAACGTGAAGATTCCATCATGCATTAACGAATTATATCATTCGCGAAATTTTTTTTTTTTTTTTTTATTAAACTTTGTATTAGGTTTTCAATATTCCTGAATTGTATGTTCCAAAACAAAACTATGGCAGTATATTTTATTTTTACTTTGTTGCTTGTAATCGACATTTTTATAAATGTTGATATTTTAAATAAATAACTTTTATACAGTGTGTGTGGTAGGTTTGGTTTTTGCACAAGCATTGTCGTAGAAAATTTTGACATACTTGTATGAGTTAACATCAGTATTAGTGACAGAAAATTGTTATCATACTTTGAATAATTATATTATGTCAAGATAAATTTTTACAAAGGATATGCACCCATTTTGAGATTTAGTGGATTGCAGATATAGGAGCTGTTAATAACTTTTTAAAGCTATTTGTTCATTTTAGCATACTGAAGTTTTAATTTTCAACACTTAGATTGCTTATTTCTGTTGCCATTACTTCTCTGATTATCATTTCTTAGTGTTATATTTGGATTTCAATCCCAGAATGGTATGGAGACTTCAGTTAAATTTTTTATTTTAACTACTTGCATAAATAAAGTTTATATGACAATGTGCGTGCACACACAAAATATACACTTTCAAAAAATAAGGTATTTATAGGAATAATTTTTAATTTATATAAAGGTTGGAAAATTCTTCATATTTCATGCAATTGTAGTTAATTAAGAATATTAGAAAAAAATTAAAGTTCAAAAAATAAAATTATAAATTAGCCAGTAGTCCTGTTTCGTGTGGGATTTGTCAGAAAAATTCTAGTAGTATTCTAATGCTGCATTTGAAGCTTGGAGAGTGATGAAGGAAGAATCAAATGCTTAACTTTAAGATAATATGGCAAACAACTTAAAGTGTTGTCAAGTTCAGTCCAAAAAAGCAGCTTTTGTAGTGTTTTTCAGTTGATGTTAAAGTGAGTGTATAATACTGCTGCCACAAGAATGACGTCACGGTCATTGCTATACAGTCTATTTAAGAATTAGAAGTATTAGTGAAGTAGGATAAAAGGTGAATGCAAAAGTTATATTTGTGTTATTGGATCAAGATTGAAATGACAATTGATTCTATACATTATTATTATTTGAAAAATGAGAATACTGTAATCACTCCTTTATCCTAAAATAGACAATCTGGCAGTATGACTATGTAATATTTTAGTGTTTTTAATTTAATTTCTCATCTCTGTTATGACATTTTCCTTCAGCATCATTATTAGTGTATTGCTGCAGGTTGAAGTCCACAGAAAATAGAAATTTTAGCTAATCTATAAATTTAATTTAACCTTCTGCTGGTAGTATGATATCTAACAGACTCCACTATTTTCAATTACTTTTTGTTTTTTAAAATTTGTAATTGGAAAAATCCTCCCATTTGCCCACCAACAATACTGGTTATACAATATTGTTAGTGGGCATATTTCTTTCCAGAAAAAGCATTTACCTTGTTTCTAAGCCATTTCCACTTTAATTTGGTGTCTGTGAGATACCAGATGATCTTGCCAATGGGGGCTTTGGTTTTTCTGTGGTGCTTTTGCCAGATGCTTTTTCATGGTGCTTTTGCCAGATATACGTAAGTGAAATAAAAATAAAGTTATTTTAAGAAATATGATGAAATCTTTGTTATGTTTTCTGCTTGTTTTTTTTAACTGGGTTTAGCAAATCATAATAGGGAAATATAACTAATATATCACAGATTAATTCAGTGAAAAAAAAAAGGTAAAAGTTAAATTTTTATAATTAAGACAAAATGGAATGTCTCAATGGAATGGCATGTGTCTTTGTTAAATTGATGGCGAATGGCAAAACATTAATTAGCAAGGGCACATGATACAAGAAGGCAAGCTTTTATAGCATCAGCCAAAAAAAAAAAAAAAAACACACCCCTTCTCGTTTCACCCATTCACTCGCTCCAAATGTTTGTCTAATTCTGCCTTGAATCTGTTTAAGCCATCAACCTCTACGACAGATGGAAGTTTGTTCCAGCAATCAACCACCCGCTGGCTAAAGGCAAACTTCCGCACATCTATCCTACAACTGTCTTTCCTCAATTTGAATTTATGCCCTCTCAGGTGATTATTCTGAGTAAGAGAAAGAATCCCATCAGCATTGAGCGTGCTCAAACCATTCAAGGCTTTATACATTTCAATCAGATCACCTCGCAGGTGCCTAGTCTCCAGACACTGTAATCGAAACCTTGGTTCTCCAACAAATGTGCTAAGGCTGTCCAAGAGAAGAATGTTGCATATCGTAATTGGCTTGTTTCTAATTTTTCATTTTCTGCCTACACCAAAGCTCGCAACAATTGTAAAGCAGTTATTAATCAGTCCAAACTAGAGTTTGAACAGGCTAAGAGTAGAAAACTTGCTTCTTGCCGTAATGGTAGCCGAGCATTCTGGTCTCTTGCCAAAGCTATTGGCCGCAACTTTTGCCCATCTCTGCTCCCACCTCTGTCCAAACTAGATGGTTCTGTTGTCACTTCAGCCAAGGATAAAGCTGACCTGCTAGCATCCCATTTTTCTTCCAGCTCATGTATTAATGATCTTGGTAAAACACCTCCCACCATTCCTAACACGCTCCATTCAATGCCTTCTGTGGTCTTCCGTCAAAAGGATATCAGAAGGATTTTGATGAATCTTGATGCTAAGAAAGCTCCAGGTCCTGATGGTATTTCTCCACTTGTTCTCAAAACCTGTGCTCCTGAACTTACTCCTATTCTTTGCCGCCTTTTTTTACTTTCTTATTCCAAAGGTGTTTTTCCTTCTGCTTGGAAATTTGCTCATATCCAGCCAGTTCCTAAAAAGGGTGACAAATCCCTCCCATCCAATTATCGTCCCATTGCAATTACTTCTACTCTTTCTAAAGTAATGGAGAAATCAATTAACCGGCAACTCTTAAACTATCTAGAAACCTTCCGTCTGATCAACGATCGCCAGTATGGATTCCGTCAGTGTCGATCCACTGGTGATATTCTGGCTTATGTTACACATTTATGGACTAATTCAATGGAAAGGTTCGGTGAAACACAAGTAGTTGCTCTTGACATCTCAAAGGCTTTTGATCGTGTTTGGCATAAAGGTCTTCTAAACAAGCTTCCATCTTATGGTTTGCCAACTGTTTTTAGTAATTGGTTATCCAGTTTTCTCTCTGATCGCTCACTGAGGGTGATGGTAGATGGCTCTCTGTCTTCTAACTTCTCCACTAATGCCGGTGTCTCCCAAGGTTCAGTTCTTTCCCCCACTCTTTTCCTCTTGTATATCAATGACCTTCTATCATTGACTGGATATCCTATCCATAGTTTTGCCGATGATAGCACATTGCATTCAACTTTCCATTTTGAGAAACCTTGACCTGCTCAATCAGCTTTAAGTTTTCGAAAATCTGCTGCCAATTCCTTAAATGCCGATCTTCAGGTAATTCTCCAGTGGGGCAAAGACAACTTATTTGATTTCAACCCTTCTAAAACTCAGTCTTGTCTTATATCTCGCAAAAAGGATTCTTCTGCTCCTATGATTATCTTTAGTGACACTCCGATTTCTAGGCAAAATGATATATCTCTTTTGGGGATTACCCTGACTTCTAATCTCTCTTGGCACAAGCACATTACAAATATTGCTTCCTCTGCATCTAAAAAACTTGGTTTTCTCTTTTGCTCTCGGCGTTACTTTTCTTCCAAACAGCTGCTCACTCTGTATAAATCGCAAATCCACCCTGACATGGAATATTGTTCCCACAGCTGGGGTGGTGCCCCAAAACCTCTCTCAGGCTTCTTGATTCCATTCAGAAGAGGGCAGTTAGGTTAATTAATGATTCATCTCTAACAGAGTCTCTCCACTCGCTTTCTCATAGACGTACTGTTTCTGCTGCATGCCTCTTCTACAGATACTTCCATGGGCACTGTTCTTCTAAATTGGCTTCTATAATTCCCGCTCTCTCTTTCAAAACAGTCCAAACACGTGCCGCCACCAGTCAACATCCATTTACTGTCCAGCTTCAAACCCACAGAACCAACTTTTCATCTTCCTCATTTATTCATTCAACTGCCGTTTTCTGGAACAACCTTCCTTCATACGTATTTCCTGAAAATTACAATCTACAGAAGTTCAAGTCCAATGTCAACAAATATCTTCTTTTGTCTTTTGAACCTTCAACCCAAGCACGGTACTAAGTACTATAGGTTCTAATACCTCTCGTTTGGGATTCTCATAAAAAAAAAAAAAAAAATTTGCAAAACTTAAGCCTTTCTTCGTATGAGCAACCCTTTGTTCCATTCACTAATCTTGTTGCCCTTCTCTGTACTCGTTCCAGCAGCTCTATATCCTTCTTAAAATGAGGCCTCCAGACCTGTCTGCAGTACTCGGTGTGGCCTGATCATTGCTATACAAGGGAATAATCATCTCCTTATCTCTGCTAGGAAAAATTCATGTATATCATTGACATGACACCATGAGCTACTCTTGCAGACTGTCTGCACTGCTGATAATACTTCATATCTGCCTGCACAATTACCCCCAGGTCCTTTTCATTGTCTATCCCTGTTAGTGTAGTACCACACAGTTGATACGTTACTCTGGGGTTACTGCTTCCCATATGCAGTACTTTACATTTGTCAATGTTAAACTTCATTTGCCACCTCTCAGCCCATCTGCTCAACTTTTTTAGATCCTTTTGCAGTAGTGTACTGCCATTAGTGTCATTAACAACCCTGTCGACCTTCTTTTCATCTGCAAACTTGGACATTAAGCCTGATATACCATCATCAATATCATTAATGAATACAGAAAACAGTGGACTCAATGCTGAACCCAGCGAGGCTCCACTAATAACATTAGTCCACGAAGAGCAGTGTCCATTAATTACCACTCTGTCTTCTCCCACTCAATCATCCCTTTATCCATAGGAGCAATTTGCCTCCAATGCCACACTGCTCCAATTTGTTCATTAGTCTTCCATGTACAACAGCATCAAAAGCCTTTCTAAAATCCAAAATATATGATATCAAAATTATTCTTTGCATCCAGTTCCTTTGTGATTACATCATGGTATCCAATCAGACAAGACTTCCCCTTAACAAACCCATGCTGTGTCCAAGCAATAACTGAACTCTTGTCTTGATGAGCCAGCAATGCTTCTTTAACCAGTACCTCCATAAATTTCCCGGGAACAGAAGTTAAACTAACAGGTCTGTAATTACCCATGTCTCCTTTTGATCCTGCTTTGTGGATTGTGGTCACATTTGCATATTTCCAGTCCATGGGTACCTCCTCTGAGTCCAAGGAAGCTCTCATAATTATGGCTAAGGGTTTGCTTACTTCCTTTGCTGCCTCCTTTAATATAATTGGATAGATTCCATCCACCTCGGGTGGCTTATGTTTATCTTTAACAATTTCTCCTCTACTTTATTACTCTACTCTCATTTATTACAAGATTATCTAGCTTACTGCCAGAGTTTAATACACCTCTGGCATTCCCCTTCCTGAATAACTCCTCATGTGTGAATATAGATTACAGACCAGTTAGTTTAACTTCTGTTCCGGGTAAAATAATTGAGTTGCTGGTTAAAGATGCATTGAAGGATCATCTAGACAAGACTGCAGCAATAATTCAGACAACATGGGTTTGTTAAGGGAAAGTCTTGTCTGACAAATTTGATAAGATATTATGATGTGGTTACAAAGGAACTGGATGCAAAAAATAATTTTGATATCATATATTTGGATTTCAGGAAAGCTTTTGACACTGTTGCGCATGGAAGACTATTGTACAAATTGGAGCAGAATGGTAATAAGGGTAAGTTGCTACAATGGATAAAAGGATGGTTAAGTGGCAGAAGACAGAGGGTGGTAATCAATAGGTGCTGCTCTTCTTGGACTAATGTTATTAGTGGAGTCCCACAGGGTTCGGTGTTAGGTCCACTGTTGTTTTGTATATTTATCAATGATATTGATGAAGGTATATCAGGCTTAATTTCGAAGTTTGCAGATGATACAAAGGTTGGCAGGGTTGTTAATGACAGTAATGGCAGTGTGCTACTGCAAGAGGATCTAGATAATTTGGGCAGATGGGTTAAGAAGTGGCAACTGAAGTTTAACCTTGACAAATGCAAAGTACTGCATATGTGTAGAAGTAACTCCAGAGAAACGTACCAACTGTGTGGTACTACACTTAAGGTGGTAGAAAATGAAAAAGACCTGGGAGTAATTGCGCAGGCAGATATGAAGTTTTCTGAGCAATGCAGACAGGCTGCCAGGGCAGGTCATGGGGTTTTGTCAATGATATATAGGAATTTTGCTAGCAGGGAAAAGGAGGTGATTATCACTATGTATAAGGCAATGGTCAGGCCACGCCTTGAGTACTGCGTACAGGTCTGGAGGCCTCATTTTAGGAAGGATGTAGATTTACTTAAGCGTGTACAGAGAAGGGCAACAAGATTGGTGAGGGAAATGAAGGGATCCTCTTATCAAGAGAGGCTTAAGTTCTGCAAATTGCAGTGGCTGGAGACTAGGCACCTGCTCTGTGATCTGATTGAGGTGTATAAGGCCTTGAATGATTTCAGCACGCTGAATTCTGATGGGATCCTTCCACTTGTTCAGATTATGAACCTAAGGGGGCATAAATTCAAATTAAGAAAGGGCAGATGTAGAGTAGATGTGCGGAAATTTGCCTTTAGCCAGCGGGTGGTTAATTGCTGGAACAAACTTCCATCTGTCGTTGTGGAAGTTGATAGGTTGAATAAATTTAAGGAGGAACTGGAGAGGCATTTGGAGGGATGGTGTGATTTTTTTTTTTTTTTTGGCTGATGCTGCATAAGCTCATACATTTGCTTTCTTGCATCACATGCCACTACTACTACTACACACCTCTGGCATTCCCCTTCCTGAATAACTCCTCATGTGTGAATATAGATGCAAAATATTCATATAGTTTGTTAGCAACCTGAGCAGGATCATCAAATGTTGAATCATCAATATCAGTGGACCAATGCTGTTTTTCTTTGCATCCTTTGCCAAAGATTTCTCGTAGTCTGCCTTTGCCTGCCTAACTTCCTTTGTAGCAGTGTCATTTGATGCAAGAAAGCAAGTGTATGAACTTATGCAGCATCAGCCAAAAAAAAAAAAAAAAAATCACACCATTTCCTCCAAATGCCTGTCCAGTTCCTCCTTAAATTTATTCAACCTATCAACTTCCACAACGACAGATGGAAGTTTGTTCCAGCAATTAATCACTCGCTGGCTAAAGGCAAATTTCTGCACATCTAATCTACATCTGTCTTTTCTTAATTTGAATTTATGCCCCCTTAGGTTCGTAATCTGAACAAGTGGAAGGATTCCATCAGAATTCAGCGTGCTCAACCCATTCAAGGCCTTATATACCTCAATCAGATCACTGCGCAGGTGCCTAGTCTCCAGCCACTGCAATTTGCAGAACTTAAGTCTCTTGGTAAGAGTATCCCTTCATTCCCCTCACCAATCTTGTTGCGCTTCTCTGTACACGCTCAAGTAAATCTACATCCTTCCTAAAATGAGGCTTCCAGACCTGTACGCAGTACTCAAGGCGTGGCCTGACCATTGCCTTATACAGAGGGATAATCACCTTCTTTTCCCTGCTAGCAAAATTCCTATATATCATTGACAAAACCCTATGACCTGCACTGGCAGCCTGTCTGCATTGCTCAGAAAACTTCATATCTGACTGCACAATTACTCCCAGGTCTTTTTCATTTTCTACCACCTTAAGTGTAGTACCACACAGTTGGAATGTTTCTCTGGGGTTACTTCTACCCATATGCAGTACTTTGCATTTGTCAAGGTTGAACTTCAGTTGCCACTTCTTAGCCCATCTCCCAAATTATCTAGATCCTGTTGCAGTAGCACACTGCCATTACTGTCATTAACAACCCTGCCAACCTTTGTATCATCTGCAAACTTCGACATTAAGCCTGATATACCTTCATCAATATCATTGATAAATATACAAAACAACAGTGGACCTAACACCGAACCCTGTGGGACTCCACTAATAACATTAGTCCAAGAAGAGCAGCACCTATTGATTACCACCCTCTGTCTTCTGCCACTTAACCATCCTTTTATCCATTATAGCAACTTACCCTTAATACCATTCTGCTCCAGTTTGTACAATAGTCTTCCATGCGCAACAGTGTCAAAAGCTTTCCTGAAATTCAAATATATGATATCAAAATTATTTTTTGCATCCAGCTCCTTTGTAACCACATCATAATATCCTATCAAATTTGTTAGACAAGACTTTCCCTTAACAAACCCATGCTGTGTCTGAATTATTGCTGCAGTCTTGTCTAGATGATCCTGCAATGCATCTTTAAACAGCGACTTCATTATTTTACCCGGAACAGAAGTTAAACTAACTGGTCTGTAATTACTCGTGTCACCCTTCGATCTCCCTTTGTGAAATGGGGATACATTTGCACATCTCCAATCTGTGGGAACCTCCCCTGAGTCCAAGGATGCTCTCATAATTATGGCTAAGGGTTTGCTTAGTTGCTTTGCCACCTTCTTTAATATAACTGGATAGATCCCATCCACCCCAGGTGCTTTTCTTATGTTTAACTTCAACAATTTCTTTCCACTCTGTTCTCAGTTATTACAAAATCATTAAGCACCCCGCTACAATTTGATAATCTTCTGGCATTTTCCCCGTTAATAACTCCTCATGTGTGAATGTAGATGCAAAATACTCATTCAGTTTGTTTGCTATCTGAGCAGGATCATGAATAGTCAAACCATCGACGTCAAGTGGACCAATCAGATTCATTCCCTTCCTTTTAGAGTTTATATAAGTAAAGAAATCCTTGCTGTTTTTCTTAGCATCTTTTCCAAGGATTTCTCGTAATCTGCCTTCGCCTGCCGAACCTCCTTTGTCACCTGATTACAGATTAACTTATATCTGCCATAGGCTTCTGAGTCGATTGATAATTTATATGCCTCCTATGCATTTTTCTTCTCTGTTACGAGTCTCATTAGTTCATTTGACAACAATTTAGGCCTAAACCTTGAACAATATTTCTTAATAGGTATGAAACTTTTAGTAGCTTCCACGATTAATTCCTTGAATGCTTCCCACTTAGAATTTACTGTTTGTAACATCAGTTGATCCCACTGTACAGAATTTAAAAACTGTCGGAGACCACTGTACTCGCCTTTACGGAAGCAAAAACCCTTTCCTTTACCCCTGATCATAATTAAATCTTTAAGTAAATCCCACGTCAGTACACTGTGATCACTGCCACTTAGTGGTTCTTTTATCTGCAAATTCCTAATACATGAATGATCACTGCTGATAACCAGATCAAGAGTATTACTTTCTCTGGTTGCGTCTCGAACATGCTGCTGCAGAAAACAATCATCCAATAAATCCACAAAAGTCTGACTAGTGTGTGAGTGCCCAACCCACAAGTTCCAGTCAATATCTGGGATGTTAAAATCCCCCATTATAAGACATTCCGATTTACTAGCCCACTCTATTTCTCTGTGCAATTGTTCATTGTACTCATTCGAGTCATTAGGCCTATAACACACTCCTACTCTTATTTTTGCTTTCGCAGTGCTTATGTCACACCAAACTGACTCAACAGTGCACTGTTCATCTATATCAACTGGATGCACTTCTTTTGATTTTAAATTTTTCTTTATTAACAGCATAACACCTCCTCCCTTTCTATCCTGTCTACCTTTCTGTACACATTGTACTCCCCAAATTCCAGTTCGGCATTCCTTATATCTGTGTGACACCACGTCTCTACTATCCCAACAATATCCGCCTTTGATGTCTTGACCAACACTTCAAATTCATCAAATTTATTTACTATACTTCTAGCATTGGTATACATGCTACTACTCCTATTCTTAGTTACCCTAACACATCCCATATACCCACCTATTTCAGGATGATGCCATCCGTCCCTTAAACCCCCAACACCCCACGCTTGTGACATGGTGACAGACCAGCTTATATCTATCATAGGCTTCTGTGTCACCTGTTAATTTATGTATCCCATGCATTTTTCTTCTCTGCTACACATGTAATTAGTTCATCTCACATCCATTTAGACCTACATCTTGAACAATATTTCTTAGTGGTATGAAAAGCCTAGTAGCTTCCAAGATTACTTATTTGAATGCTTCCCATTTTGAATTTTCTGTTGGTAACATCATCAGTTGGCTCCGCCGCAATGAATTTAAATACTGTCTGAGACCACTGTAGTCACCTTTACAAAAGCAAAAACTCTTCCCTTTACCCCTAATGGTAGTTTGAGTAAATCCCACTTCAGCACACTGTGATCGCTTCCACCTAGTGGTTCCTTTATCTGCAGATTCTTAATGCATGAAGAATCACTACTGATAATCAGATCAAGAATATTACTTCCTCTGGTTGCCTCTAGAATATGTTGTGGTAGAAAACAGTCATCCAATAAATGCACAAAAGTCTTACTGGTGTGTGTGAGTGACCATTCCTAAGTTTACTGGCCCACTATTTTTCTGCACAATTGCTCATTATACTCATCATATTCACTAGGCCTACTCATTTTCCCTTTTCCAGTGCTATGTCACACCAAACACACACCTACTCATTTTTCCTTTCCCAGTGCTATGTCACACCAAAGAGACTCAGCATTGCATTGTCCACCAACATCAGTGGAATGCACTTCCTTCGATTTTGTTTCTTAACTAACAGCATAACCCTTCCTCCCTTCCTTTTTTTTGTCTGTCCTTTCTGTACACATTGTATTCCTCAAATTCCAATTTTGCACTGCTTATGTCTGTGTGACACCACGTCTCTGATATCCCAACAATATCTGCTTTTGATGTGTTTACTAGCACTTCAAGCTTATCAAATTTATTAACTATATTCCTAGCATTGGTGTACATGCAAGTATACATGCAACTGTTTCTACTCTTAGTTACCCTAACACAGTCCATGTATTTTCTTGTTCCACTATAACTCCCAGCAGTCCTGGAAATTCGCCTTGCTTTCCAGGCTGGTGCTCAATTGCATTTCAATAGAGGTAGTGCAAGAATCACTTTTATCTCTGCCAGCGGCTACTGCTAATCTATTAGTCTATGTATCCCCCTCAAAGCTAGGAGTGTTCCGACCCACCTAACCCTGCCTTGATGGCATCAGCAAATATTCTTGCACCTTTTATATTTAAGTGTATCCTCTCTGTAGAAGCAGTACTCCTGTTAACAAGCAGAGACCAGGCTGAGAAAACTTCTACCCCTTGAGCCTTGCACAATCTCTCCATGGTTGAATTGATCGACAAGGCTCTTATCATATACTCCTTCCTATTGTGTCTGGGGAGAATTGCAGACACTTTCAAATTCAACCCTAACTCTTGGCTTTTTTCAATTGTGGTTTATTAGGCACTCAAGATCCTGGGTTGCATTGTTGTCCTGTACTCCGTAGAGTAAGTTCAACAGCCATAGCAAATGACTCACAAAAGACAACTCAGAATGATGAAACCATTTGATTTTGAATATGTTAAATTATCATGTTTTCAAGGTACGTAATTTCGATATTGAAGATTTAATTGTGTTTTTTTTTTTAGATGACTCATTCTTCATGCATGCGATTATTTGGTGACTGGATCTTTTTATTTTGTACTGAAATAATAAAGAGAATTTTCTTATGTAAACAAAAACACTAATTAAGCTTTCATTTTATATATATGAGGTAAGAATAGTAAATCTATTGAAAAGTGAAAGTGTCCTTAACCTCTCGCTATCTTTGTCATTTTTATCTACAGTTTCTTCCCTTCCCTCAATTCACTCCCTTGCCTTATACCATTTGCTTACATTATCCTCTAATTTTACATTTTTATACAAATTCTCCCAAAAAATCTTTGCTAAATCGTGTCATGCACCAATTCTCACTTATAACCGCTTGTTATTGCATCTAAGTTACGCTGTAAGCACTTATTTTAATACTATTTTACTTCTTAATTTACTTTAATTTCTTTTGTTCTACAGCATACACTGCGTTGGGGGACTATGTCCATATTTTGTGGAAGTTCTACTGCTTTAACCTCCTATTTGCTCTCACTTATTTTAAATTCCTTTTCTTCCACAAGTAGGGACAAATATAGAAATGCAGTTTTTGATACATGATCAGGTGAAGTCCCCTGATTATGCTTCAATATTTGTTTTTAGCTAACATTGATCAGATTTTAATTTTATAATTTTTCTCCCCCACTTTCCTGGACTTAAAACCAAAGTATCCCACCCTTATCTGATGCTTGCTGTTACTCCATATATTAATATCATTATTTTTCCTTTACAGTTCCATTCTCTCTAATTGGCTATCCAATTCAGCCTATAATTTTATTTAATTCATTATATCATATAGAATATTCACATTCTTTCTTATGCCTTCATTATCTCCAATTTCAGCTATTCTATTAGTTTTGGCATTCTGTGGTGTTTTTTTTTTTTTTTTTTTTTTTTAATATGTGAACCCCAAACACGAGACGTATTAGAACCTATAGTACTTAATACCGTGCTTGGGTTGGAGGTTGAGAAGATGAAAGAAGATATTTGTTGACATTGGACTTGAACTTCTGTAGATTGTAATTTTCAGGAAATACGTATGAAGGAAGGTTGTTCCAGAAAACGCAGTTGAATGAATAAATGAGGAAGATGAAACGTTGGTTCTGTGGGTTTGAAGTTGGACAGTAAATGGATGTTGGCTGGTGGTGGCACGTGTTCGGAATGTTTTGAAAAAGAGAGCGGGAATTATAGAAGCCAATTCAGAAGAACGGTACCCATGGAAGTATCTGTAGAAGAAGCATGCAGCAGAAACAGTGCGTTTATGAGAAAGCGAGTGGAGAGACTGTTAGAGATGAATCATTAATTAACCTAACTGCCCTCTTCTGAATGGAATCAAGAAGCCTGAGAGAGGTTTTGGGGGCACCACCCCAGATGTGGGAACAATATTCCATGGCAGGGCGGATTTGCGATTTATACAGAGTGAGCAGCTGTTTGGAAGAAAAGTAACGCCGAGAGCTAAAGAGAAAACAAAGGTGTTTTTTTTTAGATGCAGAGGAAGCAATATTTGTAATGTGCTTGTGCCAAGATAGATTAGAAGTCAGGGTAATCTCCAAAAGAGATATATCATTTTGCCTAGAAATCGGAGTGTCACTAAAGATAAGCATAGGAGCAGAAGAATCCTTTTTGCGAGATATAAGACAAAAGGGTTGAAATCAACCCTTTTGTCTTTATGAGTTTTAAAAGGGTTGAAATCAACTAGGTTGTCTTTGCCCCACTGGAGAATTACCTGAAGATCGGCATTTAAGGAATTGGTAGCAGATTTTTGAGAAGTTTAAGCTGATTGAGCAGGACAAGGTTTCTCGAAATGTAAAGTGGAATGCAATGTGCTATCATTGGCAAAACTATGGATAGGATTTCCAGTCAATGGAAGAAGGTCATTAATGTACAAGAGGGAAAGAACTGAACCTTGGGGGACACCGGCATTAGTGGATAAGTTAGAAGACAGAGCCATCTACCATCACCCTCAGTGAATGATCAGAGAGAAAACTGGATAATCAATTACTAAAAACAGTTGGCAAACCATAAGATGGAAGCTTGTTTAGAAGACCTTTATGCCAAACACGATCAAAAGCCTTTGAGATGTCAAGAGCAACTACTTGTGTTTCAGCGAACCTTTCCATTGAATTAGTCCATAAATGGGTAACATAAGCCAGAATATCACCAGTGGATCGACACTGACGGAATCCATACTGTTGATTGTTGATCAGACGGAAGGTTTCTAGGTAGTTTTAAGAGTTGACGGTTAACTGATTTCTCCATTACTTTAGAAAGAAAGAGTAGAAGTAATTGCAATGGGACGATAATTGGATGGAATGGATTTGTCACCCTTTTTAGGAACTGGCTGGATATGAGCAAATTTCCAAGCAGAAGGAAAAACACCTTTGGAATAATAAAGTGAAAAAAGGCGGCAAAGAATAGGAGTAAGTTCAGGAGCACAGGTTTTGAGAACAAGTGGAGAAATACCATCAGGACCTGGAGCTTTCTTAGCATCAAGATTCATCAAAATCCTTCTGATATCCTTTTGATGGAAGACCACATGAGGCATTGAATGGAGCATGTTGGGAATGGTGGGAGGTGTTTTACCAATATCATTAATGCATGAGCTGGAAGAAAAATGGGATGCTAGCAGGTCAGCTTTATCCTTGGTTGTAGTGACAACAGAACCATCTGGTTTGGACAGAGGTGGGAGCAGAGATGGGCAAAAGTTGTGGCCAATAGCTTTGGCAAGAGACCAGAATGCTCGGCTACCATTAGGGCAAGAAGCAAGTTTTCTACTCCTAGCCTGTTCAAACTCTAGTTTGGACCGATTAATAACTGCTTTACAATTGTTGCGAGCTTCGGTGTAGGCAGAAAATGAAACTGAAGAATTAGAAACAAGCCAATTACGATATGCAACATTCTTCTCTTGAACAACCTTAGTACATTTATTGGAAAACCAAGGTTTAGATAAAGGAAGAGATTTTAAAGTGGAGTGTGGGATAAAGGATTCCATTCCTGCAAGAATAATTTCACTGACACGATCTGAGCAAACGTTGACATCAGAAGTTTTGAAACAGTAATCCGACCAAGGAAAAGAAGTCTCGCAGGTCATCCCATATTGCGTTCTTGTAATGCCAAACAACACGAGGTTGGGAATAGCAATGAGATAAAGGTTCCATTGGAGAAGAGACAATCACCTAGTTATGATCTGAAATGCCTAAAGGACCTCTCACTTCGACCGTGTACTTAGAAGGGTTGTTTGTGAGAAAAAGATCAAGCGTATTGGCTGTATGATTATGATTGTCTGGTATTCTTGTAGGTAAATGAACAATCTGTGCTAGGTCATTAGTAATTGCAAAAGCCTCAGCATCTCGACCTGCTGGGTCAATGTGACTAGAAAACGGAAGCCAGCTGGAGTTGTGAACATTAAAATCACCAAGAAAAATTACCTCACTGTTAGCAAAGTTGGACTGGAGAAAGTCAAGTTGCAAAGAGAGGAAGTCAAAGATCTCCAAGTGATTAGTGGAGTTGGGAGAACGGTAGAGACAACAGATGAATTTGACACAATGAGGTAGAGAGATTTTAAGCCAGAGAAGATCAAAGAGGAGATTCCAAATTGCCAAGTCTCTGACAGGGAATATCAGAACGGACATATGCACAAGTACCACCTTTGAGGCGAAAGGAATCATACAGCGAATAATTTGGGCATCTGAGATGAGCAGTAGTTGAATAAACCGATAACTGAGATTCTGTCAGAATAAGTACATGAGGTTTGGCAGACTGCTAGTGGAAATGGACATCATTGAGATTAGAATTGAGACCACGTATATTTGTGAAATGAATTAGGAAGTGCTTGGGAGGTTTAGATCTTTTTGCAGATAAGCTTGCTTTATTAGTTTGACAATTCATGGTGTATTCAATATTAAGAAAAAGTGGGTGGGACATGCTGTATGAAGTAATGAAATTTTTGGATATGCCGTACACGTGGTAAGAATATACCCAGATCCTTGACATAACGTGGCCTCGCAATTCTCCCCGCATACAGACTACTCGGACTCCCTCCAGCCACTATCTGGCAGAGTAGAGGTAGCAAGATTATAACACTAGCTGATCCAGAAGCCTCCTAGAGTTACCAATAGGTTTGGTCCAGTGTACTAACTAGCGGCCGGCCTGTGAACACCGTTTTAGAGCTGTACCCTCAATGTAAGGTATATTGGATCTCGCCATGACATTCATCATAACCTCAAAAGTGATCAATCATACTGCATGATGGAAGAAATAGGGAAGGGTTGACCAGAACTTAGCTCTAGAGACTAAACATAGGTTTCCCCACTTCAAACCTCCAATAAGCAAAGTGGTGGTATTTCACTGGTTGATGAGAGTCATCTACCTCCATCTGTGCTCTTTTCAATAGATACTACCTTTATCTCATACATATATATAAACTTTTTTATCCTTTGCTGCTGCTTTGCATGCTTGCGTGCAATTGTCATTTTATTTTTATATCTCTATTATCACTTAATTTTTCACCACATTTTTATCCTTATTATGGATGCATGCATACACACACATATATATTTAAATATTTTTTTCCCACATGGTGTTGGCTTTCAGGTTGAGTAGACAAAAGATGATACTTGTTAACACTAGACTTGAATTTTTCTAAATCAGAGGGTCCCAAACTTTTATGCATTTTGCCCCTTTAAAATATTTCCTAAAATTTCACGTGCACATGCCCCCCTTCTTCTAGAACAAGTGCAAATAAACAGATTTGACAGAAACTTTCTTGGACAGTTTGATAGCCTCTTAATTGATAGCCTCTTAATAGTATAGTTATTTCTCATAGATAGGATTTCTTTTCATTTTTTTTTCATTCTCATAGAGAGCATTTTTTAGTCTCAAATTCCTCTGTTGCTCATCTTCACCACTAAAATCATATTGGAAGAGTTCATCCAAAATGTCTACATTGTATCTTTCTAGCCAAGAGTTTCCCTAGAGCCAGTTCGCTTAATAGCTGTACTCCTTCTGTTTTCAACTTATTCATCAGTATCTTAAAATGCAAACTCCAGGTGTCACGATTACTTTCACTTCAATAATATCTTGCCATGATTTTAGATTATAAAACCTTATCTTTCCAGCATACAAGTTTTTTAACTTGCATCTATTGCTCTGTATACAATCTATACTATCTGTAACACCTTGCTCTCTAGTATTTCTTCTTGGCCTTAATTGACTTAATAGTCAGTAAGCTTACTATTCCATCAAAGTGCATTCCATTTTTGTCCATTTATTTTTACACACAATTTTTACATTTATATAGAAAAGTTACAAAATATATATACAATTTTATATACATTAACATTCTTGTTATATTGCCCCAGGGGCTCACATCTGGTGAGTATGGGCCTGGCACACCCAGGGTCCTAAGCTGGATATCATCATTTTTCTCTTTCTTGGTGATTCCCTTCTATTTCTCTGTCTGTCTCTGTCTGGGGTAACTGAAATTTTTTTTTGGCTAGTGCAGAAAAAGCCTCAGGCTTGCACCATAAGGCTAATAATAATACATATATGAAATACTGTATTATATATGACCTCCTGGTGCATAGGATTCGTGTATCCCAGAATCAAGGGTGGCTCCTAGGCAAAAGCCCATCTCCACCTAGTTCATCTGTACAGCCGTAGAACCTGTACAAAGTTGGCTTAAAAAAATGTGCAGTATTATACCACCGTCGATCAAAGGCAGCCACTACCTGGTGCCCTTCTCTAGGCCCAGGTTTGTGTTGAATGCACAAGTCCTGCACCCACTGGAGATAGTGCAATACCAGTGGATGCCTATCTCCCTTCCAGATTACCCTGAACTTGGAGCGAGTGAATAATTAAATAAGAAATGAATGAAAAGTGAATCACTAGTGGAGAAAATTCCACAAATTATCCTCAGTTCACCAAGAAACAGTAATTATTATATAAACATATACAACACTTGTTTTAAATGTGCTCAGTCTCAGAATTCCTGAGAATCTGAAAACAATATATAATTAGTTTACATACAATAGACTATGTTTAACTACAGAAATACTCTTCAAAGAAAGACCACCTCCACATTCAATTAACAGCACTATCTAGTCTTTCTGCTAGAATTTCCAAACCTGCTGACATCTTGTCAATAGCAATTGACCTAAATCACCATTGATTAACATAAATCAACACAATAACAATTCACGTAAATCTTCTATTTCCATATTAATCATTTGTCTTTTTTGTGAAGTCAGTTCCCAGGAGAAGCTAAAGTTCTTAGCAGAGTCCTCAATGTAAAGACAGTTCTCGAAGGTTTGCAGAGCTGTAAAGTTATCACGATCTTCAACTAGGATATTTACATTGGTCTCCAATAGGTTTGGAACCACATACATTAAATCCACTGTAGGTTGAGAGTACAATGCAATGGACAGTTCAAAAGTACATGAATCCGATAGACTCAATTGTATGTCCTCAGTTGGCAGACAGTAAACAGACAATATGAAAGGTGTGGAGATCATTAAACAGGTCACAGTGTCTGTACACAGACCTGTAATTTGGTAACCATCAGATCGTTATTTAAAACAACTATTGCACTTTTTGGAGGCAAGAATTATTCATTCAAGGGAATGAATAATTCTTGCCGAGGTTGGAAAACCCATAACTTTATGGTCCCCACCTCCTACCTGCAAAGAATGGAAGGGTTCCTGTTTGCAAATAATGTCAAAAGTTATTTTCAAATGCTGATATTCTAATCTCATCCATTGCCACTCCTGAGTGCTGACCATTTATCTGAAGAACTTTTACACCCTCATATATAAAATCACCCAAAATTGGATTCTTATCCACCACTCTGTCACTGAATTTGAACCATTAACCATTATCACTCATGTTTTGTTCTACTGTCCATAAGCTGTACTGCTTTCAAGTATTCTGGACACCTAAAATCCCTTTCAGAATGATTATAATCTCTACCACATCTCTTACAGTTGATAGATTTTGGAGAATCTACTTGATGGGGACACTCTCCATAGACATGACCACCCTCTGCACCGGTGTCCACAAGAAACTGCCTTATGGGAACAAAATTGGGCCGAGTGGCCATATCCCAAACAACGGAAACATTTGCTTACAATCGTAAACCTACGGAACCTGTGTGATGTGAAACCAAGATATATTCTGTCACTCTCCAGAATATACCTCATCATGCGAGGACTAAATCCAATCACCCAATTAACCACTTTTGTACCTGATCCAGAACTAAATCTGAAAGTCACCTCGTCTTTAACTTCATCCTCCGAGAATCCAAAATGTTTTAAGTTTTTAAAGAATAGATCAAGTATATCCTCCTTAACATAATCATGAGGGACACCATATATTAACGCTGTTAGATCTGATAACCGAGGTTTTTCCATTGTAAGGCCTGTCTCTTTCAAGGCAGGAGCAGAAGAGATCCTATTAGCATCCACCGAATTTGTGGTCTCCACAAAGATCCCCTTATTCCTAAGGAGACAAATACCTTTTACTTTCGTCTCCTTGTGGTCACGCTTAATGACTTTAGTCACTTTCTGCTTTATGTTGTGACTCGAACTCAAGGAAGAGTCCTCAGTGGGCCTTAGAATAACCAGATTCTGAGGATTAGGCATACCTCTAGGAACTGATAAGGAGCTATCCCGATTAACACTGCCAGTCCCTTCTTTGGATCTTGGTTTATTCTTGATGTCCATAGGATCAGTTAACTTGAGATCCTGCCGCACTATATCTGCATAAGATTTGTTATGAAGTTCAATCTGGCAATCTAAAATTTTGATTTATCTGACAAGCATTCTCCTCCAGATCCCTAGCTCATACCTTGAGGCACTCATTGTCCACGAACAAAGCTGTTGTCACCACCTCCAAGTAAGCCCAGAGACCACAAATTTTATTGGACTCTGGTTTTGTTATTTTACTTTACCCTTTAGACATTATTTCTCCTAAAGCCTTTCTTATCTTAGCCAATGCCACACACCTCAGAGGCATTTAATGATCCTCCCAAGTTTAAACTATCTATAAAAGAAATCCTACGGTCCCCCCCCCCCCCTACTACAAACAGTAATTATATCATCCCCTACACTACTTGGGGGATCAATCTCCATAAACCTCACCGTTCTCGGCTGTACTTGATTGAACTACTTTAATGAGAGATGGGTGGTTCATATTTTTTTCATCATTGAAGGTAATAATTTTTTCCATAGTTGTTTTATCAAGTTTCGGTTTGTCTTTTTCCCTTATTATAATAGTTTTAGGGGTCTTTGATTTCCTTTTACATTTATTCCTTACTGGTGTCCGAGAAGATCCTTTCTCAATAGACACTTGTCTTGTTGCAAAATCCAGAGAGGAAAAATATGCTTCAGATTCCTGGGACCAAGTAATATCTCTGTCTTCTGACATTATGTTATTTAGAAAAGTAATCTAGACAACAAAAACCAATTAATTCCCACAGTCTATCAATATGTCTATACAGACACTTTTCCCCACCAGGGATGAAATCTTCATTGGAGTTGAAGATTTCCCTAAAGCGAGTTTTCAGATCTCAGCCCCTAATGGACAGGGGTGCCACAAAATTATGCACCAAATAAGTAATTTCAAGAAGTTTCCTTTCTTCAAATATAAGATCCTCAACCCCAAAATTAAGAAAGCTATAACCACTTCAAGTTTCTTTAAAAGTAGCTCAAAACTAGCCCCATGTTAGCCTATGGGACATTTACCAAAATGTAAATTCTAAGTTATTAAATACTAATATGTCCACAGTATATGATCACATATAAATATTTAATGGCTTCTCCCTAAAGGTAGCTAACCTAAGCCAGTAAATATCCAAGGCAACAAGGTATCAAGTCTCCATTTTGTGTAATGTTATTTCAACCGGACAATGTAAAGTCTATGGGAATTTTGACAAGGGAAAATCCTCTATGGTAATCATGAGGCTATGGTGTATATATGTGTCACTATTAGAGAAAATTTTCAAACACCAGTATCTTGTATGTCTCTTCAGCACCTGCAATAAAATTTTATCCTATGACTCACCAATGTTATCTATATCCATGTTATATATTTAATAAACGTAACAACTCTTTAAACCACACTTGTACATCAAAACAGGGAAGCACAATTCCATAAGTACTTAACACAACCATCACTATGCCAGCTATCTAAATACAGAGGTGCTTCCACAATGACTCCTCATAGAAACATGAGGCTCTGTATAAAATATTACCAAGTATGCATGCCTTATTAGATGCCAAGTTGCCATTCCAAAGAACTTCATTTTTTTCTGTCAGTTGCTGCTTATAAAAACTAGTTCAGTCAGTAGAGGAAACCACATCAATCCTTATCCATTCCTCCTGTTATTTCTTGATCAAACACATATTTAATCTGAAATAGAATGGCATGATGGTCACTTGTAGACCAAGTATCCATTACCTGCCTGTTCTGAATTTGAGTGCTAATGGTTATACTGGAGACTATTACAGTAATATATCCTAATGTAGATGAAAAGCTGCTAATCTGATTTAAAGTATTTATTATTTTGAGCCTGTTTGCTATGAAACAAACATCAAATGCATTCCTCTTTCATCTGTAACCTCACTGTCCCACAGCACAGACTTTACATTCATGTCCAGTCCTATAATTAAATGACTATTTCAATTTCTCACAAACTTTATCAACATACAAGGGGTGTTCAATAAATTATCTACCTAAGGTACTTCCCATAGTTGTATTTCAATGATTCATGATTTATGTTCCTACATATCTCAATTTGAATAATAGTAATTTTGATCCCATTATATTTTTAGGTTGTGCTGCTGTAACAGAAAGAAGGAAGACACCTGTATCAAATTATGGATTTGCTGAAATTGGAGCATTGTTCGGTCATAAAGTTTTTCACCAAAGAAGGAAATGGACTATCATGAAAGGATGGTGACTGTGTATGGCAACAGTGCACATTCAGAGTACCAAGTGAAATTCTGATCAAAACAATTCAAGTGGGGGTAGAGAGTCCATCAAAGGTGAACCACATCTAGGAAGGTCTGTGATGACAGTGACCACTCCAGAAATGTGCCAAGCTGTGGAAATCCATGTGCTGAATGACACATTTAAAGGTGTCCCAAATGTCTAGGGAATGTGACATATCTGAAGGCAGTTAACAATCCTCCATGAATATTTGGGGATGACTATGATCAGTGCAAGGTGGGTTCCCAGATTTCTGACCCCTGTTCAGAATACTGTGTTGTGGGGAGAATTGAGCTTTATGGAAGGGATCCTGAAACTTTCATCTCCAGAATTGTTACAGGTGATAAAACATGGGTTCATCACTGGGATCCTGAGACCAAGCAGGAATCAATGCAGTTGAAGCACACGGGTTTCACCCCCACCCAAAAAAATTTCAGGCAACCTTCAGCTGGCAAGATTATGGTCACCATTTTTTGGGATGCTGAGGGAATTTTGTACAATTCACTAATTGAAACACAAGCAGACAGTCACTGGGGAGTCATAAGTATCCCTACTATACCACCTAAGGGATGCCATAAAGAAAAAATGACATGGAGAACTTTCCAGTGTGCTGCCTCTTCAGGACAATGCCCCAGTGCACAGGTCACATGCTGTTGCTACTGCTTTGAGAGACTGCGACTTTACAGAACTTACCCATCCACCTTACAGTCTGGATTTACACCCCAGTGACTATCTCCTGTTTCGACACTTCAAGAAAAATGTACATGGACATCACTTTGCTAATGATAATGAACTGATGTCTGCTGTTTCTGCATTCTTTGATGGAAAGGACAAAGAATTTTATTTGTCTGGTATTTCCTCATTGTCAACAAAATGGAACAAGTGTATTTAAGTTCAGTAGCATTGCATTGAAAAATAAAACCAGATTTTTGCTTCTATCTAATTTCCTTCATAGGTAGATGGATAATTTATTGAACACCCCTCGTATTCCAGATATTTATGACTCCTCTCTATACTGGCAATAAACACTTGCTAAATACACCTTTCAGTGTCTTCCAGTCATTCCATACATACTCCATGTGACAAAAGTAAGGGGAAGGCCATCTTTATAAAGAGAGTCCTCTCAAGCAAGAGATGTGTGGCAGATTGTCTTTATTATACACTCGCACAGCAGCCTGACACCCTTGACCATTCTGCACAATCCTATACCTTAATGGGGAACCTTTAACCAGACCAACTGTGTAGAGCTCCTATACTAAAAGGACATCAAACTCTTTCTTTTTCAATTACTCAGCCACCTATAAAACATTTAAAGGAGCACTGACCATTAATCCATGCTATTTTCATCCCATTTGTCTTAATTTTCTTTCTGTCCATAATTAAATCATTGCTGAGTAATCTCTAGATATCCCTTAAACTCTGGACATTCATGTTAACAGGAGAGACTGCTTCTACAGGGATGGGATACCCTTAAATAGAAAGGGTGCAAGAATATTTGCTGATGCTATCAAGGCAGTGTTAGGTGGGTTGGAAAACTTCTATATTGGGGGTGGGGTTTGCAGGCTAAAAGATTAACAGTAGGCACAGGCAAAAGCTATTCTTCACCGCTTATATTGTAAGGAGCAGCAGCCTAGAGAGCAGGTTGTTGGGGATTTCAAGAGCTGCTGGGAGTATGGAACAAGTAAATGCATAGACTGTGATAGGGTAACTAAGAGTAAAAACAGGTGCATGTATACTAGCATGTACACCAATGCTCTAGTATAGTAAACAAATTTGATGAATTTGAAGTGCTTCAAAGGCAGATATTGTTGGGATATCAGAGATATATTATAACACACAGATTAAAGTAGTGCAGTATTGGAATTTGGGGAGTACAATGTGTGTAGACAGGATAGGAAGGGAGGAGGGGTTATGCTGTTAGTTAAGGAACACATAAAATCTAAGGAAGTGCATCCAAATGACATGGGTGGACAGTGCAATGTTGAGTCAGTTTGGTGAGACATAAACACTGGCAAAGGGAAAATAATAGGAGTGTTTGAGACCTGATTACTCTGAGTACAACAAACAAATGTACAGAGAAATAGAGGGCCAGTAAATCAGAATGTCTTGTAATGGGGATTTTAACTTTACCGATATTGACTGGAACTTGTGGGTTGGTCACTGACATGCTAGCAAGACTTTTGTGGATTTATTGGAGGATTGTTTTCTATAGCAACATGTTCAAAGGGAAACCACAGGGTGTAATACTCTTGATCTGATTATCAGTAGTGATGACTCGTGCATTAGGAATTTGCAGATAAAGGAACCACTAAGTGACAGTGATCACAGTGTACTGATGTGGGATTTACTTAAAGATGTAACTACCATCAAGGCTAAAGGGGAAGGGCTTTTGCTTTCATAAAGGTGACTACAAAGGTCTCTGGCAGGTTTTAAATTCTGTATGGTGGGATCAAGTGATGTTAAAAACAGTGAATTCTAAATAGGAAGCCTTAAAGGGATGAATCTTGGAAGCTAGTAGGCTTTTCATGCCAACTAAGAAACACTGTTCAAGTTTAAGCCTAAATGGATGTCACATGAACTAATGAGGCTCGTTCCAGAGAAGAAAAATGCGTGGCATGCATATAAATTATCAGGTGACATAGAAGCCTATGGCAGATATAAGCTAGTCTGTAATCAAGTCACAAAGGCGGTTGGAAATGTGAAGGCTGATTACGAGAAATCCTTGGCAAAGGATGCAAAGAAAAACAACAAAGACTTCTTTACATATGTAAACTAGAAGGAAGGGGATGAATCAGGATGGTACATTTGATGTTGGTGGTTCGACTGTTGATGATCCTGCTTAGATAGCTGACAAACTGAATGAGTATTTTGCATCTACATTCACACATGAGGAATTCTGTAAGGAAGGGGAGGACAGAAGTGTATTAAAATGTAACAGGGAGCTGAATGATTTTGTAATAATGGAGAACAAAGTGGTGGAGAAATTGTTGAAGTTAAACATAAAAAAGGCACCTGGGGCAGATGGAATCTTTTCAGTTATATTGAAGGTGGCAGCGATGGAAGTAAGCAAACTCTGAGCCATAATTAAGAGAGCATTCTTAGATTCAGCGGAGGTCCCCATACACTGGAGATGTGCAAATATATCCTCAATTCACAAAGGGGTTGCGAAGGGCGACTCAAATAATCATAGACCTGTTAGTTTAACTTCTGCTCTGGGGAAAGTAATGGAGTCACTGGTTAAAGAAGTGATGCAGGATCACCTAGACAAGACTGCAGTAATAGTTCAGACAGTATTTGTTAAGGGTAAGTCTGGTCTGACTAATTTGCTTGGATTCTGCAATGTGTTCACAAAGGAACTGGATGCAAAAAATCATCATTCCAGGGGCTCACACATGGTTCTGAGCTGGATATCATCATTTTTCTCTTTCTTGGTGATTCCTATCTCTCTCTCTCTCTCTCTCTCTCTCTGTCTCAGGGTAATTCAGAAATTTTTTTTCCTTGCACCATATAGCTAATAATAATAATTTTGATATCATATATTTGGATTTCAAGAAAGCTTTGATACTGTTGCACATGGAAGACTGCTGTATTTATGAATGACATCAATGTAGGTATATAAGGCTGAATGTCCAAGTTTGCAGATGATAACAAGGTTTGCAGGGTTGTTAATGATAATAAAGACAGCAGTCATCCATCCGCAACAGTATCAAGACTGAAGTTTAATATTGACAAATGCAAAGTACTGCATATGGGTAGCAGTAACCCAAGAGAAATATACCAGCTGTGTAGTACTACTCAGGGAATTGGAGAATGAAAAAGACCTGGGGGTGATTGTGCAGTCAGATATGAAGTTCTCTGAGCAGTGCAGACAGGCTGCCAGAGCAGGTCATGGAGTTTTGTGAATGATATATAGGAATTTTGCTAGCTGAGACAAGGTGATTATACTTTTGTATAAGGCAATGGAGAGGCCACACGTTGAGTACTGCCTACAGGTCTGAAAGCTTAATTTTAGGAAGGATATAGAGTTGCTAGAACAAGTACAGAGAAGGGCAGCAAGATTGGTGAGAGGAACAAAGCTGTTCTCTTACCAGGTGAGACTTAATTCTGTAAGTTCCAGCCTCTGGAGGCTAGGCACCAGCAAGGTGATCTGATTGAGGTGTCCAGGGCCTTGAATGGTTTGAGCAGGTGCAATGCTGATGGGATACTTCTGCTTGCTCAGATTAAGAATCTTCGAGTTTTGTTTAAATTAAATTTAAATTAAGGATCATTTAAATTGAAATTTTGAACTTACTGAAAAGTAAAAACTGAATAAAATGTGAAAAAAGTTTTAATCAAGAGAAATATTTTTTGTTTTGTGACCGAATGGGGCGGAAATGGAAGGTATTTTTATTTTTTGGCTGATTCTCTGTAAGCTTGCTTTCTTGCAACCGATGCCTGAACTAATGCTGAACATAATACAGTGTATCATGTTCTACTAAGGAAGGCGAACCCAGTTTTGCCTTTATTTTAAAATGCTGTCTATCATCGTCATCATCAACCATTTTCAATCCACTGAAAGATGAAGGCCTTTCCAGTTCCTTCTGTTTTGTGCAATAGCCATCCATTTACTACCCACAGACTCACGAATGAAATTTCATGAATTTCAGGAAATATATTTCCTGAATGCATCCAAAATTTATTTTTCTCTTGCCTTCCAGCCATTTATCATTATTACTGCTAATGACTTGTCCCAGATAAGTATATGACTCCGCCTTTTCAGTTACTGCTCTTTCAATCATTATATCCTTTTCTGTGGCATACTTGTTCATCATTACTTTTGTTTTAGCCATATTCATCTTTAGTCCAAAATCCTTAATAACTGTGCATAACTGATTAAGATTTTCTCTAATTCTTTGGGATTGTGGCTTATGACCACAATGTCATCTGTAAATGGTTTAGGTACTCTCCATTCACATTGACTCCTTTCTGCGACCAGTCTAATCTTCTGAAGCTTACTCATGGGCAGCAGTAAACAACTTCCGAGATATTGTGTCTCCTTGTCGAACTCCTTTCTCAATTTTAAATTTACTACTGTCTTTGTATAGTCTAATAAAGAAGGTAGCATTCTCATATTTTCTCCAAAATCATAATATATGGGGTGTCTATGCCTTGTCTTTCCAGTGCTGAAACATTGCCTTATGCTGTATGGAGTCAAATGCCTTTTTATAATCCACAATTGCCAGGCATAATGGTGTTTTATATTCATTTGCTTTCTCCCATTAGCTGTGATATTATGTGAAGGTGATCCATAGTTGAGAATCCTGTCCTAAAGCCAGCTTTCTCTTTCAGTTGATTCTCATCAAGTATTCTTTCTAATCTGTTAGCAATGATCCTTGTGAAAGACTTGTAGATAACAAGGGATAACAAGGTAATTGGTCTATAATTTCCAATTTATGATTTATCTCCTTTCTTATGCAGCAAAACCATGATTGCATTATTCCACTCCTTGGGCATCACACCTTTTCTAATGCATTTTGTGAAGAGTTTTTTGCCAGTTTGTGTCATGTCTGTTCTTCCCAATTTTAGCAACTCTACAGTAACTTCAACTTCCCCCGGGGTTTTCTGATTCTTCATTTTCTTCAAAGCATGTTCTACCTCATCAGGAGGGATATCAGGTATGTTGTATGTGTTACTAATTTGCGAGATCCATCTTCCCCACTGCTGGCATCATTCCCTTGCTCCTTGTATAACTCTTTATAGTAGTCTTTTGCTATTTGAATTATGCCTTCTCTGCTATTTATAAGTACACCATCGCTATTCTTCAGTTTCAGTATCATTTTGTCTTTCTGTATTACTGCTCATGGCTGCTGATTTCAATCCTTTGTTTTCCCTTAATGCTTCTTCTACTTTTGTTGTGTTAAATCTTATTAGGCCCTCTCTGAGTCTTTCTAATGGCTTTGCATAACTCAGTATACTCAATTTTCTCCTTCTCAGTGTTTATCTTGCTCATCATTTGTCGTCTTCGATTCACCATGACAAGTGTTTCTTGACTAATTTTTTTTCTTCTTTGGATTTCTTTTTAGGTTCTTTGGCTTTATCACTTACAGAAAGTTGTAGTACTCCTCATCGATATCTTGGTCCTGAACAGTCTGCAGAAGCTGAAACTTGTTCTTAAGTTACAGTATATACTGCTTTTTCTCCACTTCTGTTATCTTAAATACCTCCGTATTATTTACTCGAGTCAGTTTTTTTCCTTTCTTTTCTTACATCTATATCAAGTGTGCATCTTAATGTTGTAATCACTTCCAAGATTTACCTTGTTCAGGACAATATCATTCACGATATCTTCTGTTAGTGAGGATGAAGTCTATTTCTTTAGTTGTTAATCCATTTGGGCTCTTCCATGTTCACATTTTTTCCTTGAAAAAATGTTCATTACTGACAATCCTCTGTTCTGCAAATTCCACAAGTCTTTTGCCTCTTTCATTTCTTTTACCAATTCCAAAATTTGTCTCCCATAATGATAGTGTAGTGGGTTTTCTGATCGTCTAGAACCACAGTCACCAAACTTTCGGACCTCACGGACCACTAAACTCAAAATTTTGAACCCGCGGACCACTGCCATGATTTTTTCCATAAAAGTAACATTCTAAATATGAAATGGTACTTACACTTGTTTTTGAACTCCAAGTTATTTGCAAAAAATTGGATATCATTAATGTTAATATAATTAATAATATGGCCTTATAATGATAAAGTATAATAAATAAACGCAAATATATTCATTATGAAAAATGCAAAAAAACATTTTAAATTTCATTTTATTAAAAAAAGAATTAACAGAACCAATTAATATTAACAATTATCAAATATCGAGTGCACCTCAACATAGAGGTGTATAAAGGATTAATTATAGCAAAATAATCAGCGTGACATTTGTTGCTACAAACAGCTCTCTGTTACTGCAACATGGAGAGCTGTTTGTATTTCTAGCTGACAGCGGTACTTGTTTTTAATTGCCGTAACTGATGAAAATGTTTTTTTCATACATATATGTAGTTGCGAATGGAATTAAAATTTTGATGGCCTTTTCACTCAGCACTCTGTACTCACTTTTTACTGAAAGCCAAAAATGAGATCTTGTTAGGGACGAGTGGAATTTACCTTTGAGACTGTTGTCAGATGATAAATCGATTAGGCTTTCTTTTTCTTTCATGTTCAAATTACTATCCTCTATTTTTGCTGCAAATGGATCTATTATCCACGTATTTCCGTGTCTGGGGTCCTCTTCCTTTGGGTAATAACGACCAAAATAGTCAGTGAGCAACTGTAAGTGCAATCGAACAAGAGTTATTACCTGTTGGTTGACATCCTCCTGTTTCATATAATCATCAAAATTTGGGAACATTTGCAGATCTTCTTCAGCGAACCGCGTTTGCCACAGCAATATCTTCCTTTGAAATGCATCCATTTTGCCTTGCAGTGTGAACTCGTCCATAAGCTGTCCCTGCAAGGATGTGTTCAGCTTGTTTAACAGAGAAAAAATACCTGCCAAGTATGCAAGCTTGGCTAGCCAATCATTATCAGACAAGAGATCATGGAACCTCGAATTATTTTGCTGCTGGAAGAATAACTTGACGTCGTGGCGCAGGTCGAACGATTGAGTTAGTACTTTGCCCCTCGACAGCCATCTTACCTCAGCGTGAAGAAGAACATGAGTATGCTGAGAGCCCATTTCTTTACAAAGTGCCTAAAATATTTGAGAATTGAGTGCTTTGTGGCGAATTTCGTTTACAGTTTTAATTACATCAGAGAGTACTTCATGCAGTTCTGAAGATAATATTTTCACCACAAGTTGCTCACGATGTATAATACAATAAGTAAACAAGATGTCTGGGTGTCCACTGTCTTTCACTTTTGCAACAACTCCCGAATGATGTTGAGTCATGCTTGCGGCACAGTCTGTGCATATCCCAACACTTCTTCCATTCAATACTGTGTTTCAGGAAATAACCATTAAGTTCATTGAAAATTTCATAGCGGTTGTTCCACCCGACAAGATTAGTGAACGGAGGAGTTCTTCCTTTAATTCTCCTTGGCAATCAAACCTCACAAACTGCCTTGTTAGTTGTCCATTGATTCGTCAAGTTGAATTGAATTAAAACGTAGAATTTTTCACAAGTGCAATCACTTGATTTTCAATATCTTCGGCCATGTCTTTAATTCTGCACTTCAGTGTTAGCGGACATAGGAATTCCTTTCAGTTTCTGAACAGCCTGTTTCCCCAAAATCTCTTCACAGGCTTGTAACAAGCAAGGCTTAATTAATTCTTCTCCAATTGTATACGGCTTTTTACATCTCACGATTTGAAGTGCTATCAAATAAGATTTTACTAAGGACTTATCTTCAACAATCATCGTTGCTAATGAACTTTTTTGCTTTTGCAAATTTTCATGCATCCTTTGGAAATATTCATCTGGCTTTTTTAGCTAAATCTGGGTGTTTTTGACAGCAAGTGCGTGCCGAGTTTCAAAGGTTTCATGGCATCATTGGATAAACGCTCAGAACATATAATACAAAGCGGCCATGGATCCAGTTCACTTCCAGGTTGTTGAATAAATCCAAACTTCAAGTAGTCCACATCATATTTTCTTGAAACTTAACTTTTTCTTCTCTCCGCCTCCAGTTCTAATGTCCTTCCTGATGATGATGCCTTGTGGTGGCTGCGGAGGCTCTGATTCATTAATCAACTCATAAAAGCGCCATGTATTACCTAAGAAGTGCAAAATGCTTGCTTGTTTTTTCTCACTCATTGGGGTTATTTTATTTGAATCTAAAACCAAACAAGAAATAAGATAGTTATCAAACTCAAACTCTTTGATGCCATTAAATATCACACTGTGCACAGTTAAAATAAAAATATCACTGGTCACTTGCCTAAGAACTGCAAACCATGCCGTGCCCAGGCTAGGCCATTGATTAGAAATAGCTTTCTATATTTTTTACAATAAAAGCATCGCTAATATCGGATATTGCACTGGGCCTTTTATAAACATGCAACGTAATAAGGCGAAAATTGCAAAAAAAGAATCGGAATATAATGAAACATTTTAATAAACACGAAAATTGCAAATATATTCAGATTACTCTGCGGACCACCAAAATTCTCTCGCGGACCACCGGTGGTCCGCAGACAACTGGTCTAGAAAACTCAATTTCTGTGAACATTTCTTCAACCTCTTCATCATCATGGCTTGATTTTGGTGCATAAATAATTATAACCTTTAGCTTGTACTTCTTAGAAATCCTGAGTAGTAGTCTTGACACCCTTGGTCATGTAGTAGTATACTAAAAATGTAGGTAAAAATATGACTCCATTTGTTTTTCTGTATTTTATCCTCCTCTCACTACCTAATTGTGCTGTATTTTATCCTTCTGGCACTACTTAATATCAGTGTTTTCCAAACACTGATATTAAGTAGTGAGAGGAGGATAAAATACAGCACATTAGGTAGTGAGAGGAGGATAAAATACAGCACATTTTGGTAGTGATAGGTGGATAAAATACAGCAAAACAAATGGAGTCTTATATTTTTACCTACATTTTGTAGTGTACTACTGCATGACAATTTGGACAGCATTTTAAAATAAATGCAAAACTGTTTTTGCCTTCTTTGGTACCATCTGATACACTGTATTATGTTATTAGCATTATTTTTCAGTTGAACAAATTGTATATAAACTTCCAATATCTTTTGCACCTTTTGATTTTTATTATAAGAATACTAATAATCTAAAATTTTATTTTGTATGGCACTATTATTAGCTTAAATTTTGAACAGATTTAAGTGTTTGCAGATGATTAGATGAGCTTGAATTCGATGAGCTCGAAGTGCTAGTCAAGACATCAAAGGCAGATATTGTTTTGATATCAGAGACGTGTCACACAGACATAAGCTGTGCAGAACTCTAATTTGAGGAGTTCAATGTGTACAGAAAGGATAGACAGACAGAAAGGGAGGAAGGGTTATGCTGTTAGTTAAGAAACAAATAAAATCTAACGAAGTGCATCCAATTGATGTTGGTGGACAATGCAATGTTGAGTCTGTTTGGTGTGACATAAGCACTGGGAAAGGAAAAATGGAAGTAGGTGTGTGTTATAGGCCAAAAGAATCTGATGAGTATAATGAGCAATTGTGCAGAGAAATAGTGGGCCAGTAAATCAGATTGTCTTATAATGGGGGATTTTAATTTCCCAGAGATTGACTGGAATTTGGGGGTTGGTCACTCACACACTAGCAAGGTTTTTGTGGATTTATTGGATGATTATTTTCCACAGCAGCATGTTTGGGAGGCAACTAGAGGGAGTAATATTCTTGATCTGATTATCAGTAGTGATTCTTCATGCATTAAGTATCAAGAATCTTATGTATCAAGAATCTGCAGTTAAAGGAGCCACTAGGTGGCAGTGATCACAGTATTCTGAAGTGGGATTTACACAGAGGTAATTACCATCAAGGGTGAAGGGAAAGGTTTTTGCTTTCGTAAAGGTGACTACGGTGGTCTGAGACAGTATTTAAATTCTATGCGGTGGGACCAACTGAAGATGTTACCAACTGCAAATTCTAACTGGGAAGCATTCAAAGAATTAATCTTGGAAGCTACTAGGCTTTTCAAGATATTCATACCAACAAAGAAATATTGTTGGAGATTTAGGCCTAAATGGATGTCGGATGAACTAATTAGACGTGATAGAGAAGTAGTGACAGTGGTAGAGAAGAAAAATGCATAGGATACATAAAAATTAACAAATGACACAGAAGCCTGTGATAGATATAAGTTGGTCCGTAACCAAGTTACAAAGGAGGTTAGGCAGATTAAGAGAAATCTTTGGCAAAGATTTCTTGTAATGTGATGCAAAGAAAAACAGCAAAGAGTTCTTCTCTTATGTAAACTCTAGAAGGAATGGGATGAATCAGTTTGGTCCACTTGATATCGATGGTTCAACTGTTGATGATCCTGCTCAGGTAGCTAACAAACTAAATGAATATTTTGCATCTACATTCACACGTGAGGAGTTATTCAGCGAGGGGAATGCCAGAGGTTATTCAACTCTGGCAGTAAGCTAGATAATCTTGTAATAACTGAGAGTAAAGTGGAGGAGAAATTATTGAAGATAAACATAAGAAAGGCACCTGGGGTGGATGGAATCTATCCAGTTATATTAAAGGAAGTAAGCAAACCCTTAGCCATAATTATGAGAGCTTCCCTGGACTCAGGGGAGATACCCATGGACTGGAGATGTGCAAATGTGACCCCAAGCTACAAAGGAGGATCAATGAGAGACACACAGGTAGTAGTACTAGTAGTAGTAGTGGCATGTGATGCAAGAAAGCAAATGTATGAGCTTATGCAGCATCAGCCAAAAAAAAAAAAAAAAATCACACCATTCCCTCCAAATGCCTGTCCAGTTCCTCCTTAAATTTATTCAACCTATCAACTTCCACAACGACAGATGGAAGTTTGTTCCAGCAATTAACCACCCCCTGGCTAAAGGCAAATTTCCGCACATCTATTCTACATCTGTCTTTTCTTAATTTGAATTTATGCCCCCTTAGGTTCGTAATCTGAACAAGTGGAAGGATCCCATCAGAATTCAGCGTGCTCAACCCATTCAAGGCCTTATACACCTCAATCAGATCACCGCGCAGATGCCTAGTCTCCAGCCACTGCAATTTGCAGAACTTAAGCCTCTCTTGGTAAGAGGATCCCTTCATTCCCCTCACCAATCTTGTTGCCCTTCTCTGTACACGCTCAAGTAAATCTACATCCTTCCTGAAATGAGGCCTCCAGATCTGTACGCAGTATTCAAGGCGTGGCCTGACCATTGCCTTATACAGAGGGATAATCACCTCCTTTTCCCTGCTAGCAAAATTCCTATATATCATTGACAAAACCCCATGACCTGCCCTGGCACCCTGTCTGCATTGCTCAGAGAACTTCATATCTGACTGCACAATTACTCCCATGTCTTTTTCATTTTCTACCACCTTAAGTGTAGTACCACATAGTTGGTACGTTTCTCGGGTTACTTCTACCCATATGCAGTACTTTGCATTTGTCAAGGTTAAACTTCAGTTGCCACTTCTTAGCCCATGTGCCCAAATTATCTAGATCCTCTTGCAGTAGCACACTGCCATTACTGTCATTAACAACCCTGCCAACCTTTGTATCATCTGCAAACTTCGACATTAAGCCTGATATACCTTCATCAATATCATTGATAAATATACAAAACAACAGTGGACCTAACACCGAACCCTGTGGGACTCCACTAATAACATTAGTCCAAGAAGAGCAGCACCCATTGATTACCACCCTCTGTCTTCTCGCACTTAACCATCCTTTTATCCATTGTAGCAACTTACCCTTAATACCATTCTGCTCCAATTTGTACAATAGTCTTCCATGCGCAACAGTGTCAAAAGCTTTCCTGAAATCCAAATATATGATATCAAAATTATTTTTTGAATCCAGTTCCTTTGTAACCACATCATAATATCCTATCAAATTTGTCAGACAAGACTTTCCCTTAACAAACCCATGCTGTGTCTGAATTATTGCTGCAGTCTTGTCTAGATGATCCTTCAATGCATCTTTAACCAGCGACTCCATTATTTTACCCGTAACATAAGTTAAACTAACTGGTCTGTAATTACTTGTGTCACCCTTTGAACCCCTTTGTGAATTGGAGATACATTTGCACATCTCCAGTCCATGGGAACCTCCCCTGAGTCCAAGGATGCTCTCATAATTATGGCTAAGGGTTTGCTTAGTTGCTTTGCCGCCTCCTTTAATATAAGTGGATAGATCCCATCCACCCCAGGTGCTTTTCTTAAGTTTAACTTCAACAATTTCTCTTCCACTTTGCTCTCAGTTATTACAAGATCATTAAGCACCCTGCTACAATTTGATAACCTTCTGCCATTTTCAAACCTTAATAATTCCTCACGTGTGAATGTAGATGCAAAATACTCATTCAGTTTGTTTGCTATCTGAGCAGGATCATGAATAGTCGAACCATCGACGTCAAGTGGACCAATCAAATTCATTCCCTTCCTTTTAGAGTTTATATAAGTAAAGAAATCCTTGCTGTTTTTCTTAGCATCTTTTGCCAAGGATTTCTCGTAATCTGCCTTCGCCTGCCAAACGTCCTTTGTCACCTGATTACAGATTAACTTATATCTGCCATAGGCTTCTGAGTCGCTTGATAATTTATATGCATCCCATGCATTTTTCTTCTCTGTTAAGAGTCTCATTAGTTCATTTGACAACAATTTAGGCCTAAACCTTGAACAATATTTCTTAATAGGTATGAAACTTTTAGTAGCTTCCACAATTAATTCCTTGAATGCTTCCCACTTAGAATTTACTGTTGGTAACATCGTCAGTTGATCCCACTGTACAGAATTTAAAAACTGTCGGAGACCACTGTACTCGCCTTTACGGAAGCAAAAACCCTTTCCTTTACCCCTGATGGTAATTAAATCTTTAAGTAAATCCCACGTCAGTACACTGTGATCACTGCCACCTAGTGGTTCTTTTATCTGCAAATTCCTAATACATGAATGATCACTGCTGATAACCAGATCAAGAGTATTACTTTCTCTGGTTGCCTCTCGAACATGCTGCTGCAGAAAACAATCATCCAATAAATCCACAAAAGTCTGACTAGCGTGTGAGTGCCCAACCCACAAGTTCCAGTCAATATCTGGGATGTTAAAATCCCCCATTATAAGACATTCCGATTTACTAGCCCACTCTATTTCTCTGTACAATTGTTCATTGTACTCATTCGAGTCATTAGGCCTATAACACACTCCTACTCTTATTTTTGCTTTCGCATTGCTTATGTGACACCAAACTGACTCAACAGTGCACTGTTCATCTGTATCAACTGGATGCACTTCTTTTGATTTTGTTTTTCTTTATTAACAGCATAACACCTCCTCTCTTCGTATCCTTTCTGTACACATTGTACTCCCCAAATTCCAGTTCGGCATTCCTTATATCTGTGTGACACCACGTCTCTGATATCCCAACAATATCTGCCTTTGATGTCTTGACCAACACTTCAAATTCATCAAATTTATTTACTATACTTCTAGCATTGGTATACATGCACCTATTCCTATTCCCAGCCACTCTAACACATCCCATATACCCACCTGTTTCACGATGACTGACATCTGTCCCTGAAACCCCCAACACCCCTCGCTCCAGGTCGCTACTTATTCTAATAGAAGTTGTGCAAGAATCACCTTCACCTCTGCCTACAGCTACTGTTAAACTATTAGTCCTTGTATCTCCCCAAGCTATCAGTTTTCCGACCCACCTAGCACTGCCTCGATAGCATCAGCAAATATTCTTGCACCCTTTCTATTTAAGTGTATCCCATCCCTGTAGAAGCAGTCTGTCCTGTTAACAAGTACAGTCCAGGCTGAAAAAAATTCTACCCCTTAAGCCTTGCACAATCTTTCCAGGCCCGAATTGATCGACAAGGCTCTCATCATATACTCCCTTCTATCGTGTCTGGGCAGAATTGCAGACACTTTCAAATTCAACCCTAATTCATGGCTTTTTTTCATCAGTGACCTGTACTTGTTAAGTAATTGTGCCGGTCTCCTACTCTTAATATCATTAGTGCCAACGTGTACAACTATATCACCTTTTGTGCCCTTAAAAGATGATATCTGCTCTACAACATCATCAACCTTTGCCCCTGGCAGACATACCCTGGTCCTGTTCCATCTATCCTTTCTGCAAAGGATGTTTCCCGTTTCCCTGACAATAGTCACCAACAACTACTAGTTCCTTTGGGACCAGTGCAATCTGCCTTGGGGGTTGCCGCTGTGTTGAGTGATGACGAAGTGCAAGCTCTGGCGTTGATTTGGCCAGCTGAGAGCCTGATGGGCCCCTCAATTTAGATCTTTCGAGGGCATCCACCCTGTCCTTCAAACTCTCATATAGGCCCATAACAACGCTGAGTTGTCGCCTAATTTCCTTACACTCCTTACATCGCGCACACACACAAAGACATCCCCCATGGCAATATCATGTTCCGTTCCAAATAGTTCGGCAAACATTTCAGAAGTTGCACATTTTTTTAGGCTGTGACGCGTTGGAGAATCGCCCCCCTCAGTTCTCCCCCGAGTCACAGCACTCCTGCCACTTTGTGCCCGTTGCTTTGCTGCTCTTGTTTGGGGCATGATATTTTAAATTAATAAGATCGATAAATTAAATGTCAATACTACCCTATCTAATAGAAACAGTGAAGCGTATTACTGTTTCTATAATTATACGCTAGAGCTACCTAGCTATCTCAATTAAAAATTTGAATTCCCTATCACTATATACAAAAACAATGCCTGCAATATTACAGGTAATTACAGACCTGTTAGTTTAACTTCTGTTCCAGGGAAATTAATGGAGGCACTGGTTAAAGAAGCATTGCAGGATCATCTAGACAAGACTTCAGTTATAGCTCGGACACAGCATGGGTTTGTTAAGGAGAAATCTTGTCTGACAAATTTGATTGGATACTATGATGTAGTCACAAAGGAACTTGATGCAAAGAATAACTTTGATATCATATATTTGGATCTTAGAAAGGCCTTTGATGCTGTTACACACGGAAGACTGCTGCACAAATTGGAGCAGTGTGGCATTGGAGGCAAATTGCTGCTATGGATAAAGGGATGGTTGAGTGGGAGAAGACAGAGTGGTAATCAATGGATACTGCTCTTTGTGGACTAATGTTATTAGTGCAGTCCCTCAGGGTTCAGTGTTGGGTCCATTGTTGTTTTCTGTATTTATAAATGATATTGATGATATATCAGGCTTAATGTCCAAGTTTGCAGCCAATACGAAGGTTGGCAGGGTTGTTAATGACAATAATAGCAGTGTACACTGCTGCAACAGGATCTAGAAAAGTTGAGCAGATGGGCTGAGAGGTGACAAATGAAGTTTAACATTGACAAATGTAAAGTACCACATATGGGAAGCAGTAATCCCAGAGTACCATATCAACTCTCTGGTACCACACTGACAGTGGTAGAGAAAGAAAAGGACCTGGGGGTAATTGTGGAGACAGATATTAAGTTTTCTGAGCAGTGCAGACGGTCCACAAGAGTAGCTCATGGTGTCAGGCCACTCCTTGAGTACTGTATACAGGTCTGGTTTTAAGAATGTTGTAGAGCTGTTGGAACGAGTACAGAGAAGGGCAACAAGATTAGTGAACAGAACAAAAGGTTGCTCTTACGAAGAAAGGCTGAAGTTTTGCAAATTACAGTGTCTGAAGACTAGGTACCTGCAAGGTGATCTGATTGAGGTGTATAAAGCCTTGAATGGTTTGAGCATGCTCAATGCTGATGGGATTCTTCCTCTTGCTCAGAACAATCGCCTGAGAGAGCCTAAATTCAAATTGAGGAAAGACGTTTGTAGGATAGATGTGTGGAAGTTTGCCTTTAGCCAGTGGCTGGTTGATTGGTGGATCAGACTTCCATCTGTCATTGTAGAATTTGATAGCTTAAATTGATTCAAGGCAGAACTTGACAAACATTTGGAGTGGGGGGATGGGTGAAATAAGGGTGTTTTTTTTTTTTTTTTTTGGCTGATGCTATAAAAGCTTGCTTTCTTGCATCATGTGCTAATGCTAATTAGTGGTCTGTAGAGCATATGTTAAACACTGATAGAAAGTAGCTGGAGTCTAAAACAATTGGAAAGTGGCACAGAAATCTAACATAAATTTTTTCTCTTTGATGTGTGTGATATTATTTCAGTATTTAAAAATATATATTTAAAAAATATTTTTTGTTTTTTAGGTTGTGAAGTGACTGCTTTTGTTCGTGATCCCTCTAAACTGCCAGAAAGTTTGAAAGTGCAGCATATCATACAGGGTGATGTATTAAATATGAATGATGTTCATAAAGCACTTTTTGGACAAGATGGAGTAATAATAGCACTGGGAACTCGTAATGATTTAAGTGAGTAAAAGCATGATTGTCATTGCATTATTAATATAAAGAATTGAGAGATTTAATGTTCATAACAGTGTTTTGGCTTAACCCCCCCATCCCCCCCCAGTAGTAGCACAAACACCAATGGCTGTTGGGACCTGTGGTACTCAGTTCCATATATGATTTGAGAAGACAAATACTTGCTGATATCGGACCTGAATTTCTGTAGCCTTCGATTTTATAAAGAACAGAAGTAAAAAGGATATGTGAGGAATAAGAAAAGTGGGAGTGAAGTTTTAACTGTGAATTTAGGTTTTTTTTGTTTTTTTTTATGAAAATCTCAAACGCTAGAAGTATTAGAACCTATAGTACTACAGTAATACCCCGAAGTTACGCGATAGGTGGGTCCGACGAAAATCGCTTAAGTCAAATTCGCGTAAGTCGGGGTTCAACTTTGCATATAAATACATATAAATTTTGTTTAATTGGGACCAAAGACTAACAAAAACACTAGTTTAAAAGAAAAATATTTAATAAAATTGCAGTTATTTATACATATTAATACAAATTATGTATTAAAAAAATAAATGAGTTACGTAAAAAAGTTATTTCGATGTCGATGGCTTCATAAAATCTAACAAATTCGTCTGACGACACAGCGCCTTTTTTTCACGCAGAATTTCTTCGTAGCAAGCTAATAATTTTTTATTCCTTGCTTTGTAGCTATAATGCGTTCTTCGTTGGAGTCTGTTTTCTAAAATTTTTAAGCCCTTTTCAATTGAGCTGAGACCTTCTGTCAAGCTTGCAATTGTCTATGCTCTTCTGGTGGAACTGGGTCTGAAGTGTCGGATAATTCAGTGATGTTTTTCTCACGCATCTCTGAGCTCATTCATTGTTTAAAATAAAAATATTTAATAAAATTGCAGTTATTTATACAGTTGGTTATACAATTGCAGTTGGATTCACTATGTGAATCCAACAGCTCGTTGACATCATCACCATTGACTTCCAAATCTAATTGCCTGGCAAGATTAACAACTTCTATCATATAAACGACATGATCAGTTTATGGCATTGTTTTCGTCTCGTTTTTGAAAAAAAATGGACAAAGTTTCTTCCAGACACCATTCAATGTTTTTTTGTGAATTTCATCCCTGGATTCTTACGGCATCTAAAACATTGAATTGTTTCCAAAAGTCTTTAACAGATATCTCACTATTTTGTCTCATAGCTTCATTCAGACGTGCAAACGAACGCCTAGTGTATTAGGCCTTGAATGTTTTGATGACTCCCTGGTCCATCGGTTGAAGCAAGCCTGTTGTGTTTGGAGGCAAAAACACAACTTTCACACATCGGTCGAAATTAATTAGGGTGGCAGGAGGATGACCAGGTGCATTGTTAATAAGAAGGATCAATTTAAATGGAATCTGTTTAGACTTGCAATAACGTTAGACTTCTGGTATAAAGTGGTGACCAAACCAGTCCTCAAAAACGGAAGCTGTCATCCAAGCTTTATGATTTGACTTCCAAATCACTGGTAAGCTAATTTTAGATATATATATTTTTAAAACTCTTGGGTTTTCAGAGCGATAAATTAAAAGAGGTTTTAACTTGCAGTCACCAGCGCCATTCCCGCCGACCATCATTGTCAATCAGTCTTTGGAAACCTTAAAGCCTGGAAAGTTTTTTTTTTTTTTTTTTTTATTCGTGAAAATGATGTAATTTCCGACAAAAGTTGAGCACGAATTCGAACGCACACATATAAATATGACAGTTTATATTTTATGCAGCAGCAAAGTTGAATTTTGTTCATCTTTCGCTCTCACTCTCCGCCGTCGCACCGTATATCGATAGCATATGAAAAACGACCTTGAAGATAGTGGGCGGCAGTGTTGCCAAACGAAAAAATCAAGAACCGCGTAACTCAGAGTTCGCATAAGTTGGGGTATTACTGTACTTAGTACCATGCTTGGGTTGGAGGTTGAGAAGATGAAAGAAGATATTTGTTGACATTAGACTTGAACTTCTATTGACTAATTTTCAAGAAATACATATGAAGGAAGGTCGTTCCAGAGAATGGCAGATGAATGAATTAACTATGAAGATGAAAAGTTTGTTCTGCGAGTTTGAAGTTGGTCGGTAAATGAATGTTGGCTGGTGGCAGCATGTGTTTGGACTCTTCTGAAAGAGAGTGGGAATTATAGAAGCCAATCCAGAAGAACAGTTCCCATGGAAGTATCTGTAGAAAATGCATGCAGCAGAAATAGAACATCTATGAGACAGTGAGTGGAGAAACTCTATTAGAGAGGAGTCATTAATTTACCTAACTGCCCTCTTCTGAATGGAATCTAGAAGCCTGGGAGAGTTTTGGGAACACCACCCCAGACGTTGGAACAATATTCCATGGTAGGGTGGATTTGCAATCTGTACAGAGTGAACAGCTGTTAGGAAGAAAAGTAATGTCGAGAGCGAAAGAGAAAACCAAGTTTTTTAGATGCAGAGGAAGCAATATTTGTAATGTGCTTGTGCTAAGAGAGATAAGAAGTCAGGGTAATCCCCAAAAGAGATATATCATTTTGCCTAGAAATTGGAGTGTAACCAAAGATAAGCACAGGAGCAGAAGAATCCTTTTTTGCGAGATATAAGACAAGACTGAGTTTTAGAAGGAATGAAATCAATAAGTTTTCTTTGCCTCACAGGATATTGGCATTTAAGGAATTGGTAGTGGATATTCGAGAAGTTGAAGCTGATTGAGCAGGGCAAAGTTTCTCAAAATGGAAAGTGGAATGCAATGTGCTATCATCGGCAAAACTATGGATAGGATTTCCAGTCAATGGAAGAAGGTCATTAATATGCAAGAGGAAAAGAGTGGGGGAAAGAACTGAACCTGGGTGGGGACAGCAGCATTAGTGGAGAAGTTAGAAGACAGAGAGCCATCTACTATCACCCTCAGTGGGCAATCAGAGAGAAAACTGGATAACCAATTACAAAAAACAGTTGGCAAACCATAAGATGGAAGCTTGTTTAGAAGATCCTTATGCCAAACACAATCGAAAGCCTTTGAGATGTCAAGAACAACTGCTTGTGTTTCACCGAACTTTTCCATTCAATTTGTCCGTAAATGCGTAATATAAGCCAGAATATCAACAGTGGATCGACACTGATGGAATCCATACTGGCGATCGTTGATTAGACGGACGGTTTCTAGGTAGTTTGTGGAAGAGGTTGACTAGGTGATGTATGTATCCTTGGTGCACTATGGCCATAGATGCTAATGTGCCTAATAAATCCTTAAACAAATAAGCATGTATCCCAGTGGTTTGGAAAAAAAGGGGTGGTGTCCGATGTCACTTCAGAATAGTAGCAATGGAAATATCCATGAAAAAGGCATGAGGAAAACTGAAAGGGTTTCCTGAGAGAGAGAGAGAGATCATTAATTAACTGACTCCCCTCTTTGGATTTATATAGAATTTAAGAGGTTCTGGGATTATCTATTTTGGATTTGTTCGGAGTTAGCAACTCCGAACAAATCCAAACTGATTACACAAATTAATACTGAGAATGAAAGAGTCACTTTTTTTTTTTTTTTTAATATGGAGATAGCAAAATTTGTGATATGATTATTCCAATACAGATTGTTACATCTGAGTTATCTCCAGTAAAGATATACATTCTTATCTACAAATCTGAGTACTGCAGACAAGCATGGGACTAACATTCTGTTTTGCAAGAAATAGAACACAACTGGGTTTTAGGATTGGAGTTAAGCAAGTGGGTTTTCTCACTGGAACATTAACTGGAGATAAGCATTTAAGAAGTCATGGTGGATTTTCAAGAAGTTGTAAATGTGCAGAGCAAGGTTTGTTAGAAGTAGAATTTAGTGTGCTAACTTAAGTAAAGCTATTGATAGCACTTTTTATTAGTGGAATAAGGCCATGAAGACATTTAGTTTTCATTAATCTACTTGGAGGGGGGAGGTTTTTTTTTTTTTTCCCTTCAATTGACTTAGAACTTAGTTTTTCTCTTACAAAAAAAAAAAAAAATAAATTTTCTGTTTATACTCCGGCATGACAACCAAGTCAGTAGAGTTTACAATAAATCGTCAGTACAAATATTTATCGTATTTAGTAGTGACGGGCTTGAACCCTGGTCCAATCAAGGAACGTGTGCTATGCACTCTCGCTCCTGACCACAACTAGTCAAGCTTAAAAGTGATGTAAATTTATATGTATGTTATAATTGTAGCTGTTGTTATTTTTATTTGTCTATAAATGAAAGGAAAAGGAATATATATTTTATTGTTAGAAAGTAAAACTGTAATTTAGAAAATTAGGTGTGTGGAAAATGTTCTTAGTGGGATTACTTAAATTTTTGTGTTATGAAAAAAATGTAGAGGAAGTCCACATACACCTAATATTATTATTAGGTTAAACAATTCACCTAACCAATTAGGTGAATTGTTTAACCATTAATTAATTTTTGATCTCTGTAGCAGCAATACAGTGTAATATTTTATTTTTTTCAAATAAAAGTGTGTATTTTTATTCATTACTACAATTGTGATGTCACAATCTAAAGATGTTTTCAATGCCTGCCAGATTATGTACCTAGTACATAAATTTTTTTTTTTGAGATCATTAAAAAAGAAAATACTAATGTTCATGTACCTTTACTGAATGAAAGTCTTGTTAACTCTAGCTCCATGCTGAGTAATTATACAAGAGAGAGAGTGAGTGAGTGAGTGCGTGCGTGAGTGCAAACATGACAATATTCGTGAGAATGGAGAAGTGAAAATATGAAGTTAAAGTGCAGTATTAGAGTTTAAAGGGCTGATTTATTTTACCAATAATGTTATTGAAGTATCTTAATGATAAACACTGGTTTCTATTTTAAGAAAAGTTCTCTGATATTTTACTGCTGATAAGTGATCTGAACTACATTTTAAATGGAAATTTTGGAAGTTACTTGAAAGTTGCCCTTGCCCCATCACATTAGAATTTTAATCAAAAAATAAATATATATATATTGGAGGATGTGCTTCTGGTTTATTTTGTATGTTTACAGATTTATAAATAGGTTACTTTTATATAAGAATACTCAAAAATATATGTAGAAGCAGAAATATGAAAGACCATGTCTCTAACAAGCATAGATGGCTGCAAACTGGGTTTCCTATACACTAGACTGGGCTAAACTGCCAGCTAGTTTCAGTGGCTGTTTGTCTTTTTAGCGTTCAGTAGGCAGCTATCATATTGACATTCCTTCTCTCTTTGTACGTTTTTCATTCCTAGATGCATGGGGTCAAGTCAACCCTGTCAGGGTTAAATCGACCCTGTTCATCTAATTCAGGGTTAAATTAACAGTTACTAACCTAAACTGGTGAATCTATTTCATCCTTAGTTTCAGTCCCAGTAGCAGGGATATTAAGCACTTGATTGAGTACAAGAGATTGAGCTTTGATAGTAAAATGCTATTCTTCTCATCTGATTCAATTTGTTTATGCCTTCTGAATATTTTGTGGATATTCACTACTATCTAGAAAAATTCATTAAAATATGCCTATCAAAGAACACATTATTGATAAGTGCAGCATTTGTGTAACAGTAATCCTAGAATAACATACCATTTCAGTAGCATGAAACTCAATCAATAAAGAAAAAGAGCTAGAAGTAATTTTACGGTCTGAACTGAAACTGCAAACAGGCTACTAGAACAGCTCAAGCAGTTCTGTCAGTGATTATACAGGAACTTAGCTAGCAATGGTAATAATCTCATTATATAAGGCAATAGTTAGGTTGCATAAAGGTTTGGGAACCTCATTTTATAAGACAATGGTGAGGCTGCACCTGGAATACTTTATCCAAGCATGGCAACTACACCTGAAAAAAAAAAAAAACAACTTGAGCTTCTTTAAAAGATTCAGACAGGCAAAATGCTTGGTGATATTGGCAATGGGTACCCATATGTTTAAAAACTTGAGATATGTGGACTGTAGAGCATGGTGATTTTAGATACCTTAGAGCAGTGCTTCTAAACTGATTTAATGTTGACACACTATATTATGTGCAAGGGGCTTAGAGGGGAACAGGTATTCTGTGTGTTATCAGACACTCAGCCTAAAACACTGATGGATCCAAATCTCTCTATTACAGAAGATTTAGGAGAAGTCCGGTTGGCCTGCCTCCCTAAAATCCACTCGTGCACACCTTCTCGATGGTAAGCCCTGTTACGTCACTTAGGTGGCAACGAACGTGTAGAGTGGTTCTCTTCAAGACGCCTGGTCAGTGTGAAGAGGAAAAGACCAAACCCTCCAGCATATGACAGCATGACGAAACAAATGGCCCTCAGTCCCCAGCAGCTTTCACTCTCCCTCTTACGGCAGCAAGAGGATCTCGCTGCAGATCCTTAGCAGAGGGTGCTAAGAATCTCTGGATACGACCAGGCTGCCATGCACGGAAACTGAACCTGGCCTGTTATAACGTAAGATCACTCATCGGTGAAGACAGGATATTAGAGCTGGAAAAGGAATTAGAAAATGTGAATTGGAATATCATTGGTTTGGCTGAAACAAGAAGAAAAAATGAATCACTTCTAAGTTTATCAAGTGGAAATCTGCTGTACACAATGGAAATAGTGGAAGGAGTGAAGGTGGAGTTGGGTTTCTGGTCCATAAAGATTTTAAAAACAATATTTTGCAATTCTAAAATACATCACCAAGGGTGTCAAGACTAATACTCAAGATTTCTAAGAGGTACAAGCTAAAGATTATAATGATTTATGCACCAACATCGAGCCATGATGATGAAGAGGTTGAAGAAATGTACACAGAAATTGAGTCTTCTAGATGAGCAGAAAATCCACTACACTATTATTATGGGAGACTTCAATGCTAAGGTTGGAAAAAGACAAAACAGCGCAGAAAGGGGAACTATAGGAAATTTTGGAATTGGTGAAAGAAATAAAAGAGGTGAAAGACTTGGGGAATTTGCAGAATCTCAAGGACTGTCAGTAATGAACACTTTTTTCAAGAAAAGGGTGAACAGAAAGTGGACATGGAAGAGTCCAAATGGATTAACTACTAATGAAATCGACTTCATCCTCACTAACAGAAGATATATTGTGAATGATGTTACCGTCCTGAATAAGGTAAATGTTGGAAGTGATCACAGAATGGTAAGAAGTACACTTGATATAGATGTAGGAAAGGAAGGGAAAAAACTGACTCGAGTAAATAATACAAAGGTCTTTGAGATAACAGAAGAGGAAAAAAGCAGTATGTACTGGAACTTAAGAACAAGTATGAGCTTCTGCAGACTGCTGAGGACCAAGATATCGACGAGGAATATTACAACTTTTTGAAAGTGATAAAGCCCAAGAAACCTATAGGGAAAAAGAAATCCAAAGAAGAAAAAATTATCCAAGAAACACTTGTCATGATGAACCGAAGACGACAAATGAAAAGCAAGAAAAACACTGACAGGGAGAAAATTGAGTATACTGAGTTATGCAAAGCCATTAGAAAGAGACTCAGAGAGGACATAAGATTTAACACAAGAAAAGTAGAACAAGCATTAAGGGAAAACAAAGGATTTAAATCAGTAGCCATGAGCAGTAATACAGAGAAAGACAAATGATATTGAAACTGAAGAATAGCAATGGTGTACTTATAAACAGCAGAGAAGGCATAATTCAAATAGCAGAAAACTACTATAGAGAATTATACAAGGAGCAGGGGAATGATGCCAGCAGTGGGGAAGATGGATTGCAAAGTGGCAACACATACGACATACCCGATATTCTTCCTGATGAGGTAGAACATGCATTGAAGAAAATGAAGAATCAGAAAGCCCCAGGGGAAGATTAAGTTACTGTAGAGTTGTTAAAATTGGGAGGAAGAGACATAACACAAAAACTGGCAAGGCTCTTCACAAAGTGCATTAGAAAAGGTGTGACACCTAAGCAGTGGAATAACGCAATCATAGTTTTGCTGCATAAGAAAGGATATAAATCATAAATTGGAAATTATAGACCAATTAGCTTGTTATCCCACATCTACAAGTTGTTCACAAGTGTCATTACTAACAGATTAGAAAGAATACTTGATGAGAATCAACCGAAAGAGCAAGCTGGCTTTAGGACAGGATTCTCAACTATGGATCACCTTCATGTAATATCACAGCTAATGGAGAAAGAAATGAATATAAAACACCATTATGCCTGGCATTTGTGGATTATGAAAAGGCATTTGACTCCATACAGCATAAGGCAATGTTTCGGGCACTGGAAAGACAAGGCATTGATATCCCATATATTATGATTTTGAAGAAAATATATCAGAGTGCTACCTCCCTTTATTAGACTAGACAAAGACGGTAAGAAATTTAAAATTGAGAAAGGAGTTCGACAAGGGGAGACAATATCTCCGAAGCTGTTTATTGCTGCCCTTGAGGAAGCTTTCAGAAGATTAGACTGGTCGCAGAAAGGAGTCAATGTGAATGGAGAGTACCTAAACCATTTACGATTTGCAGATGACATTGTGGTCATAAGCCACGATCCCAAAGAATCAGAGGAAAATCTTAATCAGTTATGCACAGCTAATAAGGATTTTGGATTAAAGATGAATATGGCTAAAACAAAAGTAATGATGAACAAGTATGCCACAGAAAGGGAAATAATGATTGAAGGAGCAGTAATTGAAAAGGTGGAGTCATATACTTATCTGGGACAAGTTATTAGCTGTAATAATGATAAATGGCTGGAAGTCAAGAGAAGAATAAATTTTGGATGGATAGCATTCAGGAAATATAGTCACATACTGAAGAGCAATATCCCAGTTTGTCTGAAACGTAAAATAATGAACCAATGTATACTCCCCACCATGACTTATGGAAGTGAAACTTGGGCACTCACCAAAAGAATGGAAGAGAAGCTGAGAACTACACAGCGAAGAATGGAACGAATTATATTGGGAATCAGACTGTTAGATAAGAAGAGAAACACATGGATTAGGCAGCAAACTCCAGTAAAGGACATTGTTATCAAAACTAAAGAACTAAAATGGTCTTGGGCAGGACACATAGCTCAAAGACATGATGACAGATGGACTAAGAAAATAACAGAATGGTATCCAAGAGGAGCTAGAAGAAAACCTGGAAGACAAATGTGGAGATGGATAGATGAAATTCATGAGTTTGTGGGTTGTAAATGGATGGCCTTATGCTCAAAACAGAAGGAACTGGAAAGTTGCTGGAGAGGCCTTCATCCTGCAGTGGATTGAAAATGGCTGATGATGATTATGTGCAAAACTAATCTGACACTGAAATCATATTTTTTAATAAATAGATACTGTATCCCTCTTTTTCCTCGTCTTTCAGTTGATACTGAATGCAGTAGTCCACAACTTCCTTTGTTTTGATTCACAAACATGTAGATGAGAGGGAGAGCAATACTACACACAAGTTTAACCAAAGCTATCTGAAACTAATTACATTTATTATTATCTTTCAAAAAGAATGTATCCAGAGCTCGTCAGCCATGAAGAAATGATGCATGTGAAACCTATAAAGTTGAGAAGTCAAAATTTTTATTTATTACTTATTAATCATATTTTAATTAATCAGTTACATTTGTATATGCAGTGAAAGGAAATTAAGTGAAGAAATGCTAATATGATGCCAAAATTTAGCAGCAACCTTTAGGACAACAGACAACACCCACTTTGAAAATTTCTGCCTTAAAGGGGACCTGATTAAGGTCTGTAAAGCTCTGAGAAGGATAATAGAATGGATGCATATAAATTTTTGTAATCATAAATGGTAGAACTAGATGAACCATAAATTTAGATTTAGGAAAATCTTAGTGTACTGTATTGTCAAAAATTCTACTTTAGCTAGTGAGTTATTAATTTCGGGAATAAGTTATTGCCACGGGTCAGGATCCTTGTATGCCTTTGACACTTCTGTGTTGTAGGCTATTTGGTGGATGCTTTTGTTTTATGGGTGTATTGATTTTTGTGGATAAATGGTGGTGATCAAAATTTATGTACCCAAGAAGAGCTGGCATCTTTGTTAATTTTTTTATTATACAAAAAAAAAAATTTTTTTTTTTTTTCATAAGTCCCATGCCTATTAGAATATATGGCCCTGATATTGGAAAGAATGGAACACTTTTTTTTTTTTTTTTTTTTTTTTTGCGGCTAAAGCTTCAAAATAAGGTGGTTAAAGGACATAGTTATGTATCATTAGCATTAGTAGAGGCATACGATGCAAGAAAGAAAGCTTAGCAGCATCAGCCAAAAAAAAAAAAAAAAAAACCTTCCCATTTCACCCCTCCATTTGTTCCAAATGCCTGTGCAGCTCAACCTTAAATTTATTTAGGCTATCAGCTTCCACAACAAAAGATGAAAGTCTGTTCCACCATTAACTACCTGAAGGCAAATTTCTGCACATCTGTTCTACAACTGTCTTTCCTCAATTTGAATCTATGCCCCTCAAGTTTTTAATCTGAGCAAGAGGAAGAATCTGATCAGCATTCAGCTTGCTCATCCCATTCAAGGCCTTATACACCTCAATCAGATCACCTCGCAGGTGCCTACTCTTCAGGCACTGCGATATGCAGAACTTAAGCCTTTCTTGGTAAGAGCACCCCTTTATTCCCCTCACCAATCTTTTTGCCCTTCTTTGGACTCGTTCTAGCAACTCTACATCCTTCCTAAAATGAGGCCTCCAGACCTATACACAGAACTCAACGTGTGGCCTGGCCATTCCTTGTATAACGGGATAATCACCTCCCTGTCCCTGCTAGCAGAATTCCTATATATCAGACAAAACTCTGTGACCTGCCCTAGCTGCCTGTCTGCACTGCTCAGAAAACTTCATATTTGACTGCACAATTACCCCTTCCCAGGTCTCTTTCACTTTCAACTTCCCTGAGTGTAGTACCACATAGTTGGTACATTTCTCTTGGGTTATTGCTACTCATATGCAGTACTTTGCATTTGTCAATGTTAAACTTCAGTTGCTACTTAGTCCATTTGCCCAACTTATCTAGATCCAGCTGGATTAGCATACTGTCTTTACTGTCGTTAACAACCCTTCCAACCTTTGTATCATCTGCAAACTTGGACATTAAACCTGATATACACTCATCAATATCATTGATAAATATACAAAACAACAATGGGCACAACACCGAACCCTGGGGAACTCCGCAAAGAGCAGTATCCATTGATTACCACTCTCTGTAGTCTCCTACTCAACCATCCCTTTGTCCATTGTAGCAACTTACCCTTAATGCCATACCTCTCCAATTTGTACAGCAGTCTTCCATGTGCAACAGTATCAAAAGCTTATCCAAGTATAAGATATCAAAATTATTTTTGCATTCAGTTCCTTTGTGACCACATCATATTATCCTATCAAATTGGTAGACAAGACCTCCCTTTAACAAACCCATGCTGTGTCTTAACTATTACTGCAGTCTTTTCTATCTTGTCCAGATGATCCTGCAATGCTTCTTTAACCAGTGATTCCATTATTTTCCCCAGAACACAAGTTAAATTAATAGGTCTATAGTTATTTGTGTCACCTTTTGAACCCCCTTTGTGAATTGTTGATACATTTGCACACCTCCAGTCCATGGGGACCTCCCCCTGAGTCCAAGGAAGCTCTCATAATTATGGCTAAGGGTTTTCTTACTTCCTTAGTTGCCTCCCTTAATATAACTGGATAAATCCTGTCTACCCCAGGTGCCTTTTTTATGTTTAACTTTAACAATTTCTCTTCCAATTTGCTCTCAGTTATTACAAAATCACTTAGCTCCATGTTAGATTTTGATAAAATTCTGACATTCCCCTCATTGAATAACTCTTCATGTGTACATGTAGATGCAAAATACTCATTCAGTTTATCAGCTACCTGAGCATGATCATCAATAGGCAACCCATCTATTAAGTGATCCAATCTGATTCATCCCTTTCCTTCTAGAGTTTACATAAATAAAGAATTCTTTGCGTCTTTTGCCAATGATTTCTCGTAATCTACCTTCACCTGCCTAACCTCCTTTGTGACTTGATACATACTAGTTTATACCTGCCTTAGCTTTCTGTGTTACCTGATAATTTATATGCATCCCATACATTTTCCTTCTCTGCCACGAGCCTCATTAATTCATCTGACATCCATTTAGGCCTAAACCTTAAACAGTGTTTCTTAGTTGGAACGAAAAGCCTAGTAGCCTCCAAAATTAAGTCCCTGAAGGCTTCCCATTTAGAATTCAACGTTGGTAACATCAATTGATCCCACTGTACAGAATTTAAAAACCGTCTGGTCTGAGACAGTTTTTAAATCTGTAGTCACCTTTACGAAAGCAAAAGCCCTTCCCGTTAACTTTGATGGTATTTAGCATTAGTAGAGGCATTTGATGCAAGAAAGCAAGCTTATGCAGCATCAGCCAAAAAAAAAAAAAATAAAAACGACTTCCACTTCACCCCTCTGTTCGTTCAAAATACCTGTCCAGCTGAGCCTTAAACTTATTTAGGCTATCAACTTCCACGACAAGGGATGGAAGTCTGTTCCACCAACCAACCACTCGCTGGCTAAAGGCAAATTTCCGCACGTCTATCCTATATCTGTCTTTCCTCAATTTGAATTTATGCCCTCTCAGGTGAATATTCTGAACGAGAGGAAGAATCCCATCAGCATTGAGCATACTCAAATCATTCAATGCTTTATACACCTCTATCAGATCACCTCGCTGGTGCCTAGTCTCCAGACTGTAATTTGCAAAACTTAAGCCTTTCTTCGTAAGAGCACCCCTTTGTTCCATTCACTAATCTTGTTGCCCTTCTCTGTACTCGTTCCAGCAGCTCTACATCCTTCTTGAAATGAGGCCTCCAGACCTGTATACAGTACTCTAGGTGTGGCCTGACCATTGCCTTATACAAGGGAATAATCACCTCCTTATCCCTGCTACAAAAATTCCTATATATCATTGACAATACACCATGAGCTACTCTTGCAGCCCGTCTGCACTGCTCAGAGAACTTCATATCTGCCTGCACAACCACCCCCAGGTCCCTTTCATTCTCTACGACTGTCAGTGTAGTACCACAGAGTTGATACGTTGCTCTGGGGTTGCTGTTTCCCATGTGTAGTACTTTACATTTGTCAATGTTAAACTTCATTTGCCACCTCTCAGCCCATCTGCTCAACCTTTCCAGATCCTGTTGCAGCAGCATAGTGTCAGTAGTGTCCTTGACAACCCTGCCAACCTTTGTATCGTCTGCAAACTTCGACATTAAGCTTGATATACCATCATCAATATCATTTATAAATACAGAAAACAATAATGGACCCAGCACTGAGCCCTGAGGGACTCCACTAATAACATTAGTCCACGATGAGCAGTGTCCATTGATTACCACTCTCTGTCTTCTCCCCCTCAACCACCCCTTTATCCATAGCAGCAATTTGCCTCCAATGTCACACTGCTCCAATTTGTGTAGCAGTCTTCCATGTGCAACAGTATCAAAAGCCTTTCTAAGATCCAAGTATATAATATCAAAGTTATTCCCTGCATCCAGTTCTTTTGTGACTGCATCATAGTATCCAATCAAGTTGGTCAGGCAAGACTTCCCCTTAACAAAACCATGCTGTGTCTGAGCTATAACTGAAGTCTTGTCTAAATGATCCTGCAGTGCTTCTTTAACCAGTGCCTCCATTAATTTTCCTGGAACAGAAGTTAAGCTCACAGGTCTATAATTACTTGTGTCAGCCTTTGATCCTCCTTTGTGAATTGGGGTCACATTTGCACATTTCCAGTCTATGGGTACCTCCCCTGAGTCCAAGGAAGCTCTCATAATTATGGCTAAGGGTTTGCTTACTTCCTTTGCTGCCTCCTTTAATATAACTGGATAGATCCCATCCACCCCGGGTGCCTTTCTTGTGTTTATCTTCAACAGTTTCTCCTCCACTTTACTCCCAGTTATTTCAAGATTCTGTAGCTTACTGCTAGAGTTGAATACACCTCTGGCATTCCCCTTGCTGAATAACTCCTCATGTGTGAATGTCGATGCAAAATATTCATTTAGTTTGTTAGCTACCTGAGCAGGATCATCAACAGTTGACCCATCAATATCAAGTGGACCAATCTGATTCATCCCCTTCCTTCTAGAGTTTACATAAGTAAAGAACTCTTTGCTGTTTTTCTTTGCATCCCTTGCCAAGGATTTCTCGTAATCTGCCTTTGCCTGCCTAACCTCCTTTGTAACTTGGTTGCATATCAACTTGTATCTATCATAGGCTTCTGTGTCGTGTTAATTTGTAAGTATCCCATGCATTTTTCTTCTCTGCAATATGCCTCATTAGTTCATCTGACATCCATTTTGGCCTAAACCTTGAACAATATTTCTTAGTTGGTATGTAAAGCCTAGTAGCTTCCAAGATACGTTCTTTGAATGCTTCCCATTTTGAATTTGCTGTTGGTAACATCATCAGTTGGTCCCACTGTATAGAATTTAAATACTGTCTCAGTCCATCGTAGTCGCCTTTACGGAAGCAATAACCCTTCCCTTTACCCCTAATGGTAGTTACCTCTTTGAGTAAATCCCACTTCAGCACACTGTGATCACTGCCACCTAGTGGTTCATTTATCTGCAGATTCTTAATGCATGAAGAATCACTGCTGATAATCAAATCAAGAGTATTACTCCCTCTAGTTGCCTCCCGAACATGCTGATGTAGAAAACAATCATCCAATAAATCCACAAAAGCCCTGCTAGTGTGTGTGAGTAACCAGCCCCCAAATTCCAGTCAATATCTGGGAAATTAAAATCTTCCATTATAAGACTCTCTGATTTACTGGCCCACTCTATTTCCCTGTACAGTTCCTTATTATACTCATCAGAGTCATTAGGCCTATAGCACACTCCTACTCTCAATTTTGATCTCCCAATGCTTATGTCACACCAAACTGACTCAACACTGCACTGTCCAGCGATGTCGACTGGCTTCACTTCCTTGGTTTTTATGTGTTTCTTAACTAATAGCATAACCCCTCCCCCCTTCCTATCCTGTCTATCCTTTCTGTAGACGTTGTACTCCCCAAATTGCAGTTCTGCATCCCTTATATCTGTGTGACACCACGTCTCTGATATCCCAACAATATCTGCCTTTGATGTTTTGAGCAATACCTCAAATTCATCAAATTTATTTACTAAACTCCTAGCATTGGTGTACACGCAAGTATACCTGCACCTGTTTCTATTGTTAGCTACCCTAACACAACCCATGTGTTTACTTGTACCGCAATGGCTCCCAGCTGTTTCTGAAATGCCATGCATCTTGTTTTCCAGGCTTCTGCTCATTCTAATAGAAGCAGTGCAAGAATCTCTTTCACCTCTGCCAGTGGCTACTGTCAATCTATTGGTCTTTGTCTCCCCCCAAGCTAGCAGTTTTCCGACCCACCTAACACTGCCTCGATAGCATCAGCAAATATTCTTGCACCCTTTCTATTTAAGTGTATCCCATCCCTGTAGAAGCAATCTCTCCTGTTAACAAGTACAGTCCAGGCTGAAAAAAATTCTACCCCTTGAGCCTTGCATAATCTTTCCAGGGCCGAATTGATCGACAAGGCTCTCATCATATACTCCCTCCTATCGTGTCTGGGCAGAATTGCAGACTGTTTCAAATTCAACCCTAATTCTCGGCTTTTGTTCAACAGTGACCTGTACTTGTTAAGTAATTCTGCCGGTCTCCTATTCTTAATATTATTAGTGCCAACGTGTACAACTATATCACCTTTTGTGCCCTTAAAAGATGATATTCGCTCTACAACGTCATCAACCTTTGCCCCTGGCAGACATACCCTGATGCCAAATGTAATGACCAACTGTAGCAACTCACCAGTTAGTAAAGATGAACTTAGGATATAAACACTGGGGGGCAGAGGTGGCACAGCTTAGTCAATGCCATGCTAGTCTTTATCTTGAGGTTGACTTTGCAAGTTGTATGCTTAATTGGGCAGACTCACATTAAGCACTACCATTTCAAATTTTGTTTGTTGATCTATTAATTTTGAAAGTAGAAAATTTCTTTACAAAATTAGAAAATAAAAATAGCAACACCTGCACTAAACATGTCAACAGGGTTTGTGTGGTCTGCACACCATAATAGAATCCAATCAAAACTGTATTACTTTAAAAGAGTACCAGAATAGAAAAAATTAAGAAAAAATGTGGAAAGTTGTGATTTGATTACATGACTAATCTGTATGCCTAAAATATAAGCAAATATCAGCATTGAGGATGTGATAGAATGACAGTTTCATCAGGTTACTGCTAAAATTATTAATCTGTGCATGACAAACACTCATTTCTCTCCCAATTTGATGTACAGAGTTAAGTGTTACCTCTGAAAATTGATTAGTCCAAATATGATTATGAAAAATCTTTTTTTTTTTTTTTTTTTAAGACACTGCAAAATGTGGGCAAGGAATAGTTACTATCCCCATGCATTAAATTTAGGTCCTGGAAACACTCAAATGTAAAAGTGAACCATCACAATTCACTAGGTTACCGTGCACCCTCTGTAAGCTGATTTTGCCACAAAAGGAGATCTTGTAACATCACCATTCATCTTATTCATCAGATTTGGCCTCTGCAACTTCTTTCTTAAATAAAAGAAAACTTACGAAAAGAAGAAAAGATTTTCTAGTATTAATGACACTTAAAAAAAATGTGGTGGTGTTTTGTAGTCTATTTTAAGAGAAGTTCTAGAGATATTTTAGTCAACAGCAGGATAATTGGTTAAAGTACATTTTCATGGGGTGGCTACTTTTAAAGAGAACATTTGTTGGGGTTATGCTATTAATAACACACATTTATCATAATGTTAAATTCATTGCTTTATGGTTTTAGTTTGCATGTTGTAGCATGTTTTTATTTATTTATTTTCTAAGATAATATTATTTTTACTCTATTAGAAATTTTTTTTTTTTTTTTTTTTGTTGTTTTTTTGTTATGCTATCAATCCAAAATTTTAGGTCCAACAACAGTTATGTCAGAAGGGTCCAAACATATATTAGGAGCAATGAAAATGCATGGAATCACTCGTGTATCCTGTTGTATATCTGGTGAGTGTTCATTTGTTTTGAAAACTACGTTCATTAGTTCTGTGAACTATGTTGTTAACTTAAATTAGATAAATTATGTAATTATAATAATGCAATAATCAGTTCTAATTGAGTCAAACCTCTCTTTTTTTTTGACTTCCTGAGCAGTGCATTTGCTAACATCACTCACAGAATTCTTAAATCTGAAACTTTTCTACAAAAAGTTCAGCTGCACACAGATTTTTTTTTTTTACCTTTGTTTACTGCCATCAGTCACACTGATGTATGATATTAATGGGTGATTTGCTAATAATCAAACTTCAGTCTCTCAGATTCTAATAAAACCCATTGCTGTGAAGTGAAATAGTTTGGTAATTACTTTGGTGACATTTGCCTAGTCTTTTTGAAATTTCTTTAGTGTCACTTTACATTTAACCATAACCTAAACAATTTCTTTAGTGAGATTAATCTCCACCAAACATCATGAAATTTCCCATCATCAGTGGAGATGTCAGTTTCAGTCTTCATAGACAGCAGTTAACTGAGACTCACCTCTTCCCGATTTCTGACAATAGCCCTGGGATGATACTCCACAATCAGATGTAAATATGGAAATAATTTTATTATTGAACATGGTGTGGGATCCCTCTCCACCTGGCTATTGTAAATATCAGAGGCCTGGTACCCTATTAGCATTAATAGTGGCATATCTTGCAAGGAAGCAAGCTTTTATTAAGCCCAGGGGCTCACATCTGGTGAGTATGGGCTTCGCACACCCAGGGTCTTGAGCTGGTCAATCTTTTTCTTGGTGATTCCTTTCTACTTCTCTCTCATAGTAATTCAGAATTTTTTTTTTTTTTTTTTTTTGGCTGGTGCGGCATAAGTCTCATGCTTCCTTGCACCATATGGCTAATAATAATAATTAGCAGTAGCCAAAAAAAAAGATATGTCATGATCTTAACATGTCAAGGTAACAGAATTGAAACATCACAAGTAACAGCTCATACAGAAGCCATTAATCAACAGCAAAACCAAGTGGATAAAATAAATTTTGTTGGTAAATTTCTCTATAATTAGTTTTGTAATTATGTGCCATTCCATTGTGGCACACACATTTTTGTTATCCTCTGTCACTTGAAAATGTCTTCAGATTTGTCTCATGTACCCTATCCACAGGCTTGTGGACACCCTGTATATTCAATAAAAATACTAGGTTATGCTTAACATTACTTTCATAACTGCATCAGTGACAGCAGTGCTCAGCTTTTTTACTGAAAGACAATGACAATTGGTGTCTCCATAGCAAGGTGGGCAGGAGCAGCAGTGCGTAGCACACACTTCTTGATTAGACTGGGGTTCGAACCTGTGACCACCAAATACGGAGGATGCGGAAAGGTCAGGGAATAACCACTTCATATCCCTGGAGCAATATGGCCTTAGTTGCTAATGCTCCTAAAAACCAAAATACAACAATGACAATTTTCATGTGCCATCATATACCTTGGCACCTTCGTAGCCAGGTGGGAAGGCACAGCAGTGCGTAGCACACGCTTCTTGATTAGACCGGGGTTTGAGCCCGTCACCACCAAATACTGAGGATGCGGAAAGGTCAGGGAATGATGACCACTGAGCAATATCCCTGAGCAATATGGCCTTAGTTGCTAATGCTCCTAAAAACCAAATAACTAACTAACCAACTAACCATCATATACCACTTTCACTCAGCAGTGAAAAATGGTGGTCATTTAAGTAGCTACATAAGTAGCTGAAGTTTGTTTGTGTATGCAAACTTTTCCTTGGAATACCAGTTAATTTTCCTAGGCTTTACATTGATTGCATGCTATTTTTTTAAGAAATGAAATTTCTTGCTCTATGCAGATATTTAAAAAGGAAGGGGTTTGACCCATTAAAGGTAGAGGTATCCTATTACATTAAAAAAAATTCTGTATGCAAAAATGATAAATATTAGCATTAGTAGAGGCATATGATGCAAGAAAGCAAGCTTATGCAGCATCAGCCAAAAAAAAAAAAACAACTTCCACATCACCACTCTGTTCATTCGAAATACCTGTCCAGCTGAGCCTTAAATTTATTTAGGCTATCAACTTCCACAACAAGGGATGGAAGTCTGTTCCACCAACCAACTACCTGCTGGCTAAAGGCAAATTTCCACACATCTATCCTACATCTGTCTTTCCTCAATTTGAATTTATGCCCTCTCAGGTGATTATTCTGAGCAAAAGGATTGACCATGCTCAAACCATTCAAGGCTTTATATACCTCAATCAGATCACCTCGCACGAACCTAGTCTCCAGAAACTAATTTGCAAAACTTAAGCCTTCCTTCGTAAGAGCAACCTTTGTTCCATTCACTAATCTTGTTGCCCTTCTCTGTACTCGTTCCAGCAGCTCTTCCCCCTTCTTGAAATGAGACCTTCAGACCTGAATACAGTACTCGAGGTGTGGCCTGACCATTGCCTTATATAATCACCTCATCACTGCTAGAAAAATTCCTGTATATCATTGACAAGACACCATGAGCTACTCTTGCAGCCTGTCTGCATGGCTCAAAGAACTTCATATTTGCCTGCACAATTACCCCCAGGACCTTTTCATTTTCTACCACTGTCAGTGTAGTACCACAGAGTTGATACGTTGCTCTGGTGTTGCTGTTTCCCATATGTAGTAATTTACATTTGTCAATGTTAAACTTCATTTTCCAGCCCATCTGCTCAAACTTTCCAGATCCTGTTGCAGCAGCATAGTGTCAGTAGTGTCCTTAACAACCCTGCCAACCTTTGTATCGTCTACAAACTAGGACATTAAGCTTGATATACCATCATCAATATTATTTATAAATACAGAAAACAATAATGGACCCAACACCGAACCCTGAGGGACTCCACTAATAACATTGTTCCACGATGAACAGTGTCTATTGATTACCACTCCCTGTCTTCTCCCCCTCAACCACCCCTTTATCCCTAGCAGCAATTTTCCTCCAATGCCACACTTCTCCAATTTGTGCAGCAGTCTTCCATGTGCAACAGTATCAAAGGCTTTTCTAAGATCCAAATATATGATATCAAAGTTATTCTTTGCATCCAGTTCCTTTGTGACTACATGATAGTATCCAATCAAATTAGTCAGACAAGACTTCTCATTAACAAACCCATGCTGTGTCCGAGCTATAACTGAAGTCTTGTCTATATGATCCTGCAATGCTTCTTTATCCAGTGCCTCCATTAATCTCCCTGGAACAAAAGTTAAACTAACAGGTCTGTAATTATCTGTGTCTCCCTTTGATTCTCCTTTGTGAACTGGGGTCACATTTGCACATCTCCAGTCCATGGGTACCTCCTCTGAGTTCAGGGAAGCTCTCATAATTATGGCTAAGGGTTTGCTTACTTCCTTTGCCACCTCCTTTAATATAACTGGATAGATTCCATCCACCCCAGGTGCCTTTCTTGTGTTTATCTTCAACAATTTCTCCTTCACTTTGCTCTCAGTTATTTCAAGATTATCTAGCGTACTGCCAGAGTTTAATACATCTCTTGCATTCCCCTCCTGGAATAACTCGTCATGTTTGAATGTCGATGCAGAATATTAATTTAGTTTGTTAGCTACCTGAGCAGGGTCATCAACAGTTGAACCATCGATATCAAGTGGACCTATCTGATTCATTCCCTTCCTTCTAGAGTTTATGTAAGTAAAGAACTCTTTGCTGCTTTTCTTTGCATCCTTTGCCAAAGATTTCTCGTAATCGGCCTTCACCTGCCTAACCTCCTTTGTAACTTGATTACAGACCACTTATATCTATCATAGGCTTCTGTGTCACATGTTAATTTATATGTATCCCATGCATTTGTCTTCTCTGTCACATGTCTAATTAGTTCATCTGACATCCATTTATGCCTAAATCTTGAACAATATTTCTTTGTTGGTATGAAAAGCTTAGTAGCATCCGAGATTATTTGAATGCTTTCCATTTTGAATTTGCTGTTGGTAACATCATCAGTTGGTTCCACCGTATAGAATTTAGATACTGTCTCAGACCACTGCAGTCACCTTTATGAAAGCAAAAACCCTTCCCTTTACCTTTGATGGTAGTTACCTCTTTGAGTAAATCCCACTTCAGCACACTGTGATCACTGCTACCTAGTGGTTCCTTTATCTTCAGATTCTTGATGCTTGAAGAATCACTACTGATAATCAGATCAAGAGTATTACTCCTTCTAGTTGCTTCCTGAACATGCTCTCATAATTATGGCTAAGGGTTTGCTTACTTCCTTTGCCGCCTCCTTTAATATAGAAAACAGTCATCCAATAAATCCACAAAAGCCTTGCTAGTGTGTGAGGGACCAATCCATAAATTCCAGTCAATATCCGGGAAATTAAAATCCCCCATTATAAGGTGCTCTAATTTACTGGCCCACTCTATTTCTCTGCACAATTGCTCATTGTACTCATCAGATTCATTAGGCCTATAACACACAATTACTCATTTTTCCTTTCCTAGTGCTTATGTCACACCAAACAGACTCAACATTGCATTGTCCACCAACATCAATTGGATGCACTTCCTTAGATTTTGTTTCTTAACTAACAGTATAACCCCTTCTCCCCTCCTGTCCTATCTATCCTTTCTGTATACATTGTACTCCCCATATTCCAGTTCTGCACTGCTTATGTCTGTATGACACCATGTCTCTCATATCCCAACAATATCTGTTTTTGATGTCTTGACTAGCACTTCAGGCTCATCGAATTTATTAACTATACTCCTAGCATTGGTGTATATGCAAGTATACATGCACCTGTTTCTACTCTTAGTTACCCTAACACAGCCCATGTATTTACTTGTTCCACTGTGACTCCCTGCAGTCCTTGAAATTCCCATTGCCTTGCTTTCCAGGCTGCTGCTCAATTGCATTTCAATAGAAGTAGTGCAAGAATCGCTTTGTTTTTTTTTTTATGTGAACCCCAAACACGAGAAGTATTAGAACCTATAGTATTTAGTACCGTGCTTGGGTTGGAGGTTGAGAAGATATTTTTGACATTGGAATTCTGTAGACATTGAACTTCTGTAGATTGTAATTTTCAGGAAATATGTATGAAGGAAGGTTGTTCCAGAAAACGGCAGTTGAATGAATAAATGAGGAAGATGAAAAGTTGGTTCTCTGGATTTGAAGTTGGACAGTAAATGGATGTTGGCTGGTGGCGGCATGTGTTCGGACTGTTTTGAAAGAGAGAGCAGGAATTATAGAAGCCAATTCAGAAGAACAGTGCCCATGGAAGTATCTGTAGAAGAGGCATGCAGCAGAAACAGTACGTCTATGAGAAAGCGAGTGGAGAGACTCTGTTAGAGATGAATCATTAATTAACCTAACTGCCCTCTTCTGAATGGAATCAAGAAGGCTGAGAGAGGTTTTGGGGGTACCATCCCAGATGTGGGAACAATATTCCATGACAGAGTGGATTGCCATGGAACAGTAGCCTCTGCCAGTGGCTACTGTTAATCTATTAGTCCGTGTATCCCCCCCCCCAAGCTAGCCGTTTTCCGACCCACCTAACACTGCCTGTATAGCATGAGCAAATATTCTTGCACCCTTTCTATTTAAGTGTATCCCATCCCTGTAGAAGCAGTCTTAAATTGACGAAAATATTTTTCAGTATTTTCGTCAATTTGACTTGATGATGGAAGGCCTAAGTGCTCAAAATCCTCAACCGAAATCCGGCTGCATTGGAAATGCAAATATCATTGAAAAGTTTGTTCTATCCATAGCATCATCACCAAATGCTTTTGTAAATCTGTGAAGTTGTTTTTCCAAGTTTATGATAAAATTTGATACATTCACTGTTCCTTAATGTCTCCCATCTTAGTCAACTACAAAAATGCAAGACAACAGAAACACACTTAAACACCATTTTCACAAAAGCACACATTTCTATTGGTACAAATGATCCAAACTAACTGCCAATGAATTAGTTTAGTGGTATCTAATGGTGCACTGCTATACTACATGTGGTGTACCGGTGAACATATCCAGTCTGGAAATTTTTAGCTTGCACCTCTTATACCCTTCTTATAGTATCCATGATTTGAAATGGTTAAACCCAAGTCAGTAGCATCACTGACTTTAAGTTGGTGTTCAGCTGTGGCATAGTTATACTTTATTACTCTTGTTTCATGAAAATCTGTATATGAAATTACACTATATTTGTTTGGGTTAACTATGAATCTGTTTTCCTTCAGCCACTGATTGACTTTATTTAAGCTGTACTCAGATTAATGCATTTTTAATTATGGAAATGGCTTTATATACCTTCATATCATCAGTTTGGCAACAGTATTAAATTGTCATTAATAAATGAATTTTATTCATTTATGAATTGAATGAAATTGAACATCTTTATTCATTTATAAAAATTCCTATGGAACACCCTTAACTATGGAGAATATTGATGAGTATAATGAAGAACTGTACAGAGAAATAGTGAGCCAGTAAATCTGATTGTCTTATAATTGAGGATTTTAACTTCCTAGATATTGACTGAAACTTGTGGGTAGGCCACTCGCACACTAGCAAGCCTTTTGTGGATTTATCGGATGATTATTTTCTACAGAAGCAACTAGAGGGAATAATACCCATGGGTTGTGTTAGGGTAGCTAAGAATAGAAACAGGTGCATGTATACTTGCGTGTGCACCAATGCTAGAAGTATAGTAAATAAATTTGATGAATTTGAGGTATTGCTCAAAACATCAAAGGCAGATATTGTTGGGATACAGAGACGTGGTGTCACACAGATATAAGGAATGCAGAACTGGAATTTGGGGAGTACAACGTCTACAGAAAGATAGACAGGATAGGAAGGGAAGAGGGGTTATGCTATTAGTTAAGAAACACATAAAATCCAAGGAAATGAAGCCAGTCGACATCGATGGACAGGGCAGTGTCGAGTCAGTTTGGTGTGACATAAGCATAGGTAAATCAAAATTGAGAGTAGGAATGTGCTATAGGCCTAATGATTCTGATGAGTATAATAAGATACTGTACAGGGAAATAGAATGGGCCAGTAAATCAGAGAGTCTTATAATGGGGGATTTTAATTTCCCAGATATTGACTGGAATTTGTGGGTTGGTCACTCACACACACTAGCAAGGCTTTTGTGGATTTATTGGATGATTGTTTTCTACACCAGCATGTTCGGGAGGCAAGTAGAGGGAGTAATACTCTTGATCTAATTATCAGTAGTGATTCTTCATGCATTAGGAATCTGCAGATAAAGGAACCACTGGGTGGCAGTGATCACAGTGTGCTGAAGTGGGATTTACTCAAGGAGGTAACTACCATCAGAGGTAAAGGGAAGGGTTTTTGCTTTCGTAAAGGTGACTATGATGGTCTGAGACAGTATTTAAATTCTATACAGTGGGACCAACTGATGATGTTACCAACAGCAAATTCAAAATGGGAAGTATTCAAGGAACTAATCTTGGACGCTACCAGGCTTTACATACCAACCAAGAAATATTGTTCAAGGTTCAGGCCTAAATGGTTGTCAGATGAACTAATGAGACATACGGCAGAGAAGAAAAATGCATGGGATACATACAAATTAATGGGTGACATGGAAGCCTATGATAGATATAACTTGGTCTGTAACCAAGTCACAAAGGAGATTAGGCAAGCAAAGGCAGATTATGAGAAATCCTTGGCAAAGGATGCAAAGAAAAACAGAAAAGAGTTCTTTACCTATTTAAACTCAAGAAAGAAAGGGATGAATCAGATTGGTCCACTGGATGTTGATGGTTCAACAGTTGAGGATCCTGCTCAGGTGGCTAACAATCTATACAAGTATTTTGCATCTACATTCACACATGAGGAGTTATTCAGGAAGGGGAATGTCATAGGTGAAGTAAACATTGGCAGTGAGCTAGATGATTTTCTAATAACTGAGAGGAAAGTGGAGGAGAAATTGTTGAGGATAAACATAAAAAAGCACCCTGGGTGGATGGGATCTATCCAGTTATATTAAAGGAGGCAGCAAAGGAAGTAAGCAAACCCCCTAGCCATAATTATGAGAGCTTCTTTGGACTCAGGGGAAGTACCCATAGACTGGAGATGTGCAAATGTAATCCCAATTCACAAAGGAGGATCGAAGGCTGACACAAGTAATTATAGACCTGTTAGTTTAACTTCGGTTCCAGGAAAATTAATGGGGGCACTGGTTAAAGAAGCACTGCAGGATCATCTAGACAAGAATTCTGTTATAGTTCAGACACAGCATGGTTTTGTTAAGGGCAGGTCTTGTCTGACCAATTTGATTGGATACTATGATGTAGTCACAAAAGAACTGGATGCAGGGAATAACTTTGATATTATATATTTGGATCTTAGAAAGGCTTTTGATACTGTTGTGCATGGCAGACTGCTGCACAAATTGGAGCAGTGTGGCATTGGAGACAAATTGCTGCTATGGATAAAGGGATGGTTGAGTGGCAGAAGACAGAGTGGTAATCAATGGACACTGCTCAATGTGGACTAATGTTATTAGTGGAGTTCCTCAGGGTTCAGTGTTGGGTCCATTGTTGTTTTCTGTATTTATAAATGATATTGATGATGGTATATCAAGCTTAATGTCCAAGTTTGCAGACAATACAAAGGTTGGCAGGGTTGTTAAGGACACTACTGATGCTATGCTGCTGCAACAGGATCTGGAAAGGTTGAGCAGTTGGGCTGAGAGGTGGCAAATGAAGTTTAACATTGACAAATGTAAAGTACTACATATGGGAAACAGTAACCCCAGATCAACTTATCAACTCTGTGGTACTACGCTGACAGTGGTAGAGAATGAAAAGGACCTGGGTGTAATTGTGCAGGCAGAAAATGAAGTTCTCTGAGCAATGCAGATGAGCTGCAAGAGTAGCTCATGGTGTCTTGTCAATGATATACAGGAATTTTTCTAGCAGGGATAGGGATGTGATTATTCCCTTGTATAAGGCATTGGTCAGGCCACACCTTGAGTACTGTATACAGGTCTGGAGGCCTCATTTCAAGAAGGATGTAGAGCTGCTGGAACGAGTACAGAGAAGGGCAACAAGATTAGTGAATGGAACAAAGGGTTGCCCTTACGAAGAAAGGCTTAAGTTTTGCAAATTAGAGTCTGGAGACTAGGCATCGGCGAGGTGATCTGATAGAGGTGTATAAGGCTTTGAATGGCTTGAGCATGCTCAATGCAGATGGGATTCTTCCTCTTGCTCAGAATAATCACCTGAGAGGGCATAAATTCAAATTGAGGAATGGATGTCGGATAGATGTGTGGAAATTTGCCTTTATCCAGCGGGCAGTTGGTTTGTGGAATAGACTTCCATCACTTGTTGTTGAAGTTGATAGCCTAAACAAATTTAAGGTTCAGCTGGACAGGTATTTCAAATGAACGGAGGGGTGAAATGGGAGTAGTGGTTGTTTTTTTTTTTTTTTTTTTTGGCTGATGCTGAATAAGCTTGCTTTCTTGCATCATATGCTAATGCTAATACTCTTAATCTGATTATCAGCAGTGAATCTTCATGCATTAATAATCTGCAGGCAAAGGAACCACTAGATGGCAGTGATCACAGTGTTGATGATGTAGGATTTACTTAGAGATGTAACTACTTATTTCTCTGTACAGTTGTTCATTGTTCTCACGGAAGATCTGCAGAGTTGTTAATGACAGTTTGGGTCCATTATTGTTTTCTGTATTCATAAATGATATTGATGATGGTATATCAAGCTTAATGTCAAAGTTTGCAGACGATACAAAGGTAGGCAGGGTTGTCAAGGACACTACTGACACTATGCTGCTGCAACAGCATCTGGAAAGGTTGAGCAGATGGGCTGAGAGGTGGCAAATGAAGTTTAACATTGACAAATGTAAAGTACTACACATGGGAAACAGCAACGTATCAACTCTGTGGTACTACACTGACAGTGGTAGAGAATGAAAGGGACCTGGGGGGTGGTTGTGCAGGCAGATATGAAGTAATCTCAGCAGTGCAGACGGGCTGCAAGAGTAGCCCATGGTGTATTGTCAATGATATATAGGAATTTTTCTAGCAGGGATAAGGAGGTGATTATTCCCTTGTATAAGGCAATGGTCAGGCCACACCTAGAGTACAGTCAGTCCTCGTATAGCACGATAGTTGCGTTCCTAGAAACCCTCGTGCAATGCAAAATCGTGCAATATAAACAACAGGCCCTATGGGAAAAATGGGGTTAGGTGCCGACCACCCAAGATTGAACACACATTTGTAACCAAAACATTACCAAACACAATAAATAATTGTAATAAAATACTTACGCATTTTATTACGACTATTACGTAATAAAATATTGCTAATGCTTTTGCTTATATCGTAAGCAAACTTGTTTTTTTGTTTTATTTTCTATCCAAACAGATGACAGGCGTTCCATCTCTTCCAATTCTTTGTGTCTTAATGGAATGGATTTTAATTACACTTTGGGTTGTTTTTGTTTTCTCTGCATTCTTTCTACTTCTCGGCGTTGCCTCATTTAGGTCTGTACACGTGAAATATCACATTTCGCTCAAAGCGTTTCACAATTTCATATTTTTTCTCAATCGACAGAGGCGGACGGCCATAAGCCTTACCAGGGAAACCCCGGTGGGCTGGAGGCCCGTGTGATTTTGGCCATAAACCAGAGTATGAGACCACTATAAATTTTCCCGGGTAAGAATTTTTGACTCAGTCCGCCTCTGTTTATCGATATTGCTTTTCTTTTTCTCTCCGAATCTGTAGTGTCATCACCAGGACGCTTCCTTTTCACACCTTTTAAGTATTTTACTCATTTTTAGGGAATAAAGCACAATTACAAAATGAGGAGGCATGCTTGATACACGTAAACAAAGCTGCGCGCGTATAGCAACTGAATAAACTACACCGTAAAGGCAGAGACACTCTATTAACACCTCACTGGCTCACATTTTACTAAAGCACATTTCTGGGGGTTACTACCATAAAGCAATAAAAACAATTTCCAGTTGCCCTCCCTCCCGCCAGTGGAATCTATTATAAACTGGTAGTAAACTCGATCTAATTGCATTTGCGATTATACCGATAGCTGGAGTTGTGTTGGCTTTTACGTTATTATGGTGAAATGTGTTTCCCCTTCACTGATATAAAAAACATAAATACATTTTCAGAATCTTCTCTTCATTCCTATCGTGTTGGATTCGGTTGGGGTGATTGCCATTTCTTGTAAACACAAAGGCGAATCGTGCATAAGCGAATTCGGTTCGTGTTATATAAGATATCGTTCCCCTATTTATAAATCGTGTATGATCGAATTCGTGTAGTGTAAACACGTGTTATACACCAGCGAGGTGATCTGATAGAGGTGTATAAAGCCTTGAATGGTTTGAGCATGCTCAATGCTGATGGAATTCTTCCTCTTTCTCAGAATAATCACCTGAGAGGGCATAAATTCAAATTGAGGAAAGACAGATGTAGGATAGACGTGCGGAAATTTGCCTTTAGCCAGCGGGTGGTTGGTTGGTGGAACAGACTTCCATCCCTTGTCGTGGAAGTTGATAGCCTAAATAAGTTTAACGCTCAGCTGGACAGGTATTTTGAACAAACAGTGGGGTGAAGTGGAAGTGTTTTTGTTTTTTTTTGGCTGATGCTGCATAAGCTTGCTTTCTTGCATCAAATGCTTCTACTAATGCTAATGGCAGTGTACTACTGCAACAGGATCTAGAAAAGCTGGGCAGATGGGCTGAGAAGGAGCAACTGAAGTTTAACATTAATACTGTACAAATTGGAGCAGTATGGTATCAAGGACAAGTTGCTACAATGGATAAAAGGGTGGTTGAGTGGGAGAAGGCAGAGTGGTAATCAATGGATGCTGCTCTTCATGGACTAATGTTATCACTGGAGGCTCCCAGGGTTTGATGTTGGGCCTATTGTTGGTTTTGTATATTCAATGATATTGATGAAGGTATACCAGGCTTAATATCCAAGTTTGCAGATTATACAAAGATTGGCTGAGTTGTTAATGACAGTAATGGCAATGTGCTACTGCAACAGGATCTAGAAAAGTTGGGTAGATGGAAGTTTAACGTTAACAAATGCAAAGTACTGCATTGGGTAGAAGTAACCCCAGAGAAATGCACAAACTGTGTGGTACTACAATTAGAGTGGTAGAAAATTAAAGACCTGGGTGTATTTGTACAGTTAGATATGAAGTTTTCTAAGCAGTGCAGACAGGCTGTCAGAACAGATCATGGGGTGTTGTCAATGATATACAGAAATTTTGCTAGTAGGGAGGTGATTATCCATTTGCAGAAGTCAGTGGTCACACCTTGAGTTGCTTCAGCAAGTACAGAGAAGAGCTACAAGATTGGTGAAGGGGGGATGAATTGGTCCTCTTACCAAGAAATTATTAATTTAATTCTGCAAATTGCAGCATCTGTGGAGACTAGGCACCTGTGAGGTGATCTGATTGAGGTGTACAAGGCCTTGAATGGTTTCAGCAGGGTCAATGCTGATGGATTCTTCTCATTTGCTCAGATTAAGAACCTGAGAGGACATAAATTCAAATTGAGGGAAGATAGTTGTAGAATAGATATGCAAAAATTTGCCTTTAGCCAGCATGTAGTTTATTGCCTGAACAAACTTTCATCTGTAATTGTGCAAGTTGATAGCTCAAATTCAAGGAAAAACTGGAGAAACTTTTGGAGAAAATGGATGTGCAAAATTTTTTTTTTTTTTTTTTTTTTGAAAAAAAAAAATTTTCGCACATCACATGCCTTTACTGTTATTACTACTGTAATAATAGTAGTGATGGTACTTTACCATCAGTGGTAAAGGGAAACGTTTTTGCTTTTGTAAAGGTAACTATGGTGGTCTCAGACAGTTTTTAAATTCTATACTGTGGGGCCAACTAATGGGAAGCATTCAAGGAAGTAATCTTGAGAACTACTAGACTTTTCATACTAACTAAGAAATACTGTTTAAGTAATACTTGAACAGTATTTCTTAGTTGGTATGTCAGTTTTTTTAGTTCATCTGCCATCCATTTAGGCCTAAACCTTGAAGGTTCAAGCCTAAATGGATGGCAGATGAACTAATAAGACTCGTGGCACAGAAGAAAAATGCATGGGATGGATATAAATTATCAGGTGACACATAGACTATGGTAGATATAATCAAGTCTGTAATCAAGCCAAATAGGAGATTAAGCAGGCAAAGGCAGATTATGAGAAATCCTTTGCAAAGGATGCAAAGTAAAACAACAAAGATTTCTTTACTCGTGTCAACTCTAGAATGAAGGGGATGAGCCTGATTTGTCCACTTGACATTGACGGTGTGAATATTGATGAACCTGCTGAGGTAGCTGACAAACAATGAGTTTTTGCATCTACATTCACACATGAGGAAGTCTGTAGGGAAGTGGAAGTCAGAAGTTTATTAAACTCTGGCAGGGAGCTAATATAATAACTTAGAGCAAAGGGGAGGAAAAAATTTTTGAAAAATGAACATTAGAAAGGCACCTGGAGTGGATGGGATCTATCCAGTTATATTAAATGAGACAGCAAACCGTTAGCCATAATTATGACAGCTTCCCTGGACACAGGGGGAGATTCCCATGGACTGGAGATCTGCAAATAGATCCCCAATAGGAAAAATAATGGAGTCATTGGTTAAAAAAGCAATGCAGGATCATCTAAACAAGACAACTGCCGTTATAGTTCAGACACAGCATGGGTTTGTTAAGGGAAGTCTTGTCTGACAAATTTGATTGGTTACTATGATGTGGTCGCAAAGGAACTGGATGTAAAAATAATTTTGATATCATATACCTGGATTTTAGAATAGCTTTTGATACTGTTGCACATGGAAGATTACTGTAGAAATTGTAGCAGTATGGCATTAAGGGTAAGTTGCCAATACGAACTTTTTAGAAATCTTCAAGTACCGTGTTATTAGACTAGAAAAGAATAGCGAAAGCTTAAAAAGCGGTACTCACCTTGAAATTAATCTGCGATGGTTTACTTAGGTAGCGTGGTTAATGTTTAAGTTGAATTGTTAAATTGAAAAATTAAAAGGGAGGGAAGTAGGTAAAAGTTGACTGAGTTAAATAGGTGCAAGGAAATAGAAGTGTACACATCCAATCCTTGGTTGTCATCGAAATAGAAGAAAAGAAAAGAATAGTTAAAAACTGTAAGTGAATCCGGTGAAGCCAATAGTCTTTACGAGGACTTTCGTTAGTTAAAGAACGTCTTCAGTTGGCAATGTAAGTTGCCACAATGGATAAAAGGATGATTGAGTGGGAGAAGACAGTGGTTATCAATGGATACTGCACTTTGTGAACTAATGTTATTAGAGGAGTTCCCCAGGGTTGGGTGTTGGCCCCATTGTTGTTTTCTGTATTTATGAATGATATTGATGAAGGTATATCAGGGTGAATGTCAAAGTTTGCAGACAATACGAAGGTTGGCAGGGTTGTTAGTGAAAGTAATGATAGTACACTACTGCAACAGGATCTGGAAAATTTGAGCAGATGGACTGAGAGGTGGCAACCGAAGTTTAACATTGACCAATGTAATGTACTGCATATGGGTAGCAGTAACTCCAGAGTAACATTCCAACTGGTACTACACTCAGGGTAGTGGAGAATGAAAAGAACCTGGGGGTAATTGTGCAGTTAGATATGATGTTTTCTGAGCAGTGCAGAGAGGCTGCAAGAGTAGCTCATGGTGTCTTGTCAAGATATATAGCAATTTTGATAGCAGGGATAAGGAGGTGATTATCCTTTTGTATACGACAATGGTCGGCCACACCTTGAGTACTGCATACAGGTCTGGAGGCTTCATTTTAGGAAGGATGTAGAGCTGCTGGAACGAGTATACAGAAGGGCAATGTGATTGGTGAGTGTAACAAAGGGTTGCTTTTACCAAGAAAGGTTAAAGTTCTGCAAATTGCAGCATCTGGAGACCACGCACCTGCGAGTTGATTTAATTGAAGTGTATAAGGCCTTGAATGGTTTGAGCAAGCTCAGTGCTAATGGGATTCTTTCTCTTGTTCAGATTATTCACTTGAGGGGACATAAATTCAAATTGAGTTAAGACAATTGTAGAATAGATGTGCAGAAATTTGCGTATAGCCAGTGGGTAGTTGATAGTTGGAACAAACTGCCATCTGTTGTAGTGGAGGTTAACAACTTAAATAAGTTCAAGGCAGAACTAGACATTTTGAATGGATGAGTGAAATGTAAAGGGTGCTTTTTTTTTTTTTTTTTTTTTTTGCTGATGCTATATAAGCTTGCTTTCTTGCATCACATGCCTACACTAATGCTAATTTTCTTGAATAATTATGACTGTGACAGTCCTGTTGTTTTGGAAACAAACAAATTAAATTTTAAGGCCTGACTGATCACTCCATGGTTTTGAAATTTTGGAATTGGTGGTGGGGTACTGAATTAAAGACTTTAGAAATATCTAGGTATACCACATATAATTGTTTGTTAAGTTGCATAACTTATTCCAAAGTTATGTGGTGGTTGTTTTAGGTCTACCCACAATAAAGTCATATTGAATGTTTAGCATTATTTTTTAAAATAACATTTCAGTTTGAACTTGGACTATATATCCTATAATATATTCTATACTTTGCATTCAACATTGACAAATGCAAAGTACTGCATATGCATAGCAGTAACCCCACAGAAATGTACCGTGTGCTACTGCACTTAGGCTTACGTTAGTGGGGAATGAAAAAGATCTGGCTGTAATTTTCAGTCAAATATGAAGTTTACTGAGCAGTGCAGATAGGCTGCCAAAGCAGTCATGGGGTTTTGTCAATGGTATACATTCATTTTTTGGTTCGAGAGTACAAACTGTGAATTTGAAGAATTGAGTTCCTCTGAATGGATAAATTAAGAAAAAAAAATTTTTCCATTTTATTGACCTAATTATCATATTAAATCGTATTCTATAAATAACTTTATAGTCTCAGTCAAGTTTCTTAGTTTATTTTTAAATTTAGCTACAGATTTTGTAATTAGAACTTAATATACATAGAACCTTTGTATCTGTAATTTGGTGTGAATATTGTTCTTGCAACTTGTATTATAGTGAGTGGTAGGGTAATTCTACCATGTACTACAGCAATTGTGATATATTAAAGTATCTGCAAAGTTCAAATCATAGGTTGGCGTTAATAGATAATCTTATCTATTATAATTAATTCCGACCGGGCTAGCCAGGTGGGTAAAGTGCCTGCCTGGCAACCCAAAGGTCGTGGGTTCAAATCCTGCCTCTGGCTTGGATCAGAGTAAAATGCAAAAATTTTGGGAGGTGCATTATGGCCACAGAAGCTGATGTGCCAACAACTAACAAAAAAAAATATATATATAATAAACTTGGTCTGTGCTTGTTGACAGGAGAGATTGCTTCTACAGGGATGGGGTACACTTAAATAGAAAGGGTGCAAGAATATTTGCTGATGCTATCGAGGCACTGTTAGGTGGGTTGAAAAACTGCTAGCTTGCGGGGATACACAGACTAAAAGCTTAACAGTGGCTGCAGGCAGAGGCAACAGTGATTCTTGCACTGCTTCTATTAGAATGTGCAGCAGCCTGGAAAGCAAGGTAATGGAGATTTCCAGGACTGCTGGGAGTCATAGTAGAACAAGGAAATACATGGGCTGTGTCAGGGTAACTAAGAGTAGGAACACGTGCATGTATACTTGCATGTACACCAATGCTAAGAGTATAGTTAATAAATTTGATGAGCTTGAGCTGCTAGTCAAGACATCAAAAGCAGATATTGATGAGATATCAGAGATGATGTGTCACACAGATATAGGCAGTGCAGAATTGGAATTTCGGGAGTACAATGTTTACAGGAAGGGAGGAGGGTTATGCAGTTAGTTAAGAAACATATAAAATCTAATGAAGTGCATCCAATTGATTTTGGTGGACAGTGCCGTGTTGAGTCTGTTTGGTGTTGAAATAAGAACTGGGAAAGGAAAAGTGAGAGTAGGTGTGTGTTAAAGGCCAAATGAATCTGATGAGTATAATGAGCAATTGTGCAGAGAAATAGTGGGACAGTAAATCAGAATGTCTTATGATGGGGGAATTTAACTTTCCAGATATTGACTGGAACTTGTGGTTGGTCACTCGCACACTAGCAAGATTTTGTGGATTTATTGGATGACTGTTTCCTACAGCAACATTTTTGAGAAGCAACCAGAGACAGTAATACTCTTGATCTGATTATCAGCAGTGATTATTCATGCATTAAGAATTTGCAGATAAAGGAACCACTGGGTGACAGTGATCACAATGTACTGATGTGGGAATTACTTAAGGTTGTAACTACCATCAAGGATGGTAGTTACAACCTTAAGGATCAACCGATGATGTTACCAACATTGAATTCTAAATGGGAAGCCTTCAGGGACTTAATTTTGGAGGCTACTAGGCTTTTCATTCCAACTGAGATATACCGTTCAAGGTTGAGACCTAAATGGATGTCAGATGAATTAATGGGGCTCGTGGCAGAGAAGAAGAATGCATGGGATGCATATAGAGAATCAGGTGACACCAAATGTCAAAGAATGTTTATTCTTCAGCATCATCAACTAAATGCATACTTGTTGATCACTCATTATTGGCTCGGAGAAGCCTATGGCAGGTATAAACTAGTCTTTAATCAAGTCACAAAGGAGATTAGGCAGGTGAAGGCAGATTACGAGAAATCTTTGGCAAAGGATGCAAAGAAAAACAGCAAAGGGTTCACTTATGTAAAGGAAAGGGATGAATCAGATTTGACCACTTATCATAGATGGGTTTACAATTGGTGATCATGCTCAGGTAGCTGATAAACTGAATGAGTATTTTGCCTCTACATTCACACATTTTAGTTGACTGTCCAGATTTTAGCAATATCCGTTTTACTGCTTTTAATCATCTGACTGAGCCGTATACACTCAGTCAGATTTTATCTGACAATGACAATGTGTCTGCTGTTTTTAGCTATTTTAAATCAATAAATGTTTTTACTTGTATTTAAAATTTACATGTTATTGTTATTTCTTTATTGATTTATCTTTTTTACATTTTATACTGTTGTTATTTTATATCTTGACGTGGTGACCTAAGTAATTAGGTCAGAGAAATTAAAATTTTTATATATAACCTGATTTTGGTGCATTATAGCCTTAGTTGCTAATCCGCCAATAAAACCCAACAACCAACCAACCATCTACATTCACACATGAGGAGTTATTCAATGAGGGGAGTGCCAGAAGTTTATCAAACGCTAACAGGGAGCCAAGTGATTTTGGCTCCCTGTTTATCAGAAATTGTTCAAGTTAAACATAAGGAAGGCACTTGGGGTGGGCAGTATCTATCCAGTTATATTAAAGAAGTCAGCAAAGGAAGTAAGCAAACCCTTAGCCATAATTATGAGAGCGTCCTTGGATTCAAGGGTGGTCCCCATGGACTGAAGGTGTGCAAATGTATCACCAATTCACAAAGGGGGTTCAAAAGGTGACACAAGTAACTATAGACCTGTTAGTTTAACTTCTGTTCTGGGGGAAAATAATAGTCACTGGTTAAAGAAGCATTGCAAGATCATCTAGACAAGACTGCAGTTACAGTTAAGACACAGCATGGGTTTGTTAAAGGGAGGTCTTGGCTGACCAATTTGAATGGATATCATATACTTGGATTTCAGGAAAGCTTTTGATACTGTTGCACATGGAAGACTGCTGTACAAATTGGATAGGTATGGCATTATGGGTAAGTTGCTACAATGGATAAAGGGATGGTTGAGTGGGAGATGACAGAGTGGTAATCAATGGACACTGCTCTTCATGGACAAATGTTATTAGTGGAGTTCTCCAGGGTTCAGTGTTGGGCCCATTGTTGTTTTCAGTATTTATCAATGATATTGATGAATGTGTATCAGGTTTAATGGCCAAGTTTGCAGATGATACAAATGTTGGCAGGGTTGTTAATGACTGTAAAGACAGTATGCTACTCCAACTGGATCTAGATAATTTGGGAAAATGGGCTGAGAAGTGGCAACTGAAGTTTAACAGTGACAAATGCAAAGTACTGCATATGGGTAGCAGTAACTAAAGATAAACGTACCAACTATGTGGTACTACACTCAGGGAAGTGGAAAGTGAAAAAGACCTAGGGATGAATTGTGCAGTCAAATATGAATTTTGCTGAACAGTGCAGATGGGCTGCCAGGTCAGGTCATGGAGTCTTGGCAATGATATATATAGGAATTTTGCTAGCAGGTACAGGGAGGTGGTTATCCCTTTATACAAGGCAATGGTTCGGCCACACCTAGAGTACTGTGTACAGGTCTGGAGGCCTCATTTTAGGAAGGATGTAGAGTTGCTAGAAAGAGTACAAAGAAGGACAAGATTGGTGAGGGGAACAAATGGCTGCTCTTACCACGAAAGGCTTAAGTTCTGCAAATTGCAGCGCCTGGAAAGTAGGCACCTGTGAGGTGATCTGATTGAGGTGTTTAAGGCCTTGAATGGCTTGAGCAAGCTGAATGCTAATAGGATTCTTCCTCGTGCTCAGACTAAAGAACCTGAGGGGGCACAGTTTCAAATTGAGGAAAGATAGTTGTAGAATAGATGTGCCGAAATTTGCCTTTAGCCAGTGGGTAGTTGATTGGTGGAACTAGATTCCATATTTTGTTGTGGAAGCTAAAGCCTAAATAAATTTAAGGCTGAGCTGGACAGGCATTTGAAACGAGTGAAGGGGTGAAATGGGAGGTTTTTTTTTTTTTTTTTTGGCTGATTCTGTATAAGCTTGCTTTCCTGTATCATATGTGTTTGCTAATGCTAACTTATAACCTTACAAGTGTAATACATATAGTGTAAACTCAATAACACAATATATATAGAAGGTAATAACAATATATAAACTCTATACCATTATTTATTTATTTTATTTTTATATATATATATATATATATATATATATATATACACACACACACAGCAAAACCCTGCTCAGCAAGGGTTTTCAACACGGTTTTCAAGTAAGTTTAAGTCAAATTTACTGTATATATTAAAACTTATTCAATAGCCTAGACAGGTACTATACATATATGCTGCAGCACCAACTCTGTTGTCTACCATGCACATGTGACAACTGCTCTGTTCGGGCAGTCAGCTGCAACGTGCAACAATGTTCAGTATTCTTAATTCCATCCTGACGAGACGACATGATAGTTTTTCAAACTTTTCATTTCAAAATTTGTTTTTTACTCCTTTAAATATGATCGAAAATATATCTGCATCTTGGCTAGAAATCACTGCCAAGGACATGCCTTCTGTTTGGCAGAATGTTTTGCCCTATTTGGTAAATGTAATTTACCAAATAGGGCAAAACATTCTGCTGGTTTTGACTGGAAAACCAGCGAAATGTTTTGGAAAACCAGTGAAATGTTTTGACTGGGCAAAACATTTCACTGGTTTTGAATCGCAAGTTCAGATAATTGCCGAAGACATTTTGAAGGTTGGAAAAGACTTGGAATTGGAAACTTTGGAAGCTGCCAATGTACATGACTGCATTGACTCGCATGTGACTTAGATGATACAACTCTCCTTGAAATTGACGAGCAAACTGCATATGCAGAAGAGGAAAACAATTCTAAATTGGATAACGCTGAAGTGCTACCGAAATAATTTTCAACAGAAGAACTGGAGAAAGTTTTTTTTGGGTGGTTGACATGGCCTGTGAGGCGATTACGAATGGAGATCCGAATGTTGAATGTAGCATCAAGATATGGCAAATTTTAGATGGGATTCAATGCAACATAGACTTGTATGCCGAGAAAAAGAAGAGATGGCTTTGCCAGACTTCATTATTGAAATACCTAAATAAACAACTGCTTTTTTAAAGGTTTTTTTCTCATGTTACCTTTTCATTAATAAAATTTTTGCAATATATTTTTTTAATTTCAAATCCTTTTAATTGGCTATCAAGTGCAAATTGTTTATAGATTTATTATAATTTGTTTATAGACTTTTTCTCTGGCACACATTCAATTAAAACCCATTATAATTATACCTCAATCAGCATGGTTTCGCATAACACGGAATAGTTTCAGTACCAATTATCAGTGCTATGCGAGGTATTGCTGTGTGTGTGTGTGTTTAATGTCAACTTGACTGCGTAATATGTATTATTCTGCATAACCACCAACTAGTGTTATTATTGCAATTAAGTATACTACAGGCAACCCCCCCGTATTACCTGTACTTTAGTGTATTCTCAATTAAATTGAATTTGAATGGAAGTCTTGTCTCAGACTAGAGCAGCAAAGCAAAGGGCTCAAAGTAACGGGAGTGCTGTGGTTTGGGGGGGGCGCAGTTTTCATCTGAATCGCTGTTTTATGAAATGTACTACTTGTTTTTGATATATGGAATCTATCTGGAATGCAGGATGTGATACAGCCAAGGGGAATGTCTTTGTGTGTTTGATGTAAAGAGTGTGAGGATATTAAGCATCAACTCTGCCATTCTGATGGATACCCAGTAAAAATGTCTAGTGGTAAAACTGCCATTTTTCAAAAATTAATTAAGAAAAAAATTAATCAATCTCACAAGGAGCTCATTAATGGCATTTGTATATTTAAATTAGTGTTAGCATACATGCATAAAGTGCCTATTGTCTTCACTATGTCCCTCCATCTTTCTGCATGTAACAACTCAACTCCTAATAGATGATTTTTGATAAAATTTTATATTTAGGTTGATTAGAAAAATTTGTGAAACTTCATTAAAATCAGAGCAATAGAAATCCAGCAATTATTTTATGTCCATACATCTGCACGTAATAACTTGACCTCCAGTGAATGGATTTTCATGAAATTTTATATTTATCTCTAATACATATCCATCCTTCCCAAATATTATTAAAATCGGATGAATAGAAATACAGCAATTATTATTTCTTTGTCTGCCCATCTGCATGCAATAACTTTACTTCCAATGGATAAATTTTCGTGAAGTTTTATATGTGGGTCTTTTAGAATGATTTGGTGAACCATCCCAAAATTATATACAAATCATGTATTGTTATTATTTGCTGATGTACCTGAAATGTAATGCACTGCATACATTAACTAACTTATTTTTTTGTATTGGTAGGTGTGCTAATTAGCAATTACATTTGTTTGAAAACATGGAAGGCAATATTCATTTGCAATAGAGAATTAGCAAAATAGCAGAATATGCCAATTTTGCTGGCTTCCTGGCAAACTAAATTTGAAATAAATGAAAATGGAAGTAAATATTAACTTCCATTAGATGCCACTGTATGGCATCTAATGGAAGTTAATTTTTAACTATTCATGTGCAGAGTACACAAATGTATCCTCTTGCAAATGTTTAAAATTACTTGTGTTTAGCAGTTTTTTAAACCTTGGCAGGTTGTAGGTAAAACAGCCCACTAAAGAAAGGACTAGGAAAAAAAGGCTAGAGATAAAAAAAAAAAGGACCGAACAGCCATTTAAAATGATCAAACACATTCATTTCGTTATCTATTTTTATCAAAAGAACAAGCAGGCAAGCAAATGCACAGTACTCAGTTTAATTCTAATTATTACCAACTGCTAATGTAAAATTTTATAACAGCTAATAAAGTGTGATTGTTGGATAAATTTGAAGAAATATAAAACAGTATACAGCAGGCCCTCGTTATGCTGTTTTTATATTATAACTCATATCTCACTCTAATGCTGTCACAACTCACTATAATGCTCTTTTACCAGCGTACAGATTGAATTTTTGGCATGTTTAATGAAAACTTTTCATCTGATGTAGTCGATAGCTTGAAAATGAATAGTAGTTTCCTACGCTGACTTGTGAAATTTTCTCGCATGCTAATTTAATTGCACTATGGTGACTTGTGCAATATTTGCATTATATGCATTTATCCGAAGCCTAGTTATCACTCAGTACAGTGTTAGACATCGTCCGTATTGGATAGTTTACTCGAACATTGTATCATAATTAATGCAACGCAGCTACATTTTCGAAGGTTAATAATGGCTGATAAGAATTAAAAACGAACAAAGTCTGGACATGGTACGAAGCCTACTAAGGTAAGAAAAATACTGTATTTGAAAATTAAATTATAAGTTTCGAAGTGAATCGATTCTATTCCACGACAAGTGGATGTGTGCAATAATTTAGGACTGGCAGGTTCAACTGTAAGAACAATTATAAAGAATTAATTTTAGCAGCGAGAAAGACAGCTGTTCCACTATAAGCAACTAGGCCGACTATTATAATTGAAATGGAGGGACTTCTAAATAATTTTATTGAAGATAATATCCACCGCACAATTCCATCAAGTTAAATATTATTAAAGAAAAAGTGATTAGCCTATATGATGATCTGAAGGGGAAAAAAAAAATGTGGAACCATTTAAAGCTAGTAAGGGCTGGTAAGATGGATTTAAAATCCAGGGAGAAGCCGCAAGTGCAGATCAAGGAGGCGAAACTTTCAAAAAAGAACTTCTAAAAATTATTGAAGAGTGGTGTTAAACTTCTCAACAAGTTTTTAACATAGATGAAACAGGACTTTTTTGGAAACGAAAAGAAGTTTCATATTGAAAGAAGGAAAAAAAAGCATGCCAGGCTTCAAAGCGGTGAAGGATCGATTGACTTTATTGTTGGGTGGTACCACTGCGGGGATTTTAAAGTAAAACCCCTTTTAGTTTACTAGGAAGACGGTCAAAGTACAACCCAAAATTGACCAAAGTTACGAAAACTCGACAGCCCAGTGCCATCGGATAATTCATGATTTTAAGTGTAATTTTGATATGTAAAGTAGTTACTTACCACATAATTATACACACACACACACACACACACACACACACGTATGTAATGGAGAATATTTTACATGTACAAATTTTTTATATTAAATATTTTGACCGACATTTGCATGTCTTTTCGCTACTGTTTATTATTGATTAAGAAATATCCTATGGCATGATTGCGACTCACAAATACGTATGTTACATTACGGGAATATGGTGCTCACTTAGCACTGATTCACTTAGTGCTCTGTTTCTTGGGAACAAATTATCAGCGTTAAGCGGGGGTCACCTGTATTTAGAATCTGTATATTGTGAGGTAGTCAGAAGCAAAAGTATAATTAGAGTGGGAGTAACTACAGACCAGAAGATAATGAGGAGTATGACTTGAGTCTACATGTAGATGGAATGGGCAAGCAAGTGCGAATGTCTTTTTATGAGTGACTTCAATCTTCTCCATATTGAGTGGAATAAATGGGAGGAAAAAAATTTTTTAAATAAACTTGATAATTAATTATACCATCATTTAAGAGAAAATACTAGGGGTAAGAATATTCTTGACCTCATCATTACTCACAAACGAGATGACATCAGTGCTTAAAGTATGGAAACTATTGGCAGGTAGTGACCATGCAGTTGTTAGTTGGAAGATGAAGAAAGATGTTGCAGTAGTTAAAAGTAAAGGCACAGGTTATAATTTCAGAAGAGGGAACTATGACAGTTTCAAGGCACTGTATGGCATCTATTAATTGGACATATTGCAAAGGGAGGGTGAATACATTTGAATTATAGAATACCTTTAAATCAAAAATCAAAGAAGTCATGAGTGCATACATACCATTAAGAAAATATTGCATGAGGAAGATGCTAAAGTAGATGAATGCAGAGCTGGTTGATCTAATGGAGCAGAAAAAGATAGCATGGGATAGTTACAGAGTGATGAAAAGTAGTGAAGCCTACAACAACTACAAGTTGATCTGTAACAGTGCCACAAAGTTAGGGAGGTGAAGACTGAGTATGAGAAATCACTGGCGAGGAGAGCAGAGAATGGGGACAAAATTTTTCATATATATGAATACAAAGAAGAAAATAAATCCAATTGGACTCTTGTGTACTGAGTGTGGGGAAAGTATTAGATACCTAGCTGTTGAATTGAATAGGTATTTTCTTTGCATTGGTCTTTATTGATGAAAGACTATGCTGAAGAGAGGCTGACCCACGTGAAATTACTGATTTCAAGATTACTTATGACTTTATTAGAAAAGCTTTAGAGCATAAAGGTAAATAAGGCTTCCAGAAGTTGATAGTATATAACTGTAATTTTGAGGGGGGTGGGTGCCAGCTTGTTTTCAACCATTAGAGACAGTGATTCAGAGTGCAATCCATGGACATTTAGAAAGAAATGGCATTCTGAATAACACACAACATAATTTTGTTAAGGGAAAATCGTGGTTAACTAATCTAGTAAGCTATTTGACTTTTGGCAAAGTATTTGACTCTGGAGAGATTCCAAGACTGATTGCTTGGTGGCTGCAGGCAGAAGACAGAGTTGGGATCAGTGTATATTCTTCAGATTGGTGTAATGTCTGAAGAGGAGACCCAGAGGTTTGGTTCTTGGACCACTGTTGTTTCTGAATTTCTATAAATGATATCAACAAAGGGATTAAGGGCATGATGTCAAAATTTGCGGTTGATGTAAAGATTGGGAGAGTTGTTAATGATCATTGCTAAGCAGTACTCCTTCAGGATGACTTGAACAGGCTTCAGGAATGGTCAGAAAAGTGGCAGCTAAGTTTTAATGCAACAAAATGCAAGATCTTGCACTTGGGGAGTTACAATATGTGCAGGTAAGAATTTTTCCAAGTGGTGTAAACAGGTGTCCAGGAAAGTCCACGGTGGCCTATCGATCTATCAAACATTATCCTGTGGACATAAGGGAGATCATAATCCCACTGTATAAGGCAATTGCAAGACCACATTAGAAATACTGTGTCCAAGTATGGAGACCTCATCTGAAAAAAAGACAATTGAGCTTCTTGAAAGGGTCCAAAGATGGGCAACTCCAAGAGGAAAGACATTGTGTGGGCTATAGAACTTGGTAACCAGGCACCTCAGAGGGATCTGATTGATTTGTAATTTATAAGATTCTGAGAGGGCTTGGTAAAATGTGGAATTTTTATGTTACAAAGAATTTCAGAACTAGGGGCCATAAATTCAAATTATACAGGGAGAGGTTTAGACTAGATTTTAGGAAGTTTTCTTTTAGCCAGCAAGTTGTTGATTATTGGAACAAGTTGCCTTCGCAGGTAGTTGAGTCTGAGAGTTTGAAGAAAGTTAAAGATCAACTGGATTACCTTCATGAGGAGGGAAGTGCATAATTTATTTCTTATCTTTTTTCTGGCTGGTGCACTTCAAAAGTCTATAGCTTCCTTGTACTATTTGGCTAATACTAATCTAATAACAGCTGATTGAATATTACATGCTTTTTTTAATAAGGATTGTTGCCTTTTTCCTGAATTCAGGGTATTTGTTTAATTATTCTTTGATTTTTTTTATATTTTACATGCCATTCGTTTTTTCCCCCCTTTAACAGTAGTTTTTTTCTTCTATTGATACATATAGGAAATTTTTCACTTTCTTTTGAAAATGTTCTTAAGAGTAAAAAGGTAAACTGCAGCCATTATCAACTCACTGCAGGTTGTAAGCCGCCTCAACAATTTGTGTTGACGGAATTGGACTACAATCTGCCATACTGATCCAGTGCGGGTTGGCAGATCGACTGTATTTAGCAGTCATGGGGTTGAACCATAGTCTACTCAAGGAGTGTGTGCTAATGCACCACTTGTCTACGTAGGTACATGATCTTTAATTGCTTTATGGTAATTTGAATATATTTGTTCTAAAGTGTGGGCAGTGTCTGAAGTTTTATAATATTCTGAACAGTAAATTTATGCAGAGTTGTGTTCTTATTTTATTAAAGTCTTATTTGTGAAGTGTTTTATTATATTAAATCCATGTAGTATCTGTGGTTTATAATTCAAACTGAAGAGGTAAATGAACAGTTTGCAAATGTGTCTAGGTATTAGACATGATTGTTTAATTTTGTCTAAGGAAGATATTTTCAAGAGTTAGGGAGAGGTTTTTTAATAGATGGTGTTATTATTAACTATGGTTTCATTATTTAATTATAAATATTATATTAGCTTATGGCTGATGCAGTATAAGCTTCCTTTTTTTCATCACATGCTTCTGCTAATGCTAACTGGAATTTAGCTATAAGCCCTTATTATGGTTAAAAACACTTGATTCAAACAGTTTCAGTTTCTGATGATATAATAAAGCTGACCCCCTCTTCTGGGAACATTAGCATTAGTAGAGGCATATGATGCAAGAAAGCAAGCTTATGCAGCATCAGCCAAAAAAAAAAAAAAAAAAAAAACCCTTCCACTTCACCCCTCCTAATGGCACCTAATGGCATTTGTATATTTAAATTAGTGTTAGCATACATGCATAAAGTGCCTATTGTCTTCACTATGTCCCTCCATCTTTCTGCATGTAACAACTCAACTCCTAATAGATGATTTTTGATAAAATTTTATATTTAGGTTGATTAGAAAAATTTGTGAAACTTCATTAAAATCAGAGCAATAGAAATCCAGCAATTATTTTATGTCCATACATCTGCACGTAATAACTTGACCTCCAGTGAATGGATTTTCATGAAATTTTATATTTATCTCTAATACATATCCATCCTTCCCAAATATTATTAAAATCTGCTGTGGGGTATTTGTTGTTGTTAACACCCAAAGTTGGGGTCCACTCAATAGAATTTAAAAACTGTCTGAGACCACTGTCGTCACCTTTACATAAACAAAAGCCCTTGCCTTTGTCCTTGTTAGTAGTTCACCATTTAGTAAATCCCACATGAATACACTGCAGTAGTAATAGTAGAGGCATGTGATGCAAAAAAGCAAGCTTATGTAGCATCATTTTGTGTGATGCACAAAAAAAAAAAAAACATTTCACACATCCATTTCCTCTAAACGTTTGTCCAATTCCTCCTTGAATTTATTTAAACTATCAACTTCCACAACGACAGATGGAAGTTTGTTCCAGCAATCAACTACCCACTGGCTAAAGGCAAATTTCTGGACATCTATTCTTCAACTGGCTTTCCTCAATTTGAATTTATGTCCCCTAAGGTTTGTAATCTGACAAGAGGAAGAATCCGATCAGAATTCGGCATGCTCAACCCATTCAAGGCCTTATACACCTCAATCAGATCACTTCGCAGGTGCCTAGTCTCTAGATGCTGCAATTTGCAGAACTTAACCCTTTCTTGGTAAGAGGACCTCTTTGTTCACCTCACCAATCTCATAGCCCTTCGCTGTACTCGCTCAAGCAACTCTAAATCCTTCCTAAACTGAGGCCTCCTGACCTGTTTGCAGTACTGAAGGCGTGACCTGACCTGACCTGACCATTGCCTTATGCAAAGGGATAATCACCTCCTTTTCCTTACTAGCAAAATTCCTGTAAAGCATTGAACTGCTTTGGCTACCTGTCTACACTGCTCAGAAAACTTCATATCTGACTGCACAATTACTCCCAGGTCTTTTTTCTTTTCTACCACACTAAGTGTAGTACCACACAGTTGGTACGTTTCTCTAGGGTTACTTCTACCCGTGTGCATTACTTTGCATTTGTCAATATTAAACTACAGTTGCCACCTCTCAGGCTCCTGCCCAACTTTTCTAGATCCTGTTGCAGTAGCACACTGCCATTACTGTGATTGACAGCTCTGCCAACATTAGTATCATCTGCAAACTTCGATATTAAGCCTGGCATACATTCATCAATATCATTGATAAATATACAAATCAACAGTGGGCCCAACACCGAACCCTATGGGACTTCACTAATAACATTAGGGGTCAGAGCCACCTGGTGTTTTTTTTATTTAGAGTTTCTTAATAAAAGTGAAGAATCATCTTAAGTGCTGATTATAATTGGATAAAGTGTATTTCTTTTTCTCATTGTCTTTCTAACATGCTGGTGTAGAAACAATCATCCAATAAATCCACAAAAGTTCTGATGCTGTGTGAGTGACTAGTTTCAGTTAATATCTGGAAAGTTAATATTCCCAATTATAAGACATATACTGCCCCACTCTGTATAGTAGTCAGTTGTTATATTCATCACAGTCATTAGGTCTATAATATACTCCTATTCTCATTTTAGTTTACCCAGTTCTTATGTCACACCAAACTGTCCCAACAGAGCACTGTCCACCCACATCACCTATGTGCAGTTCCTTAAATTTTGTGTGCTTCTTAACTTAGAGCATTATTCATCCCTCTCCATTCTGTCCTGCCTATTCTTCCTGTACACGTTGTATTTGCCATGTTCAAATTTTACAACTGTTATGTGTGAGTAACACTACAATATTCCTACATTTTGATATCTTGACCAATACTTCAAAATGATCAAATTTTTTTAACTGAACTCTTAAGATTAGTATAAACACATGTTGCACTTAGGAACTCCATATATTTGTTGTTCCATGAGCCCCCACCCCACTTCTGCATGCCTTGTAATTCCTGACACCTTGCTTTCCAGGTTGCTGTGTGTTGCAGTAGAATCAATACATGCGTCATCACACCTCTTCTGTGGCTGCTATTAATGAATTAGTGTATGTAGCTCCTCGGGCTAGCAGTTTTCTGACTTGTGTAACACTTCTTCAATAGCATCAGCAAATCTATGTTCTTTTACCCTTGCTGTTTGAATTTATCCCTTCCCTTCCCTTTAAAAATAGTCTCCCCTGTTAACAAGAAAAGACTGTTCTGAAAAAATTGTATTTCATCAGCCTTACACAGTCTCTCCTGGGCTGAAGTGATTGACAAGGCCAATATAATGTAGTCCCTCCTATCCTGCCTGTGCAGAATTGCAGAGACTTTCCAATTTAATCCTAACTTTCAATTTTTTTCTCAGTGTTGCGCTGTACTAGTTAATAAAGTCTTTAGATCTATCTCTTAATATTGCTATTACCAACGTCTAGGATGATATCACCTTTTGTCCCCTTAAAAGATGATAGCTGCTCTACATCATCAACTATTGTCCATTACTCTAGTCCTATTCCACCTGTTCTGTTTTTTTATATAATATATTTCCCTGATAATGGTCACCAGAATAGGTATACATCCTGTGGAAAAAGCTTATTCTGCCATGTAGGTTGTTGTATCATGTGATGCACAAGCATGTGTCCAGTGTTCTGTTAGGTGGCTTAGTGATTTCATTGATTGGGCCCTCTCTTTTATTCCTTTGACGTGATCAACCCTTGTTCTTCAAGCCCCAAAGAAAACAAAAGAAGATTGCCAGGCAAGCAAAATCATCTATTTTTTCTAAGCAATTTCCATTTCCTCATTACCTCTGTGAGACACCAATGACAAGTGCCTAAATTTTATACAGCTTTGGTTTTGCAAGCTAAACGTGAACAGCTGACAAAAATACAGATGTTGACTCTCCATACACCAGATGTCATGTATGTGTCTGCGTTTCACTTTGATGATGAGTGCCTTGAAAATTACAAAAAATACAATAAAATCTCCTTTATTATTAGTTTATTTTGTTTATTTTCATTTGATATTTTTTAATTGAATTTAGCAGATTAATAGATCACTGTTTTCAATTCTTAAAAAAAAAAAAAGCTAAAAATAAATTTTTATAATTAAAACAAAAAGGGTTGTTTTACAGCTGCCACACAAGCATCTTTATTAAATTGAAAGACAGGTGACAGAAGGTTAAAAGATGGAACATAATTTTATCACTTACTTCCATGTTCAAGTTGGAAAATTATGTCCTTCAAACTGGTGTGCGCATTATGCTTTATTTTAGTGTAGAGCTGCTTGTAATATTGTTAAAGTTCTGTAGTCAATCTCCTCTGTAATAATGACTTGTTTATTAGCACAAAAAAATAAAAATCATTTTGCACAACCAACGTAAAATTTCACAACTGTAATCAAATGTACATTTTTCCAACTGTTTTAAAGTAAAATGACAGCAAACTGGTCAATGGTTTGTGCAGGGCTCCTTACCTAAGAAGCATATAGCATCTGTTACATGTTATCTTGACAGTACTTAAAAAAAATTTTAAAAAATAATCTCCTTTTTTCATTGATTACAAGCAAGTTACACAACAAATAATATCACAATTAAAAATCCTAGTAATTCGCTATACACAATAAACATAACACTGATTTTAAAGTGTAGCTTTTAGAGACCAAGCTGTATGATTGGTAATGGTGGACAGACAAGACCTTATCAATATGTTACTACCTGCAAGAAACTGACCAAATTATTGCATTAATCATCTGTTTACAAACATCTACCACAAGAAAACAGAAGGATTCTTAACATTGTGAAAATCAGCATTTTGAAAATTTGGTGAATTTAATACTAATGTTCTTACCTTGTATGGATATTTCTTTAAAATCAAAACTGGTATATTTTGGTCCTTTGAACTTTGAATTAATGAGGTTTTACTGTAAAATCAAAACCTTACTATTCCTTTTGGATCTTCTGGCTTGCCAATCAATTCTCTTCATTCTCTGGCTTGCTAATCAATGAGTAATCTGTTTCTGATTCTTATCCATAAATATCTGGGAAGTGTTCTAGGATCTCCTAAGAGGGTTAAGTGACTGGAAATAGGAGACCTGTTAGGGTAAACTTTGTTTTAAAGATACTCCAAGAAACTTCTCTAATTCTCAAACACTTTAATTCCTATTAAACAGTCTCTCCATGCAACTCTAAATACCCCTCCTGCTGGGATATGCTAAATGTCCCATATGAACTCACTCACTCACTCACTCAAGAGCTTCAGAAACCAAATGTGATGCAAATCAAATGAATTGTAATTAACTGTATATAGTGTGTGTGTAAACTTACTATCCCCAGCTGTATTATTCTGATCTTCATTAGCTCTAATTTTACCTTGTTGGTAAAAGTAGGTTATATTCTCCGTTGCATTTTTCTTTACATCTTGAATTCACTGAAGTGTTGTGTCAAAATTATATTCTCAAATGGCATAGATCACGGTTGACCAATCCCCAGATTATATTCAGAGTGATATAATCATGCAGTAGTTGTAACTTCATAATACTGATGGAAGAAAGAATTATCACACCTCAGCATTGGTAGTACACATCAAATAAATAGCATTGCTCCCTAAGGAGGAGTATATTGCTTTAGAGTAGATTTCTGACCCCTGTACTGAAGCAATTCAGAGTATAGTGTTGTAAGGAGAATTTAGAGCTTTATGGAAGGGATCCCAAAACTTTCATCTCCACAATTGTTACAGGTGATGAAACATGGGTTCATTTCTGAGATCCTGAGACCAAGCAAGAATCAATGCAATGGAAGCACAAGGGTTCTCCCCACCCAAAAAATTTTGGACACAACCTTCAGCTGACAAGATTATGGTCACCATTTTTTGTGATGATGATGAGGGAATTTTGTACATTCACTACTAAGAACACAAGCAGACAGTCACTGGGAAGTCATATGCATCTCTACTGTACAACCTAAGGGATATCATAAAAGAAAAATGCCGTGGAAAACTTTTCAGAGGTGTGCCGCTTCTTCAGGACAATGCACCAGTGCACAGGCCACATGCTGTTGCTGCTACTTTGAGAGACTGTGACTCTACAGAACTTACCCATCCACCTTATGGTCTAGATCTGGCCTCCCCAGTGATATTTCCTGTTTTGACACATCAAGAAAAAGGTTACTTTGCTTTGCTGATGATAACGAACTGAAGTCTGCTGTTTCTGCATTCTTTGATTAACAGAACAAAATTTTATTTGTTTGGTATTTCCTCATTGCTAACAAAATGAAACAAGTGTATTGAAATTCAGGGGAGTTGCATTGAAAAATAAAACCAGAATTTTGCCTTTATCTCATTTCCTTCAATAGGTAGATAGATCATTTATTGAACACCCCTCATGCATAGGTGGGGCTTTTGCCAACTCATGCAAATAAATTTATTACATGTGCTAGTTGCCTTTTAATACTTATGCCACTCTTGCTTTCTGAAGTTGAAGTGAAATTAACATTAAACTTAGCAGTAACTTGCTGGGTGCTCCAGTCCATAATTATCTAACATAATCTCTTGTTGGATTCTATTGAAGTAATACAGAGATTAATGTGATGTTTTGTTATTAATGTGTAAAGAAATTAATGTGATGTTTTGTTATTAAGGTTTATGAAATTTTTATTTTTTAAGCATTTTTATTCTGGGAGAGAGAAAAAGTACCTGCACCCTATATACCAGTCACGGAGGACCATGAGCGAATGCTTGCTGTTTTAAAAGAAAGTGACCGAGAATGGATTGCTCTTTGCCCACCACATATATCAGGTTGGTTTTTTAATGAAAATAGTTTCTAATTAAACTGGGAGAAAAAAAGTGGAAAAAAATACCAGACAGCAAATGTCAGTTTGAAACTGAGGGACGAGAAAACTAGTGTGTGATATTAACACTGAATCAGTTGCATGGTGTCGATTCAACCCTGACATTATTTCAGCAATTTGTGTTTCATATACTCCATCTATGCAGCTGAAATTCCTAATAGCTGTTTTTGAAATTGTTTTCTCTGCAGAAAATTCCAGAAATGTCAATTAATTATCGCACAATTAGGAAAAATTCATGTTTAAGTTAATTTTATGTGCACATTGATTTACATATGTCACCTTTAGTTATTAGCATTAGCAAAGGAACATGATGCAAGGCAAGCTTATATAGCATCAGCCAAAAAAAAAAAACCCGTTATTTCACTCATCCACTTGCTCCAAATGTTTGTCAAGTTCTGCCTTGAATCTATTTAAGCTATCAACTTCTACAACTACAGATGGAAGTTTGTTCCAGCAATCAACCACCCGCTGGCTAAAGGCAAGCTTCCGCACATCTATCCTTCAACCGTCTTTCCTCAATTTGATTTTATACCCTCTCAGGTGATTATTGGTGAAGAATCTATCAGGTGAAGAATCCCATCAGCATTGAACATGCTCAAACCATTCAAGGCTTTATACACCTCAATCAGATCACCTCGCAGGTGCCTAGTCTCCAGACAGTGTAATTTGCAAAACTTAAGCCTTTCTTCGTAAGAGCAACTCTTTGTTCCATTCACTAATCTTGTTGCCCTTCTCTGTACTCGTTCCAGCAGCTCTACATCCTTCTTGAAATGAGGCCTCCAGATCTGTATACAATACTCAAAGTGTGGCCTGATCATTGCCTTATACAAGGGGATAATCACCTCCTTATCCCTGCTAGAAAAATTCCTGTATATCACTGATAAGACCCCATGAGCTACTCTTGCAGGCCATCTGCACTGCTCAGAAAACTTCATATCTGGCTGCACAATTACCCCCAGGTCCTTTTCGTTCTCTACCACTCTGTGTAGTACCAGAGTTGATATGTTACTCTGGGATTACTGCTTCCCATATGTAGTACTTTATATTTGTCAATGTTAAACTTCATTTTCCACCTCTCAGCCCATCTGCTCAACTTTTCTAAATCCTGTTGCAGCAATGTACTGTCATTAGTGCCATTAACAACCATGTCAACTTTCGTATCGTCTGCATACTTGGACTTTAAGCCTGATATACCATCATCAATATCATTTATAAATTCAGAAAACAACAATGGGCCCAACAGTGAACCCTGAGTGACTCCACTACTAACATTAGTCCACAAAGAGCAGTGTCCATTGATTACCGCTCTGTCTTCTTCCACTCAACCATTCCTCCAATGCTACACTGTTCCAATTTGTGCAGCAGTCCATGTGCAACAGTATCAAAGGCTTTTCGAAGATTCAAATATGTGATATCAAAATTATTACCTGCATCCAGTTCTTTTGTGACTGCATCATAGTATCCAATCAAATTGGTCAGGCAAGACTCTCCCTTAACAAAACCATGCTGTGTCTGGGCTATAACTGAAGTTTTGTCTCTAGATGATCCTTCAATGCTTCTTTAACCAGTGCCTCCATTAATTTTGCTGGAACAGAAGTTAAACTAACAGGTCTATAATTACTTGTGTCGCCGTTTGATCTTCCTTTGTGAATTGGGGTCATGTTTGCACATCTCCAGTCCATGGGTACCTGCCCTGAGTCCAAAGAAGCTCTCATAATCATGGCTAAGAGTTTTCTTACTTCCTTTGCTGCCTCCTTTAATATAACTGGATAGATCCCATCAACTCCAGGTGCCTTTTTTATGGTTATCTTCAACAATTTCTCCTCCACTTTCCTCTCAGTTATTACAAAATCATCTAGCTCACTGCCAGAGTTTAACTCACCTCTGGCATTCCCCTCCCTGAATAACTCCTCATGAGTTATTCAGGGAGGGGAATGCAGAGTAGATGCAGAATACTCATTTAGTGTGTTAGCCACCTGAGCAGGATCAACAGTTGAACCATCAATATCCAGTGGACCAATCTGATTCATCCCTTTCCTTCTAGAATTTACATAGGTAAAGAACTCTTTGTTGTTTTTCTTTGCATCCTTTGCCAAAGATTTCATATAATCTGCCTTTGCCTGCCTAATCTCCTCTGTGACATGGTTACAGACCATCTTATATCTATCATAGGCTTCCATGTCACCCATTAATTTATGTATCCCATTCATTTTTCTTCTCTGCCATATGTCTCATTAGTTCGTCTGACATCCAGGTGCCTCCGTAGCCAGGTGGGAAGGAGCAGCAGTGCCTAGCACATGCTTCTTGATTAGACTAGGGTTCGAGCTCGTCACCACCAAATACAGAGGATGCGGAAAGGTCAGGGAATGACCACCGCATATTCCTGGAGCAATATGGCCTTAGTTGCTAATGCTCCTAAAAACCAAATAACAACAACATCTGGCATCCATTTAGGCCTAACCCTTGAACAATATTTCTTATTTGGTATGTAAAGTCTAGTAGCTTCCAAGATAATTTCTTTGAATGCTTCCCATTTTTTATTTGCTGTTGGTAACATCATCAGTTGTGCCCACCATATAGAATTTAAATACTGTCTCAGACCACTGTAGTTGCCTTTACGAAAGCAAAAATCCTTCCCTTTAGCCCTGATGGTAGTTATCTCTTTGAGTAAATCCCACTTTAGCACACTGTGATCACTGCTTCCTACTGGTTCCTTTATCTGTAAATTCATAATGCATGCAAAATCACTGCTGAAAATCATCAAGAGTGTTTGCCCTCTTGTTGCCTCTCTAACATGCTACTGTAGAAAACAATCATCCAATAAATCCACAAAAATCTTGCTAGTGTGTGAGTGACCAACCACAACTTCCAGTCTATATTTGGATAGTTAAAATTCCCCGTTACAAGACATTCTGATTTACTGGTCCACTCTTTCTCTGCACTATTGTTCATTGCACTCATCAGAATCATTAGGCCTATAACACACTCATACTCTTTTTCCCTTTTCCATTGTTTATATCACACCAAACTGACTCAACATTGCACTGTCCACCCATGTCAACTGGATGCACTTCCTTAGATTTAATGTGTTTCTTAACTATCAGCATAACCCTTTCTGTATACATTGTACTCCCCAAATTCCAATTCTGCACTGCTTATATCTGTGTGACACCATGTCTCTGATATCCCAGGAATATCTGCCTTTGATGTCTTGATCAGCACTTCAAATTCATCAAATTTATTTACTATACTTCTATCATTAGTGTACATGCAAGTATACATGTACCTTTCCTTACTCTTGTTTACTTTAAAACAGCCCATGTATTTACTTGTTCAATGATGACTCCCAGGAGCTGTTGAAATCCCTGGCAATTTGCTGTCTAGTCTGCTTATTACAAAGAAGCAGTGCAAGAATCACTTTCGCCTCTGCCTGTGGCTATTGTTAATCTTTTAGTCCGTGAATCCCCTATGAGCCTCGCACAGTCTTTCCAGGGCCGAATTAATTGACAAGGCTCTCATCCTATACTCCCCTTTGTCGTGCTTGGCCAGAATTGCAGACACTTTCAAATTTAACCCTAACTCAACTTTTTTTCAACATTGACCTGTACTTTTTAATTAAATCTGCAGATCTCTTACTCTTAAGGTCATTAGTGGCAACATGTACAACGATATCACCTTTTGTGCCCTTAAAAGATAAAGATAAAAGATATCTGCTCTACAATGTCATCAATTTTTGGCCCTGGCAGACATGCCGTGGTCCTGTTCCACTTATCCAATATAGTCCCTGTCTCCCTAACAATAGAGTAACCAACAATAACTAGCTCCTGTGGAACCAGCACATTTTGCAATGGAGATTGCCGCTATGTTGCCTGATGCACAGGAGTGAGCTGTGGTGTTGATTTAGGTAGCTGAGAGTTTGTTGGGTCCTTCGTATTAATTTCCTCAAAGGCATCTACCCTACACCTCCAACTCATAGACTCCCATCAGAATGCTGAGTTGGCACCTAATTTCTTCACAGTCTCTGTGCTTAGCAGACACAGACATCCTCCTTGGCTAGATCATTTCCTGTTCTAGAAAGATCCACAAATATTTCACATTTTGCACATCTTTTTAGACTGTGATGCATTGGAGAATCACCCCCTTCGGTTCTTCCCCGAGACACAACACTTTCGCTTTCTGTGACCGTTGTTTTGCTGCTCTAGTCTGGATCATGATTCCATTTAAGTACAATTTAATTAACAATGAAATAACATTATAGGTTTGTGCAAAAGCATCATTTTAATGTAGCCATCTACCAAAGTACAGGAACTCACTGACTTACGTAAAGGTTGCATTCCGCAGAACGCTGAGTGCTACACAAGCATTTCCCAATGCTTGTGTAGCACTCAACTGTGCTAGCTGAATTTATTGAATCAAAAAAGAAATGTTCGACGAACATGTAAATAGAATTGTTTATTGTACAGTAAACCCCCGCTATTCGCGGGGGTTATGTTCCTGAGAAATGCCGCGAATACTGAAAACACGAATACTGAGTTATTGCTCCCATAGTAATAAAGGGGTTCCGTTCCAAAGTATGAAATATATAAGAAAAACTAGTCTAAAATTTTGTATCTTCATAATATGACTATGTACATAGACAGTACATAGTGAAATGCAAGCATATGGCATCAAAATGAAAATAAGAAACAATTTAATATTAAATGTAATATTTATTAGAAATTTCAAATAAATCTTTCAAACCAGTGCCTTTGCTAGCTGAAAAACTTATCCCGCCAGTGCTATCACCAGTTTCGCTAAAGTGTTGATAAAGGAGTTTTGCCTTTTCACGAATGATGAGTGAACTTAACGGAATTTTTATTTTGAGTTCGGTCTTCTATCCACAGATTTAAAGCTTTTTCCATTTTTTTAAATTTAACATCACGAGTTACAGAGCAAATTTTTGAAGCAATTAGCGCGTTTTCACGGACACTACAGCGGATTTTTTCTTCCAATTTTTTGATTCATTGTACCGTTGACTCATTGATTTTATAATGTTTTGCCACTGAGGAGACACTTTCACCATTAGAAATTTTGTCTAATAACTCAATTTTATTCGCTAATGTCATCACCTTCTTTGATATTTTCCTTGTTATTCGTAGCCATATTTTTGTACGGGTTAGAAAGAACTTGTCCACAATAAAGTCACTTTCTTCCGTTAACACACTCAAAAAAGTCTGTTTTACACTGCAAAATGGTAGATTTATCACTTTTGTAAGCATATCAATTTATAAATTGATAAATTTTATTCAATTTATAAGCATATAAATTAAAAGCAAACGATGAAACCTTCCATGACAAGCGCATAACACTCTGAACAAGGATTAGCGAGAAACATCCAAGCTCGCGATTTTGTCACCCCCTCTCCCTCCACCCACTGAGCGCTGTTTTGACCAGAAAAGATGATTTTAGCCACGCCTATGTTTTTTTATGGCGGAAAATGTCACGGTGCTTTAAAATTCACATTTTTTTAGGTTTCATTTTATATTAAATCAGCGACTGCGAATACAGATACCGCGAATAGCCGGGGGTTTACTGTATTTATTCAATTTTTTATCTCGTGCACAGTAAAAATTACAAAAGCGTGCAATTTAAAAAAGATTCAAAATTATAAAATTACAAAAAAAAGGAGACAGGCATTACATCAGTAAGTTTTACCACTCCAGCATTTTTACCAGAATCAACATCTTCAGCTGATAAGTACGCTGCTACTGAGGTTGAGGGCTGTGGAGATTTAGTCAGGGCTCTGACTGGATGGTGGCTTTTTTCTTTACATCGTAGATTTCTTTCTAGTAAGCAAGCATATCATTCACCCCTCTTAACTTTTAAGAATTGTTCGCTGTCAGGATTCATCTCAAACCTCACCATTACTGCTGCAATTTCAAGAAATGCCATTGCCATCTCTCTGGTGATGAAGTGTCTTGGCTCCTCATTTACTTCATCTTGAACTTTGTCATCATTTTCTTCTTTCACTATTGCTGCCTACAAGTCAGTAAGTTTTGTTAGATAATTCCTTCTCCTCTTCCTCTATTAACTCCTCCATGTCTTTGGCAAAACCTCCAACTGAAGTAGCTGTGCAACCTTTACAATCTTTTCTGTAACCTCTTCATATGATTCGTCTTTTTCAAATCCTTCGAAACCTTTTAAGTGCCTTGGGCATATTTTCTTCTATGCACCATTTAATTAACTTTTAGTAATTTCCACCCTGGCCTTATTAATGTTTAAGATGATGTGGTAAATGTTGTAAGATTTCCAAAAGTCTTAACGTAAAATTTTTCTCATCGTCTATTGTAGACAATGCCTGAGCAAATGTACGTAAATAGTATGCTTTTAAATTTGAAATAACACCCTGATCCATAGGTTGGATGAGTGAAGTCGTGTTTGGCGGTAGAAATATGACTCTCCCGTTCGAATTGAAATCATCTAGATGCGTAGGATGTCCAGTAGCATTATCTAATAGAAGAAAAATCTTGAAAGGAACATCGTTGTCTTTACAATATTTTCCAACCTTGGGAACGGAGCAGCATTTAAACCAATCCTCAAAGAGAAATATTGTTATCCATGCTCTCTGGTTCAATCAGAAATGCATGGGTAGGGTGCCTTTATTGACGCCCTTAAATGCACGAAGATTTCCAGAATGGTACACAAGCAGTGGTTTTAATCTGTAATCTCCCACTGCATTAGCCCCGAGCAAGAGTGTGGCCCATCTTTTGATGCCTTGAAACCTGGTATTGTATTTTCCTCTTTGGCAATGTACGTTCGATATGCATTTTTTTCCAATAAAGAGCAGTCTCGTCAGCATTAAAAATTTGGTGCGTTGAATAGCCGCTATCATCGATAATTTTTTCCAACACATCACAATTTCTCTGCAGCTGCAGAATCAGCACTGGCAACTTCGCCACATACTTTAACGTTGTCGAAACCAGCGCGATGCTTGAACCTATTAAACCACCCGTTGCTTTCCACGAACTTGGGTTGGGGTTCACCGTACTTATCCTTAATATCTTTATCAATACTTGTTGCTTTTGCTTGCATGGTCATTAGACTCAGGGGCACTCGCTTCTGAATCGGATTTTCCGTCCATATTATTAACAGCTGTTCCATCTTCGATATAGCACCTGAACACTGTTGATCTTAAGTGCATTGATCTTTTGACAGTGCTCATATAGTGCACTATCCTTTTAAAGTACTATTCACTTTTGAAGCAGCAAGACTATTCTCTTGCGATAGATGACAAACTTTGTTCTGCTTCTAAATTAATCATCTTCATTTCAAAATCAATTTTGTTTCGTTTCCTGGCACTACCACCACTTGCACTTTTTGTTGTCGCTGTCCTTTCTTTGTAATACATAAATAGGAATGAAGAGAAGTTTCTGAAAATTTGTTTTTTATATGATTGATTTCAGGAAGGGGGAACACATTTCACCATAATAGCATAAAAACCCACACAATTGCAGTTATTGGTATTATTGCAAATGCAATACGATCGAATTTACTACCTGTTTATAATTAGATGCGCTAACAGAAAAGCCCAATAAACCGTAAAGTGCAAATTGTTTTTTAGTCGTGAACTCCAGAAACATGCTTTAGAAAATATCACGAAGGCGTTCAAAATTGCTTCTTATAACAGGAACTTATGATAACGATGAAAGGGTAGTGCAATTTCCATTATAAATATGACCTTTTACAGAGATAAATAGCTTAGTAATATAGCAAAATTTTCAACTTCCAAGGACTTGGAACGAATTACAAAAAAACCCCCAAAAACTGGGTTATTGGGTTCACATGATATTTTCACGATACCTCCATTTATTCATATGGGGTACAAAATACATTTCCATGATTTTAAGTTTGCACCAGCTTAAAAAAACTTACATAAAGTCGAATTTCCATAAGTCTAGTATTAGTAAGTCGGGGAGTTCCTGTAGTTAAATCAATTAATTAAATTGACATTGTTTTGGTTATATCTCATATTGTGAATGCCTTCACAATGAATTGCCATGGTATTGTACTACCTCGAATAAGTAACACTTCACCAGTGGAGAAGATTACTGTTACCTATTCTCAGCAGATACCACCACCCAGACAGCACCATTTCAAAGCTTGTTGGCTGATCCTCGGTGGGGTGGGCAACCCAGTTATGAAGTATAACTTCACAATATGAGAGATGCCTGATGGTGTGCTGTGCTGATAGACTATATTTTATAGTCTATTAACAATGAAATTTAATAAGATTAATAAACTTCAGTGATTAATTGATAATGCTATACTAAGTTAACAGATACTTAGATAACTAACACTGTGCTACGTATTTTGCTATCTAGTTTTACGTTAAACCTCAGTTCAGGATATACGTTACACTATTCCTTATTGTATAACAATGGCCACAAGTGACGAACGGTAAAATCTACGGACACTAAGTATTAACTTTCAAAGTTGCTATCTAAATTTAAAATAAACCAAAGGAACTTGACTAGGACTACAAGCTACTTATAGAAAATAATTTAATATAACAATTAATTCAATAAAATACCTAGATGTAATTAAAAACTTGGCATTCGGCGGAGCTGCAAAATCCTGTCCAACACGTGGATAACCTCGTACCCCTTTGTCAACAATGAGATTTTTCATTGTCGAGCTATGCGACTGCAATGTATGATTAGAAAAATATAAACTACTCAATAATACATTATTTTAAATAGGAATTTGCTCAAAATCTGTATTTTTGCAATATAAGAAAAAATATTTTAACAAGGAAAATGTTCTGCTCAAAAAAATTTACAAGAACTGCGCCCTCCCAATTCGATTACTGTGTCTAAAACTCGGTTTGGAAATAAGACAAAAATCGAATTCTGAGACATATATTTTAAATAACTAATAATTGCATATATTTTTATAACCTGTAAAAATAAAATATATGGTTACAGTTAAACTAAAAGAAATTAAGTACATAAAAGAAAAGTTTGTTTATAACAATTTATTAAAACTTACCTTTTTAATGTGGAGACGAAACAACTGAATAACAAAATTTGAATTACACTTTCGTATCTTTTAACCTGCAACTACATTCACAATCAAGCACTTGTGCGATTCAAGAGAAATACTCGCAACCTGGCTAGCACTGAAGGACAAACCCAAAAGCTCAGAAGTGTGACGTCACAATACAGGCCATACTTTATAGAAATTTGTAATTGGAGTTTGTTATTTTTGAAAAATGAAAAATCACAACAATTCCTGGAATTGTATGTAGTATATACAATGATAATTTTTGTAAAATAATAAGAGAAGTTTACCTCGATATAGTACGTAGAACACTTCCGTATGATACTCTCCAGAAATTAAAATGAAAAAATCGAAAAACTTACATTAGAGTAACAAATAATTAAAAAAATAATTTAACACAATTAAAAATCAATTTAACGCAATTAAAAATAAGAAAATTAAAAGAATTTAACGAAAAAATTGCAAAACAGATTTTCCTTCCTGTTAATCGGAGATCAGATATGGCCGACAAACATCAACAGAATTTTCGTGTAATTTAATTTCTACATTTTCTGCAATTAATAGTCGCATATAATTACATTGGACACTAAGTATTTTGGCCTTATTAAATAAAAGCATTTTTGTTAATGGCATGAAAGGCTAATTCTGATGCTGCTGCCCGAGAAGCATGAACTGAGGCTGCATGTTGATTAACACGAATATTCAAAGGAAAATGCGTCGAACCTTGGTAAGACCAGTCGCAATCACTGCAAGAAATGTTGTATACGAGGTCATTAATTTGTGTTGCGAACGAGGAAAGGACTGAGTGATTGTTCAGTAAAGTGTGTAATTTCCATAGCCTGGCCACAATTTTAAATTCGGTATTTTTGAAGAATCTGTTAAGCTGTTTTTGCCACTATTCAACATAAGGAACAGAAATAAAGTATTTTTTGATATTACTATTGTTGGTTGCTGTAGTATTTTGTATCCTATCCTTAGCTTGTACCCGAATTCAGTTTATTGTAGCAAGGGGATAACTCCTGTTTAAGAATCTGCTGGTCAATATTTGTATTTCTGAGCCCTAAGCAGATTCCGTCGTTGAATATTTGTAGGCATTTAGAAATTGATTAAAGATAATCGATCTTTTGTAGGTAAACAGGTGATAGCTGTTATAATGTAGAAGCATACCGGTGTTTGTAGGTTTTTAATAGGTGTTAAATTGGATTTTATGCGAGTCCCGAGTAAGCGTGAAATTTAGAAAATTTAATGACTTTGTATCTGTATCTTTCCTTTCCAATGTAAATTTGAGTCTAGAATGGATATTATTAAATGAATATAAAATGTCTTGGATAGTACTACTATCAGTAATAACTAGAACATCATCTAAATACCTCCCATAGTATGTGATACGGGGTCGAAAAGTCTTCAAATGTATATGCTCAATCATTGTGAGATAGATCTCTGATATTAAGCCACTCAGGCTCATTCCCATTGGCAAACCAAAAATTTGTATGTACACTGTCTCGAAAGGTATTATAGTTGGCATCAACTAACAGTTTAATTAAGTAAAAAATCTCCTTAATAGGAAGCTTCGTATAATTAATCGGTATCAAGTTATTATTTAACATATCCCAAATAATATCTAATGTGTATTCAACGTTTACATTTTTATATAATGAGGTAACATCTAGTGAGAATAAATTGTCATTGTCGCTAAGTCTACAGTCCTTAACGTTATTAAATGTATTGTAGTTCTTAATCCAAAATTTTATCGCCCGTCTAAAGGGTTTTATAATGCTATATGCACGTGTGGCCAAGGATAAAAATGCCAAGTTTCTGTAGGAAACAATAGGCCAAATAGGAAATCCAGTCTTGAAATCCAGTTTTACCTGGCCAAAAAGTGCAGGAATATCGCATGTTCTGGCCTTTAATTCCTTTAACTGAGCCATAGTAATGTAGTTGTTTTTTCGATACATGGTTATCATTTTATTGTATTGATTGACTAAATTGATAAATAGTGCTGGGTCTACTTCAAGATAAGTGGAGGTATCTGAAACAACTGATTCTAACTTATTAATATAATCAGGTTTATCGAGTATTACCACTTAATTAATTTTCTTATTTTTAATTGTGTTAAATTGAGTTGTATTGTGTTAAATCGATTTTTAATTATTTTTTTTTAATTATTTGTTACTCTAATGTAAGTGTTTCGATTTTTTTTCATTTTAATTTCTGGAGAGTATCATACAGAAGTGTTCTACATACTATATTGAGGTAAACTTCTCTTATTATTTTAAAAATCAACGTAGAACGTATTGAGCATTATAGCTCTGGTTCATACTGTACACCCCTCGACGTGGGCACCTGTACGTGGTGAGGGGACCTCCCAGTGACGCTGCTAGAATTCCAGACTAGCATCACTGGGATCCAACGCCCACAGCCCAGGTTCCAGTCTTACATCAATGGAATCCGGCGTGTTTGCCGTGCGCTGCGACCCGTGGAAATTCGGAAAGGGGGATCCTGGTGGTTGAGGGGCCCAGCTTCAATACACCACTTTGGCCCCTGCTTCGACAAGACGGGTGGTCCTGGAAGGCCCGGCTAGGATCAATTGGCTAGTAGGCTCACCTGAGAGGGTCAACCGTGTCAATGCCACGCCCCTACCCTCATGGTCCGAGGGACAGGATTCAGGCTGGCGGCGGTGCGGGTATAGTGTCTGGGTAGCCCTGGCGTCCCACTCCCGAGCGCATTTATTGCATGTCGGGTAGTGGGCGTCCCTTTGGGCTCCGTGGTGGGTGGGGAGCCCGGGCACTGAACAATTTAAAAACTCTCATGAATCCTGATAAACCTATTTCTTCAGGGGCCCCAACCCGGTCCCTATCTGAAAACATAGACGGAGAGGCAGATAATATTATTGCGACAAAGAGGCAGCGAACTGAAACATCATCATCAGGGCCTGTCCCAAGATTTCTAATAATGCATTCCACCACTGAAAAACCAATTGGTAAAATGTCGCCCTTTTTTATACAAAAAGGGTTAGACGGGTTAGCAGGTTCACCCAAATCAGTTAAGAGGCTTCGTTCTGGAGACCTTTTAATTGAAACTAAAAACGACCGGCAATCTGAACATCTACTCCGAGTAACATCAATCGGAGGAATCCCTATAACAGTGACACCACACAGAACACTCAATTCATCGAGAGGAGTCATTTCGGAGTGGGACCTTCTCGACGTTACCGAGGAGGAAATCTGCTCCGAATTAAAACCACAGGGAGTCATTGCCGTCAAGAGAATTACTGCGCGAAGGGATGGAAAAATTGTTAAAACCAGGAGCGTTATCCTGACTTAACTCTCCTAAACCTCCTGATGAGATTAAAGCTGGATACATCAACTGTTCAGTGCGTCCATATGCTCCGAACCCTTTACGGTGTTTCAAATGCCAGAAGTATGGACATTCTCAAATGGCCTGCCGTGGAGTCCTTGCATGCGCTCGATGCGGTGCAAAGGACCACGAAACAACAGCATGTTCAGCCGCAAAACCCACCTGTATTAACTGTGAAGGCGAACACCCGGCCTATTCACGAGCATGCCAGAGGTGGAAAGAAGAAAAAGAGATTCAACGGCTGAAGGCAGAGCTTAACATATCATACCAGGAGGCAAGGAAATCGGTCAAACCCCTGAATATCAACAGACCTACCTATGCCCAGAAGGTAGCAGGGAGATGTTCCGTCGGAACTCAGACGGACATGACCATTCCTCCAAATCACTCCCATCGCGCGGTATCTCTTAAGTTCTCCAAAACCTGCACAAAAGGACCAATCAGCTGCCACTCCTATATCGGTACCTCCTAATGCTCCAAAAATAACAAACGTAATTATGAAAGAAAAGAATAAGAAAGGGGAAGTCCCCCCTAGTACCCAAGAAAAGATGGATGTCGAGCAGAAGGAGGTACCCGAAGATTCAATCTTGGAACTCTTTGCGGAGGAGGAAATGGACACGGGACAGCGTCCATTCTTCCCCAAAAAAGATAAATCCAAGACTGATAAAAGTAAGCCCTCAGCACCTCGGAAGCCGCCTGATGGACCCACCAAGCCAAAATAATGGCTAAATTCCTACAATGGAATTGTCATGGATTCCGGCGAAATATTGATGACATCAAGGCCCTCCTGCAAAAGCACGAGCCAGTTTGCTTTTGTTTGCAGGAGACATATCTAAAGGCAAATGATGATCCCACCATGCACAACATCAGTTTTTCGAAAGGATAGAATTGTGGATGCCTCTGTACATGGGGGTGTGGCTATCCTTGTGGGTAACCAGACCCCAGTGCAGCCCTTGCTAATTACAACCAGCATAGAGGCTGTTGCAATTCACCTTTCAGTGGGATTTTTAATAACTGTGTGCTCCATCTATTTGCCACCTGGGACTGACATCACCCAGGCAGACCTTGATGATCTAATGCAGCTGCCTCCCCCTTTCTTACTTCTCAGGGATTTTAACGGACATAGCACCCTGTGGGGTAGTGCTAACATCAACGGAAGGGGACGAGTCATAGAGCGTATGCTCAATGACAATGACCTTTCCCTTCTAAATACTGGAACAAACACCTTCTTCCACATGCCTACCCGTACTTTTTCTGCCATTGATCTCTCTATCTGCTCCCCTTCTCTACTCCCTTCACTCACCTGGGAAGTGGAGGAGAATCCATACAGAAGTGATCACTTCCCTGTGATAACCTCGTTACACAGTGGGAGACCATGTCTTCCCTTCAGGTTACCACGGTGGAAGATTGATCAGGCTGACTGGACTGCCTTCCAACATCAGGCAATTTTTGATCTTAGCACGGTCAGTCAAGAGCCTATCAATGATGCAGTTAAGTACATCACAGAAAATATTGTCCAAGCAGCTGCGAATGCTGTTCCAAAAACATCTGCCCGGTTTCCACCATTTCCCAAACCTTGGTGGAATTCACAATGCACAGCAGCAAAAAAGGGTCAAAACAAAGCATGGGGGATATTTCGCCGATATCCTACCACGAACAACCTTATAGCCTTCAAACGTGCACGAGCCAAAGCACGCTACATCCGTCGTCAGAGTCAAAAGGAATCGTGGATCCGTTTTACATCATCTATTAACCAGTCTACCAACTCTAAGGTAGTCTGGGATAAAATCCGGAAGATGAAGGGAAAATATACATCTCACCCTTCTTCAATCCTAGATTATAATGGATGCGCTATTGCAGATCCAACTGCAATAGCTAATGCTCTTGGGGAAACATTCTCTAACATCTCTGCAACATCTTCGTATTCCCCAGAGTTCCTGGTCCTGAAACATAAACTGGAAAGAGAAGCACTTAATTTTAAGTCCAAGGGCCTCTATCCCTACAACGGGGATTTTACTATTCGGGAACTGAAAAGAGCCCTCGCTCTTTCCAAAGCAAGTGCTGTTGGACCAGATGGCATCCATTATGACATGATTAAACATCTTTCCCCAAGATCTATGGATTGTCTGCTCCTTCTGTATAACAGAATCTTTATTGAAGGGCAGTTTCCGGACTCCTGGAAAAAGGCAATCGTTCTTGCCTTTCCTAAGCCAGGAAAGGATCCAAAAGTCACCACCAATTATCGTCCTATTGCTCTGACTAGCTGTCTGTGCAAAATCCTGGAGAGAATGGTTAATTCTCGTTTAATATGGTATCTCGAAACAAATGACCTTCTCTCCAACATCCAGTGCGGCTTCCGAAGGAACCGGTCCACTTTGGACCATCTTATCAGATTGGAAGCATCCATCCGGGATGCTTTCCTAAAACGCGAACACTTGGTGTCGGTGTTCTTTGACATGGAAAAAGCGTATGACACAACTTGGAGATTTGGCATCTTAAAAGATCTGCATAGCCTTGGCCTTAGGGGGCAACTCCCCATTTTTATTAAAAACTTTCTAGCCAATCGATCTTTCCAAGTTCGTGTGGGATCCTCACTCTCTCGTTCCTTCACTCAAGAGGAGGGAGTACCACAAGGATCAGTATTAAGTGTTACGCTTTTTGCCATCAAAGTAAATTCCATCACAGAACAACTTCCTCCAACTGTACACAGTGCCCTCTATGTTGATGACTTTAGCATATTTTGTCAGTCATGCAACATGAGGGTTATTGAAAGACAACTGCAGAAAGCTATTGATCGCCTCAACTCCTGGGCACTTGCTAATGGCTTCAGGTTCTCACCGGAGAAGACCGTTTGCGTACACTTTTGTCGTAAGCGTAATCTTCATCCTGAACCTGAATTAAAGCTCGGACAAAATGCAATTCCAGTAGCAGCGGACACAAAATTCTTGGGACTCGTATTCGATAAAAAGCTGACCTTTCTGGATCACATTCGTCAACTCCGCACAAAGTGCACAAGAGGGCTGAATATTCTGCGCTCTCTTTCCTCAACATCTTGGGGTGCGGATCGCTGCACCCTACTACGCATCTATCGTGCACTTGTACGATCCAGACTGGATTACGGGTCCCTGGTATACAATTCGGCCAGAGACAGTGTACTTCGATGGCTGGATCCTGTCCATCATCAGGCTCTCCGTATCGCTATTGGAGCATTTCGAACATCTCTCGTCCAGAGCTTATACGTCGAAGCAAACGAACCACCGTTATCACTTCGACATAAGCAGTTGTCTCTAAAGTACGCCTTAAAACTAAAATCCCTGCCAGACCATCCTACGTGGCCATTCGTTTTTGAGCCACGATGGGAAAATTTGTACAACATCCGTAAGACTGCCAATCGTCCTTTTGGTATTCGTCTCCAAGAGCTACTCAAAGAACTTAATATTAAGGTAGACTAGGTTGCCCAAACACCAAAGCAACCCCTTCCACCCTGGCATGCTCGTGTTCCAACATGTGACTTGTCCCTCAGAAATTGGGGAAAGTCGGACACTCCATCGTCTGTCTACCTGCAGCTTTATTCAGCACACCAAGCTGAACATTCTGACTTCGCGCCAGTTTACACAGATGGCTCGAAGTCTGAATCATATGTGGGATCTGCTGCTGTCTTTACAGACAGCACTATATCGGAGCAGATTCCCTCTGAATGCAGTATATTTACTGCAGAGCTGCATGCTATAGAGTTAGCCTTGGATCACATTAGTGAATGCCAATACCAACGGTTCATTTTATACTCAGATTCTCTCAGCGTGTTACAGGCCTTAATATCTGTAAGATATAATCCTCATCCAGTTCTGTCTAGTATTCAGCAGAAGATTCACTTCCTCCTCGGACAGGCGCCTCCATAGCCAGGTGGGAAGGAGCAGCAGTGCGTAGCACACGCTTCTTAATTAGACCGGGGTTCGAGCCCGTCACCACCAAATACGGAAGATGCGGAAAGGTCAGGAAATGACCACCGCATATCCCGGAGCAATATGGCCTTAGTTGCTAATGCTCCTAAAAACCAACTAACTAACTAACTCCTCCTCGGACGTGAATATGATATCCGCTTCTGCTGGATTCCCAGCCACATTGGGATTAGGGGAAATGATTTGGCTGACGCTGCAGCCAAATCAGCAATTCCCAATAATAACCGCTGCCTGTCAGTCCCCTATACAGACTACAGGCAAATAATACACAAAAAGATATATTCCCAATGGCAGGATTCGTGGAATAGACAGACTGCGAATAAATTATATCGTATAAAGCCTGTTATTGAACCGTGGCAGTCTAGTCTGCGCAGGAATCGTAAGGAGGAAGTTGTTCTTGCCCGGACCCGCATAGGACACAGTCATTTAACTCATTCGTTTTTGCTGAGGGCTGATGACCCTCCTATGTGTGAGTCATGCGGCACAATTTTAACAATCAGACACCTTTTAATTGACTGTCCAGATTTTAGCAGCACCCGTTTTACCGCTTTTAATCATCTGACTGAGCCTTATACACTCAGTCAGATTTTATCCGACAATGACAATGTGTCTGCGATTTTTAGCTTTTTGAAAGCAATAAAGGTTTTTAATCGTATTTAAAATTTATATGTTGTTGTTATCTCTTTTATTGATTTTTCTTTTTTATATATTTATTTTTAGATCTGGACAATGGCCTAATTAATTAGGTCACTGAGATGTTAAATTTTTACCTGGTCTTGGCGCATTATAGCCCTAGCTGCTAATGCGCCAATAAAATCGAAATCAATCAATCAATCAATCAATCAATCATACTGTACAATTATAATGCAGTATTTCCTTTAATAAAATTTTTTGTTTATTATAAACAAAGATCGTAGGTTGACCAGAGGCTATAGATGGCTGCATAGATTTTACGAGCACCACTTACATTCAGGAAAGGTAATCCCTTTAACCTTTAATTTGTGCTTTCTAATTGCCTAAAGGCCAGAGGTAGAAACAATGCATACAAGGTTAAATCTCTCAATCCTTTCATTGTATGGAAATTTTCTTCATTCTATGGAAACTATTTTAAATGTAATTACCTAAAATACTAAGAGATGAAAATCTCAATCCATCTCCCTTTTCTTAATTATAATAATAAACATGAGAGTTACCTCATGTTTATTATTATAATTAAGGAGACCTTTTTTCAATTTATGAAGAATTATTATCCTTCTAGTGAAAACATCTCGCAGACAAAAAGTTTGGTCCCTTTGAAAGAGATTTGAGTTTTAATAATAAAAGATTACGCATTTTAAAATAAGGTTTATTTTTGATGGAAATGTACCCAGTCTTCTTTAGTGCATGGGTTATCTGATGTCTGGGGCTGGTTGATGTCGGAGGGTTCACGTATGGGAAGTATGAGCATATCGAGGTATTTTAGGTTATTTATTTATTTAAATTTGGTGTTTTTGATTTAATGTAATTTTAATTTATCCGATTTTATCCCAGAAATTGGAAAAAGATCTATTTGGATATTGAGGTAACTCTCATATTTATTATTGTAATTACCTAAAGGAATCAAAAAAATTGCTATAAAGAAGTTCATTGAACAGATGTCTGACTAATCAAATCAAAAATGAGCCAATATTAAAATATATAACTGGTCAAGTGCTCCCTTAAATTGCTGGGGCTGGAGCCAGCTCTCCAACCGTAGTTCCTGCTGTACCAGTTCTATATATTTTGAATTAAAAGCCATCGTTTTGAAATACTAGCCATCATGCCTAAGCTGTGAATAGACACAGGGCGCAATTTCGCTATACAGTTCAATAATAATTTGAGATTAAAGTCAGTATTTATTGTCTTTAACTGAGATACTTTTATCAAATATTATTATAATAAAAATTTTGAATTTTGGCACCTCTATGCCCTTCTTACCAGGTTTACCATGTTCTGCCAGCCCTGGTTGATCATGGTGGCCAGTTCATTTTCAAAATGAAAAATATTATGTGCCAGGAAATGTGAAGCCCGGATGCAAATCACAATTTGCCCCCCCCCCTTCAAAATTTTCTTCATATGTGTACGTAAGTTTCAGGTTTTCAGGTGCCCCTTGAATGTTGCTGCCTGGGTCAGTTCACACCCAAGTTGGTCCACCCCTGATTATGTGATACGGAAACATTGTCTTTAAAGTGTTCATAGAAAGGTGTGTGTGTGTGTGTGTGTGTGTGTGTGTGTGTGTGTTGAACATTCTGACTTCCTTGTGTTGTCAGAACATTCTGACAACACAATCCTGTTGTAACCAGATATTTCATAAGTTGACTCCTTTTTGTTGAAGATCCTCTCTTTTACAAATGCTTGCAGCATGTTTACATATAGGAGTTACTGTGACAGCTGAACCATTAACATTCCCATTAAGGTATGGACCAATGATGCCAAAAATAGACACATTACACTAAACAGTAACTTTTATGGCAAATTTTTGGCTGCCCAGTATCTAAAATTTTTATTTACATACTCATTCAAATGAAAGTGAGCCTCATCACTCATGATTAAATACTTGATTAAATCTGGATCACTGTTCAATTTCTGCAGGAATAATTGCAGAAATTAAAATGTGTATCCAAATCACAAACAAGTAATTATTGAACCATTTGCATTTTATATGGATGGAACCTTAAATCAATATGCTATATATATTTATATGATGCAAACTTTGTTCTGATATTTAATTCTCTTGATTGACGAATAACAGATGTTTCAGGACTGCATTGTAACATTGCTCTGATTCTTTCAATGTTTTCTGAAGTACATGCCATGTGCATCTGAGCTGGAAGTTTCACATCTGTCACAGATGCTCTTGTTCTAAATTTATAAATCCAGTGTTTCAAATTGGAACACTACCATTTCTTCCAATGTTGAAGTAGAGTTTAAATTTACATTAAGTAACTGCAACAAAGTCACCTGATTTCAAACGAGTTTTGATAGCAAATGCTCAATGTTTATTTGACCACTGCTCCATGTTTACTGAATTCTTTAGTGTACTCTACTCCGGGACATAAACCACAGTACTGCAACAGGCACTGCAACAATTACAAAATAGCACCACATTTAAAAAAAGGTAATTGTTTTTGCCCAATCACATACAATAGACTGTCTAAATAATGGCACATTGAAATCAGATGTATACATACAGTGCAGATGTCTTGCAGTGCCGAAAAAATAAAATGGCAAGACACGTAATTACTGTATTTGTTTACGTTTGCCATTTTGAAAGTGAATTCTATACTGATATCACGGATTATACTGCTGTTTTACATTTATTTTAAATTAAAAACCCTCACTATGGCTCCTACAGTTAATAAACTTCATACAGAAAAGAAAAGAACAACAACATTAAAGCTTAGTGACAAACTTGATATCATCCAAACTATTACATTAAGAATATAGTCACCTGGAATGTTAATTCTTATACCCATGTGTATTATGTCTTTAAATTGCATGTGTTCTCTGCTCGATTTTCCTGTTTTGCTGGGGAAAAACCTTGCTATCTATGCCTGAGACCCACTTTTAACTCGGCCATGAAATGAAAAAAGCCCATAAGTTCCTTGCGTTATCTACGGGATTCGAACCCGGGCCTTTTCCCCACCCTGTGTGGGGTGGACGGTTACAGTTACTGCTGTGCTACCACGCAGACTAAACTTGATAAAATAAAGAAAATAGAACAGGGCATAGGTAGGAGTGTATTAAGGGCAGAATGTAACATTGGATTGTCAACATGTTTGTTTTTTATGTGCAGTTAATAAAATTGCATCCTTAATCTCTCTCTTTCTTATTTGGCCTTATTATTTCTGTATTAGCTCAGCGGCCCACATCAACGCCAGAGCTTGCACTTGGGCATCGCATCACACAGAGACAACCCCTAAGGCAAAATGCGCTGGTCCCGAAGGAACTAGTAGTTGTTGGTGACTCTATTGTCAGGGAAACGGGGAAGATGCTTTGTAAAAAAGATAGGTGGAACAGGACCAGGGTATGTCTGCCAGGGGCAAAGGTTGATGACGTTGTAGAGCGAATATCATCTTTTAAGGGCACAAAAGGTGATATAGTTGTACACGTTGGCACTAATAATATTAAGAGTAGGAGACCGGCAGAATTACTTAACAAGTACAGGTCACTGTTGAACAAAAGCCGAGAATTAGGGTTGAATTTGAAAGTGTCTGCAATTCTGCCCAGACACGATAGGAGGGAGTATATGATGAGAGCATTGTCGATCAATTCGGCCCTGGAAAGATTGTGCAAGGCTCAAGGGGTAGAATTTTTTTCAGCCTGGACTGTACTTGTTAACAGGAGAGATTGCTTCTACAGGGATGGGATACACTTAAATAGAAAGGGTGCAAGAATATTTGCTGATGCTATCGAGGCAGTGTTAGGTGGGTCGGAAAACTGCTAGTTTGGGGGGAGACAAAGACCAATAGATTGACAGTAGCCACTGGCAGAGGTGAAAGAGATTCTTGCACTGCTTCTATTAGAATGAGCAGAAGCCTGAAAAACAAGATGCATGGTATTTCAGAGACTGCTGGGAGCCATTGCGGTACAAGTAAACACATGGGTTGTGTTAGGGTAGCTAAGAATAGAAACAGGTGCAGGTATACTTGCGTGTACACCAATGATAGGAGTTTAGTAAATGAATTTGAGGTATTGCTCAAAACATCAAAGGCAGATATTGTTGGGATATCAGAGACGTGGTGTCACACAGATATAAGGGATGCAGAACTGCAATTTGGGGAGTACAACGTCTACAGAAAGGATAGACAGGATAGGAAGGGGAGGAGGGGTTATGCTATTAGTTAAGAAACACATAAAAACCAAGGAAGTGAAGCCAGTCGACATCGCTGGACAGTGCAGTGTGGAGTCAGTTTGGTGTGACATAAACATTGGGAGATCAAAATTGAGAGTAGGAGTGTGCTATAGGCCTAATGACTCTGATGAGTATAATAAGGAACTGTACAGGGAAATAGAGTGGGCCAGTAAATCAGAGTGTCTTATAATGGGAGACTTTAATTTCCCAGATATTGAGTGGAATTTGGGGGCTGGTTACTCACACACTAGCAGGGCTTTTGTGGATTTATTGGATGATTGTTTTCTACATCAGCATGTTCGGGAGGCAACTAGAGGGAGTAATACTCTTGATTTGATTATCAGCAGTGATTCTTCATGCATTAAGAATCTGCAGATAAATGAACCACTAGGTGGCAGTGATCACAGTGTGCTGAAGTGGGATTTACTCAAAGAGGTAACTACCATTAGGGGTAAAGGGAAGGGTTATTGCTTCCATAAAGGCGACTACGATGGACTGAGACAGTATTTAAATTCTATACAGTGGGACCAACTGATGATGTTACTAACAGCAAATTCAAAATGGGAAGCATTCAAAGAACTTATCTTGGAAGCTACTAGGCTTTACATACCAACTAAGAAATATTGTTCAAGGTTTAGGCCAAAATGGATGTCAGATGAACTAATGAGGCATATGGCAGAGAAGAAAAATGCATGGGATACATACAAATTAACACATGACACAGAAGCCTATGATAGATACAAGTTGATATGCAACCAAGTTACAAAGGAGGTTAGGCAGGCGAAGGCAGATTACGAGAAATCCTTGGCAAGGGATGCAAAGAAAAACAGCAAAGAATTCTTTACTTATGTAAACTCTAGAAGGAATGGGATGAATCAGATTGGTCCACTTGATATTGATGGGTCAAGTGTTGATGATCCTGCTCAGGTAGCTAACAAACTAAATAAATATTTTGCATCGACATTCACACATGAGGAGTTATTCAGCGAGGGGAATGCCAGAGGTGTATTCAACTCTAGCAGTAAGCTACAGAATCTTGAAATAACTGGGAGTAAAGTGGAGGAGAAACTGTTGAAGATAAACACAAGAAAGGCACCTGGGGTGGATGGGATCTATCCAGTTATATTAAAGGAGGCAGCAAAGGAAGTAAGCAAACCCTTAGCCATAATTATGAGAGCTTCCTTGGACTCAGGGGAGGTACCCATAGACTGGAAATGTGCAAATGTGACCCCAATTCACAAAGGAGGATCAAAGGCTGACACAAGTAATTATAGACCTGTGAGCTTAACTTCTGTTCCAGGAAAATTAATGGAGGCACTGGTTAAAGAAGCGCTGCAGGATCATTTAGACAAGACTTCAGTTATAGCTCAGACACAGCATGGTTTTGTTAAGGGGAAGTCTTGCCTGACCAACTTGATTGGATACTATGATGCAGTCACAAAAGAACTGGATGCAGGGAATAACTTTGATATTATATACTTGGATCTTAGAAAGGCTTTCGATACTGTTGCACATGGAACACTGCTATACAAATTGGAGCAGTGTGACATTGGAGGCAAATTGCTGCTATGGATAAAGGGGTGGTTGAGGGGGAGAAGACAGAGAGTGGTAATCAATGGACACTGCTCATCGTGGACTGATGTTATTAGTGGAGTCCCTCAGGGCTCAGTGTTGGGTCCATTATTGTTTTCTGTATTTATAAATGATATTGATGATGGTATATCGGGCTTAATGTCCAAGTTTGCAGACGATACAAAGGTTGGCAGGGTTGTCAAGGACACTACTGACACTATGCTGCTGCAACAGGATCTGGAAAGGTTGAGCAGATGGGCTGAGAGGTGGCAAATGAAGTTTAACATTGACAAATGTAAAGTACTACACATGGGAAACAGCAACCCCAGAGCAACGTATCAACTCTGTGGTACTACACTGACAGTGGTAGAGAATGAAAGGGACTTGGGGGTGGTTGTGCAGGCAGATATGAAGTTCTCTGAGCAGTGCAGACAGGCTGCAAGAGTAGCTCATGGAGTATTGTCAATGATATACAGGAATTTTTCCAGCAGGGATAAGGAGGTGATTATTCCATTGTATAAGGCGATGGTCAGGCCACACCTAGAGTACTGTATACAGGTCTGGAGGCCTCATTTCAAGAAGGATGTAGAGCTGCTGGAACGAGTACAGAGAAGGGCAACAAGATTAGTGAATGGAACAAAGGGGTGCTCTTACGAAGAAAGGCTTAAGTTTTGCAAATTACAGTGTCTGGAGACTAGGCACCAGCGAGGTGATCTGATAGAGGTGTATAAAGCCTTGAATGGTTTGAGCATGCTCAATGCTGATGGGATTCTTCCTCTAGCTCAGAAAAATCACCTGAGAGGGCATAAATTCAAATTGAAGAAAGACAGATGTAGGTTAGACGTGCGGAAATTTGCCTTTAGCCAGCGGGTGGTTGGTTGGTGGAACAGACTTCCATCCCTTGTGGCGGAGGTTGATAGTCTAAATAAGTTTAAGGCTCAGCTGGACAGGTATTTTGAACGAACAGAGGGGTGAAGTGAAAGTGGGTTTTTTTTTTTTTTTGGCTGATGCTGTATAAGCTTGCTTTCTTGCGTCAAATGCCTCTGCTAATGCTAATGCTAATTAAATACATTAAAAATAAAACTTTCTAGGTAACGGAAAAATCAAAATAATGGCACCTTGAATCAACAAAGGTGCTGTTATTTTGAAAGTCTACTGTACTAACATTTTCTATCAGTGTTGAGCATCAGATGACTCATTTATTTATGACATTGCATTTCTTCCTATAAACTTAAAAGTTGTTTATCATGTCTCTGAACAGATTACCAAGAGCAACTATTATGAGATTTATTAAAGGAGAGGGGGAAATCTGCAAGCACAAAAATGAATTTTAAATTAGACTATAGTCATTACTAATGGTATTACAAAAAACCACTCGACTAGTAAATGGTTAAGAATACATTTAAGAAGGTTCTGCTTTTCCACATTTGAGAGGAGCACAAGCAAGACACTGAAGATGATTACAGTTAACTTCCACAGTTGTTTCAAGTAGCTTCAATATTACATTGATACAGAAGATAATCACCCTGAAGGGAACGAAGTAAGTTTTTGGCTAATAGTTCTTTTCTTTTTTGTGTATCACAATGATTTAGTGACTGATTCTCATACTTTACAGAAAACTTTTCTTGTGCTAACTTTTATGAGCTGTTTTTTGTATCTATGCAGATGAACCAGCAAGAGGGAATTATCAGTTAAGAAATGATCATCCAGTGGGAAGAGTGATTTCAAAATATGACCTGGCAGAGATATTGATTAAATCTTTATTTTCAAAGGAACATGTACAGCATACTGTTGGAATGGGCTATCTCTAATTCGGATAGACAAAGATTCCTTCCCCCCTCCACAAGTCTGAGATACATACATATCAGTATCCTGGTTATTTTTGACTAATAATATTCCTTCAATAAATGGAGTTTTACATTTTTTTTTTTTCCATTGGTTTTTAATTTTATATTAAATACTTATTTTCACCAATTAGCAAAATCATTATTTTATTGTTTTTACTTCACATTAGTTGTTAAATTTCTAGCTGTTTGTTGAAAAAGTAAAGTGAACCAGTAATGAAGATAGATATTTGTTTGTCCTACATACATGTCAATCATGAAAAGTTGCACTTTGGTTGAAAAGGTTTGGCATGTATATCATTGTTTTCTCAGAACTTCTGACACACACTTCTATCATTACCAACTTGTTCAGTTCCAGAAACGTTTGTCACAGCAAAGTATTCTGCTGAAAAATATGCTATATTGCTAACTAAAAATAATTTGACTTTGTGCTGATATGTTGATTTGCAGTTAAGAAACAAGCTTCAGCATTAATGAAGAGAGTTACAGGTTTTATTTCTTTTTTTTTTTTTTTATCACATTTTTATAGCTATTTTGATTCAGAATTTTCAAAATTAGGTATCTTGTTATAATGAATACATATTATGAGGTAGCCTGCTGTGGATCCCAGCAGATCTAGTTGAATGATTAATTCCATTTATGATTTTTTTTTTTTTTATGGTGACAAATGGTACTAGAACCTATGATACTGTAATACCTTAACTGAGGAGAGAGGTGAACAAACTCACAAAAGGTGAGTTTGGAGATGGAATGGGAGTTGCCTACAAGAAAAACAGACAGATACTTTTGCTCACCTGGCAACTTAAATGCCAAATGAAAATTTAATATCTTGTAATTCATAGTACATCAAAATGAAATTAGAAAATAAATAATTGACCTGAAAATATTGGTGGGAAAAGATACATGAGAGGATTTGATTTGATATACAAATTTAAAAAAATAACAAAGATTTATCCAGATCCAGCTGGAGTAGCATACAGTCTTTACTGTCGTTAACAACCCTGTCAACCTTTGTATCATCTGCAAACTTGGACACAGTCTGATGTACCTTTATCAATATCATTGATGAATACACAAAAAAACAATGGGCCCGCACCGAACCCTGTGGAACTCCACTAATAACATTATTCCATGAAGAGCAGTGTCCATTGATTACCATTCTCATTTGTCTGACACTCAACCATCCCTTTATCTATTGTAGCAACCTACCCTTAATGCCATACCTCTCCAATTTGTACAGCAGTCTTCCATGTGCAACAGTATCAAAAGCTTTCCTGAAATCCAAGTATATGATATCAAAATTATTTTTGGCATTCAGTTCCTTTGTGACCATATCATAGTATCCAATCAAATTGGTCAGACAAGACTTCCCTTTAACAAACCCCTGCTGTGTCTTAACTATTACTGCAGTCTTGTCAAGATGATCCTGCAGTGCTTCTTTAAACAGTGATTTCATTATTTTCCCCGGGAACACAAGTTAAACTAACAGATCTATAGTTACTTGTGTCACCTTTTGAACTCTCTTTTTGAATTGGTGATACATTTGCATCAAGGAAATTCTCATAATTCAGGCTAAGGGTTTGCTTACTTCCTTTGCTGCCTCCGTTAATATAACTGGATAGATTCCGTCCACCCCAGGTGCCTTTTTTATGTTTTAACTTCAACAATTTCTCCTTCACTTTGCTCTCAGTTATTACAAAATCACTTAGCTTCCTGTTAGAGTTGACACTCCACTCATTCAGTTTATCAGCTACCTTGAGCATGATCGTCAATAGTCAACCCATCCATGTTAAGTGGTCCAATCTGATTCATCCGTTTCCTTCTAAGGTTTACATAAGTAAAGAATTCTTTGCAGTTCTTCTTTGCATCCTTTGCCAAATATTTCTCGTAATCTGCCTTTGCCTGCATAACCTCCTTTGTGACTTGATTGCAGAGTAGTTTATATCTACCATAGGCTTCTGTGTCACCTGATACTTTATATTCATCCCATACATTTTTCTTCTCTGCCACGAGCCTCATTAATTCATCTGCCATTCATTTAGGCCTAAACCTTGAACAATATTTCTTAGTTGGAATGAAAAGCCTCATCATCATCAGCCATTTTTAGTCCACTGCAGGATGAAGGCCTCTCCATCAAATTTCCAGTTCCTTCTCTTTTGTGCAATGGCCATCCATTTACTACCCACAAACTCATGAATTTTGTCTATCCATCTCTGCCGTTGTCTTCCAGGTTTTCTTCTAGCTCCTCTTGGGTACCATTCTGTTATTTTCTTAGTCCATCTGTCAGCATCATGTCTTCGAGCTATGTGTCCTGCCCAAGACTATTTTAGTTCTTTAGTTTTGATAAGAATGTCCTTTACTTGAGTTTGTTGCCTAATCCATGTGTTTCTCTTCTTATCTAACAGTCTGATTCCCAATATGATTTGTTCAATTTGTCGCTGTGTAGTTCTCAGCTTCTCTTCCATTCTTTTGGTGAGTGCCCAAGTTTCACTTCCATAAGTCATGGTGGGGTGTATACATTGGTTCATTATTTTACGTTTCAGACAAACTGGGATATTGCTCTTCAGTATGTGACTATATTTCCTGAATGCTATCCATCCAAAATTTATTCTTCTTTTGACTTCCAGCCATATATCATTATTACAGCTAATAACTTGTCCCAGATAAGTATATGACTCCACCTTTTCAATTACTGCTCCTTCAATCATTATTTCCCTTTCCGTGGCATACTTGTTCATCATTACTTTTGTTTTAGCCATATTCATCTTTAGTCCAAAATCCTTACTAGCTGTGCATAAGATTTTCCTCTAATTCTTTGGGATCATGGCTTATGACCACAATGTCATCTGCAAATCGTAAATGGTTTAGGTATTCTCCATTCACATTGACTCCTTTCTGCGACCAGTCTAATCTTCTGAAAGCTTCCTCAAGGGCAGCAGTAAACAGCTTCGGAGATATTGTCTCCTTGTCAAACTCCTTTCTTGATTTTAAATTTGCTACTGTCTTTGTCTAGTCTAATAAAGGAGTTAGCACTCTCATATATTTTCTTCAAAATCATAATATATGGGGTATCTATACCTTGTCTTTCCAATGCCCGAAACATTGCCTTATGCTGTATGGAGTCAAATGCCTTTTCATAATCCACAAATGCCAGGCATAATGGTGTTTTATATTCATTTGCTTTATCCATTAGCTGTGATATTACATGAAGGTGATCCATAGTTGAGAATCCTGTCCTAAAGCCAGCTTGCTCTTCCGGTTGATTCTCGTCAAGTATTCTTTCTAATCTGTTAGTAATGACCCTTGTGAACATCTTGTAGATGTGGGATAACAAGCTAGTTGGTCTTTAATTTCCAATTTCTGATTTATCTCCTTTCTTATGCAGCAAAACTATGATTGCATTATTCCACTCCTTAGGTGTCACACCTTTTCTAATGCATTTTGTGAAGAGCCTTGCCAATTTTTGTGTTGTCTCTCTTCCTCTCAATTTTAACAACTCTACAGTAACTTCATCTTCCTCTGGGGCTTTCATCTTCCCCTGAAAAGCCTAGTAGCCTCCAAAATTAAGTCTCTGAAGGCTTTCCATTTAGAATTTAACATTGGTAACATCATAAGTTGATCCCGCTGTACAGAATTTAAAAACGGTCTGAGACCACTGTAATCAACTTTATGAAAGCAAAAGCCATTCCCTTTAGCGTTGATGGTAGTTACATCTTTAAGGAAATTATTAATCTTCTGCTTCTTACAGCAGAAGGCTAATAATTTTGATTAGGCCTTTCAGGCTTAATCTGTAAGTTTGGAGATGATACAAGTGTTGGCAGGGTACTTAATGGTACGGATCAAGGCATACTACTACAGCAACAAACCCAAGAAAAATTAGGCAGATGGACAACTGGAAGTTGAAATTTACTTTCAATAAATGCAAGCTACTGCTGTTCAGTAGTTTGCATTTATCAATGGTGCTACTGGGTAGCAGTAATCCAGAATAACATACCAGTTGGGTTGTATGACATGAAAGACCTAAGCATAATTGTACAAGCTGACATGAAGTTCTCTGAGCAGTGGAGGGAGCCTGTTAGAACAGATCATGGAGTTCTGTCAATGATACATAGAAATTTTTTTAGCAAGGACAAGTAACTGATTATCCCACTATATAATGAGGGTTTAGTGTCAAACAATGTTAACTACAAAATTGTTTTCTTTTTACAATAACTTTAGTTTTACTTTATACAAATAATAATGCATGTTTACTTTATACAAATAATAAATCTATGATGTCATAGAGCTGTATCTCTCTAGTCCTTGACAAGTTAGCTTAGGATGTAAGTACATTTACAGTAAACCAAGAAAATGTCAGATGAATTTTGTTTTTGTAATTAACCAAAAAAAAAAAAAAAAAAATCTACTACAAAATGATTTTGTAGTTAACGTTGTTTGACACTAAACCCTTAATAAAGCAATGGTTAATCTGCATCTTGAAAGGTGCATACAGGTGGATACTTCATTTTAGGAAGGTTGTAGATCTTGAATAGGTGCAGAGAAAAGCAAAAAGGTTAGTTAGGGGTACAAAATAATGAGAGACTTGCGTTCTGTAAATTGTAGAATCTGGAAACTAGACATCTTTAAGGATTCCTAATTAAAGTGTTTAAGGCTTTACATGGATTGAGTAAGCTAAATGCCGATGTCATCCTTACTCTTTCTTTTTTGGACAGTATATTTAAGAGGAAATAAATTGAGAAAAGATGGTTACAGGATACAATGCTGAAAGCATTTGTAAAAATTCTTTCAGCAAGAATAATTTATTGTTTGAACCAACTTCCATGTAGTGTTGTGACAGCAGGTAGTTTGAATAAATTTGAGGAAGGTTTAGATATAGAGGCGGTGAGTAGGGTTTTTTTTTTTTTTCGCTTGCTTTCTTGTGCCATCACTTGCCACTTCAAATATTAATACTATACTAAAGTAATCTCTCCAGTGGGAATGAAAAATTGAAAAATGCCTTAGCAGAATCTTCCCAAATCTCAGCTCTATCAATACAAGAGTCAATTTTTTTGAAGGCCAGTGAGGAATGGTATAAAGCAAATTTCATACAAAAGTTAAATTCTTCATATAACAGCCTTATGCAATTTTTGAATTTAAGGATTCCACAAATATATCAGCAATTACAACATCATATCTCATGCTTCAACACCCTGTCAATCAAAGTTAGACCTTATCAATGCAGAATCCAACAAATGCAAAGCATTGATATGAAATAAGCATCTTTTCACAGTATGCTTGGTCCATTAAATGAAAGCATTTGATGTCATGCAACACTATGATATTGTTAAAATCTGTATACCATGGTACCTTGGGTCAGCTGCCACTAATTATAAAGAGCATTCTTCAAAACAGAACTTGTCACATGCAATATTTCATAATACTGTATTACAATCAGTTGTCTAAGTATGCATGCAACACTCTTTGCAACCAAGATAAACAATATAATGGAGAACATCCCAGCTACAGTTGATGCCTATCTATGTGCAGATGTGATATCTTGCTGCTCAAAGAATACGTGCTCTAGTGAAAAGCAACTTGGGCTCACAAAAATAGCCATGGATGTCACATAACAGTGGTTGCTTCTCTGCATCAAAAGCTACAGATATCCACTTTTTCGAAAGAGTAACTTTCTACAGATCTACTGTGATATTATTTGATTTTTTGGCATGACACTTGACTCTAAATTTACATTCCGGGAGCATACAATGCAAACAAACTCTGCATGAAGAAGGTGAATATACTTATATAAATATACTTATATAAACTCTAAAAGGAAATGGATGGTTCTGATTGGTCCACTTGATATCGATGGTTCGACTGTTGATGATCCTGCTCAAATAGCAAACAAAATGGATATTTTGCATCTACATTCACACATGAAGAGTTAAGGTTTGAAAATGCCAGAAGGTTATCAAATTGTAGCAGGGTGCTTAATGATTTTGTAATAACTGAGAGCAAAGTGGAGTAGAAATTGTTGAAGTTAAACATAAGAAAGGCACCTGGTGTGGATGGGATCTATCCAGTTATATTAAAGGAGGCAGCAAAGGAAGTAATCAAACTCTTAGCCATAATTATGAGAGCATCCTTGGACTCAGGGGAAGTCCCCATTGACTGGAGGTGTGCAAATGTATTCCCAATTCACAAAGGGGATCCAAGGTTACACGAGTAATTACAGACAGAAGTTTAACTTCTGTTTCGGGTAAAATAATGGAGTCGCTGGTTAAAGATGAATTGTAGGATCATCTAGACAAGACTGCAGCAATAATTCAGACACAGCATGGGTTTTTTTTAAGGGAAAGTCTTGTCTGACAAATTTGATTGGTTATTATGATGTGGTTACAAAGGAACTGGATGCAAAAAATAATTTTGATATCATATACTTGTATTTCAGGAAAGCTTTTGACACTGTTGCGCATGGAAGATTACTGTACAAATTGGGGCCGAATGGTATTAAGGGTAAGTTGTTACAGTGGATAAAAGTATGGTTGATGGGAGAAGACAGAGGGTGGCAATCAATGGGTGCTGCTCTTTGTGGACTAATGTTATTAGTGGAGTCCCACATGGTTCAGTGTCGGGTCCACTGTTGTTTTGTATCAATAATATTGATGAAGGTATATCAGGCTTAGTGTCGGTTTGCAGATGATACAAAGGTTTGCAGGGTTGTTAATGGCAGTGTGCTACTGCAACAGAATCTAGAAAATTTGGGCAGATGGACTGAGAAGTGGCAACTGACGTTTAACCTTGACAAATGCAAAGTACTGCATATGGGTAGAAGTAACCCCAGAGAAACGTACCAACTGTGTGGTACTACACTTAAGGTGGTAGAAAATGAAAAAGACCTGGGAGTAATTGTGTAGTCAGATATGAAGTTTTCTGAGCAATGCAGACAGGCTGCTAGGGCAGGTCATGGTGGTTTTGTAAATGATATATAGGATTTTGCTAGCAGGGAAAAAGTGATTGGCCCTCTGTATAAGGCAATGGTCAGGCCATCCTTCATTTTAGGAAGGATGTAGATTTGCTTGAGCATGTACAGAGAGGGGCAACAAGATTTGTGAGGGGAATGAAGGGATCCTCTTACCAAGAGAGGCTTAAGTTCTGCAAATTGCAGTGGCTGGAGACTAGGCATCTGCGAGGTGATCTGATTGAGGTGTATAAGGCCTTGAATGAGTTGAGCATGCTGAATTCTGATGGGATTCTTCCACTTGTTCAGATTATTGAACCTAAGGGGGCATAAATTCAAATTAAGGAAGGACATGTGTAGAAATTTGCCTTTAGCCAGCAGGTGGTTAATTGCTGGAACAAACTTCCATCTGTCGTTGTGGAAGTTGATAGGCTAAATAAATTTAAGGAGGAACTGGACAAACATTTAGAGAGAATTGTTTTTTAAATTTTTTTATTTTTTTTTTTTTTTGGCTGATGTTGCATAAGCTCATACATTTGCTTTCTTGCATCACATGCCACTATTACTTAGTTAATTCTCCTGTGATATGGGAAACAGATCTCGTTGCTCCACCTATATCAAATGAGTTCCCAGGGTATGAGGCCAAAATTTGACTGTATGGTGTAATTCAACTCAGTCCAGCACAGTGCTCTCAGGATTGCTCCAGGTATCTCTATGGCAAAGTCTGTATATAGACACTAATGTCTCTGCTACATCTTTGTAGAAAGGTGCTGCTTCTTAATTATGTATTCAATTACACGGTCTTCTTTCTCATCCCAAATGGATGTTGATCCTCAGTTGGTAAACTGATATAGAATGAAATCCAATGAAAATAAACCCTCTGTAATCTGGTTATGAGAATTAACCTAAATGTGCCACATATAGCTTGCAAACATCTCCCAAGCTCTTTGCCTCAGGTGGTAGCTGGTGACATCTTACCCAAGCACCATGTGTTACACTCAACTATAAATATGCCCATAGGTCTTCAAGGATACAGTACAGCCACCATGAGCAATGCATGCATGACCTTGTGATTAAAAATTTAACTTCAGTGGGGGAAAAAAGCATTTCCTGTGAAGCCAAAATTTGAGTTATATACACATTACATGAAGGCTAATTCATAAGTGCTTCAGATATACACTGCTGCTCCCACAGAGGTGGCTGAAATGTACACCTCTATGGGAGCAGCAGTAATCTATCATAGATGCGCTGTTAGGCTGGTTACAGCTTGAATATAGTGAGTCTACAGAACTGTGATACTTATCAATAATCTTAAGTTTGTAGGTAATAATATACTGTTAACTCCTGCTATAACAATGTAGCACTTTTACAGGGACTAGCCCCAGAGACCATTATAAGTGGAACACCCCCCCCCACTTTTAGAGACTGTGTTTAATTTTTAAGCAATATTTTGGAAAATAGATTTAATTTTTTTTTTTTAGCTTTTTTTTTTTTCAGTTTTAAGTAGTGGTCTACATATAAGTTGAAAACCTGACCACAATACACTAGCCCCTTTGGCACCTTCATACTTTTATGAATCTTTTTAAAAAGATTGTATTGAATTAAATGAAACCTAAAATTGCCCCACCATTAATTTCCAGACACATCCTCTGGTGGTAGCTGATCACGTCTTACCCAACCACCATATGTCACACTCAACTAAGAATATATATGCCCATAGGTCTTCAAAGAGACAGTACTAAGATTGTGAATGCAAGATTCAGTAATCAGTGGAGTTGAGATTTTCAGCATGGAATGATAATGTGGTGCCACACAAGTAGTCAGTTTGCATGTGACATTTCAATGGCAATGAAGATCTCTAGGTTGACAATTGGCAATGTGATCTGCAAACAGAAGTGGACTGGCTGAATGGTCAAAAAACCCGGAAAACTTTCGAAGCTGACAGAAAGTGATAGAATTCTGCAAAGAATTGTCCACTTGGAGTGCAGGTTGATGTCTCAGTACACACACACACACACGCACAGGACCTCAGTCAGTTGATTGGGATACGTCAAGCAGCAGGACACTGCATGATTATTGGTAGCCATGGTCATGTGGCCATCCATAAACCACTAATCACCCTGACTAATGCCAGAAGTTATCCAGTTTGTTGTAATGCCTTCCATTCTCGTACCATAGAACAATGGAAAGCTGTGGTTTGGAGTTACTATTTATGGTATGTGGCAGATGCCTGGAGAAAGCTACCTGCTGGACTATCATCCTGACAGTGAAATTAGGCAGAGGTGGTGTGATGGTCTGGGGCTCTTTTTCGTGGCTTGTTCTGGGACTGTTTTTCATGGCTTGGCCTGGGACAATTGGTTGTTTCAGACAAAACCATGAATGCTGAGCATCCTGGGCAATGTGTTACCTACCATTGTGGCAGCTCATCAGAGAAGTCCCATATGGGTATCAGCAGAACAACATTCCAAATCATTCTGCTCGCATTGTGATGGACTAGTGGGAGAACATTGGTGTCAAAAAGATGGACTGACAACTGAAAGCCCTGACCTGATTGGATTATCGGGGGAAGTGATAATTGATTGCCCAAAATACAGAGGTGAACTGGTCGTCCCTTTCAAGGCCGAATGGTGGAAGATATTGGAGAATACTTATAAAAAAAAAACTGGTTGACAGTGTGCCATGGAACACTGTTAACCAGTGGCTAATACAGTTTAGTTTTCTGTAATTAATGGTTATTTATAGATATGTAGGTATCTGGATAACATGATATTAACATAATAATAATAATAGTTCTCTCATTAATGAAATTTATTGATGCCATGTTGAACACATACAAAAGACTAATTTCTGTACGGGCAAGGAAAGCAGATGAATAATGTTGAATTAAAAAAAGAAAAAGATTAACAGAGTGGGCAAATGCAATGATGATAAGATGGACATTGTCAAGAATAGTTGATTGACTTAAAGATATGAGTTAAATTTGAAATAACACTACGCATACTGAACAATTTTTCTGAAGTAAGCAAACTGCACCATAAATGATTCTTAGAATTTATTCTCTATCATTCCTTTTCCAAACCAAATATCAAGAGGAGTTGATATTTGGTTATATCCTGATTTATTCCTTCAAACCTTAAAAAAAAAAAAAAAAAAAAAAAAGTTAAAGGGGAAAGCATTAGTACAGGCTGGCCTCGGTTAATTCGTCCCGCGAGCGCATAGTGCAAAATAGAAACGTGTTAATCAAATATAATAATCAATGGGAAAAATTATAATTGGTCCTTGACCTGGAATATCCATAAAGAATTTTAAAAATACATTTTAAATAACTTTTTAACTGTATACAATGTAAAAGATAATGAAAATAATTATGGAATTAAATGTTTATTTCATAAAACGGTTCCCAAACTGTGCGCCGCGGAATATTTTAAATTTTCGATGGAAACACAGCGATACTCGACATCTGTTGGACACCGCGCTCGAGGTAGTTCACAGTTTCAGCATTTCTTAAGTTGTTTGGACCTAACTATTGAATGGAACTGTTAGGTATTTCTTTTGGTCTGGGTGCGCCTTGAAAAAATTACTGAGACACTAAGGGCACCGTGAACCGAGAAAGTTTGGGAACCTCTGACATAAAATACACAATGAAGAAATGACTGTTGCGGAAATATTTGAACAGTGTTGACTTTCTCTTTTCATCAATCAATTTCTGATAGCCGACAACAATCTTCTCTGGGCCCTGGCGAAATAAATATCGCAGAGAGCCTCAAACCTTTTGTTTGAGTTTCTATGCGATACGAAAGATTTCATCTAATTCTTTTACCGTTATCTCCGCGGTAACATTTTCATCTGGCTCATTTAAAACTTTGAATTTTTATGCAAGTGTGCATTGACTTTATTAGCGGGAGACAAACAAGTAACACTTCTTCTGATGGTTGATGGAACACACCAAGGCGGGCAGCAGGCAAACATTTGTTTATTGCTCGTACAACTTGTGGTAAGCTTAACGCGCGATTCAAATCTTTCAACTATCGCATAAAAAAAAATTGCGTTAACTGGAAATTTACATTGTGTAAAGTGAAAAGTAGTATAATTTTTCAAATAGCGTTAACTGAAAATCGCGTTAATCGAACTCGTGTTATGGGAGGCCTGGCTGTAGTGGCAAATAATGCAAGAATGAACTTATATAGCATCAGAAGAAAAAAAGTTCCACTTGACTTATCCATAGCCTTTAATCATTTACCTAATTTCTCCTTAAATGTATTCAAAGCACCCACTTCATTAACACCAGGTGAAAGTACATTACAACTGTCCTCTCATTGAAGCAAATTTCTACACATCTATGTTGCAACTATCCTTCCTCCTGAATTTAAATTTATGCCCTGTGTGCAGTCCTAGCAAGAGCAAGCATACCATAAACATTTAGCTTAATCTGTTCATAGCCTTAAAACACAAATCAGATCTCCTCACAAGTGCCTAGTTACTGACATTGCCATTTACCTAACTGAAGTATTTGTTGGTAACAGTACTTTTTTGTAACCCTCACGGATGTCATTGCACCTTTCTGTACCCACTCCACCTGATTCACATCCTTCCTAAAATGAGACTTCAAGAACCGTATTCAGTAATCAGGTGTGACCTTACAATTGTCTTATACAACAAAATAATTACCTCCTTATCTTTGCTGGCAAAATTTCTGTGTATCATTGATGAAACTCCCATGAGCTGTCCTAGCAGCCTATGTGCGATGCTCAGAGAACTCCATGTCTGACTGTATAGTTCCCCAGGTCTTTTTCATTCTCTTACATTGTCTACACAGATGGTATGTTATTCAGAGATTACTGTTATCCCTATGCAATATTTGGATCATGTCAAAGTTAAACTTTAATCACCAATTCTCAGCCCATCTGCCTAATTTTATTCAGTGTTGTTGTAGTAATATACTCTAATTGCTGTCATTAAGCACCTTGCCAACTTTTGTATCATCTGCAAACTTAAGACGTTAAAACTAACATGTCTTTACCATTATCATTTATAAATATTGAAAACAGCAATGGACCCAGCACCGAATCCTGGGATTAATCACTAATAACATCCAAGAAGATCAGTTCATATTGTCTTTTAACACTCAAACAACCCTTTATCCATATTAGTAATTTTACCGTAATGCCATAATACAATTTGTACAGCAGTCTTTTGTGTGCCACGGAAAATCAAAAAGTTTTCCGAAATCCAAAATTACTTTTAGCATCCCTTGTTTAGTGCTTCACAGTATCCATTAAGATTAGTCAAATAAGATCACCCTTTAATAAATCCATGCCACAGTTGCCATATAATTGCATTTTAATCTAGGTGGTCCTGAATTACTCCTTTAACCAGTGACTCCATTATTTTCTGTAATTACTCATTTCATCCTTTGATCCCCAGTTATAAATAGGGGATACATTCTCACAGAGAAATTTCACATTTTCTTGTGCCTGATTTATGATTAAATGAAAAGAAACATTCACTATCCAGAGACCTATCAATTTTCGAACCTCGCTATGACTTCCACATAATCAGCCTCTGCAATATTGCGAACTTTTACAGGCCATCAGAACAACACGAAACAGTGCCTCTGGGCCAGATGGCATATATTATGTCATGCAGCAGCATCTCGATGATAAAAACTTACAACTGCTTCTAGTCTTTTTTAACCGGATCTTCCTGGAAAATATTTATCCAACTTCTTGGCACCATGCTACAGTTTTGGCGTTTTTGAAACCTGGAAAAGATCCCTCCAGTCTTAATAGTCTCCAGTCTTAATAGTTACAGGCCAATCTCTGTCAAGTTGCCTTTGTAAAATTCTTGAAAAAATTATCCATAGTCGTCTCACCTGGATCATTGAAACTCAACCTCTACTGAGTAATTGTCAACAGGGCTTTTGCAAAAACAGGTCCTCCCTAGATCTGATGATCAAGGCAGAATCTGAAATTCGCAATGCCTTTGTGAAAAACGAACACCTTGTCGTGGTCTCCATCGATATAGAGAAGGCATTTGATACTACCTGGCAGTATGGCATTTTCAGTGACCGGCATAATTTTAGTCTACAAGGCAACCTGCCCATTATTAGGAACTTCCTCAAGAGCCGATCTTTTCAGGTTAGATATAAAAATTCCCTTTCTGCTACATTGTCACAGGAAGGAGTACCACAGGAGTTGGTATTGAGCACAACCCTATTTGCCATTAGAATTGATTCCATTACAAAAGAATTTCTTGCCATTCTCAGAGCATGAGATCTATTGAATGGCAATTGCAGATGTCCCTCAATAAAGTACAAAAATGGGCTGAGTTCAATGGATATCATCTTTCCCATCAGAAAACAGTTGTGATCCACTTTTGCAATCAACGTAAGTTACACATAGATCCTGAACTTCGGATATCAAATTCCACCGTCCTGATTGCCAACAATATTAGATTCTTGGGATTGGTACTGGACAGAAAGTTAAACTTCTTTAAGCAGATTAAAGTAATGCGTACTACATGTCTAAAAAAGCTGAACATGCTAAGAGCCCTATCTACCCTGTCCTGGGGAGCAGATCGTACAACTTTGTTGCTCTTATATAGAGCACTGATTAGATCCCGTTTGGATTATAGTGCCCCAGTCTGATTCTGCCTGAAAGAGTGTATTGCGCTGTCTCGATCCTGTACAATGCCCTGCGGATTGCTCTTGGTGCTTATAGGACATCTCCAACCTATAGTCTATATATTGAAGCCCAGGAGCCCCTCTGTACCTCTGCAGAAAAATTTTACTACTTAAATATGCAGTCAGAATACAAAACCTGTTCTCCACACCCCATTCAGCATATCTCTTTAATCCACCATTTCACAATCTCTATAGAAATAAACCAAATAAAATACGACTAGCAGGCCCACGGCTCCTTGAAATATCACAAAATTGGAATGTTCTCTCCACAGTAGGCAGCAGATAAAAAATTATTCATCCACCATGGACTCCCTTTCATCAACTGACTTGTGATAATTATTTTCTCCAATGGGGAAAGAATAGTCTGAATGTGCAACAACTCTCTGCAAGCCATACTCAAATCTATTTTGACTTCTTACTAATGTATACTGATGGTTCCAAATCTGATTCAGCAGTGTTTCCCTCTGCTATCATATCAGCTTCTCTTCCACCTGAGTACAGCTTTTCAGTGGAATTATATGCAATACAATGAGCTTTAGAAAATTTGACTCTTCACCTATCTGCAAAACATTTAGTTTACACCAACTCTCTCAGCTCAATTAGAGCAATGCAGAATCCCTCTCATAAGGATCACCTGTTTTAAATCAAATCAGGAATTTGCTGGTGAAAATTGAAGATCGTCAGCAACGAGTGAACTTTTGCTGGATTCCAGTGGATGCAGGCATTAAAGTTAATGAGCTGGCTGATATTTATGCTAAAAATCCATCATCCTTAGACTTAACCTCTGTTTTTATTCCAGTTTCTGATTATAGTATTATAATTCAAACAGCATACCATGCACAGTGGACAGAGCTATAGCATAAACAATCAAATAAGCTTTTCCAGTTGAAAAAGTACCCAAATTTTTTGGCACCCATGCATTCAGACAGTTGGGCAAGAAGTGGTACTCGCAAGGATTAGAATAGGATGTACTCATTTGACTCACCTCCATCTACTCACAGGCGATGATCCTCCTCAGTGTTCACACTCCTCTGAGCATCTAACAGTCAAACATATTTTGATTGATTGTCCACATTATTGACAACATTGAACTTCAATATTTCATTCTCTGGCTAATCTCCGAGAACGGATAATATTAGCATTAGCATTAGTAGAGGCATATGATGCAAGAAAGCAAGCTTATTCAGCATCAGCCAAAATAAAAAAAAAAAAAAAAAAAACAACCACTACTCCCATTTCACCCCTCAATTCGTTCGAAATACCTGTCCAGCTGAGCCTTAAATTTGTTTAGGCTATCAACTTCAACAACAAGCGATGGAAGTCTATTCCACAAACCAACTGCCCGCTGGCTAAAGGCGAATTTCCGCACATCTATCCGACATCCGTCCTTCCTCAATTTGAATTTATGCCCTCTCAGGTGATTATTCTGAGCAAGAGGAAGAATTCCATCGGCATTGAGCATGCTCAAGCCATTCAAAGCCTTGTACACCTCTATCAGATCACCTCGGCGATGCCTAGTCTCCAGGCTCTGTAATTTGCAAAACTTAAGCCTTTCTTCGTAAGAGCAACCCTTTGTTCCATTCACTAATCTAGTTGCCCTTCTCTGTACTCGTTCCAGCAGCTCTACATCCTTCTTGAAATGAGGCCTCCAGACCTGTATACAGTACTCAAGGTGTGGCCTGACCAATGCCTTATACAAGGGAATAATCACATCCCTGTCCCTGCTAGAAAAATTCCTGTATATCATTGACAAGACACCATGAGCTACTCTTGCAGCTCGTCTGCACTGCTCAGAGAACTTCATATCTGCCTGCACAATTACCCCCAGGTCCTTTTCATTCTCTACCACTGTCAGCGTAGTACCACAGAGTTGATACGTTGATCTGGGGTTACTGTTTCCCATATGTAGTACTTTACATTTGTCAATGTTAAACTTCATTTGCCACCTCTCAGCCCATCTGCTCAACCTTTCCAGATCCTGTTGCAGCAGCATAGTATCAGTAGTGTCCTTAACAACCCTGCCAACCTTTGTATCGTCTGCAAACTTGGACATTAAGCCTGATACACCATCATCAATATCATTTATAAATACAGAAAACAACAATGGACCCAACACTGAACCCTGAGGAACTCCGCTAATAACATTAGTCCACGTTGAGCAGTGTCCATTGATTACCACTCTGTCTTCTGCCACTCAACCATCCCTTTATCCATAGCAGCAATTTGCCTCGAATGCCACACTTCTCCAATTTGTGCAGCAGTCTTCCATGCGCAACAGTATCAAAAGCCTTTCTAAGATCCAAATATATAATATCAAAGTTATTCCCTGCATCCAGTTCTTTTGTGACTACATCATAGTATCCAATCAAATTGGTCAGACAAGACCTGCCCTTAACAAACCCATGCTGTGTCTGAGCTATAACTGAATTCTTGTCCAGATGATCCTGCAGTGCTTCTTTAACCAGTGCCTCCATTAATTTTCCTGGAACCGAAGTTAAACTAACAGGTCTATAATTACTTGTGTCAGCCTTTGATCCTCCTTTGTGAATTGGGGTTACATTTGCACATCTCCAGTCCATGGGTACCTCCCCTGAGTCCAAAGAAGCTCTCATAATTATGGCTAGGGGTTTGCTTACTTCCTTTGCTGCCTCCTTTAATATAACTGGATAGATCCCATCCACCCCGGGTGCCTTTTTTATGTTTATCCTCAACAATTTCTCCTCCACTTTCCTCTCAGTTATTAGAAAATCATCTAGCTCACTGCCAATGTTTACTTCCCCTTCCTGAATAACTCCTCATGTGTGAATGTAGATGCAAAATACTCGTTTAGATTGTTAGCCACCTGAGCTGGATCCTCAACTGTTGAACCATCAACATCCAGTGGACCAATCTGATTCATCCCTTTCTTTCTTGAGTTTAAATAGGTAAAGAACTCTTTTCTGTTTTTCTTTGCATCCTTTGCCAAGGATTTCTCATAATCTGCCTTTGCCTGCCTAATCTCCTTTGTGACTTGGTTACAGACCAACTTATATCTATCATAGGCTTCCACGTCACCCATTAATTTGTATGTATCCCATGCATTTTTCTTCTCTGCCATATGTCTCATTAGTTCATCTGACAACCATTTAGGCCTGAACCTTGAACAATATTTCTTGGTTGGTATGTAAAGCCTGGTAGCTTCCAAGATTAGTTCCTTGAATGCTTCCCATTTTGAATTTGCTGTTGGTAACATCATCAGTTGGTCCCACTGTATAGAATTTAAATACTGTCTCAGACCAGCATAGTCTCCTTTACGAAAGCAAAAACCCTTCCCTTTACCTCTGATGGTAGTTACCTCCTTGAGTAAATCCCACTTCAGCACACTGTGATCACTGCCACCCAGTGGTTCATTTATCTGCAGATTCCTAATGCATGAAGAATCACTACTGATAATCAGATCAAGAGTATTACTCCCTTTAGTTGCCTCCCGAACATGCTGGTGTAGAAAACAATCATCCAATAAATCCACAAAAGCCTTGCTAATGTGTGAGTGACCAACCCACAAATTCCAGTCAATATCTGGGAAATTAAAATCCCCCATTATAAGACTGTCTGATTTACTGGCCCACTCTATTTCCCTGTACAGTATCTTATTATACTCATCAGAGTCATTAGGCCTATAGCACACTCCTACTCTCAATTTTGATTTACCTATGCTTATGTCACACCAAACTGACTCAACACTGCACTGTCCAGCGATGTCAACTGGCTTCTCTTCCTTGGATTTTATGTGTTTTTTAACTAATAGCATAACCCCTCCTCCCTTCCTATCCTGTCTATCCTTTCTGTAGACGTTGTACTCCCCAAATTCCAGTTCTGCATTCCTTATATCTGTGTGACACCACGTCTCTGATATCCCAACAATATCTGCCTTTGATGTTTTGAGTAATACCTCAAATTCATCAAATTTATTTACTAAACTCCTAGCATTAGTGTACACGCAAGTATACATGCACCTGTTTCTATTCTTAGCTACCCTAACACAACCCATGTGTTTACTTGTACCGCAATGGCTCCCAGCAGTCTCTGAAATACCATGCATCTTGTTTTTCAGGCTTCTGCTCATTCCAATAGAAGCAGTGCAAGAATCTCTTTCACCTCTGCCCGTAGCTACTGTTAATCCATTAGTCTTTGTCTCCCCCCAAGCTAGCAGTTTTCCGACCCACCTAACACTGCCTCGATAGCATCAGCAAATATTCTTGCACCCTTTCTATTTAAGTGTATCCCATCCCTGTAGAAGCAATCTCTCCTGTTAACAAGTACAGTCCAGGCTGAAAAAAATTCTACCCCTTCAGCCTTGCACAATCTTTCCAGGGCCGAATTGATCGACAAGGCTCTCATCATATACTCCCTCCTATGATATCGTTGATGAAAACGCAAATATTAATGAACTTTTCTGTTATTTGAAACAAATAGAACTGTCTTCAACATATAGAAATGAGATTGAACTGTCTTCATATTAATTATTTATTTATTATTTTTTTTTTCAACATTCCTGTGAATAGGCGCAATATAGCCACAGCAGCTTGTGCACCATTAAACACACGCACGCACACACACATTCACTATCCTACCGTTTATATAATTTTCTGCACCCAGTGCTCATAGCTGGTCACATCATACTATAGCACCACATGTCACACAATTATAAATATGCCTGTAGGCACCTTCCAGGAGATAAGATTGTGAATGCAAAATGTGATCAGTGGAGTGAATGGACTTCCATTATGGAATGATAATGTGGTGCCACATTAACAGTCAGTCTGTGTGATGTTTCAACATCACTGAATATCCCTAGGTTAGCATTAGCATTAGTTTGAAACCTGTTATACATCTTGAAACCTTTGTAAAACTTCTATCTTTAAAGCCGCGAAGTGTAAATTTCTTTATGAAATTAATATAGCATTAGCAAGGGCACAATGATGCAAGAAAGCAAGCTTATATAGCATCAGCCAAACACACACACACACCCCCTTCTCATTTCACGCATCCAAGCAATAAAGATGCTTTCACAACAATTGCACATTTCTATATACAGTGTAATTATAATGACTTATTTAAGTTCGTGAATTTAATAAGCTACCTTGCAAGTAACAGAGGGAGGTTTGAAGATTTTACTTAGCTACAGTAGCGCGTCACTTTAACAGTATTTTGCGGTGAGCTCTATCGATAGCACGATGTAGGATTGATAATTTCATGAAATATTACGCTTCCGAGCGACCGCATTGTGTTCTTTTAATATTAATAAAACGAGGAAGCAGGCTTTTAATGCATCTGCAAAAAAAAAAAAAAAAACAGCAACAACTAACCCCAAGGGGACTCGCATCAGGTGAGTATGGGCTTGGCACACCCAGGGTCCTGAGCTGGATATCATCATCCCTCTCTTTCTTGGCGATTCCTTTCTATTTCTGAGTCTCTCTCGGGGTAACTCGGGATTTTTTTTTGGCTGGTTCAGCATAAGCCTCAGGCTTCCTTGCACCACATGGCTAATAATAATAACTTTCATTCATACGTTCCCCATCACCAAGAAATCCCTATCCAATTCCAGTTGGATTGAACTTTACCAAACCATCAACCATGACCATTGCTGCAGGCTGTTCATTCCAGTGATCTTCAACACGTTGCCCGAAAGTAAACTGTATGAATCCGGCTTATTTCCCAAAATTTTGTATTTGTGCCCCCTGGTTCTTCTCTCATTTGCAATTATACCTCCATTATTCATTTTACTGATTCCATCCAATGCTTATACTTTTATCAGCCCCCTGTCCAGAGGAGGACTGGGTCAAAAATTCTTAGCGGGAAAAAGAAGGTTGACAATGATGTCATCTGCAAATGGAAGCAGACTGGAGCTGAAGTCACAAAACAACCTAGAAAATGTCTAAAGCTGACACCCGACCAGAAAACCCTTCAAAGAATCACCCACATGGAATGAAGGTTAACGTTCAGAATCCTGTGCAGATACAACATGCAGGATGCTGCATGATATGGGATACAATGGTGCAGCTGTCCACAAGCCACTAATCACTTCGGGTAATGTCAGAAGCTGGATAGCTTAGTGTAAGGCCTGCCATTCTTATACCATAGACCAATGGACAGCTGTGCTTTAGAGTAATGAGTCATGGTGCATGGTCTTCCAGTCTGATGATTGTACTTGCATGAACTATCATCTTGACAAAATTTGGCAGAGGCAGTGTGATGGTATGGAGCTATTTTTCATGATTTGGCCTGGGATCATTGATTGAAAACTGAATGCTGACATCTAGCTAGATGAGGACAATAATCTGTTATGTAGGTTGTGGAAGCAAGTTAGGAAGTCCATATGTGTATCAGCAGAAGACTACTCCATGTCATACTGTTTGCCTTGTGATGGACTGCTTTGAAAGATGGAATTTAAAAGATGGACTGCAGCCCAGAGCCTTGACTGAAAACCTATAGGGCACCTCTGAGATGAATTGGATTGCCTGGTGTGTGTGATGAGCTACTGTCCAAAAACTGGAGCAAAAGTGGTCCCTGCTATGAACGCTTAATGGCAGGAAATATCAGTGGACATTTATTAAAACATCGGTGGCGAGTGTTTAAAATGAATAAAATGATTACTGCATACAATGAATAAGTGTAAGTAAAACAAGAGTTAAAGGGCACAAATATAAAATCTCATGGAATAGCAGAAGACAATCTTTGGAAGTTCCCCCTAGGTGCACTGGGTTGTTATTGCGCTGGAATAAGGTTTCTCCCAATATGGCAGAAGCTGTGAGTTGTGCTATATATAAGTAGAATTGGGTGGTTGTCTGTAGGAATAGCATAGTTTTATTGTATTATTATTTTGTTATTGCTTCGGTAGCGCAATTGGTAGAATCGCCGTCCTTCCCACACCAGGTGGAAAAGATCTGAGTCCCGTCAATAACATGAGGAATTTTAATGGGGCTTTTTCACAATGTGGCCAAGTCGAACTTGGACACATTGTGAAAAAACCTACCTCTTGGGCGAGGGTAGCATGGTTTTTTCCTCCCGGAAACTTGGGTTTTTCAACCTAGTAACTTCTTCTTTGTCTTCGCCTTTTCCCACGTTATATGGGGTCGCCATTCAATGTTCCCAATTCACACTTTACATCCTCTTCTTCTCTAGTTGGATTAACTTCTTAATCGAAACACATCTATTGGTTTTGGCATAGTTTTTGCGACTGGATACCCTTCCTGACGTCAACCCTAACCATATATCCGGGCTTGGGATTTAAGCTGCCGATCTACTAAACCTGCCACAGCCATATAAATGGAGTAGCTCTTATTCAGTGACGAAGCTTCTTCGTGATGTCACAATTTAATAATTTTACGCAATTTATGCCGAATTTCTAGTCACCACTGAACAAGCAGGTGGCACTGCTGTAGTTCTTTTATCTCCTGGAAACATCCAAATGGCTGAATCTGTAGAATTGCTGTGACCTTGAAAATACCAATAATGTATAACTCAGCAACACGTGAGTATTTTTAAATACAATTTGGTATCCTGAAAACTTCTACATGAAAGCTATCAGGTAGCACAACTATTCTACTAAGAATTCCCAGTGACTGATTATAGTTCAACCTAATAACTAATTCCTAAAACTAATCCACCACAATATGCAAGCTGAGAAGGTCTGCTTCCATAGCTGGATGAAGATGACAAATAGAAGCATTAGACATATTTTATTGGGTGTAGTGCAGGATAAAGGCACTTGCATCCAGGCTTTAGGCAGAGGAGTCAGTTTGAAAAGTCAGCAACAGTCTCCCTGGGAAAGCAGGGAAACAACTGGTGCTGTTCCCCATAGCTACCACATGGAAAGGGCAAAAGTATATAGCCCAACCAACTGGAAGTGCTTTAAGTGCAACTGTGCTGGTGACCACTCAGGAGGGGAAGAAACACCAACACGTCAAGTGGAGGAACGAAATGAATATGTTCATTATGTGAACATACTAAGAAGTAACCAAGATGGAGACTGATATGACGTATAGGACCAAACTACACAAGTAGTAAGAACAGTTCAGGTCACTGAACAGCAAATAGCCAATCAGATGAAGAACCCGATAGCTCCTGCAATATTCGAAAAATCAAGCAGGATGTGAGCGACCAACTACAAAAAAATAATGGGACAAATACCAAATGCCTTGAACCTTGCTAGGGACTTCTATTTTGATATTCAAAATAGAAGTCTCTAGCAAGGTTCAAGGGAACAGATCCCAAGACCCACACCATACTGAAGAAGAGACCCAAAAGAATCCCATGGCAAGTGTACACAGTATGATTATTAGGCAGTTCCTGTGTTCTCTCACAAATCTGCGTTGAGTACACTGCGATGCTGTACAACTTTGAAAAACCAGTTGTGGTTGGTGTGGATTATACGAGGGGTTTCCGAAAAGTAAGCTAACACATTTTTGTCTTGATGGTGTTTAATAAAACGAAGTTGAAATTACACACCAAGAAATAAGTGAACATGCACTGCTTCTCCACAAAGTCTCTAGTTTTATCGATGCACTTGACCTGGATCATTTTATGTATCAGTCAAATGATGGATCAATTTATCAACAACAGTACTAAAGAAGTCTGTGCCCACACGCAGTAACCAACATCGCACCGCCTGATGAACTTCCTGTTGTGAAATCTTTTGTGAAATCATCTGTTGTGAAATCTTTCCTGAAAGTTTTTTCAGAGGGCCGAACAAATGGAAGTCTGAAGGTGCTAAGTCTGGGCTGTAGTATCTTATGCAGGATGGTGATTGCACCTGAACGTCAGTTTATCTCCGCAATCTCAGCTGTAGGGAGGATGTGACAGAGTTTCCCAACGATTACGGCACAACCACTCACGAGTGGTGTGGAGTTGCGTTGTCGTGCAACAAAATCACGCCGCTTGTCAGGAGTCCTAGTCGTTTGCATCGAACAACCCCAGGGGCTCACATCTGGTGAGTATGGGCTTGGCACACCCAGGGTCCTGAGCTGGATATCATCATTCTTCTCTTTCTTGGTGATTCCCTTCTCTCTCTCTCTCTCTCTCTCTCTCTCTCTCTCTCTCTCTCTCTCTCTCTCTCTCTCTCTCTCGGTAATTGGGATTTTTTTTTTTTTTTTTTTTTTTGGGCTGGTCCAGTCTATGTGAGCGAGAAAATCCTCTCCTTCGTTGCTGTATCGTAACAGGCTCTCCAGACACGTCCCCGTCCCCATGCATTTTACTTTGTGCTCTGATAATTGTCGGGGAACCCAGCGGCAGCACACCTTTCGAAACCCAAGGACACTGTGAACAATTTCGTGGACTTACTCACATTCACTATTTGTGTTATTTCATGCAGTTTCACTTGTCTGTTTCAGAAACGATGCCCTTAATGTGCGAAATGTCTTTAGTCTTGCTCGATGAACTCCTGCCCGCCTGATGTCGATCTTCAATGTCAACAAGGCCCGCTTTAAATTCATTGCACCAAAAATGTCATCGCCTTTTCGCCATACACAGCAACTAGTTCACGGTGAATGTCACATGGTGAAGACCCTTTTGTTTGTAAAAAGCAAATAAATTCATGAACACCTTTTTTGGACCACGCTCGCATGGTAGCCGCCATTTTGCAACTGGAGTCTGCTGTGAGGTGACAATACCACAAGACTGCACTGCCGATATTTTTGAACGTTATTAACGGGTCTATCTGTCCACCGTGTTTCATCTCATTCCCTTTCACCATTGTTAAGAAGAAGAAAAAAAATGTGTTACCTTACTTTTTGGAACCCCACCTACCTAATGTAGGATCCATTCTTCACAAAAAATCTTATCTCAAACTCCCCCACCTTCATTTCATTTTTTTTTTTTTTTTTTTTTTTTTTTTGTTGGGTCGTATACATTGCAATATCGGCTAACACCATTATCTATAGTCCAGACATTTGTATCTGCCTTTCATAAACTACCATAATGTCATTTATATAACACTTTGTTTAAATGGGTTCACAATTTTTATAATCATAGTCCCTCTTATTTTAACATAACAATAATTACTTGTCTCGCACTTACTTCAGTTCAATAATGCCTCCCTCCTTGCTTCCCCTTTATGTTCCTCATGATTCTGGATCAGTCACTGTTGTATCTCTAGACAGTATGTATTCTGGCATTCGATAACCGATGAGCCTGTTGATCCTGGACGCAAATTCCCTTTCCCAATGCTTTTTTTGGTGCCGGTATGCAACGGTATGGCGTACCGGCACCTTTACTAGTGACGTGTGACATTTGGATACAATGCACTTCGAAATTTGTAATATTCCGTAAATTTTTTTTCACGTGTTTACCTACTATTCAAATAAGCTTAAAATTATTTAAATAAACTTTCTTTTTTTACTGTCTATCGTTAAGATATTTTCTATATAAAACTGTATAACCATTTTTATAATTCTAAATTACTCAATCGGACCCCTATTTACCGAAGTCCTTTTATAGCGAATTATTTTGAATTCCCCTTGGAAGTTACATTTAAAATAGTTTCTGTTGAGCGAAGAAAATTTTCATCTAGCGAACGGATTAGAAGAGAATTAACTCGGTACTCACTGTTCGCATTTCTGGCCTTCAGGCAATTTAGGCAGTTAGTGCTGCTGCACGAATTAAGAGAGCTAAAGCATTCACAACTTAATGGTACCTAGTGAAACCTATCAGACCACCTGTCCCACATACGGAGGAGTCGCGCTACTCAAGAGTGAGCAGGTCAAAGTGTATTCCCAATGGGCTGTGGCCCACATTCTCCCGTACACGGGCCATATTAAAAAAAAAATTCAAAGTTAGATTTCTTTAGTGTGTTACATTTTCCATATCTTGTTTCATGTAAAAGTAAAATTGAAAATATTCGAAAATTTTATTAAGTACAATACACAATTACATTTACTTAACAAAACATTTAATGAGAATTTTTTTTTGATAATTAACAAAATTTAAAATGCTGTTTTAGTTCACTTTCCTCGCGGGCCGAAGGTTGAACACCTTTGTGAATCAACTGTAAGTGCCCCGTTCGAGAATTAGAAAAGATATTTTCTTTTACTCCGACAAATAATCATCTGTTGTTTCGCGGAAGTGCGTTATCCACATTTTTCCGTAAGTTTTCCCTGTCTCTGTTTATATGGTCACAGTACTGTACCCGAATATCCGAATGACACCGTCATTTTGGACAGTTTCAAAAAAAAAAAAAAAAAAAAATTTCAATTTTTAAGAATTAGTGACAATACCGATGACGAGAGAAAGGAAACGAGGACAACAAAGGTATTAATCCTTCTAAACATGAATTGTTGGCATTTGGTGAAAATGAAGTTAGAATTTTGTCAATTAGGTTACAGTTAAATGAAACAGGTGGAATTCGGGAATACCTAATTGATAAGAAGGTGTCGGAAGAATTGAAGCATTTGACGAACGCTTTGAGAACGATACCAATTTCATCGAGTGAATGTGAACGGGGATTTTCACAAATGAATCTGATCGCCAACCCAACCAGCGCTTCGTTGATTACAAAAACAGTTTCTCACTACTGTTTCTTAAAATTGTAGGCCCATCGCTGACCCGCTACGATCGAGCAAAACATGTCAATTCCTGGCTGCTTCGGAAACGTCATTCAGCAACGACACACAAAGGGGAAGAAAAGAAGTCCGCATAGGACAGGGGTCGGCAACCTGCGGCTCGCGAGCCGCATGCAGCTCTTTTAACATGTAACTGCGGCCCTTTAACTTTACAGCTCATAAGAAGCACAATTTGAAATGGAGTTAAAGGACTTAAAAATCAAGGACATGTGGAGTGCAAGACCTAAAATGCCTTAAAACTGAAATTGAGGATTTGGAGAGGCAAAAGGCTGCCCTTGCAATTCTACACAAATGGACGGCGATTGATGAGTTTAAAAATGCAGACCAAATTGCGTTCGATGCGTGGAATAGCTTGCCGGACCCATATATAAATTTTGAAAATATTTGCGTTTGGACTCCTCTCAGTTTTTGGTTCGACGTATTTCTGGGAGCAAATATTTTTGAACATGAACTATATTAAAAATAAATCAAGAAACCGTCGTCTGAACAATGCGAGCAAGTTTAAATAAAGCTCAGCATGTTTAATTACGACATACTCGAATGATGTTGAGAGACTCGATCAAGAAGTTCATCAGCAAAAGTCGTATTAATTTGTATATAATTGGATGTTTGTTACGTTTTTTCAGTATTAATAAATAATATTTCAAAAAATATATATTTTTAATAAACACCTTCCCATTCTATTCCATTTCTTAAAAAACTCTCGCCTCCTCTCAGCTTGAGCTGAGGTGTAACTCTTGGGATTCTCTCTTTTTTTATTTTTTTTTTTAATTAAATCAAAAATGGCTCTTCACTCAAAAGATTGACGGCCCCTGTCATAAGGTGTCAGATGAGAACTTAATAAAAATTTGGGATATTCTACAAAAACTTTATTATAACTTTATTATGAAATTATTTTTTACTTATTTTACTCACATTTTACTTATTTTTTTATATACTTGAATAAAAATTTATGCTTAATAAACTGTGTTAATGTACTTAATTTGTTGTTCTTATTCTAAAAACATTGTTACTAAAGTAACATTATTAAGAAAAAAAATTTTTAGAATACTTTTTATATCCTTTTATTTTTGCTTAATGTTGCTAATTCCGTTGCTAACTTGCTGCTATTGCTTCTTACCCAGCAAGGTTAACAAAGGGCTTTGTCCTTGTTGTTTTGATCATGGGAGAGTAGTGGCATGCTGGATTGGTGGTAAAGGGCAACTGAGTCTGGCTCAGTATATTGGCAACACAGCCAATATCCTACAATTTTATAAATAATTAATGATCATTATGGTAAATTATAGGAGGCCAAGACGGCTGCTTTCCAGTGAGTACACGTTGTATTGCTCCTGCCACCCTGCATTCCCGGTGAAGGATAGCCCAAACTTTCTAGAGCTGACGCACGTTGTATTGCTCCCCCCTGCATTTGGTGGTGGACAGCCCAAACTTTGATAGTGTATTTAGTGATGTGCAATTGTGCTACAGACTTGTGGAAAACACCGATCGTTCTCAAATTTCCTACGTGTGAGAGATATCCCAACTTGGGGATAACCCCAATAAACCAAATGTGTCGGAATTGGAAACTACTGATCCAGAACCCATTGCAACTGAAACACAGAGTCAAATGGAAGTCACAGTGTGAACAAAGGACGGAGTGACAAATAAAGGATTATTTGGAGGTGAGTTCCGGAGACCAGGAACTCACCTCCATGAGCAAGAGGAAAGGTAAGTTAACTTTTCCTAGATCTGACAGGAGCATGAGGAGTGCCAGTGAAGGCAAGGTCCTACAGGAGCTCAGTTACACGGCAGGACAAGATAGAACAACAGGCAAAACCTAATGAACCAGCCCAATTGGATCCAATGCTACCGGATGGGTCTGTGCTGGAGCAGATCCTTACCCCCCGCACAGCCCTAGAAAACTTAATGAAGGACTCAAATAATAGTCACTACTAATCTGAGAGCTGACATCGTAAGTCTGGTCAAAGCTGAAGACCATAAACCTCCAGACACATCCAGCACCAGAGAGCGGTCACAACAATTGAGGCCCTAAACCTTGATGTGAAATAAAATGCCACAGCACATCCCATCTTTTGCTGATGTCCTGAGGATGACCAAACCAAGCACCAAGATACAGCCACAGCGATGGAAGGCGCATGCCCACTCCAAAACTAGTGATACTCAAGCCTGCAACAGCTGAGGCACCCAAGTCAAGTGAAGAAATAAAGAAGCCGGTAATGGCCTCTCTTTCTGATGAACTGAAGCACACCAGAATCAAATCAATAAGACCCGCAACACTGGAATAATAATTGAAACTCATACAAAAGAAGATGCAGAAAAATTCATAACACCAAAATACCTACCATGGACCTACTTGCTGAGCCCCACTGAAAGAGGACCATCGATCGTAATCTTCGATGTGCAGAAAGATCTGGATCCAGCCTCCGTAAGGGATGAAATTTACAGGCACAACTTGGAACGTGCGTTCCCGGATACTGACCCAACAGAACTCTGTTCCACAGGCTTTTCCGTCATATTATGCTCTTGCCTATCAATATACTCGTGAATCCTCGCTATAGCAAGTCAGCACAATATCATGTGAATTCCAGAAAAGCCTGGGTTTCGAATGATCTATCTAGTGGTTCAAATTAGGACAAAATCCTGCGCCCTCAAGTCTCACTCAACATGTCACAGTGAGCGTACTCGCAGCGACAGAATTGCGTTGTGTTTTTCATCCCGAAACAACTCTTAGCTAAAGGCTGGTTCGAAATGCCGCCATAAATGATTCTTAAAAATAATTATTGTTCAGTGAATTGTATGTAATTTAGGAAGAATGATCAGAACGCAAAATATTAACAAACAAAATAAGGTTTATTTAACATATATGTATACAAGTGAGTACAATATAACTGGTAAATAAGTTAGATTAATTGGTATTTAATTGTTAGACAAATTAATTGAATGCAAGCATTATCTTGCTGTTAGCTATATTACAATGTTGTAATATTCTTCATATGGTTTTTCCACTAATTCCTTAGCAAGTGCAAAATAATTAGTGTTTGTCAGAGCATACCACTGTTCAAAATATGAAACAGGTAATTATATTATCTTAATAGTGTGATTAGTAATTGACAATTAAATTAATAAGTCGTATTTTCCATTAAAACTGAATACTAAGAAAATAATACAATTGTCGGGGTATATTTATATATATTTATGTGAGGAATGATGTCTTATAAATGCATTAAACGTATGCAGGTAATGGATTCGGCTTTTGGGTGATTTAATACTGTTTGTTATTAAACAATAAGGGTTGTCTTACCCGAAAATATTCTGCAACGCCTCGGGGGGGGGGGGGGGGGGGGAAATCTGTTCCAGACATCAATATAGTTCTTTTCTCATCTTTTCCCTCGTAATTATTAATTTACATCTTCTTTACACAATGACAAAAATCCGCCAACCGTATCACTACTCTTTCTTCAGTCATGTCTTGCACCAAGATCACTGTCTGTCTCTGTGTGTCCGTCTCTCTTCCCCTTTTCCAATATATATCTCCGCATCCCCTCAACTGCGCTCCCTAAGAATTGTCTTATTCTCACGAGTCAACTATGTGGGGGGGGGAAGAATTAAATGGATACTGTACCATGCACGGCGTCGTAGTGACAATTAATATCTTTATAAAGGTCTTGTTATGCAAGACCTGCTGTGTCTTGTTCTGTAATTTCTACTCATATACAATTCACCGTTCTTCGGACCTTTGCATTCGATCAACATTCTTGTCCGCTCAGGAGAACGGGTGACGTCACTGTAGTGTAGTATTACGGCGAGCGCACCCCTGGGGTGTTTGAATTCGAAAGTAAAAGCTTAGCTCAAGTGACGCTATCGTTATATAATTTAGTTGTATAGGCCGTGAAAAATATATCAGGCATTATTAGGCCAAATACCTCTTGAAAATAAGTGAAAGGGCTGAAAATGAAAAATATTTTTCACACACCTTCCCCCTACGGATAAGAAATTCTGAGCGCCGAGAATTTCACAAGCTCAAAATTTCTCAAGTTTTTTTTTTTTTTTTTTTTAAAAAAAAACGTGTAACATGAATTCTACCGGTGTAAAAAAAAATGAAGTGACAGACATCTTTCCTCTTACAGAATTCGGATTGTTCTCCACTATGATAAATGGTACCCCAAACAAAAAGAAATAATGTGTCTACATACACTTTTCAAAATCTTCTGAGTCCTCTAATAACAACAACGATAACTTTATGTAAATTTTCACATTCAACAACCCTACCTTGGTTGATCCACAACTTGGTCTCCACAGACCTTAAACAAAATCCCATATTAGCAAGTAAATTTTCACAAGAGGTGTTTATCATATATGCAATGTCTATATTGTAGCAATGTTTATTTTTGTATTAACACAAATTGTTGTAGTATGTTGCACTGAATGTTCTCTACACAACGTCTGAACTGGACGTTTGAAGCACTGGAATACTGATAGGATTGTTCATTGTTGGTCAGGGAAAAATACTGAAACTTCTTCTCAAAGAATTCTTTGGTCACATTTCCTTTATCACCATTGCTCAACACAATAGTATTACATGCAACAAAAAAAAATCAAAGAATCAGTATCTATTCCTTTTAACATAATTAGTATAATATGACAGTAGATATACTATTCATTATGACAATTAACAACTGAGACAACACAAATATTCAATACATAAGACATCCTTTTATAATGAATGTATTTAAAATATATCAAGCAAACAGCAAAAAAAAATATTCTTCTAACATGTGAACATTTTTTTACTTATTCTATTTTATTTATTTTTTTTTTAAAGGAAAATATAGCAAACATCAAACATTAAATGATTATATAATATAAATCCTCACATATAATTAAATTCCTGCAACTAATATACAGAATTTGCAATAAGAACAAAAAAATCAAAGAATACATTGAATAAATATGGCTGCAAGTTCCAACTTATACTTGCAATGTTATAAGACTACAAACTGAACTGTAAAAATTTAGGCAGTTATATCAACTGACCAATTGTATAGTTTTAACTGTTCAGCACCTTCTGATGGTGCAACCATCATCTGTGGAGAATATCTCACTAACTCTCCAGACATAGAGAGAGTTCTTGGGTTCACAAATCCTTAAAGTTTAAGGCCACTGAGTACACTTGTCAGCTGTGAAGACTGCATCATATTCCTTGAGTGATTTCATGGAGATAGTCCTTCACTATTAACTGGAACACCATGTCAGAGCATGAGAAAGACTAAATGTTCACTACAGTTCTGAATGGGAGAACTTTTTTGCATGCCTTCAGAGGAAGGACAACCATCATGCACATAAAACTGAGACATCCTAAAAAAAAATATCCTCTAAGCAACTGAGCAAGAAGATAGTAAAATGTTAAGTGGATCTCATTTTCTCTTTTTGTCTTTCTTTTTTTTTTCCTGGACAATTTGTTCAACTGAGAGGTTCACAAACTTTATTCATCTTTTCAGATTTGTTTTGACTTGTAGGAGAGGGGGTGAGGTCTCATGCCATTTACCCTTCATCTATAGACTTTCCACTCACTTTTCTTGTACTTGTTCACTTTCCAAAACTGTCACCTCCTTATTTCCTTTCATTTCTTTTTAAAAAATGGGTTTTTCTCTCTATTTTCAAAACAGAAACACACAAGTCACTCATGCCAGATAAACAAGATTCCCATAAAAGGAATTGGTAACCAATCTCTAAACTTGAAAATGAGCTCTGATCTGCTCAATCAGTGCACTATTTTAATCATCAGCTATTTGGATTATCAAAGGCAAGAGCACAAGATTGATACTTCAACAGTTTGCTTACTGTTCCCTTTTCATTATTGCAGTTGATATAGTCTAAATATGCATACCATCCAAACTCTCTTTACATTAATACAATATCATTAACCTTTCTAATGTCATGCATGATAAAGTTCCAATTGGTGGATAAATTTCTTTCCAAAAAAAAAATATTTGTGGAACTAGAACTCTGATTTATATGGTATCAAAACTTTAACTCAGGATGAGGCTGAGTATTCTTTTTCAAAATGGTACAAGGAAAGATTCTCCTATCTTCATCTAGAAACACAGGTGTTACTATTTATTACACTCTACTCTTCTCTTCGGAGGAACGACAAAACAAGCAGTAACTGGGCGGAACCAGCCGTCCTCAGGCCACTTATTTCATCCGATCTTCAAAAGAAAAAGCCTAAATACATATATAGACATATTTATATTTTTTTCCAGAATCTTTTCTCTTGTAGTGAAATTTTAGTCAGCAATGAGAGAGAGAGAAAACAAAAGAAACTAGGGGGTGCACCCAAAAGGCCCTAGTATCCACTGCAACCTTCCTCTCAAAATTGGCCTATACAATTGCAACATGTTTTGTGGAATGAGGGTGATAATATAGGTTCCATAAGAAAATATTTTCCTCAATGGTCAAATTTGAATAAGAGTTCTAGTATTTATCTTCTTTTACCTCCTCTTTTTTTTTTTTTTTAAAACAACTCCTGAAAATAACTCTTGTTTTTATTTGAAATCCAGATTCTCTTTCCATGTTTTCACCTTCATCCTTTAATCCCCTTTGCTCACTGCATCATCCAAAACAAAACTGCTGATAAACACAATGCTTGTGTCTGATGAGAACTAACCTTTCTTTTCCCTTTGTAAATAAAAACTTCATGGGTCTGATACTCTAATTAATCAGAAACTTCATTTAATGTATCTCTTAGCTTATAATCAAATCATCTTCAACCGAATGCAATATTCATCTCATGACACTATGCATCAATTTAGCATGATACTGGAATCATTATTCTTATATAACTTTCCCTCTCCAAGAACTGACTTCTTTTCTTTATAGATGGAGGAAACACAATAACAAACTTTTCCTCATACTGTTTTCTCTTTCTCACAAATTTCAATTTTGCTTCTTTATAGTTTTAATCTCTCCACGCATCTCTTATAAGACCTGCCAAATCAAGGCCTCTGTCATCATTTGGTGTATTTAACCTCGCGGTAAGTGGACTTCCCAACATCCACTGAATAGTCCTATCTAATCCACTGGGTTGATCAGCGTGATCAGCACTTCCATGTTCTTCTGTATTTTGATCAGAAGATTCGCCTCTCTGCATCTCTGTTTCATGAGAGGAGCTTCCATGTTCTGTTCCTACTCTACTGTCAGAAGCTGATTCGTGAATTCTCACTTCATTTTGTGACGGTGGATTGAGGGTTACCACATATGGTGTGTGAGTTACACGACTACGACTGCGCAAATTATAGTCATGTGTCTGTGCTGGCTTATGGGTAGATTCAACTGTCTCTTCAGACTGTTTTATCACTGACGGCCTATTTTGGTTCTCATTTGAAGATGTCGTCAAAGGTTCTGGAATAGGTGCAGTTCTGGTTGGCTGCAAATACACAGGTTGGGGGTCTATGGGTGGGATTAAATCACATTCTTCTATTATGGGGTCATCAAAGATCCATGTTTCTTTTGGCACTTTTGGCACCGTCTCTGTACCAGATTGATCTTGTATTTCACCATCTTCTGATTCTTCTGACTCTTCTACTCTAAGTTCAGGAAACACTTTCCTATTTACCACCTTTGTCAATCTGTCAACATGCACTAACTGCTTGTCCTTAGGTTTCTTTATATTCTGTATTTCAAAATTGACTGGAGAGGTCTGATTGATCACACGGTAAGGTCCTGTACTCAATCGAGCCAGTTTCTTCGTGGTACCGGCTTTCACCTTGGGAGTAAAAAGGTAAACAAGGTTTCCTACTCGAATATTCTTATCCACAGCCACTGCTGCTCTACGTTGTTCTTGTTTCTGCACTGCTTCTTCTAAATGTTCAGAGACCATTTCATAAGCTCTACGGAGTCGTGCACACATTTCTTCTGAATAGTTCTCTAAGGATGCGTAACTTGGCCTTAATTTTGCATGCCATAAATCTGAAGGTAACACTAAATCTCTGCCATAGATTAAAAAGTTGGGTGTTTCTTGAGTAGAACTGTGAGTTGCAGCATGATATACAGCCACAGCCAATGGAATCATTTCATCCCAGTCAGTCTGAGTCTGATTTATGACATGGGATAATATGTTCGCTAAGGTACGATTTATACGTTCGACTTTTCCGTTTGCTTGTGCATGGAAGCTAGATGTATGTAGTTGATGAATGCTCAACTTCTCACACACTTGTCGCAATAATGAGGACATGAAATTTGTACCTTGATCTGTGAGTATGTATTTAGGAATTCCATGTCTCGCTATCACATTGTTTATAAATGCTGTGGCTACTTCATCTGCCTTCTGAGTTTTGAGTGGAACTGCTTCAACATAACGCGTGAAATTATCCACTGCTAACAATAAATATTTGTGTCCTCTCAAGGACATAGGAAGTGGTCCTAGGATATCTAATGATACTCGCACCCAAGGTGAATTTTCACTGGGAACTCTCATCAGAGCTGCTTTGGCTTTCGGATTGTATCCTTTTCGTTCCAAACACGATGGACATGACTCAATATAATTCTTAATGTCGCTGTAAATCCCAATCCAGAAAAAATTCTTTCTGAGTTTCTCCAACGTCTTCTGTAGCCCAAGATGGCCGCCAGAAAGAGCGTTCTCGTGGGATGCTTTCAATACTTCTGTCTTTAGGCCAACGGGGACCACTAATTGTTCTGTTGGCTCTTCTCTTGTCGCTCCAGGGTCAGATAAAGTGTAATGATATAGTATTCCCTCTTTCGATAAATAGAAGGAATCTGGGATTTTTGCTGATGCCTGGGGTATTCCTTCCAATTGTTCAATTAAGTTTTGCAAAATTGGATCTTCTCTTTGCAGGGTTTTAATTAAATTTCTGGTTTGTTGCTGGGGCATCACCAATGACTCCATGGTTAAATCAGCTGATATGGGAGCTACTAACTCAGTTGTTTTAGCCTTTCTTAGCCCTTTTTTCTTTTCATCCTCTTCTAACACTGGCCTTGAAAGAAAGTCTGCGTTCGAATGTACTTTACCAGGACGGTACTGAATTTGGAAGTCGTATTCTTGTAAAAGCATACTCCATCTCGCTAAGCGGGGAGAAGGATTCTTCAGATTGAGCAAATAACTCAAGGGTTGGTGATCTGTTATCAGGGTGAAATGATTGGACACTAAAAAAGGTCTGAACTTTGTGACTGCGAAAACAATAGCCAAAGCTTCTTTCTCTGTCGTACTATAATTCAATTCTGACTCCTTTAATAGCCTAGAAGCATAGGCAACTGGCTGTCTTGTATCTTCATCCATCTGAAGCTCGAGACAGGCCCCTACACAGTACGCTGAGGCATCAGTAGATAAGAGAAATGGTTTTGTAAAGTCAGGAAAAACCAACAGAGGTTCAGTTGTCAAGGCAGTTTTCAGTTGATCGAAAGCGTGCTGCGTGGAACAGTCCCAAACAAAAGGTTTTTCTTTTTTTGTAAGCGAAGTGAGAGGTCTTGCTATCTCTGCATAATTGGGAATAAATTTCCTATAGAAACCTGCCATTCCAAGAAATGATCGGACTTGTTTTACGGACCGGGGGGGGCGTGCGTCTCGAACGGCGACTAAGTTTTCTCGATCCGGACGGATGCCTTCAGAACTAACTAAATGCCCAACATATTTAAACTGTTCTTTCAGGAACTCACATTTCTTAGGTTTTAGCTTAAGGTCGTATTCTCTCAGACGCTGGAAAACCTTTCGCAACCTCAAGAGATGCTCATTAAGGTTGGGCGATGCAATAATTATATGATCAAGGTAAGCGAAAATCGATTCTTCCCTGAGACCATGAAGCACTAATGATAAGGCTTTCAAGAATGACGAAAATCCATTTTTTAATCCATGTGGCATTCGAGAAAACTCAAATAAGGCTTCTCCAGTAGTGAAGGCGGTTTTGTGACGATCAGCTGGGTGCACCTCAATTTGATGGAATCCACTTCGCAAATCAAGTGAAGAGAAGTAGCGCGCTTTCCCTAAAAGTTGGAGAATTTCATTTAAATCTGGGACAGGATATGCATCTGAAACCGTTTTCGCATTCAATCTCCGAAAATCAATACACAGCCTATATGATTGGTCCTTTTTGCGCACCAAAACAATTGGCGCTGAATATGGGGAGTGGCTTGGTTGTATGATGTTGGATTCCAAAAGTTCATTTACCTGCCTTCGAACTTCATCTTTCAACAAGAAAGGAACTCTATAAGCTGTCTGCTTAACCGGTATGCTGTCCGTCAATTTAATTCTATGTTTATATACCTTTGAATTTCCTAGCTGAGCTGGACACTTGGCAAAAATGTCTCTATATTCATACAACAAGTCTGATAGTTTACGTTTCTGATCACCAGTCAAATGATCCAGATTAAAATCACTTAAAGTCACAGGAGATGTCTTATTGTCTTCTACTTCCTTACCTGCAAGAGTAACTGGATTAATTTCAACCCTTTCCAAACTAGCAATACCCATCCCCTTTGGAAGATATAAAGGCTCAGTTGACAAATTTGCCACCAGGACTGATACTAATCCATCGGCCTGTACTTTGTCCACTGAACAACGGACAGCTAAGTCCTCACGACCAAGGTTATAATTAGGCTCTGTTAACACAAGTTGTTCTGTGGAAACAGCAAGCTGGTTACAATAGGCTGTCACCACCCTTTCGGAATATCCAGGTAGCACATGTTTACATGTGAGTTTAGCTACCACAGGTTTAGAACTCATAATTTGTTCCCTAACACCTACTTCTCTTAAACAAATATTCAATGGGATTGAGCGAACCATTTTTTTACCTAAGTCAATTATGAACGAAAAACGTCTCAAAACATTCAATCCTAATATAACATTATATTGTCCGGTGAAATTTCCATTAGCTACCAAAACATTATCTTGAAAACATGCATTATCCAGTTTAATGTTTACTGTAATTTCAGTATGGATCGGTACTACATATCCAGAAACACCCGTTACCGTCAAGTTTGGAGTTCTTGGATTTAGAGACTTATCATGTTTAATTTTATTAAATAAGTCTGTATTAATTAAAGTTACGCTAGCGCCTGAGTCTACCAAAAATTTAGCCTCAACATTTTGAACTGATCCCATGATCAACGGCAATTGAGAATCGTTATCTAAGATATAAACTCCATGTTGCACATTTTTGTGGTTGGCATACGATTTAGCTCCTCTATAACAATTTTGACCTGGTAACACATTTCTATGACGCTGATAGTCCCTTCTATTTCCTTCAGACATCCGTTTATGTCAGAAATACCTATCTCTATCTTGTCTGTAACTTACATTATCTACCTGGTTAATTTGCCTACCAAAAATCGCTTTAGGGTGAGTTTCTCCCTGATTAAACTTATTTCTAGGTATTTCTTTTGTTGCCCCCGTGTAAGAGTTCATATCTGTCCTATTTCGATTATTATAATACATTTGGTTTGCATTTTTCACCCCATTTCCATTAAAATTGCAACTTTGTGTATTAACATAAGGCGTCCGATATTTTGGTAACGCAGTGTATTCACGCGCTCCGCGACTCGGGCACGGACGGTTAGAATAAGTTGGCGTCGGTCGGGAGCTGCTCGGACGACGGCAAGCGGCATAGCGTCTTACTGCCTGTCTTGCTTCGTACGTAGGGTTACAGTATACATGCTTCCCAGCATAGCACGGAGCAGGAACGCGTCTCTCACTTTGGGCGAGTTCATTGCTACTGACACCTGAGGGCATAGCGTCTCTTCGTTCGTCAGACCGCGAACACGTATAACTGGACGCTCTATTATTGTAGGGTGAAAAATATGGATAAGCCGCAGTATCAAAATTTTGACATCGTTCCGTTTCGTAAATTGGCGTTTGTAAATTATTACAAGTCGCGTTACTTACAGCTAAGGCTTTAAACGATTGTTGTAAATCTAGTATTTGATCTTGTAAAGGTTTAATAAATTTTTCGAAATAATTTTCCTGCTGGCTATCGACTTCATTATTAGATTGACAATATATGGCATTAACTGGTTTATGTTTTGTTTCTGTAATAAATTCATTTGCTTCCTCTCGTTTCGAAATAATAATTGCTTGATGGAAAGTGAGGGGGTTTTGTGACAAGACTATCCTTTTAATTTTATTTGAAACACCCCTAAGAAATTGGGCTAACATTGCCTGATCTAAAATCGACTTTGCTTCAGGGGTTTCATTCTGTATCTTAAACGCCTTTCTTGCCAGGTTTTGAATTCGGGCTCCAAAGCTGGTGACATTTTCGTCAGGTTTTTGCACAGTATTAGCGAATTCACTTAAACAAGTGACTATGGGTTCCGTTTTTTCAAAGTGAGCTAAGAAAGCATTTTTGAACACGTTATAATTTTTTTCCTTACGTAATTCAATGGATTGTGCTAGAAATTCCGCGGCCAAAGAACGAAATTTCGCTCGACAAATCGAGATGAGTTCGGAATCACGCCAATATGCTAGTTCCCCTACGCTTTCTAAAGTTTCAAAAAAATATTGGGCAGATGGACCTTCATCTGTACCAAAAAAAGTAGGCACAAGGCCAAGAAAACCTGAGATATTAGCCACACGCAGTCTGTCAGATCCGGGAGGGGATTGCGTTTGTTGCGTATCAAACAATGGGGCAGAAAGGTCGGTTGAAGTTTGTGGGATTTGTTCTTCCATGTTGGATTTATAAGTGTCTATGTTAAATTAGGTGACTCTATTAATATTTGAGTAAAATTCGGGGTGGGAAGGTCCCTCCAAAACAGTGTACTTACCTTTACGTAGCTGAAATAGAACTAAACTGTTAGTACTGAGCAATGCTAAGATCAAATGAGTTTCTAACACATATAGCAACCAAAAATTTTTTTTTTTGTAATTTATTATTATTATTTGTTTTGACAAATCAATTAACTACTACTAAATGCTTCTAGTTGTATGTATTACTACTGTGTATGTACTTGAGGACTATGTTATTTGTATTGCTGAAAAAGAAAAAAAAATAATAATAAAATGTCTCTAACCATTCTCTGTATACACACAAAATCACTAGTGTTAGACGTTTCCCTTTTATTCTATTACCACATTAATCCCTTATTTGTCTTCTATTCACAGTTACTCTTGTTGTGCTTTGCTCTTCAGTTTACAGTAATCCTCATAACTCACAAGCTTTCATATATAAAAAAAAAGGTTTTTCATCCCGCAAAAGCACATTTCATCCTGGTCACGATTAGCAACCAGTGTTCCACAGGCTTTTCCGTCATATTATGCTCTTGCCTATCAATATACTCGTGAATCCTCGCTATAGCAAGTCAGCACAATATCATGTGAATTCCAGAAAAGCCTGGGTTTCGAATGATCTATCTAGTGGTTCAAATTAGGACAAAATCCTGCGCCCTCAAGTCTCACTCAACATGTCACAGTGAGCGTACTCGCAGCGACAGAATTGCGTTGTGTTTTTCATCCCGAAACAACTCTTAGCTAAAGGCTGGTTCGAAATGCCGCCATAAATGATTCTTAAAAATAATTATTGTTCAGTGAATTGTATGTAATTTAGGAAGAATGATCAGAACGCAAAATATTAACAAACAAAATAAGGTTTATTTAACATATATGTATACAAGTGAGTACAATATAACTGGTAAATAAGTTAGATTAATTGGTATTTAATTGTTAGACAAATTAATTGAATGCAAGCATTATCTTGCTGTTAGCTATATTACAATGTTGTAATATTCTTCATATGGTTTTTCCACTAATTCCTTAGCAAGTGCAAAATAATTAGTGTTTGTCAGAGCATACCACTGTTCAAAATATGAAACAGGTAATTATATTATCTTAATAGTGTGATTAGTAATTGACAATTAAATTAATAAGTCGTATTTTCCATTAAAACTGAATACTAAGAAAATAATACAATTGTCGGGGTATATTTATATATATTTATGTGAGGAATGATGTCTTATAAATGCATTAAACGTATGCAGGTAATGGATTCGGCTTTTGGGTGATTTAATACTGTTTGTTATTAAACAATAAGGGTTGTCTTACCCGAAAATATTCTGCAACGCCTCGGGGGGGGGGGGGGGAAATCTGTTCCAGACATCAATATAGTTCTTTTCTCATCTTTTCCCTCGTAATTATTAATTTACATCTTCTTTACACAATGACAAAAATCCGCCAACCGTATCACTACTCTTTCTTCAGTCATGTCTTGCACCAAGATCACTGTCTGTCTCTGTGTGTCCGTCTCTCTTCCCCTTTTCCAATATATATCTCCGCATCCCCTCAACTGCGCTCCCTAAGAATTGTCTTATTCTCACGAGTCAACTATGTGGGGGGGGGAAGAATTAAATGGATACTGTACCATGCACGGCGTCGTAGTGACAATTAATATCTTTATAAAGGTCTTGTTATGCAAGACCTGCTGTGTCTTGTTCTGTAATTTCTACTCATATACAATTCACCGTTCTTCGGACCTTTGCATTCGATCAACATTCTTGTCCGCTCAGGAGAACGGGTGACGTCACTGTAGTGTAGTATTACGGCGAGCGCACCCCTGGGGTGTTTGAATTCGAAAGTAAAAGCTTAGCTCAAGTGACGCTATCGTTATATAATTTAGTTGTATAGGCCGTGAAAAATATATCAGGCATTATTAGGCCAAATACCTCTTGAAAATAAGTGAAAGGGCTGAAAATGAAAAATATTTTTCACAACTCACAATTTCCAAGTTTCAAACTACGTCCAGATCGGGCTACTCTGCCAACTGGGTGATGGAACTCACTCCAACAGCCTGGCAGGTGCAGACACACCAAAATCGCGTACACACGCACACTGCTTCAGGGAGCATGTAGCGGTGCCAAAGTGCTTCCGCTGCTGTAAACTCGGTCATACGACCCACATCTGCTCCCTGAAGTAGCAAATATATGGACATTGTGCCAAGAAGGGACATGGCTTTGAGTCCTGCCCTAACGAAGCCAACCAACCCATCTGTGTTAACACACACACACACACACACACGCGCACACACACACACACACAATAGGCGCCTCCCTAGCCAGGTGGGAAGAAGCAGCAGTGCGTAGCCCAAGCTTATTGATTAGACCAGGGTTCGAACCCGTCACCACCAAATACGGAGGATGCGGAAAGGTCAGGGAATGATCACCGCATATTCCCGGAGAAATATGGCCTTACTTGCTAATGCTCTTAAAAACCAAATAATAACAACAACAACACACCCAATAAAAGAACAAATGCCCTGTTTATGTTAAAATGAAGAGCATGTACCAACAAAGTATAAACTATGGGTACTCTCCCTAAAAAATATAACATAGACCAACTAAAATTATTACAGATCAGTGCTCTATGGGCTAAAGCTGTTGCTGCCCAACTTACAAAGATTTCAGAAGAGGAAAACATCGATGCCTTATTCATTCAAGAGCCCTACCCCAATCTAAACAAAGCTAGAGGTTATCCCCTGATGTATAAAATTGTTCAGGCCCCTGGCGCCTCACCCTGGGTGGCGGTTGTGGTCAGAAACCCGACTCTTACAGTGACACAAATTTCACATCTCTGCTCCCCATGGGCTGCTTATTCCCACACCATCTCCTCTCTGGGTGAGCTCTATGTGATATCCCTTTATTGCATGCCCGGGGCAGATATCCTACAAGCAGTTCAGTATCTTCAACACATGCAGAGGGAACTTGATGAATAAGGATTGTCATCTCAACTGCCGCTCAGCCTATTGGTTCAGCGAGACGCCAGAGCACAGGGGTGCTGGAAATAGCGCAAGGATGGAGGAGTTTCTGGCAAACAGTGGGCTGGACGTGGTCAACAGACCCAATCACCTACCAACATTTTCGAGTACATTATGGGAGTCCACCATAGTCGTTACTCTATCCACGAGATCTCTGAAGCAGCACATTGCAGATTGGACAGCGAGAGAGGAATGGTCCACCTCTGATCACCGCTCCATAACGTTCAACATTTGCAGAGCATTAGCACGAGCGCCACCAGGCCAGTACAAGCAACAGATATGCTGTAAAGAAGGCGGAGTAGAACCTGTTTAAGGATGCCCTTACTAACTACGCTCAACATATTCCAACTAATATCATGCAGACAATGGACCCCGACACCCATCAGTGACTAGTTACGGAGGCAATTAGAGAAGATGCTAATGCATCCATCAAGCACGCAGTCCACTGGTTGTTGCCAGAACTTCATACACTGCGGCGCCAGGTTCAACAAAAGAGAAGAGCGTTCCAATGTGCCAGAAGAACGTGGCTCTAGGCTGAAATAGATTTCTTACGGAACGAATACAGAAATGTGCGAAACGTCTATAATGCAATGATCAGACAGCAAAAAGCTGTCCTAGCAGCATTTTGTCTCCACCACTGGTAACAAGGATCCCTGGGGAACAGTTTTCAGGATAATTGCCAATAAACTCCCCAGAGGAGAGATCATCTGCTGAACCGCAAATTGGAACCACTCAATGATGAATGTGCTAGACCATATCTACAAACCACTGTCGGACCAAATCACTGAGCAACAACAACTGTGCAGAGATAACGACAACTATGACTGTCAGCAAGTGGAGAAGAATTTCACTGAAATGGAACTTTCCATGGCTATTACTAGAGTCTAGAACAACAAATCCCCTGGCCTACACATGCTCGAACCGGAAATAATAAAGTAGTGGAATACAACCCACAAATTCTGTTAAATCTATACAACCACTGCCTCGAGGAGGAACATTTTCCAGCTGACTGACAAACTGCCGTTATTAGGCTCATCCTCAAGAACCCAACCAAGCCTCAGGTTTTCCCTGCATCCTATCGACCCATTTCTCTTCTCACGGTGGTGGAGCAGCTGCTGAGGCAGAGACTGGATCATCACTATAAAACAGCAAACCTATCAGCACCAAATCAGTTTGGTTTCCGGTCGGGTATGTCCACAGTTGACGCCCTGGAAATAATTACAAATGCTGCAAACAACTGCACGAGCAAATAACTCCTTCATTGAACTTTGCCGGGGCGTTCGACACTCTTTGGTGGCCGAGTGTGGCAAGGCTGCTAGGAAACTTGTACAGATGCATGGCCAGTTACCTTACAAATCGGAAGGTGGTGATTCAGGCACCTTTCTTCAAAGTTGAACAACAAGTCTATAGGGGCTGCCGGCATACTTGGACCCATACTCTGGAATTGTGTCTTAGATGAATTCCTCAACACAGATCTAGCCGGAGTACAGACCTTAGCCTACGCGGATGACCTTTCCCTTATCTTTGCTGCTGACTCCCAAGCAAAGCTGGAGCGATTAGGCAACAGGGCACTCACTGCTCTGCAGAACTGGGTACAGAAACTTCATCTCAAAATCTCAGCCACAAAGACAGTCCATCCTGCTCAGAGGACACTTGGATCCCGAGAGGCAACCACAAATCAAAATCAATGGCACAACGATCAAACTGGTATCTGAACTGAAGCTCCTTGGGGTTGTCATAGACACAAAGCTCTCCTTCATCCCACATGTAAATGATCTCCAGAAAAAGACAAAAAACTACACAGCTATGGTTGCTAGGCTAACTCGTCGAGAGTGGGGATTAAAGAAGCGTACCCTGGCTTTGTACTATAAAGCAGTGTTTGTACTTGCGATCACATACGGCTCCAGTCTGGCTTCACAGAGCTGTCACAGTGGTGGGCAGCAGGAAACTGAACATCACTCAGTAGCTGATCCTTCTAATGGTCTCCAGGTCATGCTGCACCACCAGTACCCATGCCCTGCAGGTACTTACTGGCTTCCTGCCTCTTGACCTCGAGCTGGAATTCTATGTTTGGAAGAGGACATTCCACCACTTTCTGTGGCTTCACCTCAGACCCAGCCAACACACAACCCTGGAAAAAGTCAGGCTCAATAACCATCTCCAACAAATATGGAAGAGAAGGTGGTCTGAATCCACAAAAGGAGCCATCACCCGGAAATTTCTCCCAGACATTGCTAAGACATACCCCACATCACCCACTTGGTTCTCCCCAGGCATTCTAATGAACTACCTCCTCACGCATCATGGCCCTTTCCGCAGCAAGCTGAATCTGCTTGGGATCTCTGACAACCCACTATGTGCCTGTGCAGCCCAGGAGACATGGGACCACCTGATACATGACTGCCTGATATAGGATCTAAGATCTAGGCTTATAACTCAGCTGCATTTCACCCCAAAGGAGCTGGAGCAATACCTACTTGAGGATCGTAACATCTATATCCTGCTCTCAAGTTTCGCTCAAGATTTGTTCACAAGGAGGAAAACCCTGCCGACGCCACCACCAGCTCCTCCACAGGTCCAAGGTGGACCCTGAAACCCAACCAGGCAACACATGAACGAAGCAGCTGGGAACTTGGGCTGGAACTTCCAAGACTTTGGACCCTCATCTATACTTGAATTGCTGAAGAAACCCCAACTGCCAAGGCTAAGCCACTGTATTCCACCAGTCCCTAGGATGGTATTACTGCAACTGTGAGACACTGGCCTGGACACTCTCCGAATTCATGAAGGCCCTCTTCCTGGATGTGACCAAATCTGGAGCGACCATCATGATATTTATGAATGGGGCAGTCACATGGCCCCTGGGAGGAAGGAGGTGGCTTTGCCTGCCTCCTTTCCTCCTCGCTACCCCTCTTTTCTTTCTAGTGAAGCATGTGCATGTCCCACTGATTACAAAGGGCCATTCTCCCTGTTGACCCCTTATTTCTATTTCTACCACCCCCAGTATTCAGTCTCCCCTCTGCCCTTTTATCTTTCACAGCGTGCAGTCGCACATCTCAAAATTTTTGAACATCAAAATTTAGCCTGACTTTTCAGGCACTAATATTATACTTGCAGTGAACAAATCCAACTTGCATTCTTAAAATGAATTAGGCAAAACTGAACCGCGATATACCGTATACATTTTTTTTTTTAGGTCCTAGCCACCAAAATCTCGGGAAAGTAGGTGGCAGAATCTGCCAGAGAAACATGAATAAATGGATACACCTGGCTGGCCTCCCCGTGGAACAGTTTGGTAATGTTGAGTCCCATTAGGGCCTGGCTGCCAACAGCCAGAAGAACAATTGGCACAATACATTATCCACACACTTTAAATCTCTGGCTTTGAGAGACTATTTTCCTCGATACGAAGAACATACGCGGATATGGGCTAAATCCCTGGTGCCGTTAGACCCGAAAATACTCTATAACCCTTTCAGTTTTCATTATCGATGACTGTGTTCTTAATCATCCCTTTGTCGAACTTCATGCTATTCTAAACACTTTCACTTAATTTTACTAACATTTTCGTTAATGCTAAATCTATCCTTCCTTAATTACACATTCTCTCGCCGAGATTCAAATATATCTACTCATGTAAGATCTCCAACTTACACACGACCACCATACTGGGCATTCTTTATTAATTTTTGTACTAACGTTTTTCGACTGAAAAAAGGCAACCTGAAAACTATTGATGTATGTTTATTTTATCTGGCTTCAATATTTATAAACCGTACTAAGCTTTAAGAAGTGTAAAAATGGCTGAACAGTGTGTAAGAACTTTGAGAAAATGTAGAAGAAATGCTAATGAAACATTAGAGGAGAGATCTAATAGACTAAGAGACCAAAACAAGAATCTACAACTACAAACACGGACAGAAAATATTGAGGAAAGAGAAGCAAGATTGAAAATAAGAAGATGGGCTAAACGCCGTAGGGCTCATCAAATAGAACTACTGGATGCGAATAATCAAGCTGTAATTAACGTGGGAGAGCATAACATAGAAAATATTACCCCAGGCTCTCACACTGGTGAGTATGAGAGTATGACACACCCAGTGTCCTGAGCTGGATATAAAATAAATAAATTTTCTGTTTATACTCCGGGACGACCAAACGGTCAGAGGAGTTCACAAGATAGACAATACAAGAAACAGCACCGTATTCAGCAGTCACGGGCTTGAACCCCGGTCACTCAAGGCACGTGTACTTATGCACCCGCACGCCTGACCACTAGGCTACGGCATATCATCATTCTTCTCTCTCAGGTTAACTTGGGAATTTTTTTGGCTGGTGGAGCATAAGCCTCAGGCTTCGTTGTACCATATGGCTAATGATAATGCGTGTTACCACAGTGAGCATTGCAATGCAAGATATTGGAGACATGAGTTAAACACATCGAATAATTACATTAAATGCTGTTATGATGGAAAGGTTTCACTTGACCCACTGTCTGAGACACCTACTCTATTAAGACAGCTGCTTACAGGGGATAGCCGTGAAGCAAATAACTACAGAGAACATATACGAGAGAACAACTCGGCAATGGGCGCAGAGATTAAATCAGCGCCTGGAAATGGTCCATTCTGTTTTTGAATACACATCCAGATCTACCATTTGGTCAGGCTGCTATATCCAACTAATATGGATAATCCTGGACAACTTTATATTTTCGATTCTGCTGAAGCAACTAAACCACTTGAAAAACAATCAAACCAAGGAGTTATGGCTGAAGTAATGCCGCAATTTGCAATTGGACGAGATGCTGCGACAAGTTAACCCATTTCCTGAGCATTATAAACAAATGCATCAAATAACCCAGGGCAATCCACAATGAATGTGCGTGTGGCATTTATAGAAGACCCAGACTTAAGAGACAATATAATTCACCTACTTCCAAAACAGCGGTTGCGGCAATATTTGTTGGAAAAGGCGGGAAACCACCATAAAATACAGACATATGCATTTATCACACTGGTGACTGCTGTAGAATTATATCACCGGTAAACAAGACTGGGGATGACTGAAGGATCTAGATTAAATTATTTATGCAATAATCAGAAAGATGGTGTATGTTACCAGGTACAACTAGTACACATTGAGTGATCACCGAATTATGACCTCCTACCTAATACTTCGTAGGTCCTCCTTGTGCCCTCAGTACATCAGCTATCTGACGTGGCATTGATTCAACATGATGTTGGAAGCTTTCGGGAGGCATGGCCAACCAATCTCTGTGTAATGCGGTCAGCAATGCAGGTGTGGAGGTGATTGGTGTATCCAGACACCTGATATGTCTTTCCATAGTGGTCCACAAGTGCTCTGTGGGATTGATATCGGGGGAGTTCGGAGGCCAATCAATATGCTGGAAGTCAGAACTTTGTTCCTCTAACCATTCCTGCACAAGTGCCCATTGGCTCGGTGCATTGTCATCTTGGAAGACCCCATCGCCATTCGGGAAAAAGTGTAACAGTAGGGTGAACACAGTCAGAAAGCAGTTGACGATTGCGGAAACCACTGATACGTTGTTCCACATGCACCAGGGGTTCAAATTCCTGCTAGTGAAACATGCCCTACACCTTACAACCGTCTCCATCCGCCTGCACTTTAGATACAATGCATGAGGGATGAAGAGCCTTAGTTGTTGATGCTAAATCCATACGTGACCATCCATGGTGTGCAGTAAAAAAAACGTGACTCATCCAATCAGGACACCTTCAGTCTTCTAATGTTCAACTTGCATGCTCTTTGCACCAGGCGAATTTTTTATGCCGATGAACCTTGGTTAGAGTCAGGGTCGTCTGCTGGTACAGCTCATACATGTGAGCGTGTGACGTATGGTCATGCCAGATATTGTTCCGGGTTGGCCCATGTTGTATTGGGTAATCAACTCTTCAACTGTGCTATGTCTGTACGAGTCGTCGGGCCCGGCGCTCACCTCTAACCTTTTGCTGACCTTTGCAGTTTTGCCATTGTTTGACCATTTTGATGCCAGTCCTGATACACTTTAACTACTGTGGCTCTCGAACACCTCACCAGTTAAGCCATTTGGGCAATCGATCCACCAGCTCGTCGAGCACCCGCAATCTGTCCTTTATCAAATTCCGATAAATCCTTTTACCCATCACGATCGGAATTTTACTACGTACTGAACCATTGACACATCTATGCTACATAGGTCGACTAACTCCGCACTCTCCTACCTCACGTGAACAACGAATTGCATTCAGTTTTCGTAGGGGTGGTCATAATTCAGTGATCACTCAGTGTATATATATATACACACACCAGAAATATGTATATACACACACAAGAAATACATACTGTATGTAAAAACACTGAGTGATCAATAAATCATTATCACCTATCTAATCGTGTTCGGCCACCATTCGCGCGGATAACCGCTATTCGCCCATGTCACGACTTCAGTAGGTGTTTGAAGACATCTGCAAGGAGATAACAGCCATACTGCCTGAAAAGCTTTTTAAAATACCAGAATAGATAACAGGTGCAGGTCTATACGCCTCACTTCCTGTTCCAAAATATTTGCATTGAAGTTAGGCGATTTAGAGGTCGATCAAGCGGGTAATATGTTCTTATGTGTTCTCGAACCAGTTGTGCTGGCCTGGTGGTACGACATAGTGACATAGTGTTTTTTTGACAAGCGGCACCGGTGCTTTCGCACAACTCCGCATTTGAATCTCTTGTGAAGTAAGACAGTACAGTACTGTCAAGGCCAGATATCATATGTTAGTGTATGCTCATGTTTGCTTAGTGCAGGTTATGTTGTTCATCTGGCCGCTTAGCCTAGGGTCTGTGGAACACCACAGACTGCTAGTTACCGTCACTGGCACTGGGAGCCGGACCAGGTATGTGGAAAGAGAACTCTGGCTGGCCGACCCTGGGGTTAGCCTGAGCTTCCCAGGGAGGGCCGAAAAAAAAAAAAGAAAATAATAATAAAAAAAAATAATAATAAAAATAAATAAAAAAAATAAAAAAATAAAAATAAATAAAAAAAAATAAAAAATAAAAAAAAATAAAATTTAAAAAAAAAAATAAATAAATAAAAAAATATAATAAAATTAAAAAAAAAAAATAATAATAAAAAATTAATAAATAAATAAAAAAAAAAATTTTTTTTTTTTGAAATAGGAGAAGGTGTGAGAGATTGAGGAGAAGAAAGAAGGTAAGCAGAAGAGAGAGGGTGAGGTAGGGTGGGCTCCCCCATTATCGTCTTTGAAGATCTTGTTGCTAGCTGGTAAAAAATGCAACATGCAGGTAGGTTGCAGGTGGTTTCCTAAGAGGTGCCGTTAGATGCACCTCGTCTATTCGAACAGCACAGTGGTATTGTCACTGTCCTCCCCACACCGGGTGGGAAAGGCTGAAAGGCTTAGGTTCGAATCCCGTCGATGACGCAAGGAAATTTAGTCGGCTTTTTTCACTCCGTGGCTGAGTTAGTCTGTCTCAGGTGTAGATAGCAAAGTTTCTCCCCCTCCCCCGAAAAATTGGGCGGTTTTCATCCAGAAAACAGGCAAATTGACCAGAGAACACACACAATTTACAGACAAATAAATATAGGGTTGATGTAATCATTTATGGGGACTGTAATATAATTTGGTAGATAGACCTCATCTGTTTAGTAGCTCAGTGGTATCGTCACCGTCCTCACACCGGGTGGAAAAAACCCGGGTTCGAATCCGGTCAATGACGCGAGGAACGTTAATGGGCTTTTTTCACTTTGTGGCTGAGTTAGTTGGTCTCGTGTGTGGATAGCAAGGTTTTTCCCCCCAGCAACTTTGGTTTTTCTTCCAGCAAAACAAACAAATCGACCATAGAACATACTGAATTTACGGTCATAATACACAATGCACAGCAGATGAATTTAATTATTCGGGTGGCCTAAAAATAATAGTTTTTTTTTTTTTTTTTGTAGATACACCTCACCAGTCTGTGTGGTAGCACAGTGTTATTGTTGCCTTGCTCCATTCACTGGGTGGAAAAGGACCAGGTTCGAATCTCGTCGACAACGCGAGTAACCTTTTATAGTATTTTTTGACCCTCTGGGTGAATTAGTTGGCCTGAGGTGTAGGTAGCAAGGTTTTTCCCCAGAAACTGGGGTTCTTTCGTCCAGCAAAACAGGCAAATCGAGCAGATAACACACGCAAATTATAGACACAATACACAAGGGCATATATGTAAGAAATTACTGCGTTACCTTAATATAATAGGTTTTTTATGGTATACCTCACCAGTGAAACGTTTGTCTCTATGCGCAAGGGATTCTGCTTCTTTCTAGCATAATATGCCCCATACATCTAAGCAATGACGCACGATGGGTCCCTGGACTCATATTGCTTGCACCACGTACCAAGGCATACATCGGCATTTTGCACCAGGTATTTGGACTCATCTGAAGGGCACACTCGTTTCCTTAGATTCAGCCACAAGAAATATACAAGATCATTCACATGTATTTATAAATAAAAATAATTATTTTAATTGCACTTTTCTGGCTTTAATTAAAGCAAATTCATTGATTACATAATCATAATTAATAACTTTAACGATATTATATTCAATCGAAATTATGGAAAAATTGGATAATCGTTCTAGTCGATTTTAAGTAATTCTTTATTGATTTTAATTTGCTAAAACTTCTCTCACACGAAGCAATAGAAACAGGAATAGTGAGAAATATTCGGAGAACAATTTTCATATTATGATATGACTCGGTTAATCTAAAGTCATGAAGCACCTGTAGAATATCAAGTGGAGTTGCAGTTTTAATGTTTTGTATTAGTGTCGCGGGTTCAAACTTAAAGCTTTGAATTTCATATGTGAGCTCATACGTATTTAAATCTTTGCTATACTGTACTTAATAGCGAGATTTGCAGCCGATTTTTGTAAATCAGCAACGCTCATCGATTCTAAAGACCAGCCACTGAGAAAGCAAAAATCATCAAGTTCACAGTTGCTCATAACGCGAATCCTTCTGAGACAATAGTGTCAAAAACGCTGTAAATTTGCATTTTAAATAATTCTTCGGGTGTTATGCTACTTCCTTCATCCGGTGCTTCATCTTCTTTGTATTTCCATTTTCTTAACTGTTCTCGTCAGTTTATTAGGAATTCCAATCTCTATATCCATTGTTTCAGCCAAATTTTTTGCTTCCAGGAAATTTTGTTCAAAACCTGTTTCTCGTAGTCCTTGTAAAGTACCACATAGTACATCAGTTAATTTTTTTGCATGGTCTGTTGATAAATCTTTTCGTTGCAATGCTTTATTCTTTCGTTCAGTGCATTGTAGAATTTTATTCCACACAGAAAGAGTACAGATAAATATATAATTAATATGTAACCGCAAACTTTTTGCATTTAATAGAGTTTACCGATTTGATAAATCATTTGCAATCATTTCCAATCCTTTTTTTATTTCGGATAATTATAAACATAGCGACATTATTGCTTTGGCCTTTGATGACCACCTTGTATCGGAAAACTTTTAAGTGTCAATTTTAAAGACTTCATTAAAATTTCCCATCGTGCTGTTGAAGACGAGAAAAAATCAAATAATCTCTGCACAATACCACTAGTTAAGACTGGTGTATGAACGAACATAATGGCAGACGTTGTGTCGTCATACGAGCGATCTTATTGGCTATTGAGTTGATTGCAACTCGCTCCGTGATTGGCTGTTGAGGTGAGTGGGGAAAATTTTATTTTAGTTATTATTTTGCTCACTAGCTGAATGTAAAGTTTTATTTCCTATGTTGATACTATTGGTGATGTGTTCTGTTTAGAGGCACATTTTACTGTCAAAAACCGAAAAGTAAAGATTTTTTTATGTGTTCTGTATTGTTTGAAGTGTAAATTTATTTTACCAATGAGTTAGGCTATGAATGGATGCTCCATCTATCGGTCCTTTTTGCAAGCTGAAAATTAAATATAATGATTTTACATTCTTATGTAATTTCCCAAAGTTGTTTAAGATTTTAAAACTATTTCTCTAGTAGCTAAGAAAAGACAGACAAATATTTCCTGTGTTGATACTATTGGTAATGTGTACTACGTTTAGAGGCACACTTTGCCAACGAAAAACCTGAAAAGTAAAGATTTTTTGTGTTCTATATTGTTTGATGTGTAAATTTATTTTACCAATTAGTTAGGCTATGAATGGTGGCTCCATCTGTCGGTCCGTTTTGCAAACTGAAAATGAAATACTGTACTGTAATTTTACATTCTAAAAGTAATTTCCCAAAGCTGTTTAAGATTCTAAAAGTATTGATTAATTGTAACATTTTAAAAAGTTATTTCTCTAGTAGTTAAGAAAAAGAGACACAATATTTACAAATAGATATTTGTTTTATTGACACAAAAAAAAAATATATATATATATATATATACAAAATTACGAGGGGTTATGGAGCTGCTTATTCCCCCCTAGCTATTTCGTCTTCATATTCTTTGCTTTCAGCTTCTAGCATCAACAACAACTCATAAAGGGCTCCAAGAACGAGCATTATAACCGCCACCAATACTCCTGCCCATCGTGTTCATAAAGTGTTGCCATGTGGAAAAGAACAACAAAATTACAAGAAGATTACAATGATTCACATCATTGTAATGGGAAGTTTCAGTGGTGTTAATGCATTACAAAAACAAACAAAGTTACCCAGGCATGTCGTGAAAGAGTACTTGGCATCTCAACCTGCTTATGTAAGCACAAACCGCAAAGAGTTAATTTTCCTAGAAACCAGATAATAGTTCCTGGGCTCCACCATACATTTCAGTGTAACTTTTGCAATTTAAAATCTGTCTAAAGAGAATGGAGGAACATGCTATTTGTTCGTTTGTATAGATGCATTGTTAAGATATGCCTGGGTGAGAGCACTTAGAAATAAAACTTCAAAGCAAATGGTAAAGGCATTCAAATCAAATTTCAAGGAAGAAACACCATTCAATATTAACAGCGATCGGGGCAAAGAATTTACAAATAAAGATGTAGGAGCATTATTTAATCTCTTAATATTAATTTCTATATTACTAAGGTCGGAAAAAAAGGCGCCATAGCTGAGCGTTTCATTCGGACTCTGAAAGAAAAAATATTTAATTGGATTACTTAAGCTAAAAGTAAGAAATGCGTGCACATACTTCCCAACATTGTATCTACTTATAATTGAACATCGCATCGATCCATCGGGATGCCGCCTACTGATGTCACCTTGCATAAGGAAGAAGATGTCAACAGGAAATTTTATTTAAAAAAGTCCAAAGAACAGATTCCTAAATTTCAACTAGGGGATCGTGTCATTCTAAGTACAGACTCTAATCTTTTCCGCAAAGGATTCTGGGGTAGTTTGAGTCGTGAGGTGTTCACTGTATCCCAAGTTTTGAAACGAAGGCAACCAACTGTGTATAGAGTCAAAGACAGGGTTGGCGAAATGATCCAAGGCACGTTTAAGAGCAACAACTACAGTGTGTTAATCTCCAGGACGACATACCTGCCGATGTTTCTTACTGAAAAGGTACTTAAGGACAGACATAGAGGCCAACTTCAATTACTAGTAAGTGGCTAGAATATCCTACCTCCTATAACTGCTGGGTCCTTGCTAAAGATGTTCTTCTTAACCCTACCAAGTAACACCAGTGTGGATTTCCATCCCGAGAACACAGTCTAATTTTATTGTCGTTTTTCCTGATGCTGTAGCTCTCATTGGCAAATCGGAGGTTTCGTTAGCAGAAATCCACATTCCTAATTCTTGGAACAATATTTGCAGAAAGGATTTTCATCTTGGAACACAAAGGTTTACGTGTTGGAAGCAGAGTACGAAAATTGGTCGACCATATGTGCAGCATTAATACCAATTTAGGGTTTAAAGTAGTAGAAGCAGAATTTAGAGTGAGATTTACAATTAACGTCAAGAACGACAGTGAGTTGCATATAGCTTTCTGAATGGCTGAAATTCTAGGCCTGATCCCTAAATCTAAAGCCAAGTGTGATGGTGGTTACAAATACAGAACTTTCCGAGGTGTGCAAATTGGAAAATGGATACATAAAGGTAAAATTGTGTTTCCCCATCTCCTGCCCCACAGAGACGATAGGAGGCTTGTGTTTATTGGACCTTCGACTAAGGTGTGTTCGCGAGTATAAAATTCCTTACGGTAATTACAGTAGTGTCTCCGAAATCCTCCAAGCTATGACAGAAATTCCTCCCAAAATTAAGGGAAGTGTAAATACCCATGGCTTTTTTTCTTTTGAAATAGAAAGCAGTGTGTCTCCGTTTCCCTGAGTCAGGACTAGGCGAGCTGCTCGTTTTGACCATCTGCACCGCGACTTCGAAGGAACTGCAAGATCGAGATTTGGGAGATCAAAATTGAGAGTAGGAGTGTGCTATAGGCCTAATGACTCTGATGAGTATAATAAGAAACTGTTCGGAGAAATAGAGTGGGCCAGTAAATCAGAGAGTCTTATAATGGGGGATTTTAATTTCCCAGATATTGACTGGAATTTGGGGGCTGGTCACTCACACAGTAGCAAGGCTTTTGTGGATTTATTGGATGATTGTTTTCTACATCAGCATGTTCGGGAGGCAACTAGAGGGAGTAATACTCTTGATTTGATTATCAGTAGTGATTCTTCATGCATTAAGAATCTGCAGATAAATGAACCACTTGGTGGCAGTGATCACAGTGTGCTGAAGTGGGAGTTACTCAAAGAGGTAACTACCATTAGGGGTAAAGGGAAGGGGTATTGCTTTCGTAAAGGGGACTACAATGGACTGAGACAGTATTTAAATTCTATACAGTGGGATCAACTGATGATATTGCCAACAGCAAATTCAAAATGGGAAGCATTCAAAGAACTTATCGTGGAAGCTACTAGGCTTTACATACCAACTAAGAAATATTGTTCAAGGTTTAGGCCTAAATGGTTGTCAGATGAACTAATGAGGCATATGGCAGAGAAGAAAAATGCATGGGATACATACAAATTAACACGTGACACGGACGCCTATGATAGATACAAGTTGATCTGTAACCAAGTTACAAAGGAGGTTAGGCAGGCGAAGGCAGATTACGAGAGATCCTTGGCAAGGGATGCGAAGAAAAACAGCAAAGAGTTCTTTACTTATGTAAACTCTAGAAGGAAGGGGATGAATCAGATTGGTCCACTTGAGATCGATGGGTCAACTGTTGATGACCCTGCTCGGGTAGCTAACAAACTAAATGAATATTTTGCATCGACATTCACACATGAGGAGTTATTCAGCGAGGGGAATGCCAGAGGTGTATTCAACTCTAGCAGTAAGCTAGAGAATCTTGTAATAACTGAGAGCAAAGTGGAGGAGAAATTGTTGAAGATAAACACAAGAAAGGCACCTGGGGTGGATGGGATCTATCCAGTTATATTAAAGGAGGCAGCAAAGGAGGTAAGCAAACCCTTAGCCATAATTATGAGAGCTTCCTTGGACTCAGGGGAGGTACCCATTGACTGGAGATGTGCAAATGTGACCCCAATTCACAAAGGGGGATCAAAGGCTGACACAAGTAATTATAGACCTGTGAGTTTAACTTCTGTTCCCGGAAAATTAATGGAGGCACTGGTGAAAGAAGCACTGCAGGATCATCTAGACAAGACTTCAGTTATAGCTAGGACACAGCATGGTTTTGTTAAGGGGAAGTCTTGCCTGACCAATTTGATTGGATACTATGATGCAGTCACAAAAGAACTGGATGCAGGGAATAACTTTGATATTATATATTTGGATCTTAGAAAGGCTTTTGATACTGTTGCACATGGAAGACTGCTGCACAAATTGGAGCAGTGTGGCATTGGAGGCAAGTTGCTGCTATGGATAAAGGGGTGGTTGAGGGGGAGAAGACAGAGAGTGGTAATCAATGGACACTGCTCATCGTGGACTAATGTTATTAGTGGAGTCCCTCAGGGTTCAGTATTGGGGCCTTTATTGTTTTCTGTATTTATAAATGATATTGATGATGGTATATCAGGCTTAATGTCCAAGTTTGCAGACGATACGAAGGTTGGCAGGGTTGTCAAGGACACTACTGACACTATGCTGCTGCAATAGGATTTGGAAAGGTTGAGCAGATGGGCTTCGAGGTGGCAAATGAAGTTTAACATTGACAAATGTAAAGTACTACATATGGGAAACAGCAACCCCAGAGCAATGTATCAACTCTGTGGTACTACACTGACAGTGGTAGAGAATGAAAGGGACCTGGGGGTGGTGGTGCAGGCAGATATGAAGTTCTCTGAGCAGTGCAGACGAGCTGCAAGAGTAGCTCATGGTGTATTGTCAATGATATATAGGAATTTTTCTAGCAGGGATAAGGAGGTGATTATTCCCTTGTATAAGGCAATGGTCAGGCCACACCTAGAGTACTGTATACAGGCCTGGAGGCCTCATTTCAGGAAGGATGTAGAGCTGCTGGAACGAGTACAGAGAAGGGCAACTAGATTGGTGAATGGGACAAAGGGGTTCTCTTACGAAGAAAGGCTTAAGTTTTGCAAATTACAGTGTCTGGAGACTAGGCACCAGCGGGGTGATCTGATAGAGGTGTACAAAGCCTTGCATGGTTTGAGCATGCTCAATGCTGATGGGATTCTTCCTCTAGCTCAGAAAAATCACCTGAGAGGGCATAAATTCAAATTGAGGAAAGACAGATGTAGGATAGATGTGCGGAAATTTGCCTTTAGCCAGCGGGTGGTTGGTGGGTGGAACAGACTTCCATCCCTTGTCGTGGAAGTTGATAGCCTAAATAAGTTTAAGGCTCAGCTGGACAGGTATTTCGAACGAACAGAGGGGTGAAGTGGAAGTGGTTATTTTTATTTATTTATGTTACTTTTTTTTTTTTTTTTTTTGCTGATGCTGCATAAGCTTGCTTTCTTGCATCAAATGCCTCTACTAATGCTAATGCTAATGCTAATTTCTGTGTGATATAAATAGGGGTGCCAATTCTTACTTCGTTTATAGTTGGTTGGTTGATTTAGAGATTTATGTTTGTCTCATCGGCAACTATGGCCATAGTGCACCACTTCATTTATAGTAACGTGATCAAAGACCAAATAGTAGGCAACACCAAGGAGCCTCTTTTGCGAGTAGTGCCGTTCGGAAACAGAGGCGAATTCTCGCATTTCGATTATTTCCCAGTGTTGCTTTCAAACATCCATTCCCTATCTATTCACATATGCACAGACAGCGGCTAGATATTTCCGTTCAAATTAAACTATATTTTCGATCCCAATGAACTGTTATGTTCAGGTAGCGCAGTTACAAGCAGGAATTTGCGGAAAGATTCGCTCATCTTCTAATCAAACTTGTAATGAGCGGTGCATGAGGCTTGCTAAGAGGGTGAACAATGCCCCCTCCTTGCTGATGTATTAATTTCTGCCTTGTCTTAAAGGGGAGACTTTTCTTTGCGAGTGTTCTGAGCATCTCTTCTTGCGCCGTAAATTGCTTCTCTCTCTGTCAGTCAAAGAAATGTTACCTTTGATCAGGTTTTTGCAAATCTCATAGAGAGAATTTATTTGAGCGGGGTTTGAGGCTTTCAAAATAGTAGTTGCCTGTTTTGGTCGAGCTTCCGAGAGATGAAGTTAGCGTTGCATTTCAGATGTCAGTTAGCGTTGCATTTCAGAACACTTTACAAGAGATCCCCAACTGAACTATTAATCAATGACACCCTAAAGCTACATTACTAGTGTGTGGAGACTTTAATATTAGCTCAGGCCAACACAGTCTTCGCAAATTGTTATCTTCTACTCTGGCATCAGTAGGTGTGACCTTTCCAGAATTTTTCCCCTACCAGAGGCGATAACCTGTTAGACCTAATATTTGCATCAGACACCCTCACCGTTGACAGCCAACCGGAAACAGCCTTCATGTCAGACCATCTACCAGTAGCCCTCATTCTTCCAATCACTTCCAGGACATCCCGGCAACATCAGGCACCAGTTAAGAAGACAGTGATTAGCCCTTCTCTCCTGAATCCAGAGAAATGCTGCTTCGCAGCATCCATTTTTCCTTGGGAAGCCCTAAACCAATGTGATCCACAGCTCGGGCTGCACTTTTTTACCTGCTGGCTGCAGTCTATTGCTCGAACTGCAGCGTCAAAAACAGTTTCAATCGCCTGTCGAAGCAAAGCATGGTGGATCCAAGATCTCAGCCTTAAATTTTGGAATAAACAAAGACTACATGCAAAATGGAAAGGAAAATCAGACCCACTAGACAGAATTGCATACGCAAGAGCCCGTGCCCAGTTCAATAGAAGCAAATCTGAAGCCATTAAAGCCTACATTGAAAAAACAATCAAGATCGGGAAGGTACCGTTTAAGGCAAGGCATTATGAATTCCCTCAACAACTTAATCCAATTGAATGACTAGACTACATCACAAGATTTAAGCCAAAGTCAGCGTCAGACTTTAAGAGCATTCACAACAGTTGTCAGCGAGATGTCCTCACATCATCATCACAAAAAGAGAGCTTATCCAGGCCATCAATGATATCCCACTAACGTCTTGCACTGGATATGATGGAGTCCCACAATTCATTGTTAAGAGCGTTAGTGTTTTCATCATTGATGCATTCCTAGGTATCTTCAATGGAATCCTCACAACGCAAAGTTTCCCAACAGCCTCGAATCAATATATTGTCCGACCAATCCTCAAAACACAAGGAGCGACATCAATTTCACTATTCAGGCCAATAATGAAAGCCTCACGTCACCTCAAAGTCATGGAGAAGTGCCTTCTTCCCATCCTAACCAACCAGGTTCTGCCATGTGAATCACCATACATTCACTATGCCTTGAAACGCAGGTCCGCCATTACCAACCTATTGCAAACCACCAACACCATTCTGGGGGCTCTACAAGATAGGGCTGAGATGGCAATTGTTTATCTGGATATCCAGTTTGCATTGGACAGAATAGACATCCAGCCCCTCCTGCAACTTTGTGAGGATGGATACCAGATAAAAGGCAATATACTGGAATTCTTGAAGTCGCTACTTACGACCTTCACTTGACTGTGATTCACTTGACTGTGAATAAAAAATCCTTCACTTGACTGGGTCCTTCACTTGACTGTGAATAAAAAATCTTTCACAAAGAAAGTTTGTGTAGGTGTACCCCAGGGCGGAGTTCTCTCAGGGCTCCTCTTTACGGCTGCCATCCACCCATTCCTGTGTCAGTAAACAGAATTTATCAGTTATGCAGACAACTTGAAGCTCCTCTATCGGATCAACGGGACCGCCCGACCTGATTCTGTTTCTGAAAACATTAAACATTATCAACAGCCTCAAGAATCTGATTACATACTTGGCACAGTTCTCTCTTAAGGTAAATCCAAAAAAATTTTTCACAAATGGTATTTTCCCTCAAATCAAACCCAACGCAACCAAACCTCAAATCCACGGAACCCCCATCACCCCAGTCATCAAGCACAAAGATCTCGGCGTTATATTCGACCCTAAACTCAGTTTCAAACACCATGTTGCAGACCTTCACAACAACGTCTGCAGAGCAAGATGGCTTGTCAAACAACACCTCCTTCATGTCACAGAGCCCGAGTACACGCTCCAATACATATACCAGTTTCTGCAGCCAGCCATCACCTACGGGTCAGAAATCTGGGAGTCGGCAACGAAAACCACGCTAAAAACCATTGCATCTGATGAGTACTGGCTTCTTCGGTGGGACCTCTTCAAGCATAAACTGCCACCACTCATACATACTTCAGATATCACCCAACTTCTAAATTACAGAAAAGCCTCCAAACGGATATTTGCCCTCCGCTTGCTTGTGTCAATTAAAATGATAGCGGGAGAAGTCAATACGCCAAATTTTTGGCAGATGTGCAATTGGAGGATCCCCCAAAAAACCCTTAAGAGCTCTCCACTCTCTGCAGTCTGTGGCGTGTAGGTTCAGAACAGGGGATAGATTCCTGCCCATGGAGATGCTCCACAACGTCCAGGAGATAGATGTGGACTACAAAAAGTTCATAGAGGACAAATCATACAGAAGACGCATCATCAGGGACCAGCTTTCGTCTTCAACCGAGTGACTGTCATCGTCCTTTCATGTGTCTTCATTTCACATGTATTTTATATGTAAAATATGTAATTATACGTTTTATGTCCTAATATATGTTTTAAGTAATTTTTCTTGTATAAGTTATTTAATGTTAAACCCCTAGCATTGTCGCTGTTGTGGGTATTATTGCATCAGGCAATCATTTAGACATATATAGTTGTGGCCCACCTCCTCATGGTGTAGACTGGCATCGGGGCCCCGCGGCAAAGAGGCCAGAAACAACACATAATATACACAAACATAACACTGCACGTTTCTGACCGCTCTACAGAGTTTTGTCATCACAGAGTAACAGGGCGGAGATGAACTCATGTTCCTGGAGCCGCTATACAGAAGATACTATACATGTCTGCATGTCATATACAGAGTACTGTTATCCTCACAAGAGTACTAAAGGCGAAGTTGTGGAGTTGTGGGAAACCACCGGTGGCGCCTCGTCCCAAACACTATGTACAATATGTCAGCTCGTGTAGACACTATAGGATTGTAATCAGGATTCTCATTATTAGCCATTTCTAATTTCACTTTTTTTCGTGCACGATATTCCTTCATTCGTTCTGCTGGAGTTTTAGATTTCTGTTAAGTATCAGGCGTAGTAGAACTCTGGTTAGATTTCATTATTATTCGGAATAGTTTGAATTTCAAATTTCCTTTTCTTCCGTTCACGATTTCTTCATTATTTCAGCTCGAGTTTTTTTTGGGTGCAGTTTGAGAACTCCCAGGCATAACGAAACACCCTTGTTGAATTTAATCTGGATTCACATTTCTGCTCAACTTCCCTTTCTTTCTTTCATGATATTTCTTCGAACGCTGGGCTGTAGATTTTGGCACAGTCTCTTGCGTGTTAATCATTATGCTGATATAACGGTATAACGTAGTGCGTCACGGCTCAATTGTACTTGTTGTGTCACTGCACTTATTGCGTACAATTGAGTTTTCTTGGGCGCATGCGTTGAACAAGTACAAAGCATGCGCATCGGGTTTCGTGATTTCTAGGTAATGTAGCGCTTTTTTCGAAATAACGCCGGTAAAAATGTTTTTAACGTCAAAATTATTACTTTGTCTGAGTTAGTGGTGAAAGTATTGCTGCTGTACGCGCTGGAAATGAAAACTGATAAGTTTATTACATTAAAAAAAATTAATTTCCTGATTATTTCTTCCTGAAAATAAGGCAAATGTAGTAGTAATAGTCGTAGTAGTGGCATTTGATGCAAGAAAGCAAGTGTATGAGCTTATGCAGCATCAGCCAAAAAAAAAAAAAAAAAATCACACCATTCCCTCCAAATGCCTGTCCAGTTCCTCCTTAAATTTATTCAACTTATAAACTTCCACAATGACAGATTGAAGTTTGTACCAGCAATTAACCACCCGCTGGCTAAAGGCAAATTTCTGCACATCTAATCGACATCTGTCTTTTCTTAATTTGAATTTATGCCCCCTTAGGTTCGTAATCTGAACAAGTGGAAGGATTCCATCAGAATTCAGCGTGCTCAACCCATTCAAGGCCTTATACACCTCAATCAGATCACCGCGCAGGTGCCTAGTCTCCAGCCACTGCAATTTGCAGAACTTAAGCCTCTCTTGGTAAGAGGATCCCTTCATTCCCCTCACCAATCTTGTTGCCCTTCTCTGTACACGCTCAAGTAAATCTACATCCTTCCTAAAATGAGGCCTCCAGACCTGTACGCAGTACTCAAGGCGTGGCCTGACCATTGCCTTATACAGAGGGATAATCACCTCCTTTTCCCTGCTAGCAAAATTCCTATATATCATTGACAAAACCCCATGACGTGCCCTGGCAGCCTGTCTGCATTGCTCAGAAAACTTCATATCTGACTGCACAATTACTCCCAGGTCTTTTTCATTTTCTACCACCTTAAGTGTAGTACCACACAGTTGGTACGTTTCTCTGGGGTTACTTCTACCCATATGCAGTACTTTGCATTTGTCAAGGTTAAACTTCAGTTGCCACTTCTTAGCCCATCTGCCCAAATTATCTAGATCCTGTTGCAGTAGCACACTGCCATTACTGTCATTAACAACCCTGCCAACCTTTGTATCATCTGCAGACTTCGACATTAAGCCTGATATACCTTCATCAATATCATTGATAAATATACAAAACAACAGTGGACCTAACACCGAACCCTGTGGGACTCCACTAATAACATTAGTCCAAGAAGAGCAGCACCCATTGATTACCACCCTCTGTCTTCTGCCACTTAACCATCCTTTTATCCATTTTAGCAACTTACCCTTAATACCATTCTGCTCCAATTTGTACAATAGTCTTCCATGCGCAACAGTGTCAAAAGCTTTCCTGAAATCCAAATATATGATATCAAAATTATTTTTTGCATCCAGTTCCTTTGTGACCACATCATAATATCCTATCAAATTTGTCAGACAAGACTTTCCCTTAACAAACCCATGCTGTGTCTGAATTATTGCTGCAGTCTTGTCTAGATGATCCTGCAATGCATCTTTAACCAGTGACTCCATTATTTTATCCGGAACAGAAGTTAAACTAGCTGGTCTGTAATTACTCTTGTCACCCTTCGATCCCCCTTTGTGAATTGGGGATACATTTGCACATCTCCAGTCCGTGGGAACCTCCCCTGAGTCCAAGGACGCTCTCATAATTATGGCTAAGGGTTTGCTTAGTTGCTTTGCCGCCTCCTTTAATATTCCAACCATATGTGGCACAGTTATGGTTGGAATATTTTTTGGGGAAGGGGAATGCGGGATCGAACGCGCAAACTGAGTTATCAGACGTAAAGTTCGGAAAATGCAGAGCACAGAGCAGTAAGATATGTTGCGATTCTGTGATACAGAGGGACACACGATTCGTCAGAACATCGTGCAGTTACCGGTCGGAGCTGAGCATCGACGGTGTGACGGCGAGCATTATTATTATTAGCCACATGGTGCAAGGAAGCCTGAGGCTTATGCTGCACCAGCCAAAAAAAAAAAAAAAAAATTCTGAATTACCCTGAGAGAGAAAGAAAACAAGAGTCAGAAGTAGAAAGGAATCACCAAGAAAGAGAAGAATGATGATATCCGGCTCAGGACCCTGGGTGTGCCAAACCCATACTCACTAATATGTGAGTCCCCGGGGTTAAATTGCAGCCTTAGTACTATAGGTAAAACTACATCTTACTACTGTGGGTAAAACATCCATATCTTGCGTACGTCCATATTTCGACTGACGGTCAGAAATAAAGCAGTGAGTAGCAAGTGCCACTCACCGCTTTCCCCACCTACATGTAACACGGCAAAAACATTGCAATACATCGAAGTCTAAATAAAGATAAGGAGAAACGGCAATACGGAATTAAAATAAGCGAAAATAATTACAAATTTTACGTTTTTTGCTTAAATCTCTCCCGAAGTCGCGAAAAACTAATCTTTAAAACTAATATCTCTTACGTCTGTTTTTAAATAGGCAGAGGCGGATTTAACTGCGGGCGCGCGCCCTGCGCCCCGACTTCTGAAGCCTGGGCGCACGCAAAACCCCAACTTTATACGCAAAACCCCAACAAATTAGTTGAACTAATATGTTCATCTATTAGTTCAAAACTTTGTGATTATTATTATGCTATTATTAATTATATTATACATATATTATATTCAAATTTTATTGGAAATAAAACATTAATAGTACATAATATTTTTTATTTATTTAAAAAAAATGGTTAACATGTATTTTTATTTTCCCTGTCTCTCTCTCTTTTTTTTAAGGGGTCCAATATTTTCTTTTGCGCCCGGGGCCCCAACCGATTTTAATCCGCTACTGTAAATAGGGAATTCATTTTCCGCTACAAAAACAGCGGTAAGGCGGGAGATAAATGGCCCTACTTACTAACGATAGCGTGGGCTCGGCGTAATCTTTGGATATCCCTGTTTTTAAATAGGGAACTCGTTTTCCAATATAAAAACAGCCGTAATTCGGGGGATAAACACCCAACTAAGACTAACGACAGCGTAGGGATTTACATAATTACAAAACTCGACCGTACAATATCTTTGTTTAAGACCATGCCCACTGCGCAGAGACAACTTGTACCCAATATCTGGTTTAGCCTACTGATTTCAAAGAAGTAAAAAAAAAAAATAATAAATAATAATCTCATTTCAGCACATTTTGGAGGTGCCATGGTTTTTGTAACTTATGGCTCACCGATTCTCTTGTTTTATTAAATTGTACTTCGCATCACCGGTTATGTTACAGAGAAGTAAGATATGTTACTACTCTATGGGTTATGTTTCGAAGAAGTCAGGTTTCATGCAAATACGAGCAAAGCACAGGCGCTTAATAATTCTCTTTATATAGTGGAATTATTCAGAATCAAAAAATATCTTTGATTTTGAGTGGTTTCGCTCAAAATTGATCATTGGTTGTCAGTGAAAACTCGAATGAAAACTTAACTGAATTCACTTTATGACGATAGAAACAAACAATAAGCCAATAGTTTTCGACGATTGTGCCCATCTATAAGATGTGCTCTGTGATTCATACTGCGCTGCTTTGTTTCAGTTGTGTGCCGCGTATTTGTTATAACATAGGAGAGTATCTGCTACTCTCTTGAGTTATACGCAGCTTCGTTTGGCGGTGTGTTTAAAATGGAGATGGAGTGTTTAAGACGTGCGAAGTGAACTAAGCAATAGTAGGACTAAATTTCAGTTTAAAATTAGGATTTATCAGAATCGTGTTCAAGACTGATTTTAACAATAAAATGTTGCACATCTCCATTACATAATATGGCCGAGTAATACTGTACTTATTATTTTGCGGGTCTCTCACAATGTAGAAAGGTTGATGTTGGTACTACTGTATTTATTTTTTCCGCCCTCGAGAGCTGTTGCCGGAATGTATCTTCGTGACCCTTTGATAATAATGTTTTTAAGTTGGCAGTGTAGGTAAGTGACACACGTCTGTTGGAGAAGTATAATGTAGTTTTAGTGGAAGTAGCGAATCTACAGTTCTGTGCCTCCCACTTGATTTTTGACAACCAACTGGGTGTACATCCTTATTCGTCGGAATCCTAGTTCGTTGAACTTGTCGATGACGCTCGATTTTCTGTATTTCCTATATGAGGCCTCGTTGGTAGACAACAAATGCAAAGTACTGCATATGGGTAGAAGTAACCCCAGAGAAACGTACCAACTGTGTGGTACTACACGTAAGGTGGTAGAAAATGAAAAAGATCTGGGAGTAATTATGCAGGCAGATATGAAGTTTTCTGAGCAATGCAGACAGGCTGCCAGGGCAGGTCATGGGGTTTTGTCAGTGATATATAGGAATTTTGCTAGCAAGGAAAAGGAGGTGATTATCCCTCTGTATAAGGCAATGGTCAGGCCATGCCTTGAGTACTGCATATAGGCCTTGAGGCCTCAGTTTAGGAAGGAATGTAGATTTACTTGAGCATGTACAGAGAAGGGCAACAAGATTGGTGAGGGGAGTGAAGGGATCCTCTTACCAAGAGAGGCTTAAGTTCTGCAAATTGCAGTGGCTGGAGACTAGGCACCTGCGCTGTGATCTGATTGAGGTGTATAAGGCCTTGAATGGGTTGAGCATGCTGAATTCTGATGGGATCCTTCCACTTGTTCAGATTACGAACCTAAGGGGGCATAAATTTAAATTAAGAAAAGACAGATGTAGAATAGATGGAAATTTAACAGCGGGTAGTTAATTGCTGGAACAAACTTCCATCTGTCATTGTGGAAGTTGATAGGTTGAATAAATTTAAGGAGGAACTGGACAGGCATTTGGAGGGAATGGTGTGATTTTTTTTTTTTTTTTTGGCTGATGCTGCATAAGCTCATACACATGCTTTCTTGCATCACATGCCACTATTACTACAAGTTGGCAGTGTGAAAACCCATTGATTAAAAGTATCTACAATGTGAATATTGTTAACGGTATCCTGCATGGTATGGCATAAACTGCGCTGCTTACATTTTCATAGGACATCCAAATTTTTGAAGTAGTGGATTCAGAACTTAGGAAAGCAACGAATTCATTATATTTTAAAGCATGTGGAGGGAGGACAGGATTTGTAGTTTTGCCACTGTTTCCATTAAGCGTCCAAAAATTGTACTAATAAGTACTGTTTTTACAGTACTTATTATTAGGAAATAAAACAAACATGTACAACATTGGAAATCTGTAACTTTACGTTATTAGGGCCAATATGAAGTTTGGTTTTCAGGTATTTGTATTTTCGTGTTTCTGTAGCCAACAGGATTTAAACTACCTAGTTAATGCAAAGGTCTTAATGTTCACAACAAAACATATTTCCTTTATGAAGAGTTGCCCTGATATTACACTTCCAAAGTAGTGTAATATCAGAGCAACTGACAGCACAACTGATAGTGCTTTACCATCATGTGTCATCACCAAAAGGTTTTTGCCTTTTATATAAAAGAAACCACCAGCTACGCAAGATGAAGTAGTTCTTGTATGCAATAAAGAGTTCTTATTAGTTTTGGAAGCATGGGGGGTATCTTTTTAGATAAATTAAATCCGTGTGTTCTTTTGGAGTGGTAATATCATTTCATTGACTAGTTAGGTTAAATCTTCTTTTCCCATTTAGCATGCCATTAAATACTTTGAAATTTACCATTAAATCTTGGTACTATGAAAATGCAAAAATAGGCATTTTTGCAATGATTTCAACTATTACTTTATTGAATAAAAGCTACTATTTTATAATAGTAGCTATTACTTTATTGAATCAAAGAATAAGTAAATGAAAGAATGTAGTTCTTATTTTATTCTAAAAAAATAACTAAATGAAATATAAAATAAATACTATCAGAAGAGCACACACTAAAGATGTTGGGTTACTCAGAGAATTTGGAATGAAAATGAATGCCATTACAAATGGTTGTCAGGGATATTGCAGATTTCGAGAAATATTTTTGAGCATTATTATTATTATAATTAGCCACATGGTGCAAGGAAGCCTGAAGCTTATGCTGCACCAGCCAAAAAAAAATTGAGTCACCCTGAGAGTGAGAGAGAAAGAAAAGTAGAAGGGAATCACCAAGAAAGAGAAGAATGATGATATCCAGCTCAGGACCCTGGGTGTGCCAAGCCCAAATTCACCAGATGTGAGCCCCTGGGGAAATTATTTTGGTTACCATTTGTATTTTGTCTAATTATTTTCATTTAAGATCATCATCATAATAATCTGGAGGACCAGCAAGACCTGAAATAGGCTGCCATAATGATCTTGTCTCTCAAGTATTTTCAGATTATTAATAGTATTAAACTGCAATACTGTGGTATTAATCTGACAGATTGTTTTGGAAATCCAGTTTGTTTGGAAGTAGTGCACATAAAACATATAGATTCCTTTCATAACTTCCTAAGCCATTCACTATTTCTCTTGTTTGACTGTGCAAAATTCTGTTTTTTTTTTTTTTATAAAGACAATATTTGAAAAAAAATTCTCAAGTTCACTCAAAGTGCATTAGAATGGAAGGGACAACCCTACATTACTTTCACTTTGTTTTGAACTAATCCTGCAGCACAGTTGTGATTGGTCAGTTACTGCACATTTGCTCTGCCCTGCCAAGCATCATGTTGATAGGTACATACATCAGTAAGTGACATAAATCTACTGTTGAATAGCAATTTTATCTCGTCAAATTTTAGCATATTAAATTACAATAGAAGAATATGGTACGGGTAGATAATAGCAGGCCGAACTATTTTAATCAACACCTTTAAGAAACATAGGAAAGAATTAACTAAACTAGGGGTGGTCCTTGGGGGAAGGTAGAAGTCGCCAGTCGTAGTGTAGCTGGTTTCTCGATCGAAAAGAACTCCAGATCAGTACAGTGGGATGCATTGATTTGGAGTTCATAAAGAGGACTGAGTAGCCCTTCATTAATTCTTGTACTTGGGTCATGCGAACTTCAAGATTGGCTCAGAACTAAATGACATTTTTTTTTAATACAACCTAAAGAACTTTCCTTACTTTTCGTATAATAGGTGGATAGCTTGTGATAATGTCACTTTAGGTTGTCTTATCTCATCAAATCTCTACTCATCTCAAGACTAACAACTATTATCAGTCACTGTCATTTCAGACAGCTTGATTACTAAAGTCAAACTTTGTTTTTAATTAAGTTACTTTAGATCAGGATTCTCAACGGGGGCAAAAATTGGTTTTCGGGGTGGCAAAAATCATGAGTATTACAATGGTCTGTGGCTCTCCAAAGCTCAACCCTACCTGACGACATCAACATCTTATTCCTTAATATTTAATTTCTCTCATTGGGTTTTCTTTTCCCCTGAGACAACTGATTTCTAACATATAGGAATATTAGGAGTGAGTGACAAATTTTGATAAATGGAAGATAATGATTTAATTCAACTACCTTTGCTTTTCATAAGCATTAAATGCCTGTGCTTTCAGAGGTAATGTCTCTGAAATCCTTGGTGTTTGTGCCATTTCGACAGCTGCAACCTTGGTGGCAGTATAGTGGGCATAGTTTATTTATTTATTCTTTTGTTTCATTGGTCAATATATGACACATGGATTTTATTGGGAAATGTTTCTGTTTATTGTTTCTACTTTCTAAGTGACAATTAGTATTGATTTATTGTTTCCTTGTGGAAGTTTATTTTTGATTCACAATGCTTTTGTGAGTGATATGGGCTATGAGAGTTAAATAAAAATAGTTTATATTTTATTATTTAATTCTTTGTAGTTATTCAACCCATCATCAAACATGGGTTGGTGATGCATGTTTGCTGATGCTATCGAGGCAGTGTTAGGTGGGTCGGAAAACTGCTAGCTTGGGGGGGAGACAAAGACTAATGGATTAACAGTAGCCACAGGCAGAGGTGAAAGAGATTCTTGCACTGCTTCTATTGGAATGAGCAGAAGCCTGAAAAACAAGATGCAGGATAATTCAGAGACTGCTGGAAGTCATTGTGATACAAGTAAACACATGGGTTGTGTTAGGGTAGCTAAGAATAGAAACAAGTGCAGGTATACTTGCGTGTACACCAATGCTAGGAGTTTAGTAAATAAATTTGATGAATTTGAGGTATTGCTCAAAACATCAAAGGCAGATATTGTTGGGATATCAGAGACGTGGTGTCACACAGATATAAGGAATGCAGAACTGGAATTTGGGGAGTACAATGTGTATAGAAAGGATAGACAGGACAGGAGGGGAGGAGGGGTTATGCTATTAGTTAAAAAACACATAAAATCCAAGGAAGTGAAGCCAGTCGACATTGATGGACAGGGCAGTGTCGAGTCAGTTTGGTGTGACATAAGCATAGGTAAATCAAAATTGAGAGTAGGAGTGTGCTATAGGCCTAATGACTCTGATGAGTATAATAAGATACTGTACAGGGAAATAGAATGGGCCAGTAAATCAGAGAGTCTTATAATGGGGGATTTTAATATCCCAGATATTGACTGGAATTTGTGGGTTGGTCACTCACACACTAGCAGGGCTTTTGTGGATTTATTGGATGATTGTTTTCTACACCAGCATGTTCGGGAGGCAACTAGAGGGAGTAATACTCTTGATCTGATTATCAGTAGTGATTCTTCATGCATTAGGAATCTGCAGATAAAGGAACCACTGGGTGGCAGTGATCACAGTGTGCTGAAGTGGGATTTACTCAAGGAGGTAACTACCATCAGAGGCAAAGGGAAGGGTTTTTGCTTTCGTAAAGGCGACTATGATGGTCTGAGACAGTATTTAAATTCTATACAGTGAGACCAACTGATGATGTTACCAACAGCAAATTCAAAATGGGAAGCATTCAAGGAACTAATCTTGGAAGCTACCAGGCTTTACATACCAACCAAGAAATATTGTTCAAGGTTCAGGCCTAAGTGGTTGTCAGATGAACTAATGAGACATATGGCAGAGAAGAAAAATGCATGGGATACATACAAATTAATGGGTGACATGGAAGCCTATGATAGATATAAGTTGGTCTGTAACCAAGTCACAAAGGAGATTAGGCAGGCAAAGGCCGATTATGAGAAATCCTTGGCAAAGGACGCAAAGAAAAACAGAAAAGAGTTCTTTACCTATTTAAACTCAAGAAGGAAAGGGATGAATCAGATTGGTCCACTGGATGTTGATGGTTCAACAGTTGAGGATCCTGCTCAGGTGGCTAACAATCTAAACGAGTATTTTGCATCTACATTCACACATGAGGAGTTATTCAGGAAGGGGAATGTCGTAGGTGAAGTAAACATTGGCAGTGAGCTAGATTATTTTCTAATAACTGAGAGGAAATTGGAGGAGAAATTGCTGAGGATAAACATAAAAAAGGCACCAGGGATGGATGGGATCTATCCAGTTATATTAAAGGAGGCAGCAAAGGAAGTAAGCAAACCCCTAGCCATAATTATGAGAGCTTCTTTGAACTCAGGGGAGGTACCCATGGACTGGAGATGTGCAAATGTAACCCCAATTCACAAAGGAGGATCAAAGGCTGACACAAGTAATTATAGACCTGTTAGTTTAACTTCGGTTCCAGGAAAATTAATGGAGGCACTGGTTAAAGAAGCACTGCAGGATCATCTGGACAAGAATTCAGTTATAGCTCAGACACAGCATGGTTTTGTTAAGGGCAGGTCTTGTCTGACCAATTTGATTGGATATTATGATGTAGTCACAAAAGAACTGGATGCAGGGAATAACTTTGATATTATATATTTGGATCTTAGAAAGGCTTTTGATACTGTTGCGCATGGAAGACTGCTGCACAAATTGGAGAAGTGTGGCATTGGAGGCAAATTGCTGCTATGGATAAAGGGATGGTTGAGTGGCAGAAGACAGAGAGTGGTAATCAATGGACACTGCTCAACGTGGACTAATGTTATTAGTGGAGTTCCTCAGGGTTCAGTGTTGGGTCCATTGTTGTTTTCTGTATTTATAAATGATATTGATGATGGTGTATCAGGCTTAATGTCCAAGTTTGCAGACGATACCAAGGTTGGCAGGGTTGTTAAGGACACTACTGATACTATGCTGCTGCAACAGGATCTGGAAAGGTTGAGCAGATGGGCTGAGAGGTGGCAAATGAAGTTTAACATTAACAAATGTAAAGTACTACATATGGGAAACAGTAACCCCAGATCAACGTATCAACTCTGTGGTACTACGCTGACAGTGGTAGAGAATGAAAAGGACCTGGGGGTAATTGTGCAGGCAGATATGAAGTTCTCTGAGCAGTGCAGACGAGCTGCAAGAGTAGCTCATGGTGTCTTGTCAATGATATACAGGAATTTTTCTAGCAGGGATAAGGATGTGATTATTCCCTTGTATAAGGCATTGGTCAGGCCACACCTTGAGTACTGTATACAGGTCTGGAGGCCTCATTTCAAGAAGGATGTAGAGCTGCTCGAACGAGTACAGAGAAGGGCAACAAGATTAGTGAATGGAACAAAGGGTTGCTCTTACGAAGAAAGGCTTAAGTTTTGCAAATTACAGAGCCTGGAGACTAGGCATCGGCGAGGTGATCTGATAGAGGTGTATAAGGCTTTGAATGGCTTGAGCATGCTCAATGCTGATGGGATTCTTCCTCTTGCTCAGAATAATCACCTGAGAGGGCATAAATTCAAATTGAGGAAGGACGGATGTCGGATGGATGTGCGGAAATTTGCCTTTAGCCAGCGGGCAGTTGGTTTGTGGAATAGACTCCCATCGCTTGTTGTTGAAGTTGATAGCCTAAATAAATTTAAGGCTCAGCTGGACAGGTATTTCGAACGAACGGAGGGGTGAAATGGGAGTAGTGGTTGTTTTTTTTTTTGCCTGATGCTGAATAAGCTTGCTTTCTTGCATCATATGCCTCTACTAATGCTAATGCTAATGTCAAGTGCTGAAAAGAAAAAGTGTCGACAATATCTGGATCTAGCTTATGGTTTTATTGAAAGCTCATTTGACTCAAGACAGCCCACATGTCTTATGTGTAATAGTTCTTTTTCAAATGAGGCTATGAAACCATCAAGAATTTTAGATCACTTAAAAAGGAAACATCCTGAAAAAGTTGGTAAACATAGCAAATATTTTAAAATTTTTAACAGAATTTTGAGCAATGTAACGTTGTTACTTCCACATTTAAGATGAATGCACAAACAAATGACGATGGAATGAATGCATCTTATAAAATTGCAGAAACTATAATTGCTCATATAGTTGCTGAGACTGTTATACGACCCACAATTAGAGACTAATTTCAACAGTGATGCATCAAAATCTTTTCCAGTATTTTAAAAGCATTTCCATTGAGCAATGATTCAATTTGAAGACGAATCAATGAGTTGTCAGTTAACATTGAAGAGCAGCTAATTGACAAATTAAAAACGAGAAAATTTTCTATTCAGATTGATGAATCCACAGTTACTGACAATAAGGCTCTTTTAATGTCATATGTTCATTATTTCGATAATGATTGTAAATTGCAGAAAAGAGATGTTTGTAAAATCCATAGAAACTGACTGTACTGGAGCATCCATTTTTGTTGCTGTAAAAACATTGTTTGATGAAAAACAAGTACCATTGGGAAATTTGGTATCCTGTGCTACTGATGGTGCTACCTCCACGGTTGGAAGACATAAAGGTTTTACAGCCGACCTAAAGGAAGCATGTCCCGAAGTTCTTGCAATACACTGCATTGTGCACCGACATCATCTGGTTGAAAAATATATTAGTCCGGTTCTTTATCAATCTTTCAGTACAGTAATTAAAACCATCAATAAAATAACGTCACAGCAAATATGATTGCCTTTTCAGAAAATTTTGTGTTGCTAATGAAGAACAGTACATGAGGTTTCTTTTATGTACAGAAGTCAGATGACTTTCTAAAGGAAACTGTCTAACAAGATTTGTAAACCTTTTTGATATGATAATTAGAAAGCGAATGAGGCACAGATATAGCAAAAGAGTTCAACAAACACAAAAACAACATATACTATATGGCTTGAATTTTTCAAAAATTTAATGACGTATCACTTCAGCTTCAAGGGAAATTAATTACGGTAATAAACTGCAAATGCATATTATGGGAGGTTTCTGAAAAGTAAGGTAACACATTTTTTTTCTTAATAATGGTGAAAGGGAATGAAATGAGATGAAACGCGGTGGACAGATCGACCTGTTAATAACGTTTAAACCGCTAGTGCAGTGTTGTGGTACTGTTGCCTAGCAGCAGATTCCAGTTGCAAATTGGTGGCTACTGTGCAAGTGTCATCCAAAACAGGTGTTCGTGAAGTTATTCGCTTTTTGCAATCAAAAAAGGGTCTTCAAGTGACATTCATCGTGAACTGGTTGATGTGTATGACGAAAAGGTGATGACAAAGAAGCAGGTGTGTTTTTGGTGCAATGAATTTAAAGTGTGCCGTGTTGACATTGAAGATCGACATCAGGTGGGCAGGTCTTCATCAAGCAAGACAGGACAACATTTCATGCATTAAGGGCATTGTTCTTGAAAACAGGTGAGTGAAACTGCATGAAATTGCACAAATAGTGAACTTGAGTAAGTCGACTGTTCATGATGTCCTTGGCTTTTGAAAGGTGTGCTGCTGCTGGATGCCCTGACAATTGTCAGAGGAGGAGGACAAAGCAAAACGCATGGGGGATGTCTGGAGAACCTGTTGCGATACAGCGATGAAGGAGAGGATTTTCGCGCTCGCATAGTTGCAGCAGACGAAACGTCGGTTCATCACTTTACCCTGGAGAGCAAACAAGACTCCATGACCTGGAAACATCCACAATCTCCTGTGCTCAAAAAATTCAAAACTGATCCCAGTGTCTGAAAAATCACGGCCACAGTGTTCTGAGATCGCCAAGGCGTTTTTGTTGGTGGATTTCTTGCCAAAGGGAAGAACAATCAATGCACAGCTTTACTGTGCAATATTAAAAAGACTGAAAGCCAACATTCTACGTAAACAACTAGGACTCCTGACAAGTGGTGTGATTTTGTTGTACAATAAGGCACTCCACACGCTGCCCATACCACTCGTGAGTGGTTGTGCCGTAATCATTGGTCTGCTAAGTCTGCTCTGCCCCCTACAGAGCAGACTTAGCGCCTTCAGACTTCCATTTGTTCGGCCCTCTGAAAAAACACTTTTCAGGAAAGCATTTCACAATGGATGAGGAAGTTCATTATGCGGTGCAATTTTGGTTACTCTGTGTGAGCATGGACTTCTTCAGTACTTGTATTGATAACTGCATGGCTCACATCTGGTGAGTGTGGGCTTGGCACACCCAAGGTCATGAGGTGGATATCATCATTCTTCTTTTTCTTGGTAGTTTCCTTCTCTCTCTCTCTCTCTCTCATGGAATCTATCAAATTATAATGGAGGCAGCAAGGGAAGTAAGCAAACCCTTAGCCAAAATTATGAGAGCATCTTTAGAGTCAGTGGAGGTTCCCATGGACAGAGATGTTCATATGTATCCCCAATTCACAAAGGAGGTTCAACCACTTCCTTATCCCTGCTAGAAAAATTGCTGTATATCATTGACAAGACACCATGAGCTACTCTTACAGACCGTCTGCATTGCTCAGAAAACTTCATATCTGCCTGCACAATTACCCCCAGGTCCTTTTCATTCTCTACCACTGTCAGTGTATTACCACAGAGTTATACGTTACTCTGGGATTACTGCTTCCCAGAATATGTAGTCCTTTACATTTGTCAATGTTAAACTTCATTTGCCACCCCTCTCAGCCCATCTGCTCAACTTTCCTGTTGCAGCAGTGTACTCTCAGTGTCATTAACAACCCTGCCAACCTTCGTATTGTCTGCAAACTTGGACATTAAGCCTGATATACCATCATCAATATCATTTATAAATACAGAAAACAACAATGGACCCAACACCGAACCCTGAGGGACTCCACTAATAACATTAGTCCACGATGAGCAGTGTCCATTGATTACCACTCTCTGTCTTCTCCCACTCAACCATCCCTTTATCCATAGCAGAAATTTGCCTCCAATGCCACACTTCTCCAATTTGTGCAGCAGTCTTCCGTGTGCAACAGTATCAAAGGCTTTTCTAAGATCCAAATATATGATATCAAAGTTACTCTTTGTATCCAGTTCCTTTGTGACTACATCATAGTATCCAATCAAATTAGTCAGTGAAGGCTTTCCCTTAACAAACTCATGCTGTGTCCGAGCTATAACTGAAGTCTTGTCTAGGTGATCCTGTAATGCTTCTTTAACCAGTGCCTCAATTAATTTCCCTGGAACAGAAGTTAAACTAACAGGTCTGTAATTACGTGTGTCTCCCTTTGATCCTCCTTTGTGGATTGTGGTCACATTTGCACATCTCCAGTCCATTGGTACCTCCCCCTGAGTCCAGGGAAGCTCTCATAATTATAGCTAAAGGTTTGCTTAATTCCTTTGCCACCTCCTTTAATATAACTGGATAGATTCCATCCACACAAGAAAGGTGCCTTTCTTGTGTTTATCTTCAACAATTTCTCCTTCACTTTACTCTCAGTTATTACAAGATTATCCTGCTTACTGCTAGAGTTGAATACACCTCTGGCATTCCCCTCCCCGAATAACTCCATGTGTGAATGTCGATGCAAAATATTCATTTAGTTTGTTAGCTTCAGGATCATCAACAGTTCAGCCATCGATATCAATTGGACCAATCTGATTCATCTCCTTCTAGGGTTTACATAAGTTAAGAACTGTTTGCTGTTTTTCTTTGCATCCTTTGCCAAAGATTTCTTGTAATCTGCCTTCGCCTGCCTAACCTCCTTTGTAATTTGGTTACAGACCAGCTTATATTCTATCATAGGCTTCTATGTCACATGTTAATTTGTATGTATCCCATGCATTTTTCTTCTCTGTCACATGTCTAATTAGTTCATCTGACATCCATTTAAGCCTAAATCTTTAACAATATTTCTTTGTTGTTATAAAAAGCCTAGTAGCTTCCAAGATTAATTCTTTGAATGCTTCCTATTTTGAATTTGCTGTTGGTAACATCATCAGTTGGTTCCAACCTATAGAATTTAAATACTGTCTCAGACCACAGTAGTCACCTTTACGAAAGCAAAAACCCTTCCCTTTACCCTTGATGGTAGTTACCTCATTGAGTAAATCCCACTTCAGCAAATTGTCATCACTGCCACCTAGTGGTTCCTTTATCTGCAGATTCTTGTTGCATGAAGAATCATTACTGATAATCAGATCAAGAGTATTACTCCCTCTAATTGCCGCACATCTATTAGCATAGGCATCGTATGCCTATGCTAATAGATGTGCAGAAGTTTGCCTTTTTCCAGCTGTTAGTTGATTTCTTGGACATATTTCCATCTGTTGTTTAGGAGGTTGTTAGCTTAAATAAATTTAAGGCTGAACTAGATAAACATTTGGAGTGACTGGATGGGTGAAATGGGAAGGTTTTTTTTTTTTTTTTTGGCTGATGCTCTATAAGCTTGCTTTCTTGCATCATATGCCTCAACTAATGCTAAGCTTAATTTGTTGCATCATTTGAATATTAATTATTCAAAAAAATTAGGTTTCCTAAATAATTAATTGAAACTGGCTGATTAACATAATTTAGATAATCTAACCTTATTTAGTAAAGTTAGATAATCTGTTGATTACTGTATTTTGATCATAGATAAACACTGGTGGTGAATGATGCAAAAAAGAAAGCTTATACAGCATCAGCAAAAAAAAAAAAAAGAAACCCCCCCCACATTACCTGCCCATCTCTTCTAATAACTTACCTAGTTCTTCCATAAATTTTATCAAATTACCAACTTTCACAACACTAGATGGTAGTTTTGTTCCAGCAATGAAATATTTACTGGCTTAAAAGAAATTTTCATACGTCTATCCTGCAACTATTCTTCCTCAATTTTAATTTGTCCCTTGTATGTTCTCTGAGCAAGGATAAGAATGCCACTAGAATTTAACTGTTTAGCTTATGCAGTTCATTTTAATACTCAAACACATTAGCCAGATTTCCTCACAGGTTCCTAGTTTGCAGATAGTGAAATTTGCAGAATTGAAACCTTTCTTGGTAAGAATACCTTTTGTTTCCCTCACTAATCTCATTATCTTTCTCTCCACCATTCAAACAGATCCATATCCTTCCTAAAATGTTTCTTTCAGATATGTATGCAGCCCTCGAGATGTGACATAACTATTGCTTTATACAACAGAATAATCACCTCCTTATCCTTTCTTGTATATCATTGACAAAACCCTATGAACTGTCCTAACAGCTGCTTTGCATTACCAAGGAACTTCACATGTGACTGTATAATAACACCCAGTGCTTTTTTGTTCTTCACTATCTGGTTATGTTATTCTGGGATTGCTGCTACCCATATGCAGTACCTTGTATTTGTCAATTTTAAACTTCAATTGCCACTTATCAGTCAAGCTACCTAATTTTTCTGGGTCTTTGTTGCAGTAGCATATCTTGAGCATGTCATTAATCACCCTGCCAACCTTTGTATCATCCGCAGACAGACATTAAGCCTTATTGGCCTTCATCAACTAATGAAGTATTAATAAATATTTATTTAACTATTAGTAAATATTTAAAACAACAATGAGCCCAGGAATGAATCCTTGGGGTACTCTTCTATTAGTCAACATTAGTCAAAAAGATAACATTAGTCAAAAAAGAGCAATGTCCAGACGTAACCATTTTCTGGCCAACTCGGTCAATGCTTTATTCATAGTAAAACTGGTCCCTAATGCTTTGCTGCATTACTTTGTTCAGGAGTCTTTTATATATCAGAAGCTTTTCTGAAATCTAAGTATATGAAGTCAGGATTACTTTTTACATATAGTTTCTTTGTTATTGTGTGATAGTATTCATTCAAATTGGTCAGACAAGATTTCTCGTTAACAAAACCTTGTTGTGAATCCGATATAACTGCATTCTTTTTTTAACCAGTGATTCCATTAATGAATTGTGTATACACATGCACATCTCCCATCCATAGGACCTCCCCTGAATCTAAGGATGCTTCCATAATTATGCCCAAAGTTTGCTTACTTCTTTTGTTACGTCTGTCGAAAGGATATCAGAAGGATTTTGACCAATTTGATGCTAAGAAAGCTCCAGTTCCTGATTGTATTTCTCCATCTGTTCTCAAAATCTGCACTCCAGAACTTACTCCTGTTCTTTGCTAAACTTTCTTATTCCAAAGGTGTTTTTCCTTCTGCTTGGAAATTTGCTCACATCTAGCCAGTTACAAAAAAAGGGTGACAAATCCTTCCTATTCAATTATCTTCCCTTTGCAATTACTTCTACTCTTTCTAAAGTAATGGAGAAATCAACTAACCGCCAACTCTAAAACTACCTAGAAACCTTCCGTCTGATGAACGATCGCCAGTATGGATTTTGTCATTGTGGATCTACTGGTGATATTCTGGCTTATGTTGCCCATTTATGTACAAATTCAATGGAAAAGTTCTGTGAAACACAAGCAGTTGCTCTTGACATCTCAAAGGCCTTCAATTGTGTTTGGCACAAAGGTCTTCTAAACAAGCTTCCATCTTATGGTTTGCCAACTGTCTTTTGTGATTGGTTATCCAGTTTTCTCTTTGATCGCTCATTGAGGGTGATGGTAGATGGCTCTCTGTCTTCTAACTTCTCCACTAATGCTAGTGTCCACCAAGGTTCAGTTCTTTCCTCCAGTCTTTTCCTCTTGTATATTAATGACCTTCTTCCATTAAATGGAAATCCTATCCATAGTTTTGCTGATATATGATAGCACATTGCATTCCACATTCCATTTTGAAAAACCTTGCCCTGCTCAATCAGCTTCAACTTCTCAAATATCTGCTACCAATTCCTTAAATGCTGATCTCCAGGTAATTCTCCATTGGGGCAAAGACAACCTAGTTGACTTCAATCCTTCTAAAACTCAGTCCTGTCTTATATCTTGCAAAAAGGATTCTTCTGCTCCTATGATTATCTTTGGTGATACTCCAATTTCTAGGCAAAATGACGTCTCTTTTGGGGATTACCCTGACTTCTAATCTCTCTTGGCACAAGCACATTACAAATATTACTTCCACTGCATCTAAAAAACTTGGTTTTCTCTTTCGCTCTTGGCGTTACTTTTCTTCCTAACAGCTGTTCACTCTGTACAAATTGCAAATCCACCCTACCATGGAATATTGTTCCAACATCTGGGGTGGTGTCCCCAAAACCTCTCCCAGGCTTCTAGATTCCATTCAGAAGAGGGTAGTTAGGTTAATTAATGACTCCTCTCTAATAGAGTCTCTCCACTCACTGTCTCATTGATGTTCTGTTTCTGCTGCATGCATTTTCTACAGATACTTCCATGGGCACTGTTCTTCTGGATTGGCTTCTATAATTCCCACTCTCTTTCAGAAGATTCCAAACACATGCTGCCACCAGCCAACATCCATTTACTGTCCAACTTCAAACTCACAGAACCAACTTTTCATCTTCCTCGTTTATTCATTCAACTGCGTTTTCTGGAACAACCTTCCTTCATACATATTTCCTGAAAATTACAGTCTACAGAAGTTCAAGTCTAATGTCAATAAATATCTCCTTTTGTCTTCTCAACCTCCAACCCATGCATGGTACTAAGTACTATATGTTCTAATACCTCCTGTGTTTGGGATTTTCATAAAAAAAAAAAAAACCCTCTCTTAATATATAATTTGATAGATCCTTTCTACAAAGGTGCCTTATTTACATTTAACTTCAGCAATTTCTCCATTCCTAAAAAAATTCCCAATATGAAAACACAGATGCAAAACATTGTCAACAACCTGAGCAGGACCAACAACAATTATACCTTTCATTTCTAGCAGACCAATGTTATTCATCCCTTTCCTTCTGCTGTTTATGTTAGTGAAGAAGTCTTTGCTAATTTTCTTTTGCACAGACTTCTCATAATCTGCTTTAGCTTGCCTAACCTAATTCAGGAAGCAATGTTGTCTGCGCATTGCTAAATACCTTAACTATGTAAATTAAAATGAAGTTACCTAAAATAGGATAATTACTAATTTTTAATTAAGCATTTAGGGAACATAATGCTATTAAAGTTAGTTTATCTAAAATTGGTTTTAAGGAATTAGCTTGTTAGTTCATCATGTAAAGTTATGATATATGTTGGAATTGACATTGTTTGGCAAAAGTTATCATTCATGATCAGTAGAAGCCAGTGGGATAGGAACCATACACGAAATTGTCAAGCTCTTTGCTTATCATATGAAAGCTATGGGAAGGCTCTCCATTGCTTTAAAAGTTAAACTTGCTGCAACATGTAATGGTAATGAAGACCTTAGGCAGTTTTGCTTGCTTTCCAGTTATGTGGAAGGGTTGCCACATCTTTGAGTTTGATGTGGAATTTCCACGTTTAAGTGTGTATTCACAGGTGAGGCTTTTGTTGTCATTCCTCTGGATCATAGAATGGTAGAGAAACAAAATAAATTACCATTTAATTTTGAGTTGGTTGTGGTATTATTTTATATTGTTATATATACCGTGCTAATTAAGGTTAGGTTACCTAAAATAGGATAATTACTAATTTTTAATTAAGCAAGTTTGGAACAAGTAAATACATGGACTGTGTTAGGGTAACTAATAGTAAGAACAGGTGCATGTATATTTGCATGTACACCAATGCTAGGAGTATAGTAAATAAATTTGATGAATTTGAGGTGCTAGTCAAGACATTAAAGGCAGATATTGTTGGGATATCTCTGATCACATTTGGTGAGTATGGGCTTGGCACACCCAGGATCTTGAGCTGGATATCATCATTCTTCTCTTTTTTGGTGATTCCATTCTACTTTTCTCTCTCTCTCTCTCTGGGTAACTCAGAAATTTTTTGTGGCTGGTGCAGCATAAGCTTCAGGCTTCCTTGCACCATATGGCTAATAATAATAATATCCCAACAATATCTGACATTTGATGCTAATCCTTATATCTGATGTCATACAGATATAAGCAATGCAGAATTGGAATTTGGGGAGTACAATGTATACAGGAAGGATTTATTGGATGATTGTTTTATACAGCAGCATATTCGAGAGGCATATGTTAGCAGTTGTTATTATTATTATTATTAGGGGCACATGATGCAAGAAAGCAAGCTTATAAAGCATTAGCCAAAAAAAACCCTCCCACATCACTTGTCCACCCCTCCAGTAATTTGTGTAGCTCTCTGAATTTATTCAAACTACCCACTTCCAATACCAGATAGAAATTTGTTTGAACATTGAACCACTTGCTGGCTGAAGGCAAACTTCCTCACATCTATCCGTTGTTCCTCAGTTTGAAATTATGCCCCCTTGTGTGTAGTCTGAGCAAAAGGAAGAATGCCATCAGCATTGATTATGTTCAATCCATTCAAAGCCTTAAAAACCTTGATCAGATCACCACACAAGTGGGTCATTCCATGTCAAGTGGCCTAGGGGTCCCTGCTTGACCATCTTCAATTTTGTTGAAACTTGGTGTGGATGTTTAAACAGGTTTCAAATGAAGCTGTGCAAAATTTCAGTTCAAAATATACTATACTTGAGGCACCACACCTTTTTTGTGGAGGTCACTTGTGTTATGCAGAGCAAATCACAAAAAATGTTTTAAGTGTTACTGTTGCACAGTGGTGAGAGGTAGTGCTCTGAAACTTGGTATACTTAGTTAACGTTTGGCAGAGAATGCAAAACTTTTGGGTCTCCAGTCGCAAAAACTTTCAAATTTTTTACAGTGCAGTTTAAAACTGGCACCAAAAATTTGTAGCGACAAATTTAAGCAAGACTTTTGAAAGTCATAATTTTCAAATAAAGTTGATGGTATCAAGCCATTTAGAAATACTTCAAATATTAATACTAGCTCCAGTTAGTTGGTCCATATAGAAAACAATGGAAGATTTTAGTGTTTCAGAAAGAATGGTCAAGAAAGCTAGAAAACTTAAAGCAGAAGAGGGAATCATGGCCACACCGGGAAAAAAGCAAGGAAAAAATTTTTCTGAGCAAGTAAAGCAAAAGGTGATGATGGAATTTTTTGAAGATGATGAATTTAGTCGGATATGCCCTGGAAAGAAAGATTACATTTCCATTTGAAATGCAGATGGCATAAAAATGCAAATGATAAAGCGACTACTACTCAGCAACTTGAAGGAAATGTTTATAACTTATCGAGATAGAAATGGATCTGACATTGGATTTTCTAATTTTTGTGAACTTTGACCCAAGTGGTGTGTCACGGTTGGTGCACCAGGAACACATTTTGTATGTGTATGCACAATCCATCAAAATGTCAAGTTAATGCTGGCAGCAAGTCCTGTTGAATGTGATTTGTTATACTGGAGTTTACTAATTCTCGTTCGGGCTTCTTTGGACAGCACAGCTGTGTGCCGGGATGCGTTTCCTTCCTTGGTTACTTGTTCCCAAACGTAACCCCAATAACTTACGTAACTACCTAGTGGCTCTTTATGATAGGACAATGGTCTCGGCCCTCAAGGTCTATTTGTCAGAATAGAGATCGCGGCGTTGACCAGCGCTGTGTTTTTTCACTGCAAGACCCTTTCGATTATAGTCGGATCCTGAGTGCTGCAATGAAAGTTCTTTTATTCTAATCACTCTAATTTACATTCTGAGCATCGTGTAGTAAGAGAATGGGTCTGAGGCAAGGAGGCTTAAACAAAACAGAGTTTATTGATAAGATCATATTAGAAAAGGTCATACACAAAGATTCACAGACGTTTTAATGTAAATTGCTTTAAGTAAACTGGCAGACTATCCATGAGTATGTAAATAGTGATTAATTCACTATAAGACAAATACAACATCTATACATATATTCTCAGCTTGAGTGATAATTAACTAAAGTAAGAGATACATTCATAAGTCATTTACGGAATCATAGTTGTATTCCACGTATGGTGTTTCCTCTGGGAGCCTCCTTCTCGCATGGTAGGTAATGAGTGAAGAGATACATTATTCTATTTGGTATCAATTATTAAACATAGGTAACTTAACATTATAAGTATACAATAGCCTAAGTGAGGAGAGATTCTTTGTAAATTAGAAAGGCTAATGATATTCCGACTTACCAATCTTGGGAAAATAATCCACACTCCTTAACCAGACTACTACCGGGTATTCCTTCGTTCTCGGTCCGTTGCCTTGGAACTCTTTCTTTAGCTCTCGGGTCGCTGGCTCTTCCGACGTCTTCTCTTATGACAGTCTTTCTCCCAGGGCTTCCTTACTTCTTCCTCACCTCTCTCTCTTCCACCCGTATATATTTCCTTCTTATCACTTGACCCTTCGACAGTCTGATCTCGGTTTGTGCAAGGGAGTTTGCCTTTTGCCCTCATTGGGGGGCCAAGGGCGGGGGAAGAAAGTGCAGTACGAGAGTGGACGGTCGGATTTGTTGACCTGCCTTTTGTATGTGGTCGCTATCCGTGGCCATATCACTGCAGGTGACGGAAGCTTAGCATCATGTGACGACGATACTTCTGTTTGATTGGTGCAAAGTTTCGAGCTGCCGGATTCTCAGAATCTCTATTTCGTGGAAAAGAGTGATTTTGGAGTGCACCTTATCCCTATTTGGACGGCTGACCGATTTGCATAGAGGTGGAAAACAAGGGCAAGAAGAAAACACTTCTCTAACCGAAAATATACAGCGTGGGAAAAGAAAAGGGGTACCGGTAATATGATCGGTAAAATCTATGCATTTTACAGATTACAAGGTTCTCATTGGTAAAACAGTCTGTGATTTGGAGTCAAACGATTATATGCTTCATCAGTGTGAAAAATGACTAGGAATAGATGAATTAAAAAGTTTCTAGAGAATATTTTTGAAAACAATGAACCAGAAGATATTATTGAATTCAAGCAATGTATACACACTGACAGAGATACACTGGACACAAAGCAATTAACAACAGAAGATTTTATTGAAGAGTTGAGTACAAAGATATTTAACTTTCCTGTCATCACTACATTGCTAAACATCAAAGCTACCATTTAGAGTCAACAAAGGAAAGCGTAATGACAGGAGAATTGATCATCTTGATGGATTTTGCAGAAAATTATTCATTTGTTGTGCATGATGCTGTTCAAGGGTTCCACTGGAAGAATAGCCAGGCTACATTGCATCCATTTGTCATTTATTACAAGGATGTTGAACTTCAGAAATACAAGTGTCTGCATAATCAGTGACTGCCTTCGACATGACACAATTGCAGTGCATATTTTTCTAACCAACTTAATTGAATATTTGAAGAGTCTCATGACAGAAATCAGGCACATTTACTACTGCAGTGATGGTTCTGCAGCTCAATACAAGAATTTCAAGAATTTTATTAACTTGTGTCATCATCAGAAGGATTTTAATATCAGTGCTGAATGGAATTTCTTTGGCATTAGCCATGGAAAGTCACCATGTGATGGAATTGGTGGAACAATAAAACGATTGGCAGCATGTGCAAGTCTCCAATGTCCAATTGAAACCCAAATCCTGACACCAAGAAACATGTTTGAATTTTGTGAGAAGCATGTGACTGGAATAAAATTCTGTTTTGTTTCTAAAGAGGAAATTGAGCAAGTAAGGCCATTTCAAGAGAAAAGATTCATAGACGGTCATACTATTGCTGGAACAAGAGAAAATCATTCATTCCTATTGATGCAAGACAGATTCGTGTTTGCAGAGTATAAAATGACACACTATCATCATATGTAGCATGATGTAGATCAGACTAGTGAAACTAATATTCAATATGTGCCAATTGTTAATTTACAACTTGGTCAACCTGTATTTATGACAATAATTGGTGGATTGGAAATATTTGTGAAATTTCATTTGAAGATCATGATGTATTGGTAAATTTCATGCATCCTCATGGAGCAGCTTGCTCATTTCACTGGCCTGCTAGACAAGATGTTTGCTGGATTCCTGAACAACAAATTATTGCCAATCTTCCAGCTCCAAAAACAACAGCAATGGGACGACAATATAGCTTGCCAGAAGTAGTAATATCAATCATCAATGAAAAATTTCAGTCCATTACGAAGCACTGATTCAATATCTTCACACTCACTTGCTTATTTCAAATTGTATTTTTTTGTGTTTTAAATAAATTTTGTTGCAGTTATAACTTCTTTCAAGCTTAGAAACCAATAGAACATCATATTTATGCTTGGAATCCTGAATAAAGACCACTTTTCAGGCTTGGGAACTTGCACTAAAGAAACCCATGCAATTTCTTTTCTTGCCATTTGCACCCCAATTGTAAAAAATACAGATACTTTTGTGCATTGGCAATATATCCTTTCTCCTTAAACCAAAGGGCAGAGTAATTGCAAAAAATTTCACTCTTGTAAATGCAATAGTTCTGTCCTTATTGAGATGTGAAACTTCATCATCAAATCAGTATATAAATATTATGTGGAAAATATAAAATGTTTAAGGCCAGTTTTTAAGCCTTAAGTAGCAAGACACAAAACTGAAAAACCATGATTCTTGTTGCTTAAACCTGCTCTTTCCAGTGGTGGCAAAAACAAGAGAATTGAAGGTGTCCCACATTAAGATATTTGCTCCTAAAGATAGGTCAAATTTTGAGTTTTTTTTTTTGAAGGAAAATATCTCAGCCAGCAAACAAGTATAACTGCTCACATTTAGTTAGGCTGAATTCATGCAGATGTTAAATGGAATGCTCAAAGAAGGTACCAAAAGTTTTTATTTCAAAGTTATGACTTTCAAAAGCCTTGCTTAAATTTGTCGCTACAAATTTTTGGTGCCAGTTTTAGACCGCATTGTAAAAATTGTGAAGGTTTTTGAGCCTGGACAACAAATGTTTTGCATTCTCTGCCAAAAGTTAACTAGGTACCAAGTTTCAGAGCACTACCTCTCAATGTTGTGCAACAGTAACACTTAAAACTTTGAAATTTTTTGTGATTTGCTCTGTATAACTCAAGTGACATCCACAAAAAAGGTGCTGGTGCCTCAAGCATACTATATTTTGAACTGAATTTTTGCACAGCTTCTTTGGAAACCTGTTTAAACATGTACACCAAATTTCAACAAAATTGAAGATGGTCGAGCAGGGACCATCTTCAAAATTAGGCCACTTGACATGGAATCACCCAAGTGCCTAATCTCAAGATGCTGCAGTTTGCAGAACTGAAGCCTGGCTTGGTAAGACCATTCTTTCGTTCCATTCACCAATCTCATTGCCCTTCTGTGCACTTGTTCCAGCAGATCTATATCCTTCCTAAAATGAAGTCTTCAGAGCTGTATGCAGCACTCAAGATGTGGCCTAACCCACTGCCTTATGCAATGGAATAATCACTTTCTTGTCTCTACTGGCAACGTTCCCATATATCTTAGACAAAACTCCACGAGCTGTCATTGCAGGCTGTCTACATTTCTCAGAGAACTTCGTATCTCCCTGCACAATGACCTCTAGGTCTTTTTAATTTTCCGCTGTCCTGAGTGTAGTACCATATAGTTGGTATGCTAATCTGAGATTCTTACCCATATGCAGTACCTTGCATTTATCAATGTTAAACTTCAACTGCAATTTCTCAGCCCATGGGCCAAATTTTTTTAGATCCTGTTGCAGTAGCACATTGTCATTAACTATCCTACCAACCTTTTTAACATCAGAAAACTTAGAAATTAAGTGTGATATATAACTTCATCAATATCATTAATAAATATAGAAAGCTATTAGTGAACAGCTTCCTCTAACCGTAACCAGCACCCTCTTTGTTGACAACTTTAGCATTTTTTCAGTCATGCAACATGAGGGTTTTCATCCTAGATACCATTTTCATTCACTTTTGTTGGAAGCAGAATTTTCACCCTGAACCAGGAATAAAGCTTGGACAAAACATGATTGCAATAACACCTGAAATAAAATTCGTGGTACTTATATTCGATAAAAAGTCGACAATTTTACAACACATTCATCAACTTCAAACAAAGTGCACAAAGGGCCTGTATGTGCTATGGGCTATATCCTCCAACAAGTGGGATGCAAATCATTGCACATTACTTAAACTTTATTGTGCACTCGTATGATCTAAATCAGTTTATGGGTTCCAGGTGTATGCATTATCTAGAAACAGCCTACTACAACGGACCCGCCGACCGGGCTAGCCGGGTGGGTAAAGTGCCTGCCTGGTAACCCAAAGGTTGCGGGTTCGATTCCTGCCTCGAGCTTGGATCAAAGTACTGCAAAAACCTTGGAAGGTGCATTATGACTACAGAAGCCTATGCGCCAACAACTACCAAAAAAAAAAAAAAAAAAAACAACAGACCCAGTCCACCATCAGACTATTCACATTGCTACTGGAGCACTCTGAATATCTCCTGTCCAGAGTCTATTACATCGAAGCAACCGAACCATCCTTGTTAATTGTCATTACAATACACCTTTAAAGTCAAAATCCCTTCCAAACCACCCCATGTGGTCATCTGTTTTTTTTAACCACGTTGGTATAACCTCTATAACAGTCACAACTGTAAACCATCCTTCAAATTAAACCTTCAAATTAGCAATAGCATTGATAGTTCGAATAATTAATTTATCTGCTTCTCTCTCGATATTAGCTTCATAATTTCCTTCAGAATTTTTCAAATTAGCAATAGAATTGATAGTTTGAATAATTAATTTATCTGCTTTTACCATAGTGATTTTGTAAAGCTTCAGAAAGTTAAGAGAGCTCCTGCAGGATGTTGATCATTAGTGCTAAATGGTTAAGAAATTCCAAAGTTGATTTAATAATCTGAAATAGTTAAACTTCTGATTCAAAATGTTTGCACAAAGCGGGATAATTCCTCCAACCCACAATTGCTGTCTGCAAGCTACAAGCTGCTTATCGTGGCCCAAACACATGGCCGATCTTCATAGTTTCCGCATCAAGTTCTTTAGCAATCATCCTTAATTCGTGCTAGTTTTTGGAGATTGGTGATACATTTTTTTTTAAATTATTGCCTGTATGCCATTATATTTTGAAACATTTTCTACACAGTGTTTCAAAGTTTCAAAATCTGCCAAAATTTCATCTTCGTAAAGTTTATAGTTGCATCTTAGTTGCCTCACCCCCCCATCTACTTTGCTACTGTCACTAGTTCTTTGAAACAGTGCAAAATGTCGGAACCACACAGATATTCTGCTACTGTGACCGTCTACTGTGACAGGAGAAATTTACTGGAAAGCATGGATCACTCACTTCTCTGAAAAACATATGCCCAAAAACATATTGACTAGCGTGACTTCTCGATATGTGACTGCATAGGTTTTACGGACACCACTGACATGGAATGGTAATCCCTTTCACCTTTAATTTACACTTTCTAATTAACTAAATTGCCTAAAGGCCAGAGGTGAGAACAATGCATACACAGTTGTCTCTCCTAATCCGCTCGTTACATGGAAATTTTCTTCGTTCAGCGGAAACTATTTTAAAAGTAATTACCAAGGGGAATCAAAAAAATTCGCTATAAAGAAGTTCGTTAAACGTCGGACTGTAATTAAATCAAAAAGGAAGCAATTTTAAAATACATAACCGATCGATTGCGCCATTAAAATGCTGGGAATGGGGCCCCCCCTCGCCCCACCATTGTTCTAGCTCTGGATACTCAATAATTGCATTCAGGATTTTATTTGTAAAATAAATGATCATCTCAACAGTGGGCTCACAAATTTTCAAAAAAAAAAAAAAATAACAGTGGGCTCTCACGAGCCCATGCGAGCTGACTATAGCTCACCACTGGATATAACTAATTTAACATTGTGATCGTTATGTTATAGCGTGACTTGATAGCATATACAGTGGATTCCGGCTATTTGGGCCACTGGTTAATCGAGGCAGCCGTTTATTTGGGGCAAATCTTAAAAAACAGAAACCAATTGAGAAAATAGCCAGGGTTTACTTCGCTTAATTGGGACAGCATGCCGTTTAATCGGGGCAAGACACCGCAGTACTTGGAGATTACCCTACAATTGTCTCCGACGGTACTATGTGGTACCGTCGAAATTCTGGAGGTTACAACCATAAAACAATAAAAAATATTAGCAGTCACCTGTTTATTGGGCTTTTCTGTTAGTGAAATCTATCATAAATGGACAGTAAACGTGATCTTACTGAATTTGCAATAACACCAACAGCTGGAATTCTGTGGATTATTATGGTGAAATGTGTTTACACTTCCATGAAATCTTCAATCATATAAAAAAATTAATTTTCAGATCTCTTCATTCCTATTTTTAAAGCTTTGTAACTCATTACTCCGTTCACTTGCGCATTTTGTGTTACTTGCAATTTGTGTGTGCCGTGAGACAATAACAAAGAGCCGTGTTCTTTGTTATTGATTGCTTATCTTTTTACTGTTTTAAATTTTACCCCCCCAACCCACAAATGTCAACTAGTTCGTATGTACATATTACAGTATGTATTAATTATTCCGATTATCACGTATATTCTTCCGATTTTCACGTATCATTTAATTTTTTAATTGGTAGGGTAATAAAGGATAAATTTGTGCCTAATATATCTTTGCTTTTATAGCCTGTGGATAATATTCCTCCTATTTTCGCTAATTAGAATCACTGTTTAATAGAATTAAAATTCAATTCACAAACATGATCACAATGACCGGCGCTTACTGCACATCGTATAGTGAACGGTACTTTACTATGGTGACTCCATCGTGACGTGATTTGATTGTACAGTGAACCAATTGTAAAGGGGTGGTACATTGTATTTTTAACTATTTACGTGAAACTTTGGTTAATTGGGGCAGCCGCTTAATCGGGCCAAAATGCACTAGTCACAATGTGTCCCAAAAAACCGAAATGGACTGTATCTCGAACTTGAGAGCATAAGATCTAACGCAATAACTAGATGGTGTAATACGTACCACTGCATTAGCTTAGTGTAGTATTGTCAATTAAATTTATTAATCTTATTAATTTTCATTGTTAATCAATTAAATAGTATTAAATGGAAATCATGCCCCAGACTAGAGCAGCAAAGCAACAAGCACAAAGTAGTGGGAGTACTGTGGCTCAGGGAGAACTGAGGGAGTGATTCTCCAATGCATCACAGCCAAAAAAAAATGTGCAACTTGTGAAATGTTTGCAGACTTTCTGGAACAGGACATGATATAGCCAAGGAAGTTGTCTTTGTGTGTGCTTGCTGCAGAGATTAGGTGCTAACTCAGAGTTCTGATGGGTATATATGAGTTTGAAGATTAGGGTAGATGACCTTGAAGGAATTAAAATGGGGGCCCCATCAAGCTCTCAGCTGCCCAATTCAACACCAAGGTTCACTCTTGTGCATCAGGCAACACAGTGGCAATCTTCAGGGCAGAAAGTTCTTGTCCCACAGGAGCTATTGTTAGTGACTGTATTGTCAGTGAGATGGGAAATACAGGGGTGTCTCAAAAATATTGGTACAAACATTTAGGGGAGGTAGGTAACATCTAAAGGAATGTGAATTGCATAGGAACCCATAACCGGAAACGTCACCGTAAGTCGGTACATGGTGCTGTTCATCAGTTCGCGAGAGGGAAAATTTCTGGTTTACTCATTCAAGCAGTAGTCGCCGCATGAAGAGCATGCATCAATATACAAACTGTGAGCTGGCAGACATGCACCTAGTGTGTGGATTAGCAGAGGGCCCACACGGTGTGCGCCCCCCATGCGGCACAACATCGCTTCGCAATAAATGTGTGGGCAGGTATGGTCGGTGACTGCTTAGTCGGCCCATACCTGTTACCATCCTGCATGAACTCCGCTAAATATTGGATCTTTCTTGAACAAGTTCTACCAGGGTTACTTGACGATGTTCCAGCAAATGTAAGACGCAACATTTGGTTTCAACATGACGGGGCGCCTGCTTATTATGGAAGATGTGTTCGTGACCATTTGAACAGGCGTTTTGGGCGTCAATGGATTGGCCTTGGTGGACCCGTTGCCTGTGCTTCTTAACATGTATGTATGTGTACTCTGTCTATGGTGGTTCCCAGACTAATGTCCATTTCTAGTGTCACTGTGATGAAATACAGAAACTCTGTAAAACGGGCCTGACGTAACTACTGACTAAAATAATTCAAAAATTCCTGACATTTTGTCAGAGGAAATCCAACACTTCAAAAAAAAAAAAAAATTGAAAGCACAAAACAGCACAGACATACAATATTCACTTATATACATATATACAAAGTTCCCTCCTCAAGTTATTCATTACTCTTAATATATTTACAATATAACATCAGATGTTCCTTCCAGTTAGCAGTGTAGGAGAGTAGATCAACTCAAGCTATTTCTTCTATTCCAATCTTGGGATCTGTATTTGTACATCTTATAGAACTGTGGCAGGTTTAGACTGCAAAATTTTTATTTTTACATACTCCAGGAACCATGTTTCTAGCAGTGTAGGAGACGTGTGAGTCGTACAATCATTCTATCCATATGTGTGCTTGTTAACAGGAGAGTGTTTCTACAGGGATGGGATACACTTAAATAGAAAGGGTGTAAGGATATTTGCTGATGTTTTCCAGGCAGTGTTGGGGGGTCAGAAATCTGCTAGCTTGGGGGAAGTCACAGACAAATAGATTAACAGTAGCCATAGGAAAAGATGAAAGTTATTCTTGCGCTGCTTCAATTAGAATGAGCTTCAGCGTGGAAAGCAAGGTGCTGGGGATTTCCAGAACTGCTGGGAGTCATTGTTGAACAAGTAAATACATGGGTTGTGTTAGCATAACTAAGAGTTGGGTTTTATTGGCGCATTAGCGACTAAACATAACTAAGAGTAAGAACAGGTGCATATATACTTGCATGTACACCAATTCTAAAAGAATAGTTAATACATTTGATGAGTTTGAAGTGCTCGTAAAGACCTCAAAGGCCGATATTCTTGGGATATCAGGGATGTCGTGTCACTCAAATATAAGGAATGCAGAATTGGATTTTGGTGGGGGGTTCAATGTGTACAGAAAGGATAGATAGGATAGGAATGGAGGAAGGGGTTATGCTGTTAGTTAAAGAAATACACAAAATCTAAGGAAGTGCATCCAGTTGACATGGGTGGACAGTGTAATATTGAGTCATTTTGTTGTGACATAAGCACTGGGAAAGCAATATTAAGAGTAAGAGTGTGTTATAGGCCTAATGACTTTGATGGGTACAATGGACAACTGTACAGAGAAATAGTGGGTCAGTAAATCTGATTGTCTTATAATGAGGGACTTCAACTTCCAAGATATTGACTGGAACTTGTGGGTTGGTCACTCGCACACTAGCAAGGCTTTTGTGGATTTATTGGATGATTGTTTTCTACAGCAGCATGTTCGAGAGGCAACCAGAGAGAGTAATACTCTTGATCTGATTATCAGCAGTGATTCTTAAAGCATTAATCATCTGCAGATAAACAAACCACTAGTGGGCAGTGATCGAAAAATATAACTACCATCAGGGGGAAATGGAAGGGTTTTGTCTTTCATAAAGGTGACTACAGTGGTCTGAGACAGTTTTTAAATTATGTACAGTAGGATCAACTGAGGATATTACCAACAGTAAATTGTAAAGGGGAAGCATTCAAGTAACTAATCTTGGAAGTTACAAGGCTTTTTTTTCCAACTAAGAAATACTGTTCAAGGTTTAGGCCTAAATGGATGTCAGATAAACTAATGAGACTTGTGGCAGAGAAGAAAAATGCATGGGATATGTATAAATTATCAGGTGACACAGAACATTATGGTCCATATAAGCTAGTCTTAATCAAATCACAAAGGAGGTTTGGCAAGCAAAGGCAGATTATGAGAAATCTTTGGCAAAGGATGTAAAGAGTAACAGCAAGGACTTCTTTACTTATGTAAACTCTAGAAGAAAGTGGATGAATCAGATTGTTCCACTTGATGTCGATTGTTCAGTTGTTGATGATCCTGCGATCCTGGCAAGGAAGCTGACAAACTGAATGAGTATTTTGCATCTACATTCACACATCAGGAATTCTGTAGGGAAGTGGAGGCCAGAAGCTTATTAAACTCTAGCAGGAGTTAATAATTTTGTAAAAACTAATAGCAAAGTGGAGCAGAAATTGTTAAAGCTGAACTTAAGAAAAGCACCAGGGGTGGATGGGATCTCTACAGTTATATAAAAGGATGCAGAAAAGTAAGCAGGCCCTTAGCCATGATCAGGAGAGGACAAATGTGTCCGCATTTGCCCTCTGTGATGTGCAAATGTGTCCTCAGTTCACTAAGGGGATCATAGGGTGATAAGTGTAATTACAGATCTGTTAGTTTAACTTCTGTTCCGAGGAAAATAATGGAGTCACTGGTTAAAGAAGCACTGCAGTTATAGTTCAGACACAGCATGGGTTGTTAAGGGAAGTCTTGTCTGACCAATTTGATTAGATACTGTGATGTGGTCACAAAGGAACTGGATGCAGAAAATAATTTTGTTATCACATGCTTGGATTTTAGGAAATCTTTGGATACTGTTGAACTTGGAAGACTACTGTAGAAATTGGAGCAATATGGCGTTAAGGGCAAGTTGCTACAATGGATAAAAGGATGGTTGAGTGGTGAGAAGACAGAGTGGTAATTAATGGACACTGCACCACTAATAACATTAGTTATTAGTGGTGCCCCCCCCCCCCCCCCCCCAATGGGTCCGTGTTGGGCACATTGTTGTTTTCTGTATTTATCAATGATATTGATTAAGGTATATTGGGCTTAATGTCCAAGTTTGCAGATGATACGAAGGTTGGCAAGGTTGTTAATGACAGCATGCTACTTTAACAGAATCTTGAAAGGGTTGAGCAGATTGGCTGTGAGGTGGCAACTGAAGTTTAACATTGACATGTGTAAAGTACTGCATATGGGTAGCAGTAACCCCAGAGTAATGTATCAGTTGTGTTGTACTACACTCAGGGTGTTTGAGAATGAAAAAGATCCGGAGGTAATTGTGCAGTCAGATATGAAGTTTTCTAAGCAGTGCAGACAGTCTGCAAGAATAGCTCATGGTGTCATGTCAATGATAGACAGAATTTTTCTAGCAGGGATGAGGAGATGATTATCCCCTTGTATGAGGCAGTGGTCAGGCCACACCTTGAGTACTGCATAAAAGTCTGGAGGCCTCATTTTAAGAAGATTGTAGAGCTGCTGGAATGAGTACAGAGAAGGGCAACGAGATTGGTGAATGGAACAAAGGGTTGCTGTTACGAAGAAAGGCTTAAGTTCTGCAAATTGTTGTATCTGGAAACTAGTCACCTTCGAGGTGATCTGATTGAGGTGTGTAAGTCCTTGAATGGTTTGAACAAGCTCAATGCTGATCGGATTCTTTCTCTTACTCAGATTACTCACCTGAGTGGACATAAATTCAAATTGAGGAAAGGCAGTTGTAGAATAGATGTGGAAATTTGCCTTTAGCCAGTGGGTGGTGGATTGTGGAATAAACTTCCATCTTTTTTTTTTTTTTTTTTTTTGTTTTGGCTGATGCCATATAAGCTTACTTTCTTGCATCATATGCCTGTACTAATGCTCAAGGAGATTAAAAGTGTGGGTAATCTTTGAGAGAGAGAGAGAGAGAGTGATCTTGATCAGAAATCCCTAAATTGAAGATGAGTATGGGCGCAATAAACTTTTTTTTTTTGTGAGATGTAAGACAAGACTAAGTTATAGAAGGATGGAATATTAAATCTTTGCAGTTGATTTCCAGTCAGTGAAAGAAAGCGGTAGAAATAACCGAACCTTAGGGAATACTAGCATTAGTGGGGAAGTTAGAAGACAGAAATCCAAGTACCATCACCCACAGAGAGTGGTCAGAGTGAAAACTAGATACCCAACTGCGAAACAAAGTTGGCAATGCATAATATGGGAGCTTGTTTAGGAAAGTTATTGGCAAACATCATCAAAAGCCTTAGAAACATCAAGAACAACTTCTTGAGTTTCACCAGAATTTTCCATTGAATTTGCTCATAGATTGGTTGTCCATAAGCTATTATATCACCAGTGGACTAACATTGATAGAATCTATATTGGAAATTTTTTATCATATGGAAGGTTTTGAGATAGTCTAAGAGTTGGCAGTTAATAGATTTCTTCATTACTTTAGAAAGAGTAGAAGTAAGTACAATGGGATGATAATTGGAGGAGGGATTTGTCACTCTTTTTAGGAACTGGCTGGATATGAGTGAATATCCAAGCAGAAGGAAAAACACCTTTGGAATAAGAAAGTGAAAAATGGTGGCACAGAACCAGAGTAAGTTTAAGAGCACAGTTTTTGAGAGTGGCTCCACAAGATAGAATACAAGATAGAACTGCACTATATGAGCCATCAGGACCCGGAGCTTTCTTAGCATCAAGAGTATTTCTTCCTCTTGTTGCCTCTTTAACATGCTGTTGTAGAAAAATGTCATCCAGTAAATCCACAGAAGCCTTGCTGTAGCTGATACCAAGATTAAACAATCCCATGGGGATTTTTCTCTTCCCACAGGTGTTGATTATGAAATTGATATCATCCCTTATAAATTATCCTTCATTTGTAAAGAGAAAAGATTAAATGAAGTGAGGTTTAGTATGTACTCCTGTAGCTGACTGGTCAAATGCAAGGGTATTGCAGTTTATGTACTTTTCAGTTGATTGTGGCTGTAGCCCACAAGCCTGCCAAATATGGTGCTATTCTGTTTTGTATTCTATCTTGTAAATCCTCCTGGCTGCATTGGAATATAAAAAAATTTATTTTTATATGAAAAGTGAATCTTTTATCAGTGATGTGGTGTGAATATGTGAAAGACAATTTTGTTGTTTATAGGCTTAAATTAGTGAAACTAATGGTTTAATTCATTGTTCCACATGAATCTTTCACTTGCCATTATCTTATCTAACTTATAACTCATCTTATCTAATTGTATTTTTTTCTCTCACCGGTTTCTTTGTATTGTGCTTCATAATCAATACTTTAAAAAATGTTTAGAGTATTTTTTAATTCTGATGTTTTGCTTTTTTTAGAATTCCTAGAATATAATGGAGAGAATCATTTACTGGAGCACATGGACATTAAGTATCTTATATGCCTTGTGGTGTTTCTGTTGTTCTGCATCACGTAAGGAATTTCCTTATAATTAAAACAAATTTGTTTCTTAATTGAACCAAATATATATCTGTAACAGTTATGTAATTGTGATTTTACTTTACTCTTAATGAATATGTTTTTATATACAGAATTTAAACAAGTTTGGTAATGTATGCAGTGTATTACAATTCAAATGCATTAGGAAATAGCAAAAATTCTTGATTTATAACAAGAAAACAAGCAAAAAAATAACTTTTATTTGTGACCTGAGAACATTTTGTTTTTGTGCAGCTGCCGTATTGCCCATCCATTCCTGTTTAATATATATGAAAAAAAACAAGAAAGAAAAATTAATTTCCGGATTTCTTTTGGTTTGATTTTTCATGAAATTTGGACATGCGTGAAAAATCTTTCTAAAAGAGCCATATATAAAATTTCATAAAAATTCATCCACTGGTAGTCAAGTTATTATGTGCTGACAAATGGGCAAAGAAATGATTGCAAGATTGAAATCTTGGCAATTATTTGATATAAATTATAAATAGTTGCTGCCAGTTCAATTTCATTTAAATTTGGGTTAGCTTGACGTATATTTTATTGACATGGCATGGCTCTTTCTAAAAGAGCCAAATGTAAAATTTCATGAAAATCCATCCATTGAAAGCAAGTTATTACATGTAAAAGGTGGACAAAAAAAAAGTATAATTGCCTTATTTCTATTGGTTCAATTTCAGTTAAATTCAGGATGGCTCAACAAATCTTTCTAAAAGAGCTAAATGTAAAATTTCCTAAAAATCCACGAAATCTTACATTTAGTCAATGTAAAACGTAAATTTTACACCAACTGTGGTTTTCATGAAATGAAAATTCATTAACTGGAAGAATTAAAAAAAAAAATAATTGCTGGATTTTTATTGGTCTGATTTTAATGAAATTTAGGATGGATCAACAGATCCACTCTTCTTCTTCTAAGGATTTATTCTGTTATTACAATGGTTCTCCTCAACCTGACATCAAAAAGTCATTCCTTTATTCTTTTTTTCCATTTTCTTCTATCTTCCCAATCTCCACCCACCAGCCCTCTTCTATTCATAGCTGCTCTCACACCCTCTATCCATGTCCTTTTTGGTGTTCCTCTCTTTTTCCTTCTCCTTGGCTCCTCTGGCAATCTGTCGTCCTCCATTCTCTTCAAATGGCCAAACCACTCCAATCTTTTCTCCTCTATTTTATCAATGATGGTTTTTTTGGACATTCATTGTATTCCTTATCATGTCATTTCTAGCTTTTTCAGTCCTAGACTTTCTTGCCGATCTTTGCCAGAAATCCATCTCAACAGCCAATAGTTTATTTTTTTTGTCTTTCATTTAAGGTCCATCCATATAATAAAACACTTTGTAATATCGCATTATATATTTGATCTTTAGTTTTGTTAATAATATTTATATTCCACAGTACAAAATTGAGCATTCTTATGACCTTTCTACCTTCGCCCAGTTTTCTCTCAATTTCCTGCACGCAGATGATCCATCAGCCTGAATAATTGCACTAAAGTATTTAATTGCTAAGGGCCTTCATAGCCGAGTGGTCAGAAGCAAGAGTGCAGTAGCATATGCTCTTTGAGTAGACTGGGGTTCACGCTCCTGACTGCTAAATACTGTCAATTTGCTAATCCGCATTGGACTAGCTTGGTAGATTATGGTCCATTTCCCTGAAACATTGAGGAAGCTTCCATCCTGCAGTGGATTGATAATGGCTGCAGTTTACAGTTTTACCTTTATTTAATATGCTGTACAGTTTTACCTGTATTCCATCTAAATCCAGATCATCCTCACTTTTATTCATGTACTCTGTCTTATTAAAATTTACTGTCAGTCCCCATGTTTTATATTCTTCTAGTAGCTTTCTCCCAATCATCATTGTCCTGTGCTACCAAAACTTGGTCTTCTGCAAACAGTAGATTGCAAAGGTTTGTAAAAATTTTGACTAAGGGGAATACCCACTGAAATGCACTTCTGTGACCACTGTCTTAGAACAACTTCCAGGTATAGCTTAAACAAGTGTTTCTCAAACATTTTTAGTCACAGAACACTTTTCATCTCACAATATATTTATGGAACACTTTATATATATCGCATATATAATGAAATGTTTGCTAATATTTTATTACGTACTATGCACTGTGCATCAGGAGTGTCTTTATTTCCAACACATGTAAAGCCGAAATTCAAATAATTGTCATCATATTTTCATTTTGGTCTTTTATTAGTTGGTTCCTGTTTTTTCACTTCGGATTTTTGGGGAACAAAAGGCTGCAATTATCCATTCTCACTTTAAAATGTGACAGTATTGTGTTTGTTTTCATCGACCACAGTTGCAATACTAGAAGTACTTGCTTCAAAGTTCCGTTTTTCAACTACAAATCCATGGTCATTTATTTTAATAATAATATTTCAAAATACAGTACTGATAATTATCAAAAAAAAAATTACACAATGAAGTTTAGTTATGATATTGGTTCGCTTCCCCCTCTCCTTCAACTCGTGTACTCTAGGCTAAATCGCATATGAATGGCATATTAGATAACTACATTGCTACTTTTTCGTAGATGTCATTATCTCTTCGCATACTTTTCTATGCAAAAGCCCACTAAAATAAAGTGTTTCTGGGTCTATTTGATTATTAGTCTGTGCCAGTATATTAATAACTGAAAAATATGATGTTAAAAATTATAATGATACAAAAGTGATGTACGCTACAAATATGCAAAATTTATTTATTTCATTTTATTTTTTTTTATTATTAATTACGATTTTTCATGGAACACAGTTTGAGAAATGCTGGCTTAAACAAAATAGGTGACAAACAGCATCCTTGAAGTAGTCCTTTTGAAGTCTTAAATTTTCTTGATAATTTTGAACCAATTTTAATACAGCATGTATTAGACTTAGCCAAGTGGTCAGGAGTGCAAGTGCAGTAGCACGTGCCCTTTGAGTGGACCAGGGTTCAAGCCTGCGACTGCTAAATATGATTAACATTTATATTGATTGATTTATTGTAAACTCCACTGACTTGGTGGTCGTGCCGGAGTATAAACAAGAACATTATTATTCTTCTAAATTATCAATCAATGGCTGGCGTGTAGACATTTTTTCCATAGCCTTCCACAGAAGGTTTCTTGGCACATTGTCATATGCTTTCTATAAGTCTATGAACAGCATACCTACATCTTGGTTTGTAGCCAGACATTTTTCCAGAATTTGCTTAACAACTTTTCCAGTCGAAAAGCCACACTGTTCCTCAGAAATTATAACCTCTTGTTCCAGTTTTGATCGCTTTCCCAAATAGTTTAGCAATGGAGCTCATAACACAAATTCCTCTATAGTTGGAGCATCTTTTTCTGTCACCTTTCTTAAAAATTGATTAATGTTTCCGATTGTCATCTCATCTGGTATTTCGTCGTCATCACAATTCGTTGAACAGTCGAGTTAGTAGATTTATAACTTTTTGACCTCCATATTTAAGCAGCTCCATGTTAATTCCACCTGGACCTGGTGTTTTCCATTTTTTGCCATTTTTATTTTGTTCCACTTCCTTAATTTGGATGTTCAATCCTCTTTTCATGACAGCTGTCTCTGTTTCAGCTTCTCTAAATTCCTCTCTTCCTTCAAACAATAGCTGTTCATAATAATTGACCCATTCCTCCAGATCTATCATTTCCAGTATAGCATTTTGCTTATGATGTTTCCTTAAACTCTTCAATACTCTCCACGCCTTTGCAGATCTTGTACATCCTAGTTTGCTGTTCATCTCGACATATGCTCTTTTCCAGGACTTGTTCTTCACCTTGATGACTTCCGCTTTCACTTTCTTATTTTTTTCTTTATATATTTTTCTGTGAACTTCACTTTTTGAGCTCATCTATCTGTGGTATGCTTCCTTTTTTTCCTTTATTAATTCCTATTTTCAGCCAACCATTTTGTTTCATCTTTTTAGATTTTCCTATTGCCTCTCCAGCAATTTTCTTCACTGTTTCCTTTAGGTATTTGTATATGTCTTTTGCACTCTCCCCGTAGGTTTCATCTAATTCTTTCATCTGATGCAATCTAATCTTCATTGATACAAACCCCTAGCGCTCTTATCTTTTCGTGAATCCACATTGAATCCTTCGGTTTCCTCTCAAAGTCTTTCTTCCTTTTTTTGGCACACCCATGGGAATAACAACATAGTCTTTACCAAGAAGCGATCAGAACCACAATTTGCTCCTCTCTGGGCCCTAACATCAGAGACAAAAATTGGTTGTGCTTTGTTGTTTAGTGATCGCATAATCAATTATTGATTTTAGTCCCTTTGTTTCTTGGAACCATATGAACTTATGAATATCTCTGCGTTGGAAGAAGGTGTTTCTAATCCTCAGCTTATATTGAGAGCAACATTCCCTGTAATTTTTTTTACAGCTGCACTGACCTGCCACTGCTGAGCAGAAAATTTTTACATGACCTGACGTCTGTGTGGCACTTTAAAAGTATTCTGTAATATACATAATAAGAATATTTACTATGAAAATTGAAAAACTTCATATTTTGTATTTTATTTTTTAATTGAATGGTACAGTAAAAATCAGCACAACAAAGAAAATTATTTCACATTTCAAGAACTTTTTCTCATCTGTCCTTGTTAGAAATCCATTGACTATAAACATTATCTCGTTAATTTCGTACCCAGATAAAAGATGTCTTAATCATCACCAGATCAACCAAATGTTCAACTTCCAGTCTGTTTCTAGATTTACATTTGATGGAATTCATGACACTGAATCTACGTTCGCATTCAGCACTAGAAGCTTGAAATGTTCCACAGATGTCAGCAAGACTGACGGTTCTTCATTTCTGAGCATGTAATTCAACATATCAGTGAACAACTTAATTGAACCACTCTTAACCTTCTAAGAAACGATGAATTTCAAATCACAGTGCTGATACGATATCAATGTGGCAATGCTTTCGTTTATTTTAATAGTAGCTGAGTATTTTTTTATTAGTTGTTTAAAATTCTCTTCTCAAAATTCAAAATTGGTTGTGTTTGCCGTAGCAATTGGGTCAAAAGCTTGCCATTATCTCAACTAATCATCAGGAAATGTATTGTCCAAGCGATTACACCCATGTTTATTGAATAAAATAATAGGCGCAGTATCGATGTCAGAACTTATAGATGAAAGCAAATCATTTACTTTGTCACCACTCCAATAAACAGTATGGCCAAGATACTGTGACCTTATTGTGTTAATTTTTGCTTTTGCATACTGCAGTGCTTCAATTGTATTCAAACAACTTTTCTGAAGAAATTTACAGAGATGTGCCAGATCATCTAAAACATCGTTAAAAACAGTTAACACTACTCAGTATTGTAGATTGGTCAAAATCTTCAGGCAGTAGTTACTAGTTGAATCGTTGCATTTATTATCTTGCTCTTTGCAATACTGGATTAAAATTTCATAATTTCCCATTAAAGCAGTTACGGCAAAATGTCTTGACAGCCATCTCACTTCATTTAGTGGTCAAAATGACAAAACATCACATTCTGTGACAGTGGCTAATTCTTCTAGTTTTCCTTTTTTAATAGACGACCTACTGGACATTGTATATACTGTTTGTAACAGTGTTTTTATATCCATCATGATTGACACTTTTTTTCCCATGCATCGTCTGTGACAACTTCAATTACCATGGAAATGGTTCTTGAAGTTGTCACAGACATTCTCTCAGATATGCCAGACAAGCTGTACTTGCTACCTGGGAGTCTAAAACGGTTGTGGAACTGATTTTTGGGTGAAATTCAAGTGGACCCAATTTCCACAAAGTCTGGACAGTTTCTGACAGTCAAATCGTCTGCTTGCACCTTCAAGATGGTAGGACTGTTAGTAATCCTGGGTATAACCTCCATGCACAAGCACACGGGAGGTGACCACCCAGGTGTGAACCAACATAAGTAGGGGTCGATTCCCACACCACATGGAGGAATGCCGCCCCCTTTGTATTACCAGGCAATACTAGGTGGTAGATGACTCATCAACCGGTGCAATACCACCACTTTGCTTATTGGAGGCTTGAAGTGGTGGAACCCATGTTTAGTCTCCAGAGCTAAATTCTGGTCAACCCTTCCCCATCTCTTCCATCATGCAGTATGGCTGATGACTTTTGAGGTTATGATGAACTTTGTGGTGAGATCCAATCTTCCTTACATTTCGAGGGTACAGCTCTAAAATGGTGTTCGCAGGCCGGCCGCAAGTAAGTACACCGGACCGAACCTATTGGTAACTCTTTAGGAGGCTTCTAGATCAGCTAGTGTATAATCCTGCTACCTCTACTCTGCCAGATAGTGACTGAAGGGAGTTCGAGTAGTGGGTATGTGGGGGCATACCCAGATCTTTGACACGTTATGTCAAGGATCTGGGTATATTCTTACCATGTGTAAGCCATATCCAAAAATTTGATTACTTCATACAGCATGTCCCCCCCCAACTTTTTCTTACTATTGAATACACCATGAATTGTCAAACTAATAGAGTAAGCTTATCTGCGAAAAGATCTAAACCTCCTAAACACTTCCTAGTTCATTTCAGAAATATACGTAGTCCCAATTCTAATCTCAATGATGTCCATTTCCACTTGCAGTCTGCCAAACCCCATTACTTTTTTCTGACAGAATATGTTATTGGTTGATTCAACTACTGCTCATCTCAGTTGCCCAAATTATTTGCTGTATGATTCCTTTCGCCTCAAAGGTGGTACTTGTGCATATGTCCATTCTGATATTCCCTGTCAGAGACTTGGTAATTTGGAATCTCCTCTTTTCGATATTCTCTGACTTAAAATCTGTCTACCTCATTGTTTCAAATTCATCTGTTGTCTCTAACGTTCTCCCAGCTCCACTAATCACTTGGAGCCCTTTGACTTCCTCTCTTTACAACTTGACTTTCTCCAGTCCAACTTTCCTAAAAGTGTGGTAATTTTCCTTAGTGATTTTAATGTTCACAACTCCAGCTGGCTTCCGTTTTCTAGTCACACCGACCCAGCTGTTCAAGATGCTGAGGATTTTGCAATTACTAATGACCTTGCACAGATTGTTCATTTACCTACAAGAATACCAGACAACACGCTTGATCTTTTTCTCACAAACAACCCTTCTAAGTACATGGTGAAAGTGAGTGGTCCTTTAGGCAACTCAGATCACAGCTTGGTGTCGACCGGGCTTGCCTGGTGGGTGAAGTGCCTGTGTGGCAACCCAAAGGTCGCGGGTTTGAATCCTGCCTCGGGCTTGGATCAGAGTAGTGCAAAAACCTTGGGAGGTGCATTATGGCCACAGAAGCCGATGTGCCAACAACTAACAAAAAAAACAAAAAAACTTGGTGATTGTCTCTTCTCCAATGGAGCCTTTATCTCATGGTTATTATTATTCCCAACCTTGTATTGTTTGGCATTGCAAGAATGCAAAATGGGATGACCTGCGAGATTTCTTTTCCTTTGTCGGATTACTGTTTCAAAACTTCTGATGTAAGCGTTTGCTCAGATCATGTCAGTGAAATTATTCTTGTAGGAATGGAATCCTTTATCCCACACTCCACTTTAAAATCTTGCCCTTTATCTAAACCTTGGTTTTACAATAAATGTACTAAGACTGTTCAAGAGAAGAACGTTGCGTATCATAATTGGCTTGTTTCCAATTCTTCAGATTCATTTTCTGCCTAAACCAAAGCTCGCAACAATTGTAAAGCAGTTATTAATCAGTCCAAACTATATTTTGAACAGGCTAAGAGTAGAAAGCTTGCTTCTTGCCCTAATAGCAGCCGAGCATTCTGGTCTCTTGCCAAAGCTATTGGCTGCAACTTTTGCCCATCTCTGCTCCCACCTCTGTCAAAACCAGATATTCTGTTGTCACTTCAGCCAAGGATAAAGCTGACCTGCTAGCATCCCATTTTTCTTCCAACTCATGTATTAATGATCTTGGTAAAACACCTCCCACCATTCCCAACATGCTCCATTCAATGCCTCCTGAGGTCTTCCGTCAAAAGGATGTTAGAAGGATTTTGATGAATCTTGATGCTAAGAAAGCTCCAGGTCCTGATAGTATTTCTCCATTTGTTCTCAAAACCTGTGCCCCTGAACTTACTCCTGTTTTTTGCCGCCTTTTTTCACTTTCTTATTCCAAAGGTGTTTTTCCTTCTGCTTGGAAATTTGCTCATATCCAGCCAGTTCCTAAAAAGAGTGACAAATCCCTCCCATCCAATTATCGTCACATTGCAATTACTTCTACTCTTTCTAAAGTAAGGAAGAAATCAATTTACTATCAACTCTTAAACTACCTAGAAACCTTACGTCTGATCAACAATTGCCAGTATGGATTCCGTCAGTGTTGATCCACTCGTGATATTCTGGCTTATGTTACCCATTTATGGGCAAATTCAATGGAAAATTTCGGTGAAACACAAGCAGTTGCTCTTGACATTTCAAAGGCTTTCGATCATGTTTGGCATAAAGATCTTCTAAACAAGCTTCCATCTTATGGTTTGTCAACTGTTTTTTGTAATTGGTTATCCAGTTTTCTCTCGGATCGTTCACTGAGGGTGATGGTTGATGGCTCTCTGTCTTCTAACTTCTCCACTAATGCTGGTGTCCACCAAGGTTCAGTTCTTTCCTCTTGTATATTAATGACCCTCTTCCATTGACTGGAAATCCTATCCATAGTTTTGCTGATGATAGAACTTTGCATTCCACTTTTTATTTTGAGAAACCTTGCCCTGCTCAATCAGCATCAACTTCTCGGATATCCGCTACCAATTCCTTAAATGTCCATCTCCAGATAATTCTCCAGTGGTGCAAAGACAACTTAGTTGATTTCAATCCTTCCAAAACTCAGTCTCTTTTGCAGATTACCCTGACTCCTAATCTCTCTTGGCACAAGCACATTACAAATATTGCTTCCTCTGCATCTAAAAATCTTGGTTTTCTCTTTCACTCTCGGCGTTACTTTTCTTCCAAACAGCTGTTCACTCTGTACAAATTGCAAATCCTCCCTACCATTCAGTATTGTTCCCACATCTGGAGCGGTGCCCCCAAAATCTCTCTCGGGCCTCTAGATTCCATTCAGAAGAGGGTAGTTAGGTTAACTAATGACTCCTGTCTAACAGAGTATTTCCACCCACTGTCTCATAGACTTACTGATTCTGCTGCATGCCTTTTTTACAGATACTTCCATGGGCACTGTTCTTCTGAATTGGATTCTATAATTCCCACCCTCTCTTTCAAAACAGTCCGATCATGTGCCGCCACCAGCTAACATGCATTTACTGTCCAACTTCAAACTCATAGAACCAACTTTTCATCTTACTCGTTTATTCATTCAACTGCTGTTTTCTGGAACAACCTTCCTTCATACATATATCCCGAAAATTGCAGTTACAGAAGTTTAAGTCTAACGTCAACAAATATCTTCTTTCATCATCTCAACCTCCAACCCAAGCACGGTACTAAGTACTATAGATTCTTATACCTCTCGTATTTGGGGTTTTCATAAAAAAAAATAAATAAATAAAAAAAAAAAAAAAAAAAGAATGGGTTGAGAAGAATAGATGAGGCAAAAAAGCAATTGCTGATTGAGCAGTTATATGGAAATAGTAAGGAAAAAAGCAGAAGTTATGATTTAGCCTTTGAAATGAGAAATTTATAAGTAATACATTTTAGAATGGACCAAGATAAAATGTAGCTTTAGCATTAGTAGAGGCATATTATTATTATTATTATTAATAGCCATATGGTGCAAGGAAGCCTGAGGCTTATGCTGCACCGGCCAAAAAAAAAATTCCCTGTTACCCTGAGAGAGAGAGAGAGAGAAGTAAAAAGGAATCACCAAGAAAGAGAAGAATGATGATATCCAGCTCAAGACCCTGGGTGTGCCAAGCCCATACTCACCAGATTGAGGAGCCTCCGTAGCCAGGTGGGAAGGAGTAGCAGTGCGTAGCACACGCTTCTTGATTAGACTGGGGTTCGAGCCCGTCACCACCAAATACGGAGGATGCGGAAAGGTCAGGGAATGACCACCGCATATCCCGGAGCAATATGGCCTTAGTTGCTAATGCTCCTAAAAACCAAATAACAAATAACAGTAACTCACCAGATGTGAGCCCCCATGATGCAAGAAAGCAAGCTTATGCAGCATCAGCCAAAAAAAAAAACAAAAAAAAACCCACTCCCATTTCACCCCTCCATTCGTTCGAAATACCTGTCTAACTGAGCCTTAAATTTATTTAGGCTATCAAATTCAACAACAAGGGATGGAAGTTCCACCAAACTACCCGCTGGCTAAAAGTAAATTTCCCCATATCTATCCTACATCAGTCTTTCTTCAATTTGAATTTATGCCCTCTCAGGTGATTATTCTGAGCAAGAAGAAGAATCCCCATCAGCATTGAGCATGCTAAAACCATTCAAGGCTTTATACATCTCTATCAGATCACATCGCCAGTGCCTAGTCTCCAGACACTGTAATTTGCAAAATTTAAGCCTTGATTGGTCAGGCAATACTTTCCCTAAACAAAACCATGCTGTGTCCAAGCTATAACTGAAGTCTTGTCTAGATGATCCTGCAGTGCTTCTTTAACCAGTGCCTCCATTAATTTTCCTGGAACAGAAGTTAAACTCACAGGTCTATAATTACTTGTGTCAGCCTTTGATCCTCCTTTGTGAATTGGGGTCACATTTGCACATCTCCAAACTATGGGTACCTCCCCTGAGTCCAAAGAAGCTCTCATAATTATGGCTAAGGGTTTGCTTACTTCCTTTGCTGCCTCCTTTAATGTAATTGGATAGATTCCATCCACCCCGGGTGCCTTTTTTTATGTTTATTGTCAACAATTTCTCCTCCACTTTCCTCTCAGTTATTACAAAATCATCTAGCTCACTGCCAGAGTTTAATTCACCTCTGGCATTCCCCTTCCCGAATAACTCCTCGTGTGAATGTAGTTGCAGAATAGTCGTTTAGTTTGTTAGCCATCTGAGCAGGATCATCAACCGTTGATGAACCTGCTCAGGTGGCTAATCCAGTGGACCAATCTGATTGGTCCACTGGATTAGCCTTTCCTTCTAGAGTTTATATAGGTAAAGAATTCTTTTCTGATTTTTCTTTACATCCTCTGCCAAAGATTTCTCATAATCTGCCTTTGCCTGCCTAATCTCCTTTGTCAGTTGGTTACAGACCAGCTTATATCTATCATAGGCTTCCATGTCACCCATTAATTTACATGTATCCCATGCATTTTTTTTCTCTGCCATATGTCTCATTAGTTCATCTGACATCCATTTAGGCCTAAACCTTGAAAAATATTTCTTAGTTGGTATGTAAAGCCTTGTAGCTTCCAAGATAAATTCTTTGAATGCTTCCCATTTTGAATTTGCTGTTGGTAACATCACCAGTTGGTCCCACTGTATAGAATTTAAATACTGTCTCAGACCTCCATAGTCGCCTTTACGAAATCAAAAATCCTTCCCTTTACCCCTGATGGTAGTTACCTCTTTGAGTAAATCCCACTTCAGCACAGTTCCTTTCTCTGCAGATTTTCAATGCATGAAGAATCACTACTGATAATGAGATCAAGAGTATTACTCCCTCTAATTGCCTCCTGATCATGCTGATGTAGAAAACAGTCATCCAATAAATCCACAAAAGCCTTGCTAGTGTGTGAGTGACCAACCCACAAATTTCAGTCAATATCTGGGAAATTAAAATCCCCCATTATAAGACTCTGATTTGCTGCCCCACTCTATTTCCCTGTACAGTTTCTTATTATACTCATTAGAGTTATTAGGCCTATAGCACACTCCTACTCTCAATTTTGATTTCCCAATGCTTATGTCAGACCAAACTGACTCGACACTGCACTGTCCAGTGATGTCGACTGGCTTCACTTCCTTGGATTTTATGTGTTTCTTAACTTATAGCATAACCCCTCCCTTCCTATCCTGTCTATCCTTTCTGTATACATTGTACTCTCCAAATTCCAGTTCTGCATTCCTTACATCTGTGTGACACCATGTCTCTGATATCCCAACAATATCTGCCTTTGATGTTTTGAGCAATACCTCAAATTCATCAAATTTATTTACCAAACTCCTAGCATTGGTGTATATGCAAGTATACATGTACCTGTTCCTATTCTTAGCTACTCTAACACAATCCGTGTGTTTACTTGTACCGCAATGACTTCCAGCAGTCTCTGAAATACCCTGCATCTTGTTTTTCAGGCTGCTACTCATTCCAATAGAAGCAGTGCAAGAATAACTTTCACCTCTGCCAGTGGCTACTGTTAATCTATTAGTCCTTGTATTCCCCCCAAGCTAGCAGTTTTCCGACCCACCTAACATTGCCTCGAAAGCATCAACAAATATTCTTGCACCCTTTCTATTTAAGTGTATCCCATCCCTGTAGAAGCAGTCTTTCCTGTTAACAAGTACAGATCAGGCTGAAAAAAAATTTTACCCCTTGAGCCTTGCACAATCTTTCCAGGGCTGAATTGATCGACAAGGCACTATAGTACTTTGTACAGTCTGTCCTCGTATAGCACAGCAGTTGTGTTCCTAGAAACCCTCGTGCAATGCAAAATCGTGCAATATAAACAACAGGCCCTATGGGAAAAGTGGGGTTAGGTGCCGACCACCCAAGATTGAACACACATTTGGAACCAAAACATTACCAAACACAATAAATAATCGGGTAATTTTAATCGTTATAAAATACTTATGTATTTTATTCGTAAAAAATTTATTATATTAAATAAAATAGTCGTAATGAAATGCTTACGTATTTTATTACGACTATTATGGAATAAAATATTGCTAATGCTTTTGCTTCTATCGTAAGCAAACTTGTTTTTTGTTTGATTTTCTATCCAAACAGATGACAGCCGTTCCATCTCTTCCAATTCTTTGTGTCTTAATCTAATGGATTTTAATTACACTTTGAGTTGTTCCCGCTATGAAAGTTGTTTTTATTTTCTCCGCATTCTTTCTAATTCTCGGCGTTGCCTCATTTAGGTCTGTAGCACGTGCAATATCACATGGTCTTTCCTTTTGCTCAAAGCGTTTCACAATTTCATATTTTTTTCTCTATCGACAGAGGCGGACTGGCCATAAGCCTTACCCGGGAAATCCCGGTGGGCCGGTGTGATTTTGGCTATAAACCGTAGTATGAGGCCACTATAAATTTTTCCGGGTAAGAATTTTTGACCCAGTCTGCCTCTGTTTATCGATATTGCTTTTTTTTTTTTTTTTTTTCTCTCTCTGAATCTGCAGTGTCTTCGCCAGGATGCTTCGTTTTCACACCTTTTAAGTATTTTACTAATTTTTAGGGAATAAAGCGCAATTACAAAACGAGGAGGCATGCTTAATACACATAAACAAAGCTGCGCGCGTATAGCAACTGAATAAACAACACCGTAAAGGCCGAGATACACTATTAACACCCCACATTTTACTAAAGCACATCTCTTGGGGTTACTACCATAAAACAATAAAAACAATTTCCAGTTTCGTTTTTGCTAGTGGAATCTGTTATAAACTGGTAGTAAACTCCATCTAATTGCATTTGCGATTATATCGATCGCTGGAATTGTGTTGGTTTTTACGTTATTATGGTGAAATGTGTTTTCCCTTCACTGATATGAAATACATAAATACATTTTCAGAATCTTCTTCATTCCTATCGTGTTGCGTTCGGTTGGGGTGATTCCACGTTCGACTGCCATTTCTTGTAAACACAAAGGCGAATCGTGCATAAGCGAATTCGGTTCGTGTTATATAAGATAACGTTCCCCTATTTATAAATCGTGTATGATCGAATTCGTGTAATGTAAACACGTGTTATACGAGGACCGACTGTAGTATGTAATTGAGGATTGAGATGGGAATTAATAAAGATGCAATACTGAGTAGATGGACTGGGTATATTTGAAGATTTAGGTGGAAGAAAGGATAAGGTTGAGATTGATTATGATGATTGCAGAGCATATGAAGATGAATTGAGACCAACAATAATTGAAACAGTGTAGAGCAACACAGGAATGTAGGGATTACAGAACGTTACGTTTTTCATATGAAGTAGATGTGAAGTTGAGGACAGTGAAGGAATGCATAATGAAAGTGATAGGAGAAGTACGAAATGAATTCCTGAAAGGGAGAAGAACAAGGAATGTAGTAGGAATAATGAAAATTTTGATTGAAAGGAACAAAGAAATTTCTCTCCATTTTCTTTGTTTGTTTAAGAAACAAACAATGAAATTTTGATGGAAAAAAAATTGGAGAAAGTATTTAATAGGGTAAATTGGAAAGAGTGGCAATTGATAAACCATTGTATACACTATCAGTACCAAAAAAAAAAAAAATGCCCTGCCTTCCCACATCACCAATAATTCATCTAGTTCTTCCTTGAATTTATTCAGACTACAGTCAGTCCTCGTATAGCACGATAGTTGTGTTCCTAGAAACCCTTGTGCAATGCAAAATCGTGCAATATAAACAACAGGCCCTATGGGAAAAATAGGGTTAGGTGCCAACCACCCAAGATTGAACACACATTTGTAACCAAAACATTACCAAACACAATAAATAATTGTAATAAAATACTTACGTATTTCAATATGACTATTACGTAATAAAATATTGCTAATGCTTTTGCTTCTATTGTAAGCAAATTGTTTTTTGTTTGATTTTCTATCCAAACAGTTGACAGCCGTTGCATTTCTTCCAATTCTTTGTAGTAGTAGTAGTAGTAGTAGTAGTAGTAGTGGCACATGATGCAAGAAAGCAAGTGTAGGAGCTTATGCAGCATCAGCCAAAAAAAAAAAAAAAAAAAAAAAAAAAAAATCATCACGCCATTCCCTCCAAATGCCTGTCCAGTTCCTCCTTAAATTTATTTAACCTATCAACTTCCACAACGACAGATGGAAGTTTGTTCCAGCAATTAACCACCCGCTGGCTAAAGGCAAATTTCCGCACATCTATTCTACATCTGTCCTTTCTTAATTTGAACTTATGTCCCCGTAGGTTCGTAATCTGAACAAGTGGAAGGATCCCATCAGAATTCAGCGTGCTCAACCCATTCAAGGCCTTATAGACCTCAATCAGATCACCGCGCAGGTGCCTAGTCTCCAGCCACTGCAATTTGCAGAACTTAAGCCTCTCTTGGTAAGAGAATCCCTTCATTCCCCTCACCAATCGTGTTGCTCTTCTCTGTACACGCTCAAGCAAATCTACATCCTTCCTAAAATGAGGCCTCCAGACCTGTACGCAGTACTCAAGGCGTGGCCTGACCATTGCCTTATACAGAGGGACAATCACCTCCTTTTCCCTGCTAGCAAAATTCCTATATATCATTGACAAAACCCCATGACCTGCCCTAGCAGCCTGTCTGCATTGCTCAGAAAACTTCATATCTGACTGCACAATTACTCCCAGGTCTTTTTCATTTTCTACCACCTTAAGTGTAGTACCACACAGTTGGTACGTTTCTCTGGGGTTACTTCTACCCATATGCAGTACTTTGCATTTGTCAAGGTTGAACTTCAGTTGCCACTTCTTAGCCCATCTGCCCAAATTATCTAGATCCTGTTGCAGTAGCACACTGCCATTACTGTCATTAACAACCCTGCCAACCTTTGTGTCATCTGCAAACTTCGACATTAAGCCTGATATACCTTCATCAATATCATTGATAAATACACAAAACAACAGTGGACCCAACACCGAACCCTGTGGGACTCCACTAATAACATTAGTCCATGAAGAGCAGCACCCATTGATTACCACCCTCTGTCTTCTCCCACTTAACCATCCTTTTATCCATTGTAGCAACTTACCCTTAATACCATTCTGCTCCAATTTGTACAGTAGTCTTCCATGCGCAACAGTGTCAAAAGCTTTCCTGAAATCCAAGTATATGATATCAAAATTATTTTTCGCATCCAGTTCCTTTGTGACCACATCATAATAACCAATCAAATTTGTCAGACAAGACTTTCCCTTAACAAACCCATGCTGTGTTTGAATTATTGCTGCAGTCTTGTCTAGATGATCCTGCAATGCATCTTTAACCAGTGACTCCATTATTTTACCCGGAACAGAAATTAAACTAACTGGTCTTAATCTAATGGATTTTAATTACACTTTGAGTTGTTCCTGCTATGAAAGTTGTTTTTATTTTCTCTGCATTCTTTGTAATTCTCAGTGTTGCCTCATTTAGTTCTGTAGCACGTGCAATATCACATGGCCTTTCATTTTGCTCAAAGCGTTTCACAGTTTCATATTTTTTCGCTATCGACAGAGGTGGACTGGCCATAAGCGTTACCGGGGGAACCCTGGTGGGCCAGAGACCGGTGTGATTTTGGCCATAAACTATAGTATGAGGCCACTATAAATTTTCCCGGGTAAGTATTTTTGAACCAGTCCGCCTCTGTTTATCGATATTGCTTTTCTTTTTCTCTCTGAATCTGCAGTGTCTTCACCAGGACGCTTCCTTTTTACACCTTTTAAGTATTTTACTCATTTTTAGGGAATAAAGCACAATTACAAAACGAGGAGGCACGTTTGATTCACATAAACAAAGCTGCGCACGTGTAGCAACTGAATAAACAACACTGTAAAGGCAGAGATACACTATTAACACCTCACATTTTACTAAAGCACATTTCTAGGGGTTACTACCATAAAACAATAAAAACAATTTCCAGTTGCGTTTCTGTTAGTGGAATCTGTTATAAACTGGTAGTAAACTCGATCTAATTGCATTTGCGATTATACCGATAGCTGGAATTGTGTTGGTTTTTACATTATTATGGTGAAATGTGTTTCCCTTTCACTGATATAAAACACATAAATACATTTTCAGAATCTTCTCTTCATTCCTATCGTGTTGCATTCGGTTGGGGTGATTCCGCGTTCGACTGCCATTTCTTGTAAACACAAAGGCGAATCGTGCATAAGCGAATTCGGTTCGTGTTATATAAGATATCGTTCCCCTATTTATAAATCGTGTATGATCAAATTCGTGTAGAGTAAACACGTATTATACGAGGACTGACTGTAATCACTTTCACAACACCAGATGGAATTTAGTTCCAAACAGTGAACTACCTGCTGGCTTAAACCAAATTTCACCATCCTTCCCAGTTTAAATTTATGCCCCCTCTTGTGTGTATTCTGAGCAAGAGGAAAAATTCCATTAACATTGAGCTTACTGAATCCATTCGAAGCCTTGAGCACCTCAATTAGATCTCCTCTTAGGCACCTATTCTTCACACTCTGCAATTTGCGGAACTGAAGCCTTTCCTGGTAAAAGCACCTATTTCCTCTCCCCACTAATCTTCTTTCTTCTCTCTGCACTAGTTCCAGGGTTTCCCCATTTGCCACTGCGTCCTCTGTACTTGGTATAGCCCAAGCCGGCCATTGCTGTGTGTAGTGTGGGTTTGTGAAAGTGTATGGTGTGGGATATGATGTTCGGTTGTTGGCTGGACTTAACCGGCACATAGCAGCCAGGGAGCACCAGATATCCCCCCCATCCTCAGCCACGAGAAATGCCTGGTTCTCTATTGATGGCTCTTTACTGGGGTCCCATGGTAACTGGGGGGTGCCCCAAGTAGTAAGTGAAAGGAGTTGGTGATAGTGGGAGAAGTTTGGGGTGTGGTGGGGGATAAGAGGATAGTAAGTTTGGAATGGGAGAAGGCATTCCCTAGAAAACTAAGTGATGAGAGTAGTAACAGATTACAGTGATGGATGGTAAGTCTATCCCACCACGGAAAGGGGTGTCAGCCAGTCCACTCAGTGGTGGATCCCCGGAGGGGTTGATATTCTGCCCTCTAAAGCAGTGGTTTTCAACTTTTTATTAATAATGGCACCCTTAAGTAAATTATTTTATTTTGTGGCACTCCTACTCAGTCCCCGGGGGGGTTGATATTCTGCCCTCTAAGGCAGTGGTTATTATTATTATTATCAGCCATATGGTGCAAGGAAGCCTGAGGGTTTATGCTGCACCAGCCAAAAAATTTTTTTTTCTGAATTACCCCAAGAGAGAGAGAGAGAGAGAGAGAGAGAGAGAGAGAGAGAGAGAGAGAGAGAGAGAGAGAGAGAGAGAGAATCACCAAGAAAAAGAAGAATAATGATATCCAGCTCAGGACCCTGGGTGTGGCAAGCCCATACTCACCAGATGTGAGCCCCTGGGTTTTCAACCTTTTATAATGGCACCCTTAAGTAATTTATTTTATTTTGTGGCACTCCTCCTCAATTTTCTGCCTGTTAGATCCGTTTTACTCTGTGTGCATGTATGTTTGTTTGTTTGTTTGGTTTTTAGGAGCATTAGCAACTAAGGCCATATTGTTCCGGGATATGCGGTGGTCATTCCCTGACCTTTCCGCATCCTCCGTATTTGGTGGTGACGGGCTCAAACCCCGGTGTAATCAAGAAGCGTGTGCTACGCACTGCTGCTCCTTCCCACCTGGCTACAGAGGCACCTGCGTGTATGTGTATGTATATATATATAAAATATTAAAAAAATGTTATGATAGTTATTATAATAATATAATTATAAACAAAATTACAATTAATAATACAAATTATATATACTTTATATAATAATTTTATTCTTTATATAGAGGTACTAATTAAACATCAATTATAGATCACTACAAAATTAAAAAAAAGATACCGTAAAATGGAAGGTATTTAAACACTTGGTTTACATAACTTTTCAATGAGATATTTTTGCCTGGTATGACTAGCAGATCTTTTTGATATTAGGTGGAATATTGGAGAGAAATACTTGCATTTCTTCCTCAATCGTTTGTAGTCTTTCCCTCTTAGTTTTTATAGTGGTAAGCACAGAAAATCCTAACTCACATAGGTAAGATAAGAATGTACCTTTTGATAATGAAATAAATATATAAATTAAAAAAAAAATAGGTTCAAGTAACTTAAACCCAAATTACGTGGCACCCCTGGAGTGTTGTTGCGGCTCCCCGGTTGAAAACCATTGCTCTAAGGGTTAGCAAGTGGTTCTCTGGTAGGAAGCTTACTAGGCCGAGGCCTTTTTCACACTCAGCATGGCTGAGCCAGATTACGTAATCCCACCCCATCATGGAGTCAGCTATCATGATCTGGAGTGGCTTCCAAGTTAGGTAGTCATTGTTGGTAGTTCCTCTTGTCTGGAATTCTTTTAGGATATAGGTGGAGCGTAGGCTGGTGATGTATGGATAGGATCCTAGTTTGGGTGCACCATCAGATGTTGTCGCTCAAATACATGTTTTGCAAATTCGCTGAATGCTGCAAAGTTTTCCGTTGTTTGTATGAGTAGTGGTGCCTGTTCCGGTGCATATACTTCTGTGAGAGTTTGAAGAAGCATTTGCAGGTCCTGATAAATTGGACAGGTGAAGGTAATGTGGTGGGCGATCTCCAAAATTCTACAGGGTTTGTGCCAGGCCCAATGCATGGCCTAGTTGCATTGAGGCTTCCATGTCCAGTTAGTAGCTCATCCATTTGTTGAGCTGTTTGGGGTGTTCCTGCACTGTTGGCCTGTAATTATGGGTGCTTCTTCCAAGCAGGTTGGAGGCCCAGGAATTCTGAAAGATGGAGATCAGTTCACGTCTAATTCTTTTCTTCTCTTCTTGGATGGTGCTGTTCAGGTCCATTACTACGTTGTTGCTACTGCACGGGAGGTTCCGTCTCTTATGGTATATTAGATAATGGTAATCCACCTCGAGGTGAAGAGGTAACTTGCTGGATAGGACCTGCAGCGTGGGAGTAGAAACTGTTCTTGCTTTCTTTAAGCCCTCGAGGTTATCAGGAGGATGGTGCATTGTGCTTGGTCTAGCTGTTGGTTTACTATGGTGTAGTCAGCTCTATAGCCCAGGTGATGGTTCCATAGGTAGCAATTGGGAGAAAGATACATTCATAGTAGAGCTTTGAGGTTTGCCCCTTCAGAACCCAGTTCTTCCAGGTAACCCTTAGGAGCTTGCTGGTGTATCTTTTCCTTGATGTCATCATCATCAGTCATTTTCAATCCACTGCAGGATGAAGGCCTCTCCAGCAACTTTCCAGTTCCTTCTGTTTTGAGCACTGGCCATCCATTTACTACCCAAAAAATCATGAATTTCATCTATCCATCTCCGCCTTTGTCTTCCAGGTTTTCTTCTAGCTCCTCTTGGGTACCATTCTGTTATTTTCTTCGTCCATCTGTCATTATGTCTTCGAGCTATGTGTCCTGCCCAAGACCATTTTAGTTCTTTAGTTTTGATAAGAATGTCCTTTACTTGAGTTTGCTGCCTAATCCATGTGTTTCTCTTCTTATCTAACAGTCTAATTCCCAGTATTAATTCGTTCCATTCTTCGCTGTGTATTTCTCAGCTTCTCTTCCATTCTTTTGGTGAGTGCCCAAGTTTCACTTCCATAAGTCATGGTGGGGAGTATACATTGATTCATTATTTTACGTTTCAGACAAACTGGGATATTGCTCTTCAGTACGTGACTATATTTCCTGAATGCTATCCATCCAAAATTTATTCTTCTCTTGACTTCCAGCCATTTATCATTATTACAGCTAATAACTTGTCCCAGATAAGTATATGACTCCACCTTTTCAATTACTGCTCCTTCAATCATTATTTCCCTTTCCGTGGCATACTTGTTCATCATTACTTTTGTTTTAGCCATATTCATCTTTAGTCCAAAATCCTTACTAACTGTGCATAACTGATTAAGATTTTCCTCTAATTCTTTGGGATCGTGGCTTATAACCACAATGTCATCTGCAAATCGTAAATGGTTTAGGTACTCTCCATTCACATTGACTCCTTTCTGCGACCAGTCTAATCTTCTGAAAGCTTCCTCAAGGGCAGCAGTAAACAGCTTCAGAGATATTGTGTCTCCTTGTCGAACTCCTTTCTCGATTTTAAATTTGCTACTGTATTTGTCTAGTCTATCCCCAGGGGCTCACATCTGGTGAGTATGGGCTTGGCACACCCAGGGTCCTGAGCTGGATATCATCATTCTTCTCTTTCTTGATGATTCCCTTCTACCTCTCTCTCTTTGGGTAATTCAGAAATTTTTTTTTTTTGCCTGGTGCAGCATTAGCCTCAGGCTTCCTTGCACCATATGGCTAATAATAATAATAATAATAATAATAATAATAATAATAAAGGAGGTAGCACTCTCATATATTTTCTTCAAAATCATAATATATGGGGTATCTATGCCTTGTCTTTCTAATGCCCGAAACATTGCCTTATGCTGTATGGAGTCAAATGCCTTTTCATAATCCACAAATGCCAGCCATAATGGTGTTTTATATTCATTTGCTTTCTCCATTAACTGTGATATTATGTGAAGGTGATCCATAGTTGAAAATCCTGTCCTAAAGCCAGCTTGCTCTTTCGGTTGATTCTCATCAAGTATTCTTTCTAATCTGTTAGTAATGACCCTTGTGAACAACTTGTAAACGTGGCATAACAAGCTAATTGGTCTATAATTTCTGATTTATCTCCTTTCTTATGCAGCAAAACTATGATTGCATTATTCCACTGCTTAGGCATCACACCTTTTCTAATGCACTTTGTGAAGAGCCTTGCCAGTTTTTGTGTTGTCTCTTCCTCCCAATTTTAACAACTCTACAGTAACTTCATCTTCCCCCGGGGCTTTCTGATTCTTCATTTTCTTCAATGCATGTTCTACCTCATCAGGAAGAATATCGGGTATGTCGTATGTGTTGCTACTTTGCAATCCATCTTTCCCACTGCTGGTATCATTCCCTCGCTCCTAGTATAATTCTCTATAGTAGTCTTCTGCTATTTGAATTATGCCTTCTCTGCTGTTTTTAAGTACACCATCGCTATTCTTCAGCTTCAGTATCATTTGTCTTTCTGTATTACTGCTCATGGCTGCTGATTTAAATCCTTTGTTTTCCCTTAATGCTTGTTCTACTTTTCTTGTGTTAAATCTTCTTATGTCCTCTCTGAGTCTCTTTCTAATGGCTTTGCATAACTCAGTATACTCCATTTTCTCCCTGTCAGTGTTTTTCTTGCTCTTCATTTGTCGTCTTCAGTTCATCATGACAAGTGTTTCTTGACTAATTTTTTCTTCTTTGGATTTCTGTTTCCCTATAGGTTTCTTGGGCTTTATCACTTTCAGAAAGTTGTAATATTCCTCATCGATATCTTGGTCCTGAGCAGTCTGCAGAAGCTCAAACTTGTTCTTAAGTTCCAAGCAGTATGAAAAAGCAGTATGTACTTAAGAAAAAGTACATACTGCTTTTTCTCCTCCTCTGTTATCTCAAAGACCTTTGTATTATTTACTCGAGTCAGTTTTTTCCTTTCCTTTCCTACATCTATATCAAGTGTACATCTTACCATTCTGTGATCACTTCCAACATTTACCTTATTCAGGACGGTAACATCATTCACAATATATCTTCTGTTAGTGAGGATGAAGTCGATTTCATTAGTTGTTAATCCATTTGGACTCTTCCATGTCCACTTTCTGTTCACCCTTTTCTTGAAAAAAGTGTTCATTACTGACAGTCCTTGAGATTCTGCAAATTCCACAAGTCTTTCACCTCTTTTATTTCTTTCACCAATTCCAAAATTTCTTATAGTTCCTCTTTCTGCACTGTTTTGCCTTTTTCCAACCTTAGCATTGAAGTCCCCCATAATAATAGTGTAGTGGGTTTTCTGCTCATCTAGAAGACTCTCAATTTCGGTGTACAGTAAACCCCCGCTATTGCAGGGGTTACGTTCCTGAGAAATGTCGCGAATACCGAAAACGCGAATACTGAGTTATGGCTCCCATAGTAATAAAGGGGTTCCGTTCCAAAGTATGAAATATATAAGAAAAACTAGTCTAAAATTTTGTCTATGTATGTATTATATGTACCTTCATAATATGACTATGTACATAGACAGTACATAGTGAAATGCAAGCATATGGCATCGAAATGAAAATAAGAAACAATTTAATATTAAATGTAATATTTATAAGAAATTTCAAACAAATCTTTCAAACCAGTGCCTTTGCTTGTTAGCAAAAAAAAAACATCCCGCCAGTGCTATCACCAGTTTCGCTAAAGTGTTGATAAAGGAGTTTTGCCTTTTCACGAACTCAACGGTGAGTGAACTCAACGGAATTTTATTTTGAGTTCGTTCTTCTATCCACAGATTTAAAGCCTTTTCCATTTTTTCTAATTTAACATCAAGAGTTACAATGCAAATTTTTGAAGCAATTAGCACGTTTTCACGGACACTACGGTGGATTTTTTTCTTCCGATTTTTTGATTGATCGTACCGTTGACTCATTAATTTCATAATATTTTGCCACTGAGGAGACGCTTTCACCATTAGAAATTTTGTCTAATAACTAAATTTTATTCGCCAATGTCATCACCTTCTTTGATATTTTCACATTTCTCTTTTTATTCGTAGCCATATTTTTGTAGGAGTTAGAAAGAACTTGTCCACAATAAAGTCACTTTCTTCCGTTAACACACTCGAAAAAGTCTGTTTTACACTGCAGAACGGTAGATTTATCATTTTTGTAAGCATATCAATTTATAAATTGATAAATTTATTCAATTTATAAACATATAAATTAAAAGCAAACGACGAAACCTTCCATGACAAACGCATAACACATATTGAACAAGGATTAGCGAGAAAAATCCACACTCGCGATTTTGACACCCCTCTCCCCCCACCCACTGAGCGATGTTTTGACCGGGAAAGATAATTTTAGCCATGCCCATGTTTTTTATGGCGGAAAATATTTACGGCGCTTTAAAATTCACATTTTTTTTAGGTTTCATTTTATATTAAATCGGCGATTGCGAATACGCGAAACCACGAATACATATACCGCGAATAGCGGGGGTTTACTTTGCATTTCTTCAACCTCCTCATCATCATGGCTCGATGTTGGTGCATAAATCATTATAATCTTTAGCTTGTACCTCTTAGAAATCTTGTTGTTGTTGTTTGGTTTTTAGGAGCATTAGCAACTAAGGCCATATTGCTCCGGGAATATGCGGTGGTCATTCCCTGACCTTTCCGCATCCTCCGTATTTGGTGGTGACGGGCTTGAACCCCGGTCTAATCAAGAAGCGTGTGCTACGCACTGCTGCTCCTTCCCACCTGGCTACGGAGGCGCCTCCTTAGAAATCTTGAGTATTAGTCTTGACACCCTTGGTGATGTACTTTTGAATTCCAAAATGTTGTTTTTAAAATCTTTATGGACCAGAAACCCAACTCCACCTTCACTCCTTTCACTGTTTCCATTGGTGTACAGCAGATTTCCACTTGATAAACTTATAAGTGATTCATTTCTTCTTGTTTCAGCCAAACCGATGATATTCCAATTCACATTTTCTAATTCCTTTTCCAGCTCTAATATCCTGTCTTCACCGATGAGTGATCGTACGTTATAACAGGCCAAGTTCAGTTTCCGTGCATGGAAGCCTGGTCGTATCCAGAGATTCTTAGCACCCTCTGCTTCCACTCTGATCCTCTCGCTGCCGTAAGAGGGAGAGTGAAAGCTGCTGGGGACTGAGGGCCATTTGTATTGTTGTGCTCTCATATGCTGGAGGGTTTGGTCTTTTCCTCTTCACGCTGACCAGGCGTCTTGAAGAGAACCACTCTACACGTTCGTTGCCACCTAAGTGACATAACAGGGCTTACCATCGAGAAGGTGTGCATGAGTGGATTTTAGGGAGGCAGGCCAACCGGACTTCTCCTAAATCTTCTGTAATAGAGAGATATTGGATCCATCAGTGTTTTAGGCTGAGTGTCTGATAACACACAGGATACCTGTTCCCCTCTAAGCTCCTTCCTTGATGTAGTTAGGGTGTTCTCTGAAGGATAGTTGCTCATCCAGCAGGACTCCAAGATATTTGTAAGTAGGGTTAAGCTTTATTTGTTGGTCCCGATACTTAATCTGGGGGAGCTTAGTTGGGTTTAGGTGTCCTTTGAGGAGCATCTATTGAGCTTTAGCAGCTGAGACTGTAAGTTTGTGGTTTTCACACCACTGTGAGAGATCTTCTAGAACATCATTGACTGCTTCTTCCCAACAACCAACAGAATATCATTGATCTTGAATCCCCATGCAGGACCACTTATACCAGATCATCAGCATAATATATCTTCATGATGTTGGGGGTGGTGTTTTGATATCCAGGTGTTGAACACCACATTTCATGCGAGGGGGGGCCCAGAATGGATCCTTTGAGGCAACCCTTAGTCATAGGTCTGGTAAGTTCCTCAGTAGGTGTTTTGACCATGAAGTGGGGGGTCGTACAGGTAGCTGGACACTAGGCGATACATTGGTGCAGACACCCCAGTCTCTCGGAATCTTTCCAGGACAATTTGCCACCAAAGGGTGTAAAAGCACCCTTTGAAATCCACAAAGAGGCCAAGGGCATATTTCTTCTTGGTGTTGCTGGCTAGCACCATGGCCCGAATGTCGTCTTCGGTGCATTTTTGTTTCATGAAGCCATATTGTTGTTTGGAGTGGAGGCCCTTTGAATGATAGTATGAGGAATCTTCTGGCCGTGATCTTTTCCAGTACTTTACCTATAATGGGTAAAAAGGACAATCGGCCTATTATGAGTTCGGGTGGTTGGGCAACTTTTTTTGGGGTTTTTGATAATTATCTTGAGAAGTGCCATTTTCCATTGGGCCGGAAAAAGTCCATCCCTGATGCAAGCATTCAGCAGGTTTACTATGACCTCTGGTGGTCTTGCAGCCCATTCCTACAATGAAACTTCTAGACTTATGTTCTAACGTTGCTAATGCAACATTTGTCTGCAGGTGTCCTGTGGTAGTGCTGCCTATGCATTCCATAGTAATGCCTGCACATTGTCAGGTGGTTGGGTGTAGCTTTGAATTTCCTTGTACAGTAAATCCCAAACATGCTCAATTGAGTTGTGATTTGATAAGTTGGGCAGCCATGGGAGGATGGAGAATTCATTGTCATGTTCCTGAAACCACTTGGCAACCTACCAGGCCTTGTGACATGGCATATTGTTTTATTGATAATGCCATAATTGTTTGGATACGCTATCATGAACAAGTGTACCTGTTTGATGATGATGGAAAGGTAGGTGTTCCTGTTGAACTGTTGATTAATGGTGATCAGAGTAATGCTAAGAAAACACTATTCAAACCTTAATGCCGCTGCCTCTAGTCTGCCACATGCTAACAGTGTGACCCTGGGTTCCAAGCATTATGGTGATCAAGTGACTCTTTGTGCAGTTCAAAAAGCATTTTCTCAAAACTACACTCTAAGAGGCATATGATGCAAGTTCACTCTAAGTTAGGTAGACTTAGTTTTACAAATTGTAAGTGCCAGATCTGGAAAATAAGGTGAGTGCCCAGTGTTGTGATCTTGTTTTTCATTAAAAACTATCTCACTGCAACAGAGGATTGACACGGTGCTTTGTCATGATGCAAACCATTTTTCTGGCCATAAATTGGGCTGTCTTCCAAATTTTTTCACAAAATCTTCAGAAAATCTCAATGTGAGAGTGTTAGATTAACAATTAACAGTCTGATTTGGTGGGACAAATTCATGATGAACAACACTATGACAATCAAAGAAACCTTCGATCAAGAAATTCTTGCTTTCTTTAAACAAGGAGAAGAGGGAGTTTGCCATTCCATGCTTTGATGCTTAGTTTGCAGATCATACTGAAAGACCCAGGATTCATCTCCAGTTATCACTGAATCCAAAAAGTTGGGAGTTCAATGAATTTTTCCCAAATTTGCACTGCAAACTTCCATACATCTGCTTCTGATCATCTGTCAGGTTGCACTGAACCATTCATGCACACACTTTTCTCATGCCCAGCCACTCTGTCACGGACTTATTAGCATTAGTAGAGGCATATGATGCAAGAACGCAAGCTTATGTAACATCAGTCAAGAAAAAAAAAAAAAAACCCACTTCCATTTCACCCCTCCGTTCATTCCAAATACCTGTCGAGCTCAGACTTAAATTTTTTTAGGCTATCAACTTCAACAACAAATGATGGAAGTCTGTTCAACCAACCAACTACCCGCTAGCTAAAGGCAAACTTCCGCACATCTATCCTACATCTGTCTTTCCTCAATTTGAATTTATGTCCTTTCAGGTGATTATTCTGAGCAAGAGGAAGAATCCCATCAGCATTGAGCATGCTCAAACCATTCAAGGCTTTATACACCTCAATCAGATCACCTTGCAGGTGCCTAGTCTCCAGACACTAATTTGCAAAACTTAAGCCTTTCTTCGTAAGGGCAACCCTTTGTTCCATTCACTAATCTTGTTGCCCTTCTCTGTACTCTTTCCAGCAACTCTACATCCTTTTTAAAATGAGGCTGCCAGTCCTGAATACAGTACTCCGTAGCCTAGTGGTCAGAAGAAGGGTCAGAAGTGTTAGAAGGACGCCGTAGCCTAGTGGTCAGGCGCGTGGGGGTGCATTAGTACACGTGCCTTGAGTGACTGGGTTTCAAGCCTGTGACTGCTGAATATGGTGCTGTTTCTTGTATTCTGTCTATCTTGTGAACTCCTCTGACCGTTTGGTCGTCCCGGAGTATAATCAGAAAATTTATTTATTTATTTACTCACTCAAGGTGTGGCCTGACCATTGCCTTATACAAGGGGATAATCACCTCCTTATCCCTGCTAGAAAAATTCCTATATATCATTGACAAGACACCATGACCTACTCTTGTAGACCCTCTACACTGCTCAGAAAACTTAATATCTGCCTGCACAATTACCCCCAAGTCCTTTTCATTCTCTACCACTGTCAGTGTAGTACCACAGAGTTGATACGTTACTCTGGGGTTACTGCTTCCCATATGTAGTACTTTACATTTGTCAATGTTAAACTTCATTTTCCGCCTCTCAGCCCATCTTCTTAACTTTTCTAGATCCTATTGCAGCAGCGTACTGTCATTAGTGTCCTTAACAACCCTGTTAACCTTCATATCGTCTGCAAACTTGGACATTAAGCTTGATATACCATCATCAATATCATTTATAAATACAGAAAACAACAATGGACCCAACACTGAACCCTGAAGGACTCCACTAATAACATTAGTCCACGATGAGCAGTGTTCATTGATTACCACAATGTCTTCTCCCACTCAACCATCCCTTTATCCATAGCAGCAATTTGCCTCCAATGCCACACTGCTCCAATTTGTGCAGCAGTCTTCCATGTGCAACAGTATCAAAGGCTTTTCTAAGATCCAAATACAGTCGATTCCGGTTATTTGGGACACAGCGGGACTAGTGCATTTTGGCCCGATTAAGCGGCTGCCCCAATTATCCGAAGTTTCACATAAATAATTAAAAATACAATGCTCCCCCCCCTTTACAATTGGTTCACTGTACAATCAAATCATGTTACGATGGAGTCACCATTGTAAAGTACTGTTCACTATACGATGTAATAAGCACCGGTTGTTGTGATCACGTTTGTGAATTGAATTTTAATTCAATTAAACAGCGATTCTAATTAGTGAAAATAGGAGGAATATTAACCACAGGCTATAAAAGTAAAGATATATTAAGTACAAATTTACGTTTTTTACTTTGCCAATTAAAAAATTAAATGATATGTGAAATTCGGAAGAATATACGTGATAATTGTAAGAATTATTACATGCTGTAATATGTACATACTAACTAAACTAGTTGACATTTCTCTTCACTGTCATTTGTGGGTGGGGGTTAAAATTTAAAACAGTAAAAAGATAAGCAAACAATAACAAAGAACACGGCACACACAAATTGCAAGTAACACGATATGCGCAAGTAAGAATGGAGTAACAAATTACGAAGCTTTAAAAATAGGAATGAAGAGAAGATTCTGAAAATTATTATTTTTTTATATGATTGAAGATTCCATAGAAGTGTAAACACATTTTACCATAAAAACCCACAGAATTTCAGATGTCGGTATTATCACAAATTCAATAAGATCGAGTTTACTATCAGTTTATGATAGATTTCACTAACACAAAAGCCCAATAAACAGGTAACTGCTAATTGTTTTTATTGTTTTATGGTTGTGACTTCCAGAAATCCGACCGAACTACATGGTACGGTCAGAGACAATCATAGGGTAATCTCCAGTGCTGCAGTCTCCAGCCCCGATTAAACGGCATTTTGTCCCAATTAAGCGAAATAAACCCTGGCTATTTTCTCGATTGGGTTCTGTTTTTTAAGATTTGTCCCAAATAAACGGCTGCCCCAATAACCATTGGCCCAAATTACCGGAATCCACTGTATATGATATCAAAGTTATTCCCTGCATCCAGTTCCTTTGTGACCACATCATAGTATCCAATCAAATTGGTCAGACAAGCCTTCCCTTTAACAAAACCATGCTGTGTCTGAGGTATGACTGAAGTCTTCTCTAGATGATCCTGCAATGCTTGTTTAACCAGTGCGTCCATTAAGTTCCCTGGAACAGAAGTTAAACTAACAGGTTTGTAATTACCTGTGTCTCCCTTTGATCCTCCTTTGTGGATTGGGGTTACATTTGCACATCTCCAGTCCATGGGTAGCATCCCCGAGTCCAGGGAAGCTCTCATAATTATGGCTAAGGGTTTGCTTACTTCCTTTGCCGCCTCCTTTAATATAACTGGATAGATTCCATCCACTCCGGATGCCTTTCTTGTGTTTATCTTCAACAATTTCTCCTCCACTTTACCCTCAGTTATTACAAGATTATCTAGCTTACTGCCAGAGTTAAATACAGTGGTACCTTGGTTTACGAGCATAATTCGTTCCGGAAACGTGCTGGAATCCAAAGCACTCGTATATCAAAGCCTATTTCCCCATAAGAAATAATGGAAACCCAGATGATTTGTTCCAAAACTCAAAAATGATTAATACTGTAAAAATGATTAATACAAAATACATACATACCTTTTTATATTTTTAATATTTAAATTTAATATACATAAAGCAATGAATTATTGGGTAGGACGACTTTCACTGTCACTAACGCTGCTATCACTGCTATCTGTTGACTTTTTCTTTTTGTGCGACTTTAACAAGGAACCTATCCAATGACACTTGCTTTTGCCTCCTTTTAAGGATTTCATGGAAATATGACATTGCACATTGCATTGTCGTTAAACAGATTCATCGCTCGCACTGCCACAGCCGTATTCGGGTGGTGCTTTTCTACAAAATTTTGCACTTATTCCCACATCTTACACACCTCCCTAATCTCATTTGAAGAGAGGGATGTCTCCATTTTTTTCTCCTCCTCCTCAGACGAGATCTCCTCCATAACCTCTTGCTGTTGCTCGCGATGCAGATCCATCAGTTTGTCGGTTGTACACTCCTGGCCATATTCCTCCACTAGCTCTTGAATGTCGTCCTTATTCACCTCCAGTCCCGTGGTCGACCCCCAAGGACACAATTTCATCGACAACTGGCAGCTCCTTTCATGAGCAAATCTCTCAACAAAATCAGACCACAGTTTTCTCCAAGCAGAATTGAGGATTCTCTTGGTGACCCCATCCCCGGCTTTATCGATGATCTTGAGGCAGTTTACGATGTGGAAATGATTTTTCCAAAACTTTCGGAGGGTAAGGTTAGTTCCTTCGGTCACCTCAAAGCATCGCTGAAATAGTGCCTTGATGTAAAGCTTTTTAAAGTTTGAAATGACCTGCTGATCCATGGGCTGGAGTAATGGAGTAGTGTTGGGAGGAAGGAACTTGACCTTAATGAACTCGAATTCTTCCAGTAAGTTGTCCTCAAGGCCTGGAGGATGAGCAGGAGCATTATCCATAACCAGCAAGACTTTGAGTGGCAGTTTTTTTTTTTTCTAAAAGGTATTTCTTCACTGCAGGACTGAAGACCTCGTTGATCCACTCAACGAACAATATACGAGTGACCCAAGCCTTGCTTTTGGACCTCCACATAACATTTAATTGGCTCTTCTGCACTTTGTATTTCTTGAAGGCTCGTGGATTCTCAGAATGATACACGAGCAGGGGCTTGACTTTGAAATCACCGCTTGCATTAGCACACAGCAAGAGGGTGAGACGGTCTTTCATGGACTTGTGACCGAGCATTGCATTCTCTTCTGCTGTAATGTAGGTCCTCTTTGGCATCTTTTTCCAAAAAAGCCCCGTCTCATCGCAATTAAAAACTTGCTGCGGCAGGTAACACTCGGAAACCATGAGCTTCTGGAACTCGGCAACGAACGCCTCAGCTGCCTTAGTGTCCGAACTCGCAGCCTGTCCATGCCTCACAACACTATGGATGCCACTTCTCCTCTTAAAGTTCTCAAACCATCCCCTGCTCGCCTTGAAGCCGTCTTCGTTTTCTGTAGATGTACCTGGCAGTTTACTTACGAGGTCGGCGTACAAGGCCTTTCCCTTCTCACAGATCAAGTTCTCGGTCACAGTATCACCTGCTAGTTGCTTCTTGTTCCAAAACCAAAAGCAACTTTTCTACATCTTCCAGAATACGTGGCCGTTGCTTTGATATTTTCGTGACTCCTTTTGCTACATCTAGTCCCCTTAGTTCTTCTTTCTTCTTTAATATTGTGCAAATCGTAGACGTAAACTTCTTATAAAATCTTGCGATGGCGGCCACTGCCATCCTTGTTCGTGCTTCCCGATGATTTCCTTCTTAATTTCTACCGTAATCATCTCCTTCTTCTTACTGCCTTCCTTTTCAACCCTTTTTTCCATTGGGGCCATTTTCATAGTGTACAGTTAATAAAGAACAGTCACTACATTTGAACACAAAATAAAAAATGCTTTACGCACATACACGTGGTCACAATGCTAGCACGAATGTTCACTACAATGTTGACTGTATACGAACGAGGTATGCCGACTGAGATCGAACATGCGGGACGATTACCCGATCAGCATGTGATCACGTGACGCTCGGCAGACAATTTTTAGGGAATAAAGCACAATTACAAAATGAGGAGGCACGCTTGATACACATAAACAAAGCTGTGCGCGTGTAGCAACTGAATAAACAACACTGTAAAAGCAGAGATACACTATTAACACCTCACATTTTACTAAAGCACATTTCTAGGGGTTACTACCATAAAACAATAAAAACAATTTCCAGTTGCGTTTCTGCTAGTGGAATCTGTTATAAACTGGTAGTAAACTCGATCTAATTGCATTTGCGATTATATCAATAGCTGGAATTGTGTCGGTTTTTATGTTATTATGGTGAAATGTGTTTCCCCTTCACTAATATAAAAAACATAAATACATTTTCAGAATCTTCTCTTCATTCATATCGCGTTGTGTTCGACTGCCATTTCTTGTAAACACAAAGGCGAATCGTGCATAAGCGAATTCGGTTCGTGTTATATACGACATTGTTCCCCTATTTATAAATCGTGTATGATCGAATTCGTGTAGTGTAAACACGTGTTATACGAGGACTGGCTGTACTCGTATTGCAAGAACTCGCTCATTTATCAAGTTAAAATTTATTAAAAATTTTTGCTCGTCTTGCAAAACACTCGCAGACCAAGTTACTCGCAATCCAAGGTACCACTGTACACCTCTGGCATTCCCCTCCCCGAATAACTCCTCATGTGTGAATGTTGATGCAAAATATTCATTTAGTTTGTTAGCTACCTGAGCAGTATCATCAACAGTTGAACCATCGATATCAAGTGAACCAATCTGATTCATCCCCTTCCTTCTAGAGTTTACATAAGTAAAGAACTCTTTGCTGTTTTTCTTTGCATCCTTTGCCAAAGATTTCTCGTAATCTGCCTTCACCTGCCTAACCTCCTTTGTAATTTGGTTACAGACCAGCTTATATCTACCTTAGGCTTCTGTGTCACATGTTAATTTATAGGTATCCCATGCATTTTTCTTCTCTGTCACATGTCTAATTAGTTCATCTGACATCCATTTAGGCCTATATCTTGAACAATATTTCTTTTTTGGTATGAAAGCCTAGTAGCCTCCAAGATTAATTCTTTGAATGCTTCCCATTTTGAATTTACTGTTGGGAACATCATCAGTTGGTTCCACCGTATAGAATTTAAATACTGTCTCAGACCACCGTAGTCACCTTTACGAAAGTAAAAAAAACTATTCCCTTTACCCTTGATGGTAGTTACCTCTTTGAGTAAATCCTACTTCAGCACACTGTGATCGCTGCCACCTAGTGGTTCATTTATCTGCAGATTCTTGATGCATGAAGAATCACTACTGATAATCAGATGAAAAGTATTACTCCCTCTAGTTGCCTCCAGAACGTGCTGCTGTAGAAAACAATCATCCAATAAATTCACAAAAGCCTTGCTAGTGTGTGAGTGACCAACCCACAAATTCCAATCAATATCCAGGAAATTAAAATCCCCCATTATATAATTTACTGGCCCACTCTATTTCTCTGCACAATTGCTCATTATACTCATCAGATTCATTAGGCCTATAACACACACCTTCTCTAATTTTCCCTTTCCCAGTGCTTATGTCACACCAAACCGACTCAACATTGCATTGTCCACCCATCAATTGGATGTACTTCCTTAGATTTTATGTTTCTTAACTAACAGCATAACCCCTCCTCCCTTCCTATCCTGTCTATCCTTTCTGTACACATTGTACTCTACTCATGGCGCATTATAGCCTTAGTTGCTAATGCGCCAATAAAATTCAAACCAATCAATCAATCACACATTGTACTCCCCAAATTCCAGTTCTGCACTGCTTATGTCTGTGTGACACCATGTCTCTGATATCCCAACAGATCTCCCCGGACGAAACTATCATCACTGATCGGGCACATAGGTTCTGGGACTGCAAGTGGCTCGAGAGTTTGCGGATTAATTCGACGGAGAACATTAATAGAGACAAAGGTTTGCAGATTCATCCCCTCTTTGAGGCTACGATCCTCAGAAGGGATGAACGATTTCATATGACATGCTCCCGAGCCGCTTCCGGTCCCAGTACACAGGAGAATAGAACACGTGGCGATGAAACACGTGATTTAGACTGTAAACCTGCTGGTACTTAAGATGCACCGCAGTACAAGGAAGCTACCGCTGAGGAAGAAGGCAGGAGCCTACGAAAGCTACGGTCGGTTTTATCGCTCTTAACCTGGTATTTTAATGTATTTTATTCGATGTATATATATATTTTATCCTTTTTAGTTGTAAAGTTATTTTAATTGTAAATATATAGTAGCAAACACACAGTTTTCAAAATTCCAGTTTCCGTGTTTTATTTTATTTTATAAGTGGTTGGTGAGAAACATTTAAAATCACAATATGAATTTACCCAACCCCAGAGGCCTGTTTGAAGATGAAGTATTGTCATCGACCGTAGTATTATTTCATTTTGGCATACTGTGCAGTGTTAATAAGGGGGACAAATTTCAAATAAGACAAGACAGCAAAAATGAAGAGCAATGCAACCACTCTTTGTAACATCAGCAAATCTGATTTAAATAAATAAAAAAAAAGCTTTATGTTTATGTTAGTTAGTGCAATGCTCTCTTCTGCCTGAAAAAACAAATGCAAGCACAGTAGTACTATATTGTATAGCTAAGTGTGTGGTTTGAAATGCCATATTTATGAATGTTTAGCATTTATTCATTGCAATTAATGTTCATATTTTCAATTTTGTTGATACTTGAAAAAAATAACTCATAAACCCTTGAACTTGTTAAGTGAAAACTCATAAAGTGGGAACTGCCTGTGTATACAGTAAATTCTCGTTAATACAAACTCATTTTATACAAAGTACTCGTTTATATGTAGCACATACCATTCCCCTGCAAAAGGATAGGCTTTTCTATGCAAATATATTCATTTATTACAAAATTCAGTTAATATGTATTACAAAGTTCTTTTTCACCCCATGAGAAATAAATATGGTCATTTTGTATGTTGAATACAAATCTTGGCAGAGCTGTCCGATTATTGCCTTTGACCACTCGGCTCCCTACTTCCCGAAGGAATGCACCGACTTACTAGAAATTAGTTTTGTGTAAACTAAAGCAGTTTATGGTAGTTGTTGTTGTTGTTATTTGGTTTTTAGGAGCATTAGCAACTAAGGCCATATTGCTCCGGGGATATGCGGTGGTCATTCCCTGACCTTTCCGCATTCTCCGTATTTGGTGGTCACGGGCTCGAACCCCAGTCTAATCAAGAAGCGTGTGCTACACACTGCTGCTCCTGCCCACCTGGCTATGGAGGCGCCAGTTTATGGTAGCTGCAACATCAAGTGCACTCTGAAAAACATCTTTCTGAAGGATGAAGGATGATTAACTTGTTAAATTAACAAAAGAATAAAAAGTTTTTCTAAGTTGTTTACATGCACTACCTTGCTCTCCACGGGAATAAGACCACTTGCAATTGTTACCCCAATTCAAAGAGTCTTTTTGCTACCGTATACAGCAACCTATATTTTGTGCCATTTTATCTGATGTCTTTTTTGAAACTTGTCTTTAAATTAATTTAAAATTTGTTTATATTAAATCTTATCTAGCAGTGTTATGGCAACAAAACTTAAACGGACGGAATTAAGCCTGGAAATTCAACTAAAAATTATACAAGAGACTGATAGGATGGAAAGAAGCAAAATGGACATTACAAAGGAATACAACATCGCTTTACCTACTTTATCTACAATACTGAAAAACCAAAAAAGACTAAGAAGTGCATGAGACTGGAGTAGCGATGAAAAATTTGTGGTACAAAACACGAGGAGCTTGAAACAAAACTTTTCATGTGTTACCAACAAATGTGTGCATCTAATTTGCCAATGTCAGGTCCAACTTTGCAAGAAAAGGTAACTTATCTAGCTCAGCAACATGAAATTAGCAACTTCAAATTCAGCAGTGTCTTGCTCCAAAGATATAAAGACAGGAATGACTTGGTTTTGCGAAACATTTGCGGTGAGTCTGGATTAGTCGTCAGAAAAGGCTACAGACTGGTTGTGTACTGTACGGACCATTCTTGAAAAATATGAGGCAAAGAATATTTTTAATCTTGATGAGACAGGTTTATTTTATAATTTACTGTCAAACAAAACATTTGCTGTTTGAGGAGAGTCTTGTCATGGTGGAAAATTTAGTAAACAAAGACTTCCTGTTCTGTTATGCTGCAATTCAGATGGCAGTACAAAACTGCACCCAATTGTGATTGGTAAGTTTTCCAAACCAAGATGTTTTAAAGCAGTTAACCAACTTCCCTATGATTATGAGGTCAATAGAAGTGTTTTGCTTACCTGCAAAATCAGTCTTGGTTATCAAACATGGACAGAAGAATGGCTTCAGAAAAAAGGAACATTTTGGTGATTCTAAATTGTTGTACAGCACATTCTGCCGAGACACTTAAGTTGACAAATATACAGCTATTGTTTTTACCCCACAATACCACCAGTTTAATGCAACCACTGGATCAAGGCATTATTTATAACCTCAAGAGAGTATACAGAGCCTGCCTGATAAGGTACTTGATCCACAACATAGAAGGAGGGAACAATTTTCAGCCAAATTGGAATGTCTTGGTTGCTATCAGTAATCTTGTTATTGCTTGGAACAGTATTGCATCAAGTGTAATAATCGACTGCTTCAGAAAGAGTGCTTTGGAGAGAATATCATCGAAAAACATCGTTCAGCAGACCAATGTGATAGCAACAGTAAGGAATTTTGAAGGAGCATATGGATTTTGTTGGCAAGTTTGAAGAGTTTGTGAAGGTGGGTTGTAATGAAGTTGCTACCACTGCAATGCCAACACCAGAAGAGCTGCTGAGCATCAAACAAAACGATGATATTTTTGTTACCAGCAAAAGTGAAGAAGCATACACACACTGTAATATAAAAAAGATGCCTAAAATGCATTGAACATAATAGAGAATGTGTTGGCTTGCAGTAATGTTGTGTAAACAACATTGGATTCTTTCTTTAAATTAGATTAATTTATTAAAAAGTTAATGGTTTGTATGTCTCCTCTTATATTAAGCTTGTAATTGTTTTTACTATGATACTAAAATATTGTATATATAAAAATATATACTGCACAATATTTTGATGTCCGTTAATTGCTTTTTTTTTTAGTTTATCTTACAAATAAAATAAAATCTTTAAAAAATATGTAATTACTATTACTGCATTATTTTGTTTTTATTTTATTAATTTAAATTAATTTATTTTTGATATTATTATTATTTATTATTATTCTTAGATATACAGTATGTACAAAAAAAAAAAAAAAAAAAAAAAGGGTAACATTTTGACACGTTTGGGGAACCTAGTTACTACAAACCTTGTTATTACAAAACATGAAAATTTAGGTCCCTTGAACTTTGTATTAACGAGATTTGTCTGTAGTACCTAAAGTGCATTCTACATTCAGACTTTCCATCACATGGGACAATATTGATTCTATATGTGTACATATATTCCTCTCTCTCTCTCTCTCTCTCTCTCTCTCTCTCTCTCATTTCAATTAAAGGATTTGTCTCATAGATTTAGGCTGTCATCCCAATTTTTATTATTATTTTTTCATATTGCTTTTCAATTTGATGTTAAAATTGCACTAAGTATATACTGGTTAGATTTTATGATTTTTAAATGTAAATTTTGACTGATCAGCTGTCCCTCCCCCCTCAGATGGAAAGTTTCGCTGTCCTTGGTTCAATTCAAAAATGCCACCTGTTCCACATAAAATAGCTGTGTGGAACAGGTGGCTGTTCGACAGCAGTTTGTGTGTCATTTTCTCTTGGTACAACCATTGTGCTTTTATATGTTATTTTTCTTTGGATAAAATTGATTTATGTTCATTTCAGAAGTATATTGATGATTTTAGACTAAACCAAGGACTAGGAATGACTTTTCTATCAGAAAAAACAAAAAACCCCCAAGTGATTAGAAAAAATATAAATTAAAAAAACCATCCTTGTGCTTTTTAATTGAAACTGTGTGTGTGTTTCAGGGACACACTATATACGTATCTTGTGTCCTTGAAATAAGTTCAGTAAATGGAAGAATGTGTTTTGTGGACCAAAACTATGAAAAAATTTTTTATTAACATAGTTGAAAATGTGTAGTTACGAGACTAGGGTCATTCAAAAACTTTATTTGCAACATCAGGACAGCAGAACTTTGTATCAAAAGTAGTAAGGCACAAATGTTTTTATAACAGAAGTCTCTTCAAAAAAATATATCCACAAAAATTTTCTAAAAATGTTTTACCAAGACAAAGGGCCCTACTGCCATTCCAATGAAAATAGGCAGTAATTCTTGTTAGTGTTTGCTACATTGTAGGCATGCAGGGAAGTAATCATAGAAGCTACTAAGTTTATTATACCAGCTAAGAGATATAATTTTGTGATTTAGACTTAATGGATGTCAGATTAACTGAGACGAGCAGAGAAAAAAAAATCGCATATGCACCCTATACGCACAAAAGATGTTTTTATATCTTTGACGACATCTACTAAATTTCAAAAAAAAAAAAAAAAAAATTCACTCCAAATGTTTGTCTACTTCTGCCTTGAGCTTATTTAAATTCCCGAACTACACAACAACAGTTGGATGTTTATTCCAACAATCAACCACCTGCTGGCTAAAGGCAAATTTCCGCACATCTATTCTACAACTGGCTTTCCTCAATTTGAATTTGTCCCCTCAGGTGAGTAATCCGAGCAAGAGGAAGAGTCCCATCAGCATTGAGCTTGCTCAAACCATTCAACGACTTATACATCTCAATCAGATCACCTTGCAGGTGCCTAGTCTCCAGACACCGCAATTTGTAGAACTTAAGCCTTTCTTGGTAATAGCAACTCTTTGTTCCATTCACCAATCTCATTGCCCTTCTCTGTACTCGTTCCAGCAGCTCCAACATCCTTCCTAAAATGAGGCCTTCAGACATTCTCCACTACACTGAGTGTAGCACCACCCAGTTGGTACGTTACTCTGGAGTTACTGCTACCCATATGCAGTACTTTACATTTGTCTATGTTAAACTTCAGTTGCCACCTCCCAGCCCATCTGCTCAACTTTTCTAGAACCTGTTGCAGTAGTGTACTATCATTACTGTCTTTAACAACCCTGCCAACCTTCATATTGTCTGCAAACTTAGACACTAACCCTATATATACCTTCATCAATATCATTGATAAATACACAAAACAACAATGGGAACAGCACCGAACCCTGGGGAACTCCGCTAATAACATTAGTCCACGTAGAACAGTATCAATTTATTACCACTCTTTGCCGTCTCCCACTCAACCAACCCTTTATCCATTGCAGTAGCTTGCCCTTAATGCCATTCTGCTCCAATTTGTACAGTAGTCTTCCATGTGCAACAGTATCCAAAGCTTTCTTAAAATCCAAGTATATTTAACCCCAGGGGCTTACATCTGCCTGAGCATGGGCTTGGCACACCAGGGTCTTAAGCTGGATATCATCATTCTTCTCTTTCTTGGTGATTCTTTTCTACTCTCTCTCTCTCTCTCTCTCTCTATGGATAAATCGGGAATTTCTTCTTCTTTTTTTTTGCTGGTGCAGCAAAAGCCTCAGTCTTCCTTGCATCATATAGCTGGATATCATCATTCTTCTCTTTCTTGGTGATTCCCTTCTACTTCTGACTCTCTCTCTCTCTGGATAAATCGGGACTTTTTTTTTTTTTTTTAGGTTTTTTTGTTGGTGCTGCAAAAGCCTCAGGCTTCCTTGCACCATATGGCTAATAATAACCAATAGTAACATCAAACATTACAACCACCCTTTGTACTTGGTAGCAGTACCCGTTACAGAGTGAAATCCCCCAACTAGGGAGAAATAATGAGTAATAATATCATATCAGAATTATTTTTTTCATCCAGTTTCCTTTGTGACCACATTGTAGTTCTTACTATTGTAGTAATTACTCATGTCAGCCTTTGATCCTCCTTTGTGAATTTGGGACACATTTGTACCTCTCTAGTCCATGGGGACCTCCCCTGAGTCCAAGGAAGCTTTCATAATTATGGGTTTGCTTCCTTCTTTCCTTTGCTGCTTCATTTAATATATATATATATATATATATATATATATATATACTGTATAGATCCCATCCACCCCAAGTGCCTTTCATATGTTCAATTTCAACAATTTCTCCTCCACTTTTCTCTCAGTTATTACAAAATCATTCAGCTCCCTGCTAGAGTTTGATAAGCTTCTGGCCTCCACTCCCTACAGGCTTCCTCATGTGAATGTAGGGTAAAAAAATATATGAAGGTCCTAAAGTCTCATAACTTTATTAGACAATTGGACAGACAACTTGAGTAGATGCAAATGTAGTGCAAATTACTCATTCAATTTGTCAGTTACCTCAGCAGGTTCATCAACAATCGAACTGTCAATGTCAAGTAGACCAATCTGATTCATCCCCTTCCTTTTAGAGTTTACATAAGTAAAGAAGTCTTTACTGTTTTTCTTTGTATTTTTTCTCGTTATCTGCCTTTGCTTGCCTAACATCCTTTGTGACTTGTTGTTATTTGGTTTTTAGGAGCATTAGTAACTAAGGCCATATTGCTCCAGGGATATGCGGTGGTCGTTCCCTGACCTTTCTGCATCTTCCATATTTGGTAGTCATGGGCTTGAACCCTGGTCTAATCAAGAAGCATGTGCTATGCACTGCAGCTTCTGCCCACCTGGCTACGGAGGTGCCAGACTATCTTATATCTACCATAGGCATCTGTGTCTCCTGATAATTTATATGCATCCCATGCATTTTTATTCTCTCTCTTGAGTCTCATTAGTTCATCTGATATCCATTTAGGCGTAAACTTTGAACAATATTTCTTAGTTGGGACAAAAGACTAGTAGCTTTCAAGATCAATGCCTTAAATACTTCCCATTTAGAATTTGCTTTTAGTAACATCATCAGTTGGTCCCACTGTATAGAATTTAAAAACTGTCTGTGACCACTGTAGTCACCTTTATGAAAGAAAAAACTCTTCTCTTTACCCCTGATAGTAGTTACATCTTTGAGTAGATCCCATATCAGTACACAGTGATCACTGCCACATAGTGGTTCCTTTATCTGCAGATTCTTAATGTATGAATAAGCCCTGCTAATAATCAGTATTACTCCCTCTGGTTGCCTCAGGCGCCTCTGTAGCCAGGTGGGAAGGAGCAGCAGTGCGCAGCACACGCTTCTTGATTAGACCGGAGTTCGAGCCCGTCACCACCAAATACGGAGGATGCGGAAAGGTCAAGGAATGACCACCGCATATCCCGGAGCAATATGGCCTTAGTTGCTAATGCTCCTAAAAACCAACAAAACAACAACATCTGGTTGCCTCTTTGAACATACATGATGGTGTAGAAAATAATCATCCAATAAATCCACAAAAGTGTTGCAAGTTGCAGTCTCTATCTGCTAAGTTAAAATTCCCCATTATAAGATAATCAGATTTACTGGCCCACTCTGTCTCTGTACATTTGTTCGTTGTACTCATCAGAGTCATTAGGCCTATAACACACTCCTACTCCAACTTGGTTTTCCCAGTATGTGACTGTATGCATGGTGCAGTGGAAATGAATTCCAACTTATGGTGACTGCTCTCACATGCTAGTGCTCATGGTCAACTTGCAATCTCTGCAAGCATGAAGTCTGTGTTTTGTTGTTGGATGGGTAAGATAATAGGGGTAGTCAATTAGTCATTCACATCGTTACTTTCAACTCCAGTTTCCTTAAAACATGTCGCTAGCATAAAGAACTTTTGAGATTAAGTTCTACTGTGTTACTTTCTGCAGAGAAAAATTTGAATAGTTCTAATTTGTTAATGAAGCATTTATAACATTTTGTTCTTATTTTGCTAACTAGAAAACACACCCTCCAATTTACTGCAGTTAAATAAGTGGAACACTTGTATTTAAGTACAGAACACTTTGTTTATAATTTTAACTTTTCATGTAGGTCATTTTTACTTACTTAATCCCGATGATTTTCAAAATGGATGGCCTTTTTTACATCAAAAAAAGGTAAGTACATATTTTTTATAAATCATAAAGATTTTAATAACACCATTCATAAATTCTTTAAATGTTTTAAACCATGATTGTTCTTATCTCTTTGAAACGTGATGCTCATTTTCTCAATGTATAAACTGAAATAAAAAATATTTAGATCTATAATAATATCAATAAGTTCTATAGCATATATCAGTTCCGAGCATGGTAGCCTTATGGTGCTGAACCTTAAGCAATCTAGTCTATTCTTCTCATAAGGATATATTTTAAGTTCACATTTATTCCACATTAATCCCATAATTTTTTGTGCTGCTGAGATTTAGTCAGGACCATTTTCATCTAACAGGGAAACTCTCCTTTCATGTTGGATTTAAATTCTGAATTAGGCCCACCTCAGTAATATTAAGAAAGGACTTTCATTTGATTGAACAAATTTGAATTTTGAATTTTCATTTGGTTGAACAAAAATCAGTATTGAACTGATACCTACTTTATTTATATGTCAGTACAGCTACCTCAAAGTATTTGAAAAGGTGTGAGGGTTTCATATTCCACTGGTAAGGGAGACAATGTACCTGCTTTCATGGCTTTTCAAAAAAAATGTCATGCCAGCAGATACATTGGTGGTGTACTATTCACCATTAGGTTTTGTGCAATATCATGTGCTATTTTAAAAATATAAGGGATACTGTAATAAAAAAAAAAGTAATTTTTTTATTTTTAATTGCAACAAAATTAATTTTATTTTAAATTTATTTTTAATTGCAACAGAACACAAACAGTGACAGCCATATTTGTTGGTTCACAAAGTATTGTGTTTGTTGCACACCACACATTGAAAGGATTAAAGCAGTGTGATGCAAAGGAGATTGTTTATTCTTCATTTATTCTAACCGCTACTAACATGGTGGTTGACAGATGCTACTTTTTAAAATTTTTCTGTTTTTTTTTCTTAAATTTGTAAATCAAATTAAATCCACCCATGTATGTTTGCCCACCAGTATTATCTAATTGGCTGTACAGTATTTGCTGCTTTCATTTTGATATATTGTGAATTACAAAACATTTTTTTTTTTTTTTTCCCTATTACAAATGCCAGGTAAGCAAAAGCAGCTATGTTTATTTTGGGTAATTCCTGTTCCCACATGGTATCTATGAGATGCCAGCAACAGGTGTTTTGCCATAATGCTGATTTCATCAGATAAACTTGGACATCTGACAAAAATATAAATGTTCATGTTTGATTTGCCAGACTCCATGTGAGTATCTGGGGATCAATGATCTGAAAAAAATATGACAAAAACTTTATTATTAGTTCCTTTTGTTTATTTTTGTTCCATAAATTTTTAATTGGGTTTAGTAAATGATAATTAATAGATCATTTTCAATTCAGTCAAAAAAACTAAAAATTAATATTTTATAATTTAACAAAAAAATGGGATCACACAAATGCCACGTTAGTGTCCTTGATAAAGTTGAGGATGTGAGGGACAGAAAGTTATTATTTTAAATTTTTAATAAATTGTTTTTATTAAATTTGGTTGTGTCAAAAAAAAAAAAGTTAATGTGAGTGGGTACATTGTACAGATGCAGTATACCAGAAGTGAGAGAAATGATTTTTTTATGGCCATACATTCTTGAATCTTAACAGAATCAAATAATAAATAATCTTTATAAATAAATAAATAAGTAATCTTCATTCCCATCACAGGAAGTTACCAAGGGTTAATTAAAATTCAAAACTGTAATGGAAGAATGCTAAAATTCATGTGGTTATGCTCTATTTTTGTTTTTAGTTTTAGTATTAGTAGTGGCAATAATGCAGGAAAGCATGCTTATACAGAATCAGCCAAAAAAAAAAAAAAAAAAAAGGTAAAAACACACTTCCCATATCACCTGCCTCTCTCCTCTAAAACACCAGATAGAAGTTTGTTCCAAAAATCAACTACCACCTGACTGAAGGCAAATTTTCACACAATCATGCAACCAACTGTCATCAGTTTGAATATATGCCCCCATCATATAGTTGGAGCAAGAGGAAGGATTCCATCAGCAGTAAGCTTACTCAATCCATTCAGAGCTTTAAACACCTCAGTTAGATCTCCTCTCAGGCACCTAATCTTCAGGCTCTGCAATTTTCAGAACTGAGAGCACCCTTTTGTCCCCCCTCACTAATCCTGTTGCTCTTCCCTTCACCCATTCTAACAGATCCACATCCTTCCTAAAATAGACATGTATGCAATACTCAAAACATAGCCTAACCATTGCCTTATACAATTAGATAATGACTTTCTTATCCTTGCTAGAAAAATTCCTGTATATTATCAACAGAATCTCCACAAGCTGTCTTTGCAGCCTGTCTGCACTTCTCAGAGAACTTTATATCTGAGTGCACAATTGCCTCCCCCAGGTCTTTTTCATTCTCCCCTACCAGTTATGATTTGTTAGTTTTGTCTAGTTCTTAATACATCTGGGAAGTAAAACTTGTCCATTCATGCACCTTGAGCAAAAAGAAAGAAAAAAAAAGTGATTATCATGATGGACCTGTATTATTTCATGTTACTGGTGTGCCACATGCAGGTAGCTCCGCTTAGCACATCTCCACGCAGTGTCAATTCCAGCCAGTATGGTTTATATTAAAACACAATGAAAAGGATATTTTTTTATGCAAAAATATCTGACAGAAAGCTGTACACAAGTAGCACTAAGTGAGGCACTAAATCCAACAAGCTAGATTATACATTTATGCATAGATTCACCATCACCACCTTTTGCTCTGTCAAGTTTCTGTGCTGGTAGATTGTCTGTTGCAATGCTGCCTTAAAAATTATTGATCACTTTAATGATGAAATTCATTTGATTAACTTGTAGTACTGATTAAGTCATCAAATGCAAACATTGTGTGGGATAGTGATGTCATTCAGATATCATTGATGCTGAATGTGAATATGGGAAGTACAATGTATACAGGAAGGATAGACAGGACAGGAGGGGTGGATGGGTTATGCTCTTAGTTAAGAAGCATATTAAATCTGAAGCAGAGCAACGTCAATATGGTTGACTAGTGTGCAATGTTAAGTTAGTTTAGTGTGATATTAGCATTAACATTAATAGAGGCATATGATGCAAGAAAGCAAGCTTATATAGCAATAGCCATAAAAAAAAAAAAAACCTTCCCATTTCACTCATCCATTCACTCCAAATGTTTGTCTAGTTCGTTCTGCCTTGAACTTATTTAAGTTGTTGACCTTCACTACGACAGATGAAAGTTTATTCCCACAATCAATCACCCACTGGCTAAAGGCAAATTTCTGCATATCTATTCTATAACTGTCTTTTCTCAATTTGAATTTATGTCCCCTCATGTGAGTAATGCAAGAGGAAGAATCCCAACAGCATTGAGCTTGCTCAAACCATTCAAGGGCTTATATATCTCAGTCAGATCACCTTGCAGGTGCCTAGTCTCCAGACACTGCAATTTGCAGAATTGAGCCTTTCTTGGTAACAGCAACCCTTTGTTCCACTCACAAATGTCATTGCCTTTCTCTGTACTTGTTCCAGTAGCTCTACATCCTTCCTAAAATGAGGACTCCAGACTTGTATACAGTAGTCAAGCTGTGGCCTGACCATTGCCTTATACAAGGGGATGGGTGCCTCCGTGGGCAGGAGCAGCAGTGCATAGCACACACTTCTTGATTAGACTGGGGTTCGAGCCCTTGACCACCAAATACGGAGGATGCGGAAAGGTCAGGGAATGACCACCGCATATCCCCGGAGCAATATGGCCTCAGTTGCTAATGCTAAAAAAAAAACCAAATAACAATGACAAAAAATACAAGGGGATAATCACCTCCTTATCCCTGCTGGAAAAATTCCTGTATATCATTGACAAGACACCATGAACTACTCTTGCAGCCTGTCTGCACTGCTCAGAAAACTTCATATCTAACTGCACAATTACCTCCAGATCTTTTTCATTCTCTACCACCCTGAGTGTATACCACACAATTGATACATTACTTTGGGGTTACTGCTACACATATGCAGTACTTTACATTTGTCAATGTTAAACTTCAGCTGCCACTTCGCAGCCCATCTGGTCAACCTTTCTAGATCCTGTTGCAGTGTCATGCTCTCATTAGTGTCATTAACAGTAATGCCAACATTTGTATCGTCTGCAAACTTGGACATTAAGCCTGATATACCTTCATCAATATCATTGATAAATACAGAAAACAACAATGAGCCCAACACGGATCCATGTGGTACACCGTACTCCACTAATAACATTAGTTCAAGAGGAGCAGTGTTCATTGATTACCCCTCTCTCTGTCTTCTCCCACTCAGCCATCCCTTTATCCATAGTAGCAACTTGCCTTTAATCCCATACTGCTCCAACTTGTACAGTAGTTTTCCATTTGCAATAGTATCAAAAGCTTTCCTGAAATCCAAGTATATGACATCAAAATTTTTCTTTTGCATCCAGTTCCTTTGTGACCTCATTGTTAGTATCCAATCAAATTGGTCAGACAAGACTTCCCCTTAACAAACCCATGCTGTGTCTGAACTATAACTGCAGTCTTGTCTAGATGAGCCTGTAGTGCTCCTTTAACCAGTGCCTTCATTAATTTCCCCGGAACAGAAGTTAAACTACCAAGTCTATAATTACTTGTGACATCCTTTGATCCTGCTTTGTGAATTGGGGTCACATAAGCACTGGGAAAGCAAAAATGAGAGTAGGAGTGGGTTATAGGACAAATGACTGTGATAGATGTACCAAACAGCTATACTGAGAAATAGTGGGTCAGTAAATCAGAATGTCTTATAGTGGAGGATTTTAACCTTCCAGATTTTGACTGGAATATGTGGATTGGCCACTCATATGCTAGCAAGATTTTTTAAGATTTCTTCAATGACGTTTCTACGGCAGTATGTTAGAGAGGCAACAAGAGAAAGCAGTACTCTTGATCTGGTTATCAGCAGTGATTTTACATGCATTAAGAATCTGCAAGCAAAGGAATCATTGAATGGCAGCATTCACAGCATACTAGTGTGGAATTGAATTAAAGACAACCACTATCAAGGGTAAAGGGATGGGTTTTTGTTTTCGTAAAGGTGACTACAGTGGTCTCAGACAGTTTTTAAATTATATACAGTGGGATCAACTGATGATGTTACCAACTGTGAATTCTAAATGGGATGCCTTGAGGGACTTAATCTTGGAGGCTACTAGGCTTTTCATACCAACCAAGAAATACTATACAAGGTTCAGGCCTGAATGGATGTCAGATGATTTAATGAGGCTCATGGAAGAGAAGGAAAATGTATGGGATGCATATAAATTATCCGACGACACAGAAGCCTATGGCAGATATAAGCTAGTCTGTAATCAATTCACAAAGGAGGTTAGGCAAACAATGGCAGATTATGAGAAATTAATTTCTACAGCAGCATGTTAGAGAGGCAACAAGAGAAGCAGTACTCTTGATATGATTATCAGTTGTTAGACCGAGAGTTTCAGGATCTCTCAATAATCAGGCGGAATCTATTCTCTGATAAATAGCTAATGCAGTTTCTTGGGATATTTTAAACTTTATTAAAAACAACGCCTCTTTAAAACTCTTCGGTCTACCCAAAATAAACCATTCAATTGTTGCAAATTATACCTCGGGAATCTGTGGGATAAGATCATAAAACTATATTCATTCGAAACCTATGTTGTAATACAATAAGAGAGCAGAAACTTATTTTCAAATTAGAGTTAGTGTACAGACCAATAATGCTTTTCCCCATCGCCCTAGTTCAACAAAGCCAGAACATCTCCTCTTTCACGCCCACGATGGTACTAGAAGGGGATTTATTGCTACAGCGTGGGAGGGGGAACGTTCAGTTGTCCTTGCGAAATGGACATTCCACGATGATTCTATCACTGTGACGTAGAGCGAGATAATGTTAGTATATAAGAGATGGGAGGCACCAAGAAGGGAGAAGGAGACACCTTTTAGTTTTTCCAACAGAGAGACTGGCAGGAGAGTGGAACGTCTTGCCGTCGAGAGTTCAGGGTCCAAACGATGTGAAGGGAAGGTTCTGCAGTCGTGTTTCGCTCCAGCCGAAAAGAACGGCCGAGAAGAAATCAAGACAAAAAGGAAGCATGGCTCAGAAGACCACACCCTAGTTTCTACCGGAGGAGAGGGGGTCCCACCGGCTGTCCTGAAGCAAGAGACTTAACTGGTAAGCCCTTATGTCATTTGTGCGAATGTAAGCTTAGAACATGACACAAACAGATACCATTTCAATGCTTCCTTCCTAAATATTTAACCTTTGTGAATTTGATAATAAAATGGGAATTTCTCCCAGAGTAGTTGGTACACAGAATCGTATAGCAAAGTGCTGGGGGGATAAGAACCAAAAGGGGATGAACCTGTTCACATTAGAACGCAGGTAAGACGGCCTAAAGGTGATGAGCACATCAAAAGTACTTTGCCCAAGGTTCTCCTGTTCCAACCGTTCTTGTTCTATGTTGAAGTGTTTTGTGAATTGAATTGTTGTAGCTTGTAAATCTAGAACCAAATAATAAGTCTATTGAAGGAATAGTTCCAGTGATACCAGAATCCAGTGTGTTGTAAGCAAATACCAGATCCTTGTTCTGAACAGAAACCTAGAAGCTTATATACACACATAATTTTAACTTCTACACAAACCCACTAGATGGAATGTAAATCTGTATGCATGTTTTCTTTTGTGATAATAAATATTGTTATGTGTTACACAATGTCTCATTCTCTCTGCCGGTAATCAAATACACCAGTTCAAACCAGTTCGAACCCAGGAGGGGTCATGGCAGGGGATCGAGTTTGACATCCTGTGTTCACTCGATCTTTTAAACACAACGCGAATTCGATGCTGCAGCGATTGGGTGCTAGAAAAGCATTTAATAGCCGAGAGCACGGATTTTGTCCTAGCCCGACGATCATCTCATTTAGAACAATTATCATAGGAAAAGTGATACGGCCATAAGTCGAGGGGAATAAACACAGAAAGAGAGAAAGACAGGAAGAAAGAGAGAGCCCCTGACACAGTAGCAATTCTTCTTCATGCATGTAAAAGATTCAGGGTGTCAGTGTGATGATATGGGATTTACTTAAAGACATAACTACTTTTGTATGGTGACTACAATGGTCACGCAGTTTTTAAATTCTATTCAGTGAGCCATATGAAGATGTTACCAACAGCAAATGCTACATGGGAAGCATTCAGGAAAGTAATTGGAGAAGCTACGAGACTTTCCATACCAACTAAGGGCCCCGAGTGCCAAGCGATAGTGTCCAAGCGATTTTCCTAAGTGATATATAGTGCTCTTTCTAAGTGATTTCGTTATATTTTCTTTCCAGTGCTTTTCTCATCCTTATTTCTTTATAAGTGGTTCTGTACTTAACAGATCCTAAGTAAGAACCCAGAAAGGAAAATTACCTTTCTTTTCCTAGTATATTTATTAATTTTCGCACTAACAAACTAACCTCTCCAACCGCTTGGCCACTAGGTGGCACCGCTCCTGCCTCCACGTGGTGGGGCTGGAAGTCTGGGAGAAGAAATCCACTCTCCCAGGGCTAAAAGGAGCAACGATGGACAAAAATAAACAGTCCTCGTGTGGATCTTATGATTCAGAGCTAGACAAACATAATCCAGATCATGACGACACAAATGTATCCCATGCTAAGAGACAAAAAAAAGAAGGAATGGTTAAGACCACACCACTCTTTCTAATACTACACTCCTCCACAGACCAACCATTGAGTAAGCTGTCCCCATTTTTGATACAGAAATGTCTTGAAAATGTGGCTGGCCCTCCAAAAATGGTTCGGCGATTAAGATCCGGAGATTTATTGATCGAAATGACCGAACATAGACATGCTGAGAGGCTATTGAAAATATCTACTTTCGGTGGAATTCCCACGAAGGTTACCCCACATGCCACCTTAAACTCCTCTAAAGGGGTAATATCAGAGTGGGATCTATTAAACGTATCAGAGGATGAACTTGTGCATGAACTAAGAGATCAAAACGTGGTACAAGCCAAAAGAATTGTTATTAAAAGAGATGGAGAACCTGCTCCCACACGGACGGTGATCCTAACATTCAAAACACCAAATCTACCTACTTCTATTAAAGCTGGTTATTTTAGATGCCAAGTAAGACCATACATTCCAAATCCAGTCCGGTGCTTTAAGTGCCAAAAATTTGGTCATTCCCAAGCTGTCTGCAGAAGTGTAGCCACTTGTGCTAACTGCGGATCAAAAGAGCATACACACACAAACTGTAACACTGAAGTGCAAATTTGTCCTAACTGCCATGGTAACCACTCTGCCTTCTCTAAGGAATGCCCTCAATGGAAAAGAGAAAAGAATATTCAAAAATATAAGATTGAGCAGAAAGTATCCTATCAAGAAGCTAAAAAACACTTTGCAGTACCTGCTAAGTCACCTACATATGCTTCAGTTACCCAACGGCTACGCTCAGTAGAAACTCAGACAGACTGTTCAGTCCCTCCAAATATCTCAATATCTGGTTGGGCTAAATCACTCCTCTCCTCATCAAAGGAAAAACCTATTCCTAAATATGCTACTCGAGAAGCAAATACTCCTGTAACAATACCTCCAGATAAGAAGCCTAATGAACAACCAAATGAACGAGCCAAGACTCCTGAAAGAAGCAACACTACTAAATTTATATCCGATACCATGGATATTGATGAAAAGACAGATGAAGATGATTCAATTCTTGAGATTCATCCAGAGGATGACATTGACACGGGTAGGCCAGTCTTCCCAAAAAAAAGAAAAAGCAAAAGTAGACAAGCGCAAACAAAAAAATCCGCCGTAAGAAACCAAACCCTCCTTTTAAAACCAAACAATGCACACAGTGATTCAATGGAATTGTCGCGGATTTCGTGCTAATTTAGATGACCTCTATGATCTCCTAAGTGAATATAAGCCCGTCGCAGCATACATACAAGAAACAAACCTGATGAATGCAGTATCTATAACAGTTAAATGCTTCACCATGTATAGAAAAGATAGAAACTGCTCTAATGCAGCACACGGAGGAGTAGCGCTGTTAGTAAACTCTTCAATTCCCTCCAGACCTGTTCCCTTGCAAACACCGTTGGAGGCAATTGCAGCCCGTATCACCATTGGCATAACATTAGTCTCATTATATCTGTCACCAAACCACACTTACACCCTTGCTGATTTAGATGACCTAGTAGGACAAATACCCGCTCCTTTCTGTATTCTGGGTGACTGGAATGGCCATAACCCTCTATGGGGTTCTCAACAACTTGACTGCAGAGGGAAAATAATTGAGAAAGTCTTGGATAAACACGATCTAACTATTTTAAACACAGGTGATCACACATATGTTCATGTACCATCCGGCTCAAGCTCTGCCATTGACCTAACAGTATGTTCTCCAACAATATTTCCTCTCATAGACTGGACAGTTACTGACAACCCTCTTGGTAGTGATCACTTTCCGATCATCTGTAATTTCTGTACAAGTTCTCCTCCGATCAACAGAATTAGAACAATTTGGAAATTTGACAAGGCCAACTGGGCTAAATATCAAGAAATAGCTCATTTAGATTCCACTATCTATCCCGAAATCATCATTTAAAATCCGACTCCATCCAAAAATGTGGTGGAACGAAGCATGTAGCATTGCTAAAAGAGAAATAAATAAATCCTGGAATCAGTTTAGAAAACATCCAACTACAGCCAACCTCCTACAGTTTAAAAGAGCAAGGGCTAAGGCTCGTTATATAAGACGAATGAGTAAAAAAGAAGCATGGGCACGCTATGCTGCCACAATAAACAGATTCACAGATACTGCTACAGTCTGGAAAAAAATCAAACGTATCAATGGCAAATACCCACTTGCTACTTCCCCGATTCTATTTCTGAAAGGAAAGGAAATTTCTGAACCTGAAGAACTTGCTAATGCATTTGGCTCGTCTTTTGAATCACTCTCAGCTGTTTCCGCCTATGAACCAGCCTTTCAGATGCTAAAACGCAATACAGAAAAGTATAAACTGAATTTTAATACCGCTCTCCAACATTCATACAATCTGCTGTTGACCATGACTGAATTGCTTAATGCGCTCACAAAAGTGAAAAACAGTGCTCCAGGTCCTGATGGAATTTATTACTCAATGATTTCCCATTTAAGTGAAAGATCATTAAGTGGTCTCTTACTACTCTATAATAGAATTTTCTTAGAGGAATATTACCCCACTAGCTGGTGCCATTCTTATGTGCTAACCTTCCCGAAACCAGGAAAAGACCACACAGATCCAACAAACTATCGACCTATCTCCTTAACAAGTTGCTTGGGAAAAACGATGGAAAAAATACTTAACACCCGACTAACGTGGTATTTGGAGACTCAAAACATTCTGAGTCCAAGCCAGTATGGTTTTCGGAGAAGTAGATCGACGCTCGATCTCATTATCAAAGCAGAAGCAAATATTCGGAACGCCTTTCTAAGAAATGAATACTTTATTATGATATGCATTGACATAGAGAAAGCATTTGATACAACTTGGCGTTATGGGATTCTTCGGGACTTACATAAATCTGGTCTTCGGGGTCATCTCCTGAAATTCATTCAGAACTTCCTATCTAACAGATCCTTCCAAGTCCTCTACCATTCGTCACTTTCTGGCACATATGTTCAAGAAGAGGGAGTTCCCCAGGGCTCAGTGCTGAGTGCAACACTTTTTGCCATCAGGATCGATTCTATAACTAACACAGTTGATGCATACCTGTATGCTGATGAACTTGTCATCTCATGTCATTCTCAAAATATGCGACTTATTGAGACAACTACAAGTCACCATTAATAGAATAGTCTCTTGGGCCAAAAACAATGGCTACAGAATTTCTAAACCGAAAACAACTGCAGTAGTACACTTCTGTCGTAAACGTACATTGCATCCTGATCCAAACCTTCAGTTAGACTCCCATTGTATTACATTTCAACCAAGCACTCGTTTTCTTGGTATAATACTTGATAAAAAATTAAACTTCCTTGAACATATAAAATATATTCGTACCAGCTGTCTTAAGAAACTAAATATTCTCAGAGTAATCTCCTCTATGTCATGGGGTGCAGATCGGTACATGTTGCTACATTTATACCGCTCATTAATTAGATCCTGCTTAGACTATGCATCTCCTGCATACGCCTCAGCCAGGCCAAGTGTACTGAAATGGCTTGATCCCATTCATCATAGTGCACTTCGAATAGCACTGGGTGCCTTTTGTACATCTCCCATTTTAAGTCTATATACGGAAGCCAATGAACCGCCGCTAGACCTTCGGCGACAAATTCTTCTCCTAAATTATTCTGCAAAAATCAGCAGCTTTCCACATCACCTGATATGGCAATATCTCTTCACACCAAAATGGGAAAACCTCTATCGTACTAAATCACATCTCAACAAACCATCTGGCATTAGGCTTCAAGCTCTAAACACTAGCTGGGGACTCAGCATGAATAACATAATGCAGGATACTAGCATGCAAATCCAGCCATGGCAAATACCCACGATAGATATTGAAAAATACTATCAGAAATGGAGAAAGAATAATCTTCCAGATATTAACATCAGACAATTACATCTGGCCCACTCAATTCAGTTTAGCAGTTACGTGCAGCTGTATACAGATGGATCCAAGACTGCCAGTAAAGTTGGTACAGCTGTAGTCCTGCCGGATGCTAACATCGCCAAACAGCTCCCTTCAGAATGTAGTAATTATACTGCTGAGTTGTATGGTATTTTACTAGCCCTGGAGAAAATAAAAGAAGCCTCATATACTCAATCCATAATATATACCGATTCATTAAGTGCCGTGAATTGTATGCAATGTAAACGCCGCAACAGTCATCCTCTGGTACAACAAATCTGGACTCAGTTAATGGCAATTCATGCACGTGGTCACCGCATAATTTTTTGTTGGATTCCTGGACACTCTGGAATCCCAGGAAATGAACAGGCAGATTTAGCTGCCAAAAATGCTTCAAATCCTATTTCTTCCAATTTCAGGACACCTTATGTTGACTTTAATCCATTATACAGCAGACCTCTAAAGAACAGTGGAAACATATATGGGAAAAAGAAACAAATAATAAACTTTTTGAAATAAAGAAAGAACCCAAACAGTGGCGATCCAGTCTAAGGGAAAGTAGAAAAGAAGAAACTGTACTAGCGCGACTGCGCATTGGTTACACATACCTCACTCACAGTTATTTATTAAGAAAGGAAAATGCCCCACAATGCAGTAACTGTTCATGTCCACTCACTGTAAAGCATATCGTTATTGAATGCCCACTATATTTAAGAGAACGAAAAACTGCTTTCTCCTTACTTTTCAAAAATTGCAATCATTTAACATTACGTAATGTTCTAGAAGATCGTCAAGATATCGATGACATTTTTGTTTTCCTAAAATTGATTGATAAATATCACCTTGTTTAAATTTTTATCAGAATCAGCATCAACAACAAAGATATACTAGTCAGAAATCAGTGCATTATAGCCACAGTTGCTGATGCACCAACAAACCTAACAACAACATACCAACTAAGAAATACAATTCCAGGCTTTCATCTAAAAGGAAGTCAGATGAATTGATGAAACTTATCCCAGAGAATAAAAGTGCAAGGGATGCATATAAATTATCAGGTGACACAGATGCCTATGGTAGATATAAATTAGTCTGTAATCAATTCACAAAGGAGCTAAGACAGATTATGAGAAGTCTCTGGCAAAGAATGCCAAGAAAAGCAACAAAGACCTCTGTACTTTTATTAACACTACAAGAAGGAGTTGAATCATATTGGTCCACTTGACGTCAAAGGTTTAACTGTTTTCAATTCTGCTCAGGTTGCTGACAAACTGAATAGTTATTTTTTGCATCTACATTCATGCATGAGGTATTCTTAAAAGAGAGAAATGCCAGAAGTTCATCAAAATATAACAGTGAGCTAAATGATTTTGTTTAATATACACGTAAGTTAGTTATAAACCAGTTATACAAATATATTAACAAAAATCAGTAGCTTTCGGGACGCATGTCCCTTTGTCAACTGACAAATTAAATACAAAATTAAATACAATACAACGAGCTGAGTGAGGCACGTTAATCATGCGTCATTGTTGTTGCGCGGCCGTGTGCTGCTTTCTACGCCACTGATCATCCAGCAATAAAATGGTTGTCTCCAGGATGGGATGTAGACGTATGCCTTTCTGGCGATTTAATGCCTTTGGATTGTTTACTAAAGGCATTAAATCGCCAGAAAGGCATACGTCTACATCCCATCCTGGAGACAACCATTTTATTGCTGGATGATCAGTGGCGTAGAAAGCAGCACACGTCCGCGCAACAACAATGACGCATGATTAACGTGCCTCACTCAGCTCGTTGTATTGTATTTAATTTTGTATTTAATTTGTCAGTTGACAAAGGGACACGCGTCCCGAAAGCTACTGATTTTTGTTAATATATTTGTATAACTGGTTTATAACTAACTTACGTGTATATTAAACTATGGACCCCAGTACTCCAGGCCCATTTGTTACTAAATGATTTTGTGATTCCTGAGAGGGAAGTAGAAGAGAAATTGCAAGTTAACATAAAAAAGGTGCCTGGGGTGAATGGGATCTATCAAATTATATTAAGGGAGAAAGCAAAAATAGTAAGCAAAACCTTAGCCATAATTATGAGGGCATCTTTCTATTTAGGGGAGCATTGTATTAATGTGCAAATCTATTCCCAATTCACAAAGGGGGAATAGAAAGATGACATGAGTAATTACTGACCTTTTACCTTAACTTTTGTTCCAAGGAAAATAATGGAGTCTCTGGTTAAAGAAGTAATGCAGGACCATCTAGCCATGAATACAGTTGTACTGTATTCACAGCATGGATTTGTTTAGGGGCAATCTTGTCTGACCAATATGATTGGGATACTAATGCATAACAAAGGAACTGGATGCAAAAAATAAATTTGATATCATATACTGTACTTGGATTTCAGAGATCCTTTTGTTTTGAGCAGTGTTGCGTTAAGGGAAAGTTGCTGCTCTGAATAAAGGGATAGTTGAGTGGAAAAAGACAGTATTATTAATGGACACTGACTATACATATGAGGAGGGGTAAATTCAAATTGAGGAAGCATGGTTGCAAGACAGTTGTGTCGAGGTGTGCTTACAGCCAGCAAGTTGTTGATTGTTGGAACAAACTTTCAACTTTCATCTATAGTTGTGGAAGCAGGTAGTTTGAATAAATTTAGGACGAACTAGACAAATTATTGGAGGACATGGACAGGTTATGTTGGAGTGTTTTTTTTTGTTTTTTCTTTGCTAGTGTTTTATAAACTTGCTTTTTTGCCAATACTACTGATAATAATACTAATAAAACTGTGGTGGATGTCATCATTAATCCCAGTTGTGGAACCCGCACACAGCATGATGAAATATGGTAGGCTTCTAATGTGCCAAATGTACATTGGCCTACTTCCTCAGAGTCTGAGGGCTGATGTTCCTCCCCTCCTTTTAACGTTTACAATCTGCCTTGGTTTGTTGTAGTGCATGTGTAATATATTGCAGTTCTGAGAATATACTATGTTATATTGTACTGCTTGTCTTCTAAGTTGATAAAAGAGAACATCGCTCCAAAACCTAATTATTGTATATTTAGTTTTTGTTCTTATTGCTTTCATTACTTTTATCATTTATATGTGTATGTATATTATTACAATTCTTAATAAGCTCCCTTACACTGTATTTTATTTTTATGTATTTTTAATAAACTTTTATTTTATACTTTTTTTTTTTGTTGGTAGTGACAAGATTTTTTTCAGTATGCATAATCCTGCAGCAAAAGACTTTTTTCTAGTAATGAGAGTAGGAGCTTGTTATAGGCCTATGACAAGCTCCTACTCTCATTTATTATACTCATCATTGATGAGTATAATAAACAACCATACAGAGAAATAGATTTAGCCAGTAAATCAGAATGCCTTATAATGGGGGATTTTACTATCCAGATATTGACTGGAACTTGTTGGTTGTTACATCAGACACACATTAGCAAGACCTGTAGATTTCTTGGATGACAGTTTCTGCAGCAGCATGTGAGAATGGTAACAACAGAAAGCAGTACTCTTGATCTGATTATCAGCAGTGATTCTGCATGCATTAATAATCTGCCAATAAAAGACCCAAAGGGTGGTAGTGATAAGTGTCTCATGTCAGATTTACTTAAATAAGAAAGGTAACAACAGAAAGCAGTACTCTTGATCTGATTATCAGCAGTGATTCTTCATGCATTAATAATCTGCCAATAAAAGACCCAAAGGGTAGTAGTGATAAGTGTTCTCATGTCAGATTTACTTAAATACATAACTACTGTCAAGGGAGAAGGGCTTTTGCTTTCATAAAGATGTCTACAGTGGTCTCAGACAGTTTTACATTCTGTGCAGCATTTACTAAATGGGAAGCATTCAGGGAAGTAATCGTAGAAGCTACTAGTATTTTTTTCATACTAATAAAAAATACTATTAAAGGCCTTAAACCTAAATGCTGTCATATGAAATAATTAGACTCATGTCAGAGAAAAGAAAATGCATGGGAAGAAAAGAAATTATCAGGTAATATAGGATCCTATGGTAGATATAAACTAGCTAGAAATCAAATCATGAAGTAGCTTAGCCAAGCTAAGGCAGATTATGAGAAGTGTTTTGCAAAGAAAAACATCAAAGACTTTTTTACTTATGTAAGCTTTAGAAGGAAGGGGACGAATCGTATTGGTACACTTCATATCAGTGGTTTAAATGTTGATGATCCTGCTTAAGTTGCCAGCAAACGGAAGGTATTTTTGCATCTACATTCAAACATGAGGAATTATTTAGGGAAGTAGATGCAAGAAGTTTATAAAATTCTAATAGGGAGCTAAATGATTTTGTTATAACTGAGAGGAGAGGAAAGTAAAAGAAAAATTATTGAAGCTAAACAAAAAAGGCACTTGGGTGGATCTATCCATTTGTATTAAGGGAAACAAAGGAGGCAAGCAAACCCTTAGCTATAATTATGAGAGCATCTTTGGATTCAGGGAGGAGCTCCCTGGTGCCTGGAAATGTGCAAATGTATTCCCAGTTCACAAACAGGGATCAAAGGATAGCACAAATAATTACAGATCTGCTAGCTTAACTTCTGTTCCAGGTTAAATAATGGAGTTACTGGTTAAACAAGTAATGCAGGACCATGTAGGGAGGAGTGCAGTTATAGTGCACTTATAGCATTGATTTGTCGATTTGTTCAGAGGCAATCTTGTCTGACCGATTTTATGATATGACACAGTAACAATGGAACTGGATGCAAACAATAATTTTTTTTATCACATACTTAGGTTTCAGGAAAACTACTGCTGCACATTATTGTTATTTCATTATATTGTTTTCTCTTTCTTATCCTTAAGGGTTTTCCCATCCTGTGTTGGATACTAGTGCCAGTTGCGTGGGGTGGTTGTTGTTGTTATTATTATTATTATTAGTGGCTTACGATACAAGAAAGCAAGCTTATAAAGAGAGAGTAAAAAAAAAAAAAAAAAAAAAACTTCCAACGTCATCTCTCCATTCCCTTTAATAATTTGTATAGTTATTCCTTGAATTTATTCATACTATCCACTTCTAAAACACGAGATGGAAGTTTGTTCCAGCAATCAAGCATAAGCTGGCTGAAGGCAAATTTCTCCCTCTTTGTGTAGTTTGAGCAAGAGAAAGGGTGCCATCAGTGAGCTTTCCACAATCTATTCACAGCCTTAAACACCCAAACTCAGATCACCTCACAGGTGTCTATTCACCATCTGCTGCACTTTGAAAAACTGAAGCCTTTCTTGGTAAGACAACTCTTTCGTTCACTTCACCAATCTCATTGCTCTTCTCTGCACCCATTCCAGCCTATCAAATGCTTTTCTGAAATCCTAGTATATGATAACAAAATTATTTTTTACACCTTACAAATTATTTTTGTTACTGCATCACAGTATCCGGTCAGACGAGATTGTGTCTTAACAAATCGATGCTGTGACTGCTGTATAATTGCATTCCTGTCTAGATAGTCCTGCATTATTTTTTTAACCGGAGACTCCGTTATATTCTCTTGTACAGAAGGTATGCTAACAAATGTATAATTATTCATGTCACCTTTTTATCCTCCCTTTTTTAATTGGGGATACATTCCTACATCTCTAGTTTGTAGGGGACTCCTCCCCATCCAAAGATGCTCTCATAATTATTATGGCTAAAGGTTTACTTTAACCTTAATATAATTGTATAGATGCCATCCTCCTCGGGTGTTCTTTTTTATGTTCATGGTTCAACAATTTCCCTTCCCCTTTCCTCTCAGTTAATCATAGAATAATTTAGTTCCCTGTTAGATTTTGATGAACCTTTGGCATTCTCCTCCCTAAAGAATTTGTCATGCACGAATATAGATGCAAAATACCTATTCTGCTTGTCAGCAACCTGAGGAGGATCATCAACAGTTTACCTATCAATATCAAGTGAACCAGTGATTCATTCTTTTCCTTCTAGTGTTTACATATGTTAAGGATTTTGATTTGAATTAGGACTTTGCTGTGTTTCTTTGCATCATTTTCCAAAGATTTCTCATAATTCTCCTTGGCTTTCCTAACCTCCTTTGTGACTTGAATGCAGATTAGTTTATATCTATCCTAGGCTTCTGTGTCACCTGACAATTTTTATGCATCCCATGCATTTTCTTCTCTGATATCTCATCACTTCATCCATTTAGGTGTAAGATTGGAACAGTATTTCTTCTTTGGTATGAAACGCCTAGTAGCTTCTATGATTATTTCTCTGAATGTTTCTCATTTAGAATTTGCTGTTGATAACATCATCAGTTCGTTCCACTGCATGGAATTTAAAAACTGTCTGGGACAACTGTAGTCACCCTTACAAAAGAAAAAAGGCTTTCCCTCTACTCTTACCAATTATGTGTTTAATTAAATTCCACATTAGTGCACTGTGACCACTGCCACCCAGTGGGTCTTTTCCCGCAAATTCTGGCCCCGGGTGCCAAGCGTTCCGTGGCCAAGCGATTTCAGTGGGTTCGTTAAAGTGATCCTTCTAAAGAGCTTTTGCCAGATATAGATTCTTTTTTGTTCTAAATACCGTTTTCCTCATTTTCTATTAGAGTAGCTCTTTTGCATTACAGAAAGTAGGCAAAGGCCCAAAAAGGAAAGTCGCCTTTCTGTTTCTTTTTCTTCTCTCACTAATATAACTAACAGCCTCTTGGTCACCTCGTGGCACTGCTCCTGCCTCCCCGTGGTGGGACCGGAAACCTGGAAGGAAAAGTTATCCTTCCAGGGCCAAAAGGAGCAAATATGGAAACCAAAAATTTTCCACCTCTCAAGACTGTAAATCCTGCTTCTATGGATTTGCAACAAAATGATTCTGACAATCAAACTCAGAAGAGGATGAAAACAGATGTACCTCAAATGGAATATCCACCTTTCCTCATACTGCATTCACTAACAAATCAGTCATTGGGTACTTTGTCTCCTGTTTATATACAAAAATGTTTAGAAAGTGTAGCTAGCCGGATCACCAAAAATAGTAAGAAGACTGAAATTTGGCGACCTATTAGTCGAAACCACCAACCGTAAACTTCTGAGTCTCTTCTCAAACTTACATCATTTGGTGGAGTCCCTACTGACTGAGGTATCTCCTCGTGCTACCCTTGATAGCATTAAAGGAGTCATTTCCGAATGGGATCTATTGAATGTCAAGGAGGAGGAGATTGTTCAAGAATTCCAAGACCAGAAAGTTACTGAAGCAAGATGAATAATGCTAAAGAAAGATGGGAGAATTTGTTCCTACTCATAGCATCATTCTTACTTTTTCTACACCGAACCTACCTTCAATAGTAAAAGCAGGATACCTAAACTGCTGCATCCATCCTTATATCTCCAATCCTATTCGATGCTACAAGTGTCAGAAGTTTGGGCATTCCCAAACTGTCTGCCGAGGAGATTGTTTGCTCAAACTGCGGATCAAAGGAATATGTCCATACCGATTGTAATGCCGAATCATCACGGGGTCCAAATTGCAAAGGCAACCATTCAGCCTTTTCTAGATCCTGTGGGCAATGGAAACTGGAGAAAAAAATCCAGAAATACAAAGTGTAAAACAAAGTCATGTACCATGAAGCCAGAACAATCAGTTCCACCAAAAGTGTCAATTTCTGAATGGGCTTGATCATTGCTATCATCTGCATCACAGTCAACAAAACACCAAACAATACCCTGATCTTGATACCATCTACTGCTAAATCAGATCCAGTTATGCCAGATCAAAAGGAAAATTCAGTTCATGTTAGAAAGAAATTATTTGATAACACAGCTATGGGTATTGCAGAAAATAATACTTGTAACGAACCCATTCTAGATCTTTATGCAGAAGACGACATGGACACCAGTCTTTTCTTTTCAAAAAAAGGATAAAATAAAAATTGACTATCAAGTAGAGCAACGTTAAAAAACAGACAGATTTGACTTCTAATTCAAAACCTACGCAGTGAACAACAACCTAGTTCAATGGAATTGCAGAGGATTTCGCAGCAACATAGATGACATATATGTATTAATTGACTGTTATCATCCCTGGGCATATGCCTACAAGAAACAAATCTAACACTTCAAGTGTCCGTGTCAGTTAAATATTACACTCTATTTTGACAAGACAGGACAAACAGTGCTCCTGGTGGAGTGGCCATACTCATAGATTCAAGGCTTCCTTGTATGCAAATTCCTCTTCAAACTGCCTTAGAAGCTGTTGCGCTGTGTAATGATTGGCATTGCTTTAATGATCATTTCAATATATATCCCTCCCAATCAGCAACGTACAATTCATGAACTAGAAAACTTTGTGTTGCAATTAATGTCACCAGTTTGCTTATTAGGAAACTTTAATGGACACCATCCTTTATGAGGGTCTGCCGTCTCAGACAGATGCAGAGAACTCATTGAAATACTACTAGACAGACAGAATTTACATTACTGATTAGAGGCTTACCTACATACATCCATTTTCCTACTGGAGCATCATCTGCAATAGATCTCTCAATCTGTTGCAGATGATGTGTCGAATGGACAACACTTGACAATATTGAACAATTAAACTTTACACCAGCCGATATTCAAATAAACAAATTCCAATCCTGCAACTAAAACACTTTATTTACAATAAAATTTGTTGATGACACATTCACCATTATACAAAAGGGGAGGGAGGATCAGATACTTGATGTACTTAATAGCTTCTCCCCTTTTATTAAATTTACTTCGAGGTGGAAGCAGAGGGAACCCTACTATTCCTTGAAGTGTTGGTTATTAGGGATGGTTGTAGGCTCAAGACCAAGGTGTTTAGAAAGCCCATGTGCCGAGGTCAATATACTCATTATACCTCGGCACAAGCCAGCCAACACAAGGGTAGTGTTGTCAAGGCTTTAGTAGATAGGGTGTGGTCCCACTGTAGCACCTCCGAGGACAGAGACAACGAAATTATTCGTGTCACGGCAGACCTCAAGAAATGCGGCTACCCCCAGAGGGTGTTGGACAGAATTATTAGAGGAGCGGAGTCCACCCGTACTGAGCCGTTTGCCCCTGTGAGCACTGCATACATTCCCTCCTATCCGGGCCTTTCAGACCACATTGCACGAATAATTCGGGGGTGCCAGATACGCTGTGTGCAACTCCCGGGACAGAGGTTGTACACAGTGATATCTTGTGTCAAAGACCCCATAACGAAAGAAGCCAACAGTGGGGTGGTATATGAAATTAAATGCCCGGATTGTGGGGTGTGTTATGTAGGTGAGATGGGACGAGGACTGAAAGACCGTCTGGGGGAGCATACGAATGCAATAAAGTCCGCAAACTATGGGAAGTCTGCCGTGGCAGAACACTTCTGGGAGAAGCAACATCAAATCTCCCCGGAGGATGCTGTCATCATGGATCATGCACAGGGGTTCTGGGACCGTAAATGGCTTGAGAGTTTACGTATTGGGGCAGCTAGCAATTCCATTAATACAGACAAGGGTGTATGCTTACATCCTCTCTTTGAAACAGTTGTTCTTGGGTGAGATGTACGGTTTCAGCTAGCGTGCTCCCGAGCCATTTCCGGTTCCGGTGCATAAATGGGAAATTCCGGCCTTACTCCCGAGGAACTATGTGACGAGTGCCATGGATCTGCTATTTAAGGATGTGCCGCACAGCAGAAATATGCTGTTGAGAAAGGAGATCGCTATCTCCGAAAGCTACAGTTGTTACGGTATTTTTTAAACTGTTTTTATCGCTTTTATCATCATCAGCCATTTTCAATCCGCTGCAGGATGAAGGCCTCTCCAGCAACTTTCCAGTTCCTTCTGTTTTGAGCACTGGCCATCCATTTACTACCCACAAACTCATGAATTTCATCTATCCATCTCCGCCTTTGACTTCCAGGTTTTCTTCTAGCTCCTCTTGGATACCATTCTGTTATTTTCTTAGTCCATCTGTCATCATGTCTTCGAGCTATGTGTCCTGCCCAAGACCATTTTAGTTCTTTAGTTTTGATAAGAATGTCCTTTACTTGAGTTTGTTGCCTAATCCATGTGTTTCTCTTCTTATCTAACAGTCTAATTCCCAGTATAATTCGTTCCATTCTTCGCTGTGTAGTTCTCAACTTCTCTTCCATTCTTTTGGTGAGTGCCCAAGTTTCACTTCCATAAGTCATGGTGGGGAGTATACATTGGTTCATTATTTTACATTTCAGACAAACTGGGATATTGCTCTTCAGTATGTGACTATTTCCTGAATGCTATCCATCCAAAATTTATTCTTCTCTTGACTTCCAGCCATTTATCATTATTACAGCTAATAACTTGTCCGAGATAAGTATATGACTCCACCTTTTCAATTACTGCTCCTTCAATCATTATTTCCCTTTCTGTGGCATACTTGTTCATCATTACTTTTGTTTTAGCCATATTCATCTTTAGTCCAAAATCCTTACTAGCTGTGCATAACTGATTAAGATTTTCCTCTAATTCTTTGGGATCATGGCTTATGACCACAATGTCATCTGCAAATCGTAAATGGTTTAGGTATTCTCCATTCACATTGACTCCTTTCTGCGACCAGTCTAATCTTCTGAAAGCTTCCTCAAGGGCAGCAATAAACAGCTTCGGAGATATTGTCTCCCCTTGTCGAACTCCTTTCTCAATTTTAAATTTCCTACTGTCTTTGTCTAGTCTAATAAAGGAGGTAGCACTCTCATATATTTTCTTCAAAATCATAATATATGGGGTATCAATGCCTTGTCTTTCCAGTGCCCAAAACATTGCCTTATGCTGTATGGAGTCAAATGCCTTTTCATAATCCACAAATGCCAGGCATAATGGTGTTTTATATTCATTTGCTTTCTCCATTAGCTGTGATATTACGTGAAGGTGATCCAAAGTTGAGAATCCTGTCCTAAAGCCAGCTTGCTCTTTCGGTTGATTCTCATCAAGTATTCTTTCTAATCTGTTAGTAATGACCGTTGTGAACAACTTGTAGATGTGGGATAAATAACCCCGGGGGCTCACATCTGGTGAGTATGGGCTTGGCACACCCAGGGTCCTGAGCTGGATATCATCATTCTTCATTTTCTTGGTGATTCCCTTATACTTTTGACTCTCTCTCTCTCTCTCAGGGTAACCTGGGAATTTTTTTTTTTTTTCCTGGTGCAGCATAAGCCTCAGGCTTCCTTGCACCATATGGCTATTAATAATAATAATAATAATAATAATAACAAGCTAATTGGTCTATAATTTCCAATTTCCGATTTATCTCCTTTCTTATGCAGCAAAAATGCAATCAGCAAAAATATGATTTATCTCCTTTCTTATGCAGCAATAATGCAATCAGCAAAACTATGATTGCATTATTCCACTGCTTAGGCATCACACCTTTTCTAATGCACTTTGTGAAGAGCCTTGCCAGTTTTTGTGTTATGTCTCTTCCTCCCAATTTTAACAACTCTACAGTAACTTCATCTTCCCCCGAGGCTTTCTGATTCTTCATTTTCTTCAATGCATGTTCTACCTCATCAGGAAGAATATTGGGTATGTCGTATGTGTTGCTATTTTGCAATCCATCTTCCCCACTGCTGGCATCATTCCCCTGCTCCTTGTATAATTCTCTATAGTAGTCTTCTGCTATTTGAATTATGCCTTCTCTGCTGTTTATAAGTACACCATCGCTATTCTTCAGTTTCAGTATCATTTGTCTTTCTGTATTACTGCTCATGGCTGCTGATTTAAATCCTTTGTTTTCCTTTAATGCTTGTTCTACTTTTATTGTGTTAAATTTTATGTCCTCTCTGAGTCTCTTTCTAATGGCTTTGCATAACTCAGTATACTCAATTTTCTCCCTGTCAGTGTTTTTCTTGCTTTTCATTTGTCGTCTTCGGTTCATCATGACAAGTGTTTCTTGACTAATTTTTTCTTCTTTGGATTTCTTTTTCCCTATAGGTTTCTTGGGCATTATCACTTTCAAAAAGTTGTAATATTCCTCGTCGATATCTTGGTCCTCAGCAGTCTGCAGAAGCTCATACTTGTTCTTAAGTTCCAGTACATACTGCTTTTTCTCCTCTTCTGTTATCTCAAAGACCTTTGTATTATTTACTCGAGTCAGTTTTTTCCTTTCCTTTCCTACATCTATATCAAGTGTACATCTTACCATTCTATGATCACTTCCAACATTTACCTTATTCAGGATGGTAACATCATTCACAATATATCTTCTGTTAGTGAGGATGAAGTCGATTTCATTAGTAGTTAATCCATTTGGACTCTTCCATGTCCACTTTCTGTTCACCCTTTTCTTGAAAAAAGTGTTCATTACTGACAGTCCTTGAGATTCTGCAAATTCCACAAGTCTTTCACCTCTTTCATTTCTTTCACCAATTCCAAAATTTCCTATAGTTCCTCTTTCTGTGTCTTTTTCCAACCTTAGCATTGAAGTCTCCCAGAATAATAGTGTAGTGGGTTTCCTGCTCATCTAGAAGACTCTCAATTTCGGTGTACATTTCTTCAACCTCTTCATCATCATGGCTCGATGTTGGTGCATAAATCATTATAATCTTTAGCTTGTATCTCTTAGAAATCTTGAGTATTAGTCTTGACACTCTTGGTGATGTACTTTTGAATTCCAAAATGTTGTTTTTAAAATCTTTATGGACCAGAAACCCAACTCCACCTTCACTCCTTTCACTGTTTCCATTGGTGTACAGCAGATTTCCACTTGATAAACTTAGAAGTGATTAATTTCTTCTTCTTGTTTCAGCCAAACCAATGATATTCCAATTCACATTTTCTAATTCCTTTTCCAGCTCTAATATCCTGTCTTCACCGATGAGTGTTCTTACGTTATAACAGGCCAAGTTCAGTTTCCGTGCATGGCAGCCTGGTCGTACCCAGAGATTCTTAGCACCCTCTGCTTTCACTCTGATCCTCTCGCTGCCGTAAGAGGGAGAGTGAAAGCTGCTGGGAACTGAGGGCCATTTGTTTCGTTGTGCTTTCATATGCTGGAGGGTTTGGTCTTTTCCTCTTCATGCTGACCAGGCGTCTTGAAGAGAACCACTCTACACGTTCGTTGCCACCTAAGTGACATAACAGGGCTTACCATCGAGTGGTACCATGCTTACCATGAGTGGATTTTAGGGAGGCAGGCCAACCGGACTTCTCCTAAATCTTCTGTAATAGAGAGATATTGGATCCATCAATGTTTTAGGCTGAGTGTCTGATAACACACAGGATACCTGTTCCCCTCTAAGCCTCTTTTATCATATTTTATATATTTTATATTTTTGTATTTTATTGTAAATTAAATCACATCAGTTTTAGACTACTATATATTTTATTTTATTTCATTTAATTTCATTTTATACGCTTTTATTTTATTTTATTTTATTATAAATAAAGTGTTTTAGTGTAAAGTTTAATTGTTCAATATGAATTGTCCCAGCCTTGTAGGCCTATTTAGAGATAACACTTGACAATCCTTTCAACAGCGATCACCATCCAGTAATATGCAGAATTCAAACCAATTCCAAAACAGCTGATACACAAATGAAATGGAAATTTTCTAAAGCAGACCGCACAAAATATAAAAGTCATGTCTCTTTTGATGATCACATCATTGAGTCTTCTTCAATCGATACCGTCACGTCACCAAGCATATCACAATGCAGATACTATCAGCAAAAGTTTCCATCCCACAGTCTCAATTAAGAAACCATAGACATACCAATCACTGGTGGAATGATGATTGCAACAGGGTGAAAAGAGAAAAGAATGCAGCATGAAACTTTTTCCGAAAATACCACTTCCAACCTTATTATAAGAAACTTAGAGCTAAGGCATGGTACATCAGACGAAAGGCTAAAAGGGACTCTTGGATAAAATTTGCTTCATCAATCAATAAAGATACCGAAGCCAGAATAATATGGAAAAAAATAAGGCAGACCTGCACCTATTCTTAACTGGAATGGGAAGGAGATCTCTAATCCTGAAGATATTGCAAATGCCTGTGTTCTCTGAATTGTCCGCCTCCATTGTGTATCATCCATCATTCCAAAAAATTAAAGCCGATTCTGAGAAATTCAAACTAAATTTCAAAACTACCTGCTGTTTACCCTATAATTAACCACTCACACTATCAGAATCGAAAAAATCTATAAATAGCTCCCACAACAGTGCCCCTGGCCCTGACGGAATTTATCATGTAATGCTTAAACATCTAGATCAACAGCAATCGTTATTACTGCTAAAATTTTACAATCGGATATTTTATGAACACACATTCCCAAGCTCCTGGCAACATTCATATGTAATTGCTATCCCTAAACCAGGAAAAGATCATTCGATTCCTAACAACTATAGACTGATCTCTCTAACCAGTTGCTTAAGTAAAACTTTAGAAAAAATGGTGCACCATTGATTAATGTGGTATCTTGAGTCTAGAAACGTAATCAGCAACAATCAGTTCGGCTTTCGGAAGAATAGATCATCCTTAGATCTTATGATAAAGGCTGAATCAAACATAAGAAATGCTTTTATCAGAATTCAACATCTCGTCATAGTGTGTCTCGATATAGAAAAAGCTTTCGATACCACATGACGTTATGGAATCCTAAAGGATCTCCATTCTATAGAATATGAAAGGACACTTACCATATTTTATTCAAAACTTCCTTTTCCACAGGACTTTCCAAGTTTGATACTGACAGGCTCTGTCTCAAACATACAGACAAGGAGTCCCATAAGGCTCTGTCCTCAGTGCCACTCTATTTGCTATATGAATTAACAGTATCACAAACAGCATTCCAAATACTGTTGACTCATATATTTATGCTGATGATCTTACCTTAGCCTGTCATCCTCAGACTGGCGCCTCCGTAGCCAGGTGGGAAGGAGCAGCAGTGTGTAGCACACGCTTCTTGATTAGACCGAGGTTCGAACCCGTCACCACCAAATACGGAGGATGCGGAAAGGTCAGGGATGACCACCGCATATCCCCGGAGCAATATGGCCTTAGTTGCTAATGCTCCTAAAAAAAAAAACCAAATAACAATAATAAATAACATTCTCAGACTATAAATTATATTGAGAGGCAATTACAAATATCAATAAATGATATTGAACTATAGATGACACAAAATGGATACAGACCATCAAACCACAAATCTACAAAATGCATTTCTGCAACAAGCGCAAAATGCATCCAGAACCCGAGTTACACTTGGCCACTCATCCTCTTCCAATCATGAACAGTATTCGTCTCCTAGGGCTAATTTTTGATAAGAATCTAAATTTTCAGGAGCATGTTAAACACCTACGAACAACCGGTCTTAAGGAAATGAACATACTCTGGGTCGTCTCTAGTACATCCTGGAGTGCAGACCATTATACGTTGCTCCACTGGTATAGGTCTCTAATTAGATCTCGGCTAAATTATGGAGCACCTGTTTATGACTCTGCTAGAGGGAGTACTTTGGCCCATCTTGCTCCTATCCAACAATGCCTTTAGGATTGCCCTGGGTGCATACAGAACATCACTAGTTCGAAGTCTGTATGTTGTGAGCCTCACGAACCTCTACTCAGTATCAGAAGAAAGATGTTATTGTTGAACTACTCAGCTAAAATTAAAAGCTTCCCCACTCATTCTATTTGGCCACTACTGTATGATCCGCAGTGGAGTACCACTATGGAAACAAACCCAGAACAATCCAACCTATCGGTATCAGATTACAGAACGTATTAGAATGCTGGAATTTTTACTTTCATATTATCATCAGAGATTTAAAAGATCCGGATCCCCCATGGATTAGCTTAACTCCTTCATATGATGATTACTTTGAAAAATGGGGAAAAAGTACTGTAGCACATATTAACATCCAACAATTGCATCTTGTTCATGAAGAAAATTATTCCCACTTTTCTAAGATCTACACTGACTGTTCAAAGTCAAGCAATAAAGTGGGTGCAGCTGCTGTCTTCTCTAATACAGCTGTTTCTAATCCACTTCCAGCTGAATGCAGCACCTATACTGCTGAACTCCATGCAATTATACTTGCCATGAAAAATATTTCACTCCTGTCAATCAATAAAAGTATAGTATACACAGATTCCAAGAGTGCTCTCTTAGCTCTCAAAAACACCACACCTTGCAATCCTTTGGTAAAGTTAATAAGACATGAGCCAATACATCTCATTGAGCAACATCGCACTGTTGCCTTCTCCTGGATCCCAGGTCACAGTGGTATTCCTGGAAATGAACTTGCTGATGATGCTGCAAAGCATCCCTCCAACATAGCCTTAACAAATTATCTGGTTCCCTATCCTGATTATAAACACAAAATACAGAAAATATGTATGGAACAATGGACACTTCTGTGGAAAAAGCAAACACAAAATAAGTTGTTTAAACTGAAACCTGAACCACAATTATGGACGTCTAGCCTTCGTAAAATTAGAAAGGAAGAAGTACTTCTAGCCAGAACTCGAATCGGCCATACTCACCTCACTCATCTGTTTCTGCTCACAGGAAACGAACCTCCTCAATGCACCCACTGTTTGCAACCGCTATCAGTAAAGCACATTCTGATTGAATGTACCTTGTTCAACACTGCCAGACAGTCTACTTTCAGCTCCATCTCAAACCCCTTGTCAACAGCATCATAGGTAATGATGCAAAACTCTCTGAATTTTTCACCTTGAAAAAAATTAAAATGTATGATCGATTCTAACTGCTCCCAGAGCAGTTATCACACGTATACTTACTTACTTTGATAGGTGCAATATGGCCTATGTAACCCTTGCACCAGAAAATCCCACAACAACAGCAACCCACAAATTCTTAATGCATGAAGAATCGTTGCTGATAATCATATCAAAAGTATTGCTTCCTCTCGTTGTCTCTCTAACCTGCTGCTGTAGAAAACAGTCATCCAATAAATACACATAAAACTGTTTCTACTGTGTGGGTGACCAACCTACAAGTTCCAGTATATATCTGGTTTGTTAAAATCCATCATTATAAGAAATTATGATTTACTGGCCCACTCTATTTCTCTGTATAGTTGTTTGTTATATTCATTGTAGTTATTAAGCTTATAACACACTTCTTATGTCATCAACTGAATGAACATTGCATTGGCTACCCATATTGCCTGGATGCACTGCCTTAAATTTAATATGCTTATTAACTAGAGTGGTTGCTGACGAGGCTACTAGAGACGGTCGTTTTCAAAGCCGCTAAGTGGATTTTTGTTAATTATTGATTTGAAATTATTGTTTTTCTAAAACTTTTGATTTAAATTTAGTAGTATAACATTATTTTGTGATTTTCTGATTAATTTGGTGTATTTATTCTTTACTCGGCCTTGTAATTGCATAAAAGTATCGGTAAAGGTTTCCACCTGTTTCAACTCCGCTAACCGTTCGTAATTTTCCCGCCTTTGTGATACGATATACCGTACTAGATAGCGTTAGTTGAACTTCGTTAGCAGTTAAATTGTACGTTTAAATAAATACATATAACGACTTAGATTACAAACGTAATATAATTAATTTTATTTAACATAATTAATTATACATATAACCACTTAGGTTACGTAACATAAATAATTAGTAAAAACAAATAATTAATACATAACTTGATACGAAAGTTATATAAAGGGATTTCGCAGATAACACTCGTTACTGAAACGTAAATATTTCGTAGATAACACTCGTTACTGAAACGTAAATATTCCGTAGATAACACTCGTTACTGAAACATAAATATAGCGTTATAACTGTGTTTGGATACAAGTTTAGGATTTAATTTTGTACAGAAATTGAAATTTTATTGAAAGTAAATCTAAATCATGACTCAAACCAGAGCAGCAAAGCAAAGGGCTCAAGCTAATGGGAATGCTGTGGCCCAGGGGAGAACTGAGGGGGGTAGTTGTCCTCTGAATCACAGCCTTGTAAGATGCACTATTTGCTTGATGTTTGCGGAGCAGTCAAGTATGGGACATGATACTGCCATGGGGGATGTCTTTGTGTGTGTGCGATGCAAGGAGTGTAAGGAGATAAGGCGACAACTCAGCGTTGTTATGGGCCTATATGAGAGCTTGAAGGATAGGGTGGATGCCCTCGAAGGATTACAAGTGAGGGGCCCATCAAGCTCTCAGCTGCCCACACCAATGCCAGAGCTTGCACTTGGTCATCGCGGAACACAGCGGCAACCCCCAAGGCAGAATGCGCTGGTCCCAAAGGAACTAGTAGTTGTTGGTGACTCTATTGTCAGGGAAACGGGAAACATGCTTTGTAAAAAGGATAGGTGGAATAGGACCAGGGTATGTCTGCCAGGGGCAAAAGTTGATGACGTTGTAGAGCGGATATCATCTTTTAAGGGCACAAAAGGTGATATAGTTGTACACGTTGGCACTAATGACATTAAGAGTAGGAGACCGGCGGAATTACTTGACAAGTACAGGTCACTGATGAAAAAAAGCCGTGAATTAGGGTTGAAATTGAAAGTGTCTGCAATTCTGCCCAGACACGATAGGAGGGAGTATATGATGAGAGCCCTGTCAATCAATTCGGCCCTGGAAAGATTGTGCAGGGCTCAAGGGGTAGAATTTTTTTCAGCCTGGTCTGTACTTGTTAACAGGAGAGACTGCTTCTACAGGGATGGGATACACTTAAATAGAAAGGGTGCAAGAATGTTTGCTGATGCTATCGAGGCAATGTTAGGTGGGTCGGAAAACTGCTAGATTGGGGGGATACAAGGACTAATAGATTAACAGTAGCCACTGGCAGAGGTGAAAGTGATTCTTGCACTGCTTCTATTGGAATGAGCCGCAGCCTGGAAAATAAGATGCAGGATATTTCAGAGACTGCTGGGAATCATTGGGGTACAAGTAAACACATGGGTTGTGTTAGGGTAGCTAAGAAAAAGAACAGGTGCATGTATACTTGTGTGTACACCAATGCTAGGAGTTTAGTAAATAAATTTGATGAATTTGAGGTATTGCTCAAAACATCAAAGGCAGATATTGTGGGGATTTCAGAGACGTGGTGTCACACAGATATAAGAAATGCAGAACTGGAATTTGGGGAGTACAATGTGTACAGAAAGGATAGACAGGATAGGAAGGGAGGAGGGGTTATGCTATTAATTAAGAAACACATAAAATCCAAGGAAGTGAAGCCAGTCGACATCGCTGGACAGTGCAGTGTCGAGTCAGTTTGGTGTGACATAAGCATTGGGAGATCAAAATTGAGAGTAGGAGTGTGCTATAGGCCTAATGACTCTGATGAGTATAATAAGAAACTGTTCGGAGAAATAGAGTGGGCCAGTAAATCAGAGAGTCTTATAATGGGGGATTTTAATTTCCCAGATATTGACTGGAATTTGGGGGCTGGTCACTCACACAGTAGCAAGGCTTTTGTGGATTTATTGGATGATTGTTTTCTACATCAGCATGTTCGGGAGGCAACTAGAGGGAGTAATACTCTTGATTTGATTATCAGTAGTGATTCTTCATGCATTCAGAATCTGCAGATAAATGAACCACTTGGTGGCAGTGATCACAGTGTGCTGAAGTGGGAGTTACTCAAAGAGGTAACTACCATTAGGGGTAAAGGGAAGGGGTATTGCTTTCGTAAAGGCGACTACAATGGACTGAGACAGTATTTAAATTCTATACAGTGGGATCAACTGATGATATTGCCAACAGCAAATTCAAAATGGGAAGCATTCAAAGAACTTATCGTGGAAGCTACTAGGCTTTACATACCAACTAAGAAATATTGTTCAAGGTTTAGGCCTAAATGGTTGTCAGATGAACTAATGAGGCATATGGCAGAGAAGAAAAATGCATGGGATACATACAAATTAACACGTGACACGGATGCCTATGATAGATACAAGTTGATCTGTAACCAAGTTACAAAGGAGGTTAGGCAGGCGAAGGCAGATTACGAGAGATCCTTGGCAAGGGATGCGAAGAAAAACAGCAAAGAGTTCTTTACTTATGTAAACTCTAGAAGGAAGGGGATGAATCAGATTGGTCCACTTGAGATCGATGGGTCAACTGTTGATGACCCTGCTCGGGTAGCTAACAAACTAAATGAATATTTTGCATCGACATTCACACATGAGGAGTTATTCAGCGAGGGGAATGCCAGAGGTGTATTCAACTCTAGCAGTAAGCTAGAGAATCTTGTAATAACTGAGAGCAAAGTGGAGGAGAAATTGTTGAAGATAAACACAAGAAAGGCACCTGGGGTGGATGGGATCTATCCAGTTATATTAAAGGAGGCAGCAAAGGAGGTAAGCAAACCCTTAGCCATAATTATGAGAGCTTCCTTGGACTCAGGGGAGGTACCCATTGACTGGAGATGTGCAAATGTGACCCCAATTCACAAAGGGGGATCAAAGGCTGACACAAGTAATTATAGACCTGTGAGTTTAACTTCTGTTCCCGGAAAATTAATGGAGGCACTGGTGAAAGAAGCACTGCAGGATCATCTAGACAAGACTTCAGTTATAGCTAGGACACAGCATGGTTTTGTTAAGGGGAAGTCTTGCCTGACCAATTTGATTGGATACTATGATGCAGTCACAAAAGAACTGGATGCAGGGAATAACTTTGATATTATATACTTGGATCTTAGAAAGGCTTTTGATACTGTTGCACATGGAAGACTGCTGCACAAATTGGAGCAGTGTGGCATTGGAGGCAAGTTGCTGCTATGGATAAAGGGGTGGTTGAGGGGGAGAAGACAGAGAGTGGTAATCAATGGACACTGCTCATCGTGGACTAATGTTATTAGTGGAGTCCCTCAGGGTTCAGTATTGGGGCCTTTATTGTTTTCTGTATTTATAAATGATATTGATGATGGTATATCAGGCTTAATGTCCAAGTTTGCAGACGATACAAAGGTTGGCAGGGTTGTCAAGGACACTACTGACACTATGCTGCTGCAACAGGATTTGGAAAGGTTGAGCAGATGGGCTTCGAGGTGGCAAATGAAGTTTAACATTGACAAATGTAAAGTACTACATATGGGAAACAGCAACCCCAGAGCAACGTATCAACTCTGTGGTACTACACTGACAGTGGTAGAGAATGAAAGGGACCTGGGGGTGGTGGTGCAGGCAGATATGAAGTTCTCTGAGCAGTGCAGACGAGCTGCAAGAGTAGCTCATGGTGTATTGTCAATGATATATAGAAATTTTTCTAGCAGGGATAAGGAGGTGATTATTCCCTTGTATAAGGCAATGGTCAGGCCACACCTAGAGTACTGTATACAGGCCTGGAGGCCTCATTTCAGGAAGGATGTAGAGCTGCTGGAACGAGTACAGAGAAGGGCAACTAGATTGGTGAATGGGACAAAGGGGTTCTCTTACGAAGAAAGGCTTAAGTTTTGCAAATTACAGTGTCTGGAAACTAGGCACCAGCGGGGTGATCTGATAGAGGTGTACAAAGCCTTGAATGGTTTGAGCATGCTCAATGCTGATGGGATTCTTCCTCTAGCTCAGAAAAATCACCTGAGAGGGCATAAATTCAAATTGAGGAAAGACAGATGTAGGATAGATGTGCGGAAATTTGCCTTTAGCCAGCGGGTGGTTGGTGGGTGGAACAGACTTCCATCCCTTGTCGTGGAAGTTGATAGCCTAAATAAGTTTAAGGCTCAGCTGGACAGGTATTTCGAACGAACAGAGGGGTGAAGTGGAAGTGGTTATTTTTATTTATTTATGTTACTTTTTTTTTTTTTTTTTTTTTTTTTTTTTGGCTGATGCTGCATAAGCTTGCTTTCTTGCATCAAATGCCTCTACTAATGCTAATGCTAATGCTAATGCTAACTAAGGACATGATCCCCCCCCCTCCTTCTTTTCCTGTATGTCCTTTTTGTATGCAGTGTACTCTCCATATTCAAATTTGCATCTTATGTGTGATTGACATCATGTCTCCAATATCCTCATGATATCTGCATTTGATAACTTAATCAGTACTGCATCAAATTTATTTACTGTGCTGTTAGCATTAGTGTACATGCATGTATACATGAACTTCTTCGTACTCTCAGTTACCCTATCTGTCCACATAGTTAATTGTTCTGTGATGACCTATAGTAGCGCTTGAAATCCCCTGTACACAAAAAGACTGCTGCACAAATTGGAGCAGTGTGGCATTAAGGACAATTTCTGCTATGGACACTGCTCTTCATGGACGAACGTTAAGTTACCAGCTGTGTCTTTCTACAATCAAGGCAGTGGAGAATTAAAAAGACTTGGGGATAATTATACAGTTAGATATGAAGTTTTTTATATTGTTTATCATATCAGGCTTAATGACAGTACGATGCAGTAGTATTTAGAAAGGTTAGGCATATGGGCTGAGAAATGGCAATTAAAGTTTAACATTGACAAATTCAAAGTATTGCTTATGTATACCATTAACCCCAGAGTAATGTATCACTGTGGTCATACACTCAGCAGCATGGGAAATTAAAAAAGACTTTGGGGGGTTAATTGTGCAGTCATATATGAAGTTCTCTGAGCAATGCAGACAGGCTTCTAGGCAGCTCATGGGGTCATGTTTTGTCAATGATATACAGGAATTTTGTTAGCAGCAATAAGTAGGAGATTATATCATTGTATTAGGTAGTGGTCAGGTCACATCTTCAGTACTGCAAAGAGGTCTGGAGGCCTCATTTTAGGAAGGATATAGAGCTGCTGGCCACATCTTGAGTACTGCATACAGTTCTGGTGGCCTCATTTCAAGGAGGATGTAGAGCTGCTGGAACAAATACAAAGAAGGGCAACAAAATTGGTGAGGGGAACAAAGGAATGCTCTTACCAAGAAAGGCTTCATTTCTGCAAATTGCAGCATCTGGAGACTAGGCACATGCGAGTGATGTGGTTGAGGTATTTAAGGCTTTGAATGGTTATGCAAGCTCAATGCTGATGGGTTTCTTCCTCCTGCTCAGAATTTGTGCCCCATAGAGGGGGCACAAATTCAAGTTGAGCAAGGACAGTTGCAGAATAGATGTGCAGAAGTTTGTATTTAGCCAGTGGGTGGTTGATTGCTGGAAAAAACTTCCGTCTATTGTTGTTGTGGAAGTTGATAGTTTAAATAAATTCAAAGAAGAACTAGACAAACTATTGGAGGGAATGAATAGGTGAAATGGCTTTTTTTTTTTTTTTTTTTTTTTTTTTGGCTGATGCTGTATAACCTTGCTTTTTTGCATCATTTGCCACTGCTGATGCTAATGCTAAAGTTCTATAAGTTGTGCAGACCACGTGCCGGAGCATCTCATGGGGTTTTATCAGTGATATACAGGAATTTTTTGATCATGGATAAGAAGCTGGTTATTCCATTGTACAAGTAATCTTAGTCTTCTTCTTTAGTATTGCATATAGGTATGGAGGCCTCATTTTAGAAATATGGAGATCTGTTAGAAAGATGTTCATCTATTTTTGTTATGGAATTGGATAGTTTGAGTAAATTTTAGGCAGAATAACTTGATGAACTGTTCGAGGGAATATGTGGTGTGGATTTTTTTTTTTTTTTGCTTCTGCTGTTATTAGCTTGTTTTCTTGCATCATTTTCTAATGCTAATTGCATGGATATTTGGTGGAATTGTATTATTGTATAGAACATTGTTTTTCAAAGTGTTCTGTGGAAACCAGGGGTTCGTTGAAGGGAAAGTATGGGTTCTGCCAGAAAAATATGAAAATTTTTATTGTTCATATTAAATATGATTTTTTAAAAGGAGTAGTGAAGTTGATCTGATAATCATAACTTTATTAAGGGTATTATTATTTTTTTTATCCATACTTTTTCAGGATTGTTTTCTAGCTTTGTGTATTATGTAATAATACTATTTGGGGTCTGTAATTTTTTAAAGATTATTAGAGGTTTCCATGGCCAAATTAACTTGGGAAACATTGATCTAGAAAGAAGTACTAGAGGAAAGATAGATTTAAATAGCTCCAACTAGTGCATGCAGCTAAAGTAAAAAGGATTTTGCAGAAAATGTGTGTATACACATTAGCTGTCTGTGGTTAAATGTGTAACTAGACTTGGTAGAACTTTGGCAGCTTCTGATAACTTTGTTTAAAGAACAGGTTAGAAACGCAACATAAGTGCCTATCAGAGGTCCCAAATTGAAAATAATAACAAATGATTACTAGAGAGTGGCAGTGACTCATGTTCCAAATGTTTTAAAAGTGTACATATTGATAACTCAAGAAAAAGAACCTGTGAATTGCAAACTTCTGGCAAAAGCAATCGTAAACGGGCCAAGAGAGTTGATAATTCTAGGCATGTTATATTTCTTTGTGCAGAAAGTCTGCTTATATTTCTCTCTTCTTTCTTGAATTGAAGCTATTTTCTTGTTTCTTTTAAATGTTATGCTGACATTTGAAAATCTGAACAAAGCTCTAACAGTCTGGCTTATCTCTCATCTATGTACTGAGGTCATTACTTCTAGATATGGCGCCTCCGTAGCCAGGTGGGAAGAAGCAGCAGTGTATAGCACACGCTTCTTGATTAGACTGGGGTTTGAGTCCATCACCACCAAATACGGAAGGTGCGGAAAGGTCAGGGAATGACCACCGCATATCCCGGAGCAATATGGCCTTAGTTGCTAATGCTCCTAAAAACCAAATAACAAACAAACAAACTTCTAGATATGTTGAAGAATGTTATGTGCAAATTTATTTTTCTAACAGTTTTCATATCTTCCATGTTGGAAATTGACTACCATAGCAGAGTAAACCAGACAGGTGATTCTGACTTTGTGTGGACAAATTTTATGATTTCTCCTGCTAGGGTTGTGGAGAGTCTGAAACAAGAGAAAAAAGCTTGTAATATTAGGAATGTTATCCTTACTTGTGCAGAAAGTCTGGTTATATTTTTCCCTTCTTTCTGGAATGAAGTTATTTTTTGTTTATTTTAATGTTTTCTTTCTTTTTATTTTGCTCAGCGAGAAATTAAATTCGAGAAAGTAATTTAAGAACATGAAAAATTATATTCATATAAATGCTTAGGTAGTTCAAATTTCAATTGGAAGTGCCTAATATTCAATTTTGAAATATTTTGTGAATGGGTTTCAGTACTTCTTGGTGTTAATAAACAAATAAATGGTTTGGAGTAGCTATTCAATTCATTGTATAGATGGTTTGTAGTAGCTGTGACAATTCATTTCACTGCAAATGCAGTGGGAATTAGTTATGGGTCTGTCCACAGCATTTTACATGACCATCTGCACATGTCTAAGGTCTCCGCATGATGGATTCCAAAAAGATTGCTGATGCCTTTGCTGAAACAATGTCGAATGTAATGTTCTTACCAACTGTTGGATTTGTGTAATGCTTAGAACTCTGCAGCACCCACCCTATTCTCCTGACCTAGCACCATCAGACTTCTTCTTTTGAGAAATGAAGAAACCATTGCATGGACGCGACTTTGATTCGTCCCAGGAAGTCATCAGTGAAGTGGAATCGTGGTTTCAGGCAAAAAGTGCACACTTCTATGATCAAGGCATTAAATAACTGATCCATAGATGGGAGAAATGTGTTACTATACATGGAGAGTACATAGAGAAAAGGATTGAAGTTTATATGAAGTTTGACATTTCTAGGGCTATTATTTCTAGGTAAGGGTACGAACTTTTTGATACCCCCTTGTATTTTAATAAAGGGTTTGTATTTTGTCAGTTAAAATCATCCTACATTTTCTGAAAAATCTCCTGTTTATTTTGGGAAACACTCCTGCAGTTTGCAAAAATCCTCCCCTTATTTGCCAATGCCAAGATCCTCCTGCCAGATCTCATAACTCTTGATTTGTATGTCATTTCTAGGATAATATAGTTGGTGTGGTTTCTCATTGCCATCTCCGGTTGTCTACGGTTTAGATGGGACAAGTACCCTGAGAGAGAGAAGGCGGGTTCTCACTGAAAAAAAAAAGAGAGAGAGAGAGGTTGCAAAGAATGCCAGAAAGTGATAGAGAAGCTAAAAATAAAATATTACTGGAAGGTCTAAAAAATTTCATATACAGCAGAATGTAAAGTTGCAAAAAAATTCAGTCCCTTAATTGAAATAGCATGTTAGGAATTGTCAGTACTTAATAGCCAATCATATTACAGAACATTAAGGGGGAAGAGAAGTAAAAATAAGAAAGGAAAAAAGAGTTTTTATTTATATTTCAGCGTAACCATGTGCCAAAATAAAAACAATAACTATGTTTTGTGAATACAGTCATTAACCATATTTTAGAAATCATATAGGTTTGAGCCACATACCACATCATACATAGTGTTTATGGTCAAGCGGCACTGGTTCTTTTTCCAAAGGTCTGCAGTCAGTTCTCTTGTGTTGAATGCAGTAGCCTGTAAAGGTCAGATGGTGTGGGTGATGTGTGGTTCAGTGTAGAGTTATTCACCTGGATTCTTAGGCTAGGGGCCCATAGAACTCAACCAACCCCTAGTAACTCTACCAGGTGTGGTGAGCTGTGCCATCTAATATAACAGGATCAAATTATCTGGCTCGGCGAACCCTGGCTTTGCTGGAACTCCAGGGAGGGACCCTAAAAGTGTGGGTAGGGGTGAGAGAGAGAGAGAAGTTGTTGTTGGAAAGGAGCAGGGGATGACAGGTTTAGTTTTGGACAGATGTAACTAAAGAGGATGGATGACAAGAAGGCTTCCACCAGAAATTGTAAGAATAGGGAACAAAAGGAGCACCCCTGGAGAGGCATCCCACCATTCCACAGGGGGGAGGGAGACTGTTAAGAGCAGCAAAAGTATTTAGGGTATTAAGGTCCACCAGTTGAAGATTTGGGATAGGAGGTGGGGATGGAATGGACAATGCCTGGAGTTTGATGATGGTGGGATTAAAGTAATAGAACCAGGTTGCCCTATGTGGAGATTCTGGTTGCCAACTTGAAAATATTAGCATTAGCAAAGGCATATGTTGCAAGAAAGCAAGCTTATACAGCATCAGCCAAAAAAAAAAAAAAAAAAAACCCTTCTCATTTCACCCATCCACTTGCTTCAAATGTTTGCCTAGTTCTGCCTTGAATCTATTAGTGTGGATAGGGATGAGAGATGACAATGACAGATGGAAGTTTGTTCGAGCAATCAACCATTTGCTGGCTAAAAGCAAACTTCTGCACATCTATCCTACAACTGTCTTTCCTCAATTTGAATTTATGCCCTCTCAGGTGATTATTCTGAGGAAGAATCCCATCGGCATTGAGCATGCTCAAACCATTCAAGGCCTTATACATCTCAATCAGATCACCTGCGAGGTGATCTGATTACAGTGTTCTCCAAACACTGTAATCTGCAAAACTTTAGCCTTTCTTCATAAGAGCAACCCTTTATTCCATTTAGCAATCCTGTTGCCGTTCTCTGTACTCGTTCCAGCAGCTGTACAATCTTCTTAAAATGAGGCCTCCAGATCTTTTAGCATTAGCATTAGTAGAGGCATATGATGCAAGAAAGCAAGCTTATTCAGCATCAGCCAAAAAAAAATTCCACCAACCAACCACCCACTGGCCAAAGGCAAATTTCCGCACATCTATCCGACATCCGTCCTTCCTCAATTTGAATTTATGCCCTCTGAGGTGATTATTCTGAGCAAGATGAAGAATCCCATTGGCATTGAGCATGCTCAAACCATTCAAAGCCTTATACACCTCTATCAGATCACCTCGCCGGTGCCTAGTCTCCAGACTCTGTAATTTGCAAAACTTAAGCCTTTCTTCGTAAGAGCAACCCTTTATTCCATTCACTAATCTTGTTGCCCTTCTCTGTACCCATTCCAGCAGCTCTATATCCTTCTTGAAATGAGGCCTCCAGACCTGTATACAGTACTCAAGATGTGGCCTAACCATTGCCTTATACAAGGGAATAATCACCTCCTTATCCTTGCTAGAAAAATTCCTGTATATCATTGACAAGACACCATGAGCTACTCTTGCAGCTCATCTGCACTGCTCAGAGAACTTCATATCTGCCTGCACAATTACCCCCAGGTCCTTTTCATTCTCCACCACTGTCAGTGTAGTACCGCAGAGTTGATAAGTTGCTCTGTGGTTACTGTTTCCCATATGTAGTACTTTACTTTTGTCAATGTTAAACTTCATTTGCCACCTCTCAGCCCATCTGTTCAACCTTTCCAGATCCTGTTGCAGCAGCATACCATCAGTAGTGTCCTTAACAACCCTGCCAACCTTTGTATCATCTGCAAACTTGGACATTAAACTTGATATACCATCATCAATATCATTCATAAACACCGAAAACAACAACGGACCCAACACTGAACCCTGAGGAACTCCATTAATAACATTAGTCCACGTTGAGCAGTGTCCATTGATTACCACTCTCTGTCTTCTGCCACTCAACCATCCCCTTATCCATAGCAGCAATTTGCCTCCAATGCCACACTGCTCCAATTTGTGCAGCAGTCTTCCATGTGCAACAGTATCAAAAGCCTTTCTAAGATCCAAATATATAATATCAAAGTTATTCCCTGCATCCAGTTCTTTTGTGACTACATCATAGTATCCAATCAAATTGGTCAGGCAAGACCTGCCCTTAACAAAACCATGCTGCGTCTGAGCTATAACTGAATTCTTGTCTAGATGATCCTGCAGTGCTTCTTTAACCAGTGTCTCCATTAATTTACCTGGAACAGAAGTTAAACTAACAGGTGTATAATTACTTGTGTCAGCCTTTGATCCTCCTTTGTGAATTGTTGTTACATTTGCACATCTCCAGTCTATGGGTACCTCCCCTGAGTCCAAAGAAGCTCTCATAATTATGGCTAGGGGTTTGCTTACTTCCTTTGCTGCCTCCTTTAATATAACTGGATAGATCCATTCCACCCCAGGTGCCTTTTTTATGTTTATCCTCAACAATCTCTCCTCCACTTTCCTCTCAGTTATTACAAAATCATCCAGCTCACTGCCAATGTTTACTTTACCTACATCATTCTCCTTCCTGAATAACTCCTTATGCGTGAATGTAGATGCAAAATACTCGTTTAGATTGTTAGCCACCTGAACTGTTGAACCATCAATATCCAGTGGACCAATCTGATTCATCCCTTTCCTTCTTGAGTTTAAATAGGTAAAGAACTCTTTTCTGTTTTTCTTTGCATCCTTTGCCAAGGATTTCTCATAATCTGCCTTTGCTTGCCTAATCTCCTTTGTGACTTGGTTACAGACCAAGTTATATCTATCATAGGCTTCCATGTCACCCATTAATTTGTATGTATCCCATGCATTTTTCTTCTCTGCCGTATGTCTCATTAGTTCATCTGACAACCATTTAGGCCTGAACCTTGAACAATATTTCTTGGTTGGTATGTAAAGCCTGGTAGCTTCCAAGATTAGTTCCTTGAATGCTTCCCATTTTGAGTTTGCTGTTGGTAACATCATCAGTTGGTCCCACTGTATAGAATTTAAATACTGTCTCAGACCATCATAGTCGCCTTTACGAAAACAAAAACCCTTCCCTTTACCTCTGATGGTAGTTACCTCCTTGAGTAAATCCCACTTCAACACACTGTGATCACTGCCACCTAGTGGTTCATTTATCTGCAGATTCTTAATGCATGAAGAATCACTACTGATAATCAGATCAAGAGTATTGCTCCCTCTTGTTGCCGCACGAACATGCTGATGTAGAAAACAATCATCCAATAAATTCACAAAAGCCTTGCTAGTGTGTGAGTGACCGACCCACAAATTTCAGTCAATATCTGGGAAATTAAAATCCCCCATTATAAGACTCTCTGATTTACTGGCCCACTCTATTTCCCTGTACAATATCTTATTATACTCATCAGAGTCATTAGGCCTATAGCACACTCCTACTCTCAATTTTGATTTCCCTATGCTTATGTCACACCAAACTGACTCGACACTGCCCTGTCCATCGATGTCGACTGGCTTCACTTCCTTGGATTTTATGTGTTTCTTAACTAATAGCATAACCCCTCCTCCCCTCCTGTCCTGTCTATCCTTTCTATACTCATTGTATTCCCCAAATTCCAGTTCTGCATTCCTTATATCTGTGTGACACCACGTCTCTGATATCCCAACAATATCTGCCTTTGATGTTTTGAGCAATACCTCAAATTCATCAAATTTATTTACTAAACTCCTAGCATTGGTGTACACGCAGGTATACATGTACCTGTTTCTATTCCTAGCTACCCTAACACAACCCATGTGTTTACTTGTACCGCAATGACTCCCAGCAGTCTCGGAAATATCCTGCATCTTGTTTTTCAGGCTTCTGCTCATTTCAATAGAAGCAGTGCAAGAATCACTTCCACCTCTGCCAGTGGCTACTGTTAATTTATTAGTCCTTGTATCCCCCCCAACTAGCAGTTTTCCGACCCTCCTAACAATGTCTCGACAGCATCAGCAAAAATTCTTGCACCCTTTCTATTTAAGTGTATCCCATCCCTGTAGAAGCAATCTCTCCTGTTAACAAGTACAGTCCAGGCTGAAAAAAATTCTACCCCTTGAGCCTTGCACAATCCCTCCAGGGCTGAATTGATCGACAAGGCTCTCATCATATACTCCCTCCTATCGTGTCTGGGCAGAATTGCAGACACTTTCAAATTCAACCCTAATTCACGGCTTTTTTTCAACAGTGACCTGTACTTGCTAAGTAATTCCGCCGGTATACAGTACCTGTATACAGTACTCAAGGTGTAGCCTGACCATTGCATTATACAAGGGGATAATGACCTCCTTATCACTGCTAGAAAAATTCCTATATATCATTGACAAGACACCATGAGCTACTCTTGCCGACTGTCTGCACTGCTCAGAAAACTTCAAATCTGACTGCAAAGTTACTCCCAGGACCTTTTCCATCTCTACCACTGTCAGTTGATACATTACTCTGGGGTTACTGCTTCCCATATGCAGTACTTTACATTTGTCAATGTTAAACTTCAGTTGCCACCACTCTGCCCATCTGCTCAACTTTTCTAGTTCCTGTGGCAGCAGTGTACTGTCATTAACAACCCTGCCGACCTTAGTATTGTCTGAAAACTTTAGACATTAAGCCTGATATACCATCATCAATATCATTAATATTTACAGGAACCAACAATAGACCCAACACTGAACCCTGGGAGACTCCACTAATAACATTGTCCACAAAGAGCAGTGTCCATTGATTACCACTCTGTTTTCTCCCACTCAACCATCCCTTTATCCATAGCAGCAACTTGCTTCCAATGCCACACTGCTCTAATTTGTGCAGCAGTCTTCCATGTGAAACAGTATCAAATGCCTTTCTAAGATCTTTCATATGCTGTCAGAATTATTCTTTGCATCCAGCCCGTTTGTGACCACATCATAGAATCCAATCAAATTTGTCAGACAAGACTTCCCCTTAACAAACCCATGCTGTGTCCAAGCTATAACTGAAGTCATGTCTAGGTGATTCTGCAATGCTTCTTTAACCAATGCCCCGATTAATTTCATGGAAACAAAGTTAAACTAGCAGATCTGTAATTACTTGTGTCATCCTTTTATCCTCCTTTGTGAATTGGGGTCATTCACAAAGCACATCTCTAGTCCATGGTTACCTCCCCTGAGTCCAAGGAAGCTCTCATAATTATGGCTAAGAGTTTGCTTACTTCCTTTTCTGCCTTCTTTAATATTACTGGATAGATCCCATCCATCCTAGGAGCCTTTCTTATGTTTCTTATGTCTATCCTTTCTGTACACATTGTACTCCCCAAATTCCATTTCTGTATTCCTTATATCTGTGTGACACCATGTCTTTAATATCCCAACAATATCTGCATTTGATGTTTTGACCAACACCTCAAATTTATCAATTTTATTTATCAAACTACTAGCATTGGTGTGTATACAAGTATACATGCTCCTGTTCCAATTCTTATCTACCATAACACAGCCCATAGCCTAACACAGCCCATGTATTTACTAGTTTCAGAATGATTCCCAGCCATCTCTGCAATCCCCTGCACCTTGTTTTCCAGGCTGCTGCTCATTCTAATAGAAGCAGTACAAGAATCATTTTCACCTCTGCCAGTGGCTACTGTTAATCTATTAGTCCTTGTATCCCCCCAAGCTTGCAGTTTTCTGACTGACCTAACACTGCCTCAATAGCATCAACAAATATTCTTGCAGAATCTCTGCAGTGCTGAATTGATTGACAAGGCTCTGATCATATACTCCCTCCTATTGTATCTGTGCAGATTTGCAGACACTTTCAAATTGATCCCTAACTGACGGCTTTTTTCAACATTGACCTGTACTTGTTAAGTAATTCCGTCGATTTCCTATTCTTAATATCATTAGTGCCAATGTGTACAAGAATATCACCTTTTGTGCCCTTAAAAGATGATATCTGCTCTACAATGTCATCAACCTTTGATCCTGCCAAACATACCCTGGTCCTATTCCACCTATATATGTATTTTCAGAAGAATTTGCCCTTCACACTTAGGGATAATCTCCTCCTCCTTACTAGCACAGTTTCTGTATATTATAGACAAAACCCCATATGCTTCCTGGCAGCATGTCTGCACTGCTCAGAGAATTTTGTGACCGACTACACAATTATCTCCAGAGTTTTTTCATTCTGCATTACCCTGAGTACAGTACCACACAGTTGATAAGTTACTCTGTGGTTACTGGTACCCATGTGCAATACCTTGCATTTGTTAATGTTAAACTTCAACTGCCATTTTGCAGCCCATCGACCTACTTTACTTACATCTTGTTACAGTTGCTCACCGTGATGACTGTTGTTAGCCACTTTACCAACCTTTGTATCATTCTGCAAACTTAGATTAAACCTGATATATCTTCATCAATAGCATTGATAAATATTGATAACAACAGCTCTGAACCCTGGGGAACTCCACTAATAACATTAGTCCATGAAGAACAGTTCCCCTTTCATAACCACTCTGTCTTCTTCCACTTAACCATTACCTTTTATCCATAGCAGTAATTTGCCCTTAATGCCACAAATGTAATATTTTATTACTATTTTTTCTTGCTCAATACTGTAGTACATATTCTGAATTACATTGCACTATACTATATTATACTTCAGTAGTAGAATTACATTAAAATTTCAAACTTTTATATGCTCTTTTGCCAATTTCATGAACTATTGGTATATCAAGTGTTTTTCTTATTCCCCTAGGGAGTCATTATAAAAAGCTTAAACTGTATATAACACTTTAATGGTGCTCTACAGCCTTTGTAATCAAAAGTGAATTCAGTAGAGACCACCTTGCTTCCATCCCCCCAAAAATTATTACACACAATTTGTCAATAGCACCGAAATGCCATTTGTCAAAAGCACTGAAATAGCAATGAGGTGGTCACAACCACACTTCACAGCACTCACCTGTGAAAAATCAATATCATCCACTTTCTACAAATTCCTGCACTGACTACATAGTGAAACTGGCTCAGTGACTTTGATAGTCTCAACTAAATTTAGCAACAACATACACTTTAACATGATTGAATTCCACCAATTTTGCCACAAGTCTCTAGGTGCCTTGCCAAGAAATGCAAATTAATAGCTAACTTTTCAAACAAATCTTTCTATTCAACAAGTGTGTATATATACACTTGTTGAATGTACTTTACATAACAACGTACCATTTCATTTATAATAGAAAACTATCATTTTACAACTGTAGCAATGAATTTATGACTTAATTCATTCAAAAAAAAATTATCACTATCACATAATTTCAGCTTTAGATTCATTACACATAATAACATAAGTAACAAATATATACTAATACAATCAACATCAATTATGACAATTTTGCACAAATAGGACATCTTTCCACAACAGTCAAATCCCTCATGGAGCATACTTAGATTCTTGTGTTTTTGTTTTTTTTTAAACCAACACAGAGATCTATCTCACTGTTAATAAGGGAATCACAGTGCGGGGGTTCAGTAATCCCTCCACATTATTATTGCTGAACTCCCTTGAACCCTACAATGGTAGCCGCATGACTAATGTGTTCAAATACATTGAATAAGTCATCTTCAAAGCTAGTCCTGGATAATTTCAGAGTCACTACCACAAATTTTTCCACCAATCCCATATGATTTGTCTATATTGGACACTTTTAGTATATGTAGAGGCATATGATGCAAAAAGGCAAGCTTACACAGCATCAGCCAAAAAAAAAAAAAAAACCCTTCCCATTTCACCCATCCATTCGTTCTAAATGTTTGTCTAGTTCTGCTTTCAATTTATTTAAGCTATCAACTTCCATGACAGCAGACAGAAGTTTGTTCCCGCAATCAACTACCGGCTGGCTAAAGGAAAATTTCTGCACATCTGTTCAACAACAGTCTTTTCCCAATTTCAATTTATGCCCCCTCAGGTTTGTAATCTAAGCAAGAGGAAGAATCTCATCAGCACTGAGCCTTCTTAATTCATTCAAGGCCTTATACACCTCATTCATATTGCCTTGCAGGTACGTAAGTCTACAGATGCTGCAACATGCAGAACTTAAGCCTTTCTTTGTTAGAGCACCCCGTTATTCTCCTCACCAGTCTTGTTGTCCTTCGTACTCGTTCTAACAACTCTACATCCTTCCTAAATTGAGGCTTCTAGACCTGTACGCAGTACTCAAGGTGTGTCCTGACCATTGCCTTATACAAGGGGATAATCACCTCCTTATCCCTCATCCAAAATTCCTGTCTATAATTGATGAGATCCCAATACCTACATTGGGCAGCCTGTCTGCACTGCTCAGAAAACTTTATATCTAACTGTACAATTACCCACAGGTCTCCTTCATTCATTCTCTACTACAATGAGTGCTAAACCACCCAGCTGGTACATTTCTCTGGGGTTACTGCTAACCATATGCAGTATTTTGCATTTGTCAGTTAAACTTCAGTTGCCACTTCTCAGCTCATCTGCCTAACTTTTCCAGATCCTCTTGCAGCAGCATACTGTTATTAATAACCCTCACAACCTTCATATCATCTGCAAACTTTGACATTAAGCTTGATATATCTTCATCGATATCATTGATAATTATACAAATCACCAATGGGCCCATCGGCGAATTGTGGGGGCAGCTAATAGCATTAGTGCACAAAGAGCAGAATCCATTGATTAACACTCTTTGTCTTCTCCCACTCAACCATTCTTTTATCCATTGTAGCAACTTGCCCTTAATGACATACTACTCCAATTTGTACAGTGGGTTTAAATTTTTATATATCACCTGGTTTTGGCACATTATAGCCTTAGTTGCTAATTCGCCAATAAAACTCAACAACCAACCAACCTTGTACAGTGGTCTTCCATGTGAACGGTATCCAAAGCTTTCCTGAAATCCAAGTATATGATATAAAAATTATTTTTTGCATACAGTTCTTTTGTGACTATATCATGGTATCCAACCAAATTGGTCAGACAAGATTTCAACTTAACAAACCCATGGTGTGTCTGAATTATTACTGACTGCTGGCTTGTCTAGATGATCCTGCAATGCTTCTTTAACCAGTAATTCCATTATTTTCCCTGGAACAGAAGTCAAACTAAGGGGCTGTAATTACTCGTGTCATCCTTTGTGAATTGTCGATACATGTGCACATCATCGGTCTGTGGGGACTTCCCCTGAGTTCAAGGATGTTCTCATAATTATTGCTAATGATTTTGCTTATTTCCTTTGCCACCTCCTTTAACACATCCACATCCAACTCAGGTGCCGATCTTGTATTTAACTTCAAAAATTTCTCCTCCACTTTGCTCTCAGTGATTACAAAATCATTTAACTCTCTGTTAGAGTTTGATTAACATCTGGCCCTCTTCTACCTGAATAACTCCTCAAGTGTGAATGTAGATGCAAAATACTCATTTAGTTTGGCAGCTATCTGAGAATGATCATCTACAGTCAAACCATTGATATCCAGTGGACCAGTCTGATTCATCCCATTCATTTTTTAGAGTTTATATAAGTAAAGAAGTCCTTGCTGTTTTTCTTTGCATCCATTACCAAAGATTTCTCATAATCTGCCTTTGCTTGCCCAACCTCCTTTGTGACTTGATTAAGGAGTAGCTAATATATATCCTGAGTTATACATATAAATTATATAAATTATACATCCAAAAACGCATTGAATGCATAATTTATATACATCCAATGTGTTTTGTTCTCTGCCACAAGTCTCATTAGTTCATCTGACATCCATTTGGGAATAAAACTAGAACAGTATTTCTTAGTTGGAATAAAAAGCCTCGTTGCATCCAAGATTACTTCCTTAAATGCTTCCCCTTTACAATTTGCTGTTGGTAACATCATCAGTTAGTCTCACTGTATAGAACTTAAAAAAAAATCTCTGAGACCACAGTCGTCACCTCTACGAAAACAAAAACCCTTCCCTTTACCCCTGATGTTAGTTACATCTTTAATTAAATCCCACATCAGTACACTGCCCACTCACCTGGCGCCTCCGTAGCCAGGTGGGAAGGAGCAGCAGTGCGTAGCACACGCTTCTTGATTAGACCGGGGTTCGAGCCCGTCACCACCAAATACGGAGGATTCGGAAAGGTCAGGGAATGACCACCGCATATCCCGGGGTAATATGGCCTTAGTTGCTAATGCTCCTAAAAACCAAACAACAACAACAACAACAAGCCCACTCACCTAGTGATTCCTTTATCTGTAAATTCTTAATGCATGAATAATCACTGCTTATAATCAGATCAAGAGTGTTACTCCCTCTGATTGCCTCTCTAATATGCTGCTGTAGAAAACAGTCATCCAAAAAAGCCTTGCTAGTGTGTGAGTGACCAACCCACAAATTACAGTCAATATCTGCTAAGTTAAAATCTCCCATTAAAGACCCTCTAATTTACTGACCCACTCTTTTTCTGTGTATAATTGTTCATTAATCTCATCAGAGTCATTAGGCCTCCTACCCCCATTTTTGCTTTCCCAGGACTTATGTCACATCAGACTAACTCAACATTGCACTATCCATCTATGTCAACTGGATGCACTGACTTAGAACTTGTGTTTCTTATCTAACAGCATAACCCCTCTTCCCTTCCTTTCCTGTCTATGCTTTTTGTACACATTGTACTTCAAAATGCCAATTCTGCACTGCTTGTGTGCTGGAAAAGCATGGGGGAAATTCCAACTTATGTAGAGTTTCGCGGAACACAACCCTTACTTTAATCGGAGAGTAGCTGTACATAAAACAACAATGAGCCCTTCACCGAACCCTTCGGGATTCCACTAATATCATTAGACCTCATAGAGCAGTGTCCATTTATTACCACTCCCTGCTGTCTCCCACTCAACCATCCCTTTATTCTTTGCAGCAACTTGCCCTTTATGCCATACTGTTCTAATTTATGCAGCAGTCTTCCATGTGCAACAGTATGAAAGCTTTCCTGAAATCCAAGCATATGATATCAGAATTATTTTTTTCATCCAGTGACTGTGACACATCGTAGTATCCAGTGAAATTGGCCAGACAAGATTTCCTTTTAACAAACTCATGCTGTGTCTGAACTATTCCTGCAGTCTTGTCACCACCTTAACCAGTGACTCCAATATTTTCCCCGGAACAGAAGTTAAACTAGCACGTCTAAAATAATTTTTGTCACCGTCTGCTCCCTATTTGTAAATTGGGGATACATCTGCAGTACATAGGGACCTCTCCTGACTCAAGGAATGCTCCTTTAATTATGGCTAATGGTTTTTTCTTACTTCCCTTGCTGCCTCCTTCAATATAACTGGGTAGGTTTCATCTGCCCGAGGTGCCTTTTTATATGTTTAATTTCAACTACTTTTTCTTCCACTTTGTTCTCACTTATTACAAAATCACTAAGCTCCCTATTAGCGTTTGATAAACTTCTGGCATTCCCCTCCTCGAATAACTGCTCACTTGCTAAAATAGATGCAAAAAATGGGAGGAGGGGTTATGCTGTTAGTTAAGAAACACATAAAATCCAAGGAAGTGAAGCCAGTTGACATTGCTGGACAGTGCAGTGTCGAGTCAGTTTGGTGTGACATAAGCATTGGAAGATCAAAATTGAGAGTAGGAGTGTGCTATAGGCCTAATGACTCTGATGAGTATCATAAGAAACTGTACAGGGAAATAGAATGGGCCAGTAAATCAGAGAGTCTTATAATGGGGGATTTTAATTTCCCAGATATTGACTGGAATTTGGGGGCTGGTCACTCACACACTAGCAAGGCTTTTGTGGATTTATTGGATGATTGTTTTCTACATCAGCATGTTCGGGAAGCAACTAGAGGGAGTAATACTCTTGATTTGATTATCAGTAGTGATTCTTCATGCATTAAGAATCTGCAGATAAATGAACCACTAGGTGGCAGTGATCACACTGTGCTGAAGTGGGATTTACTCAAAGAGGTAACTACCATTAGGGATAAAGGGAAGGGTTATTGCTTTCGTAAAGGCGACTACGATGGACTGAGACAGTATTTAAATTCTATACAGTGGGACCAACTGATGATGTTACCAACAGCAAATTCAAAATGGGAAGCATTTAAAGAACTTATCTTGGAAGCTACTAGGCTTTACATACCAACTGAGAAATATTGTTCAAGGTTTAGGCCGAAATGGATGTCAGATGAACTAATGAGACATATGGCAGAGAAGAAAAATGCATGGAATACATACAAATTAACACATGACACAGAAGCCAATGAGAGATACAAGTTGATCTGTAACCAAGTTACAAAGGAGGTTAGGCAGGCGAAGGCAGATTACGAGACATCTTTGGCAAGGGATGCAAAGAGTTCTTTACTTACGTAAACTCTAGAAGGAAGGGGATGAATCAGATTGGTCCACTTGATATCAATGGGTCAACTGTTGATGATCCTGCTCAGGTAACTAACAAACTAAATGAATATTTTGCGTTGACATTCACACATGAAGAGTTATTCAGCAAGGGGAATGCCGGAGGTGTATTCAACTCTAGCAGTAAGCTAGAGAATCTTGTAATAACTGAGAGTTAAGTGGAGGAGAAATTGTTGAAGATAAACACAAAAAAGGCACCTGGGGTGGATGGGATCTATCCAGTTATATTAAAGGAGGCAGCAAAGGAAGTAAGCAAACCCTTAGCCATAATTATGAGATCTTCCTTGGTCTCAGGGGAGGTACCCACAGACTGGAGATGTGCAAATGTGACCCCAATTCACAAAGGAGGATCAAAGGCTGACACAAGTAATTATAGACCTGTTAGTTTAACTTCTGTTACAAGAAAAATAATGGAGGCAATGGTTAAAGAAGCACTGCAGGATCATCTACACAAGACTTCAGTTATAGCTCGGACACAGCATGGTTTTGTTAAGGGGAAGTCTTTCCTGACCAATTTGATTGGATACTATGATGCAGTCACAAAAGAACTGAATGCAGGGAATAACTTTGATATTATATACTTGGATCTTAGAAAGGCTTTTGATACTGTTGCTCATGGAAGACTGCTGCACAAATTAGAGCAGTGTGGCATTGGAGGCAAATTGCTGCTATGGATAAAGGGGTGGTTGAGGGGAAGAAGACAGAGAGTGGTAATCAATGGACACTGCTCATCATGGACTAATGTTATTAGTGGAGTCCCTCAGGGCTCAGTGTTGGGTCCATTGTTGTTTTCTATATTTATGAATGATATTGATGATGGTATATTAAGCTTAATGTCAAAGTTTGCAGACAATACGAAGGTTGGCAGGGTTGTCAAGGACACTACTGATGCTATGCTGCTGCAACAGGATCTGGAAAGGTTGAGCAGATGGGCTGAGAGGTGGCAAATGAAGTTTAACATTGACAAATGTAAAGTACTACCTATGGGAAACAGCAACCCCAGAGCAACGTATCAACTCTGTGGTACTACACTGACAGTGGTAGAGAATGAAAGGGACCTGGGGGTGGTTGTGCAGGCAGATATGAAGTTCTCTGAGTAGTGCAGACGGGCTGCAAGAGTAGCTCATGGTGTATTGTCAATGATATATAGGAATTTTTCCAGCAGGGATAAGGAGGTGATTATTCCCTTGTATAAGGCAATGGTCAGGCCACACCTAGAGTACTATATACGGGTTTGGAGGCCTCATTTCAAGAAGGATGTAGAGCTGCTGGAACGAGTACAGAGAAGGGCAACAAGATTAATGAATGGAACAAATGGGTACTCTTATGAAGAAAGGTTTAAGTTTTGCAAATTACAGTGTCTGGAGACTAGGCACCAGCGAGGTGATCTGATAGAGGTGTATAAATTCTTGAATGGTTTGAGCATGCTCAATGCTGATGGGATTCTTCCTCTTGCTCAGAATAATCACCTGAGAGGGCATAAATTCAAATTGAGGAAAGACAGATGTAGGATAGACGTGCGGAAATTTGCCTTTAGCCAGCGTGCGGTTGGTTGGTGGAACAGACTTCCATCCCTTGTCATGGAAGTTGATAGCGTAAATAAGTTTAAGGCTCAGCTGGACAGGTATTTCAAACAAACAGAGGGGTGAATGGAAGTGGTTTTTTTTTTTTTTTTGGCTGATGCTGCATAAGCTTGCTTTCTTGCATCAAATGCCTCTACTAATGCTAATGCCCATTCAGTTTATCTGCTATTTGAGCAGGATCATCAATAGTCAAACCATCTATATTAAATGGACCAATCTGATTCATCCCCTTCCTTCTAGAGTTTAGATAAGTAAAGAACTCTTCTGTTTTCCTTTGCATCCTTTGCCAAAGATTTCTCGTAATCTGCCTTTACCTGCCTAATATCCTTTATGACTTGATTATATCTGCCGTAAGCTTCTGTTTTGCCGGATAATTTATATGCATCCCTTTCATTTTTCTTCTCTGCCATGAGCCTCATTAATTCATCTGACATCCATTTAGGCCCGAGCCTTGACAATATTTCTTAGTTGGTATGAAAAGCCTAATACCCTCCAAGATTAAGTCCGTGAAGGCTTCCCATTTAGAATTCACCATTGGTAATATCATCAGTTGATCCCACTGAATAGAATTTAAAAACTGAGACCACTGTAGTCATCTTTACAAAAACCCTACCCTTTAGTCTTGATGGTAGTTGCATCTTTAAAAAAATCTTACATCAGTACACTGTTTCACCTAGTGGTTCCTTTATCTGCAAATTCTTTATGCATAAATAATCACTGCTGATAATCAAATCAAGAGTATTACTCCCTCTGATTGCCTCTCGAAATTTTTGCTGTAGAAAACAATCCTCCAATAAAGCCACAAAAGTCTTGTTACCGTGCGAGTGACCAAACCACAAGTTTCAGTTAATATCTGGAAGGTTAAAATTCCCCATTACAAGACATTCGGATTTACTGGCCCACTCTATATCTCTGTACAACTGATCATTGTACACGGAGTCATTAGGCCTATACACACTTCTCTCATTTTCCCATTCCCAGTGTTTATATCACACCTAACAGACTCAACGTTTCACTGTCCACCCATGTCAACTGGATGCAGTTCTGTAGATTTTGTGTTTCTTACTAAAAGCATAACTCCTGCCTTCCTACCCTGTCTACCCTTTCTGTACACATTGTACTTCCCAAATTCCAATTCTGCATTGCTTTTATCTGTGTGACACCATATCTGTGATATTCCAAGAATATCTGCCTTCGATGACTTAATCAGCACTTCAAATTCATCAAATTTATTTACTATACTTCTGGTTGGTGTACATGCAAGTATACATGAACCTGTTCTTACTGTTAGTTATCCTAAAACAGCCCGTGTATTTACCTCTTCCATGATGACTCCCAGGAGCTCTTGAAATCGCTAGCAGCTTGCTCTCTAGGCTACTGCTCATTACAATAGAAGCAGTGCAGGAATCACCTTTGCCTCTGCCTGCTGCTATTGTTAATCTTTTAGTTTGTGAATCCCATCAAGCTAGCAGTTTTCCAACCCACCTAACACTGCCTCGATAGCATCAGCAAATATTCTTGCATTCTTCCTGTTTAAGTGTATCCCATCACTGTAAAAGCAGTCTCCCCTTTTAGGAAGCACAGACCATGCTGAAAAAAATTCTACTCCATAAGCCTTGCACAATCTCTCCAGGGCTGAATTGATTGACAAGGCCCTCATCATATACTCCCTCCTGTCATGTCTGGCAGAATTGCAGACACCTTCAAATTTAACCTTAACTCGCGACTCTTTTTTTCAGTATTGACCTGTACTTGTTAAGTAAATCTGCAGATCTCTTTCTCTTAAGATCATTAGTGCAAACGTGTACAACAATATTACCTTTTGTGCCCTTAAAAGAGGAACTCTGCCATACAACATCATCAGCTTTCACTCCTGGCAGACATACCCTGGTCCTGTTCCACATATCCTTTTATTGCATAATATATTCCCTGTGTCCCTGACAATAGAGTCACCAACAATACCTACTTCCTGTGGGACTAGCTCATTTTGCATTGGAGATTGCTGCTGTTTTGCCTGATGCAGAAGAGTGAGCTTTGGCGTTGAGTTTGACAGCTGAGAGTTTTATGGGTCCCCCATTTTAATACCTTCAAGGGTTTCTATCCGACTTTTCAAACTCCCATACATGCCCATGAGAATGCTGAGTTGGTGCCTAATTTCTTCATAGTCTCTGAACCTAGCACACCGAGATATCCTCCTTGGCTAGATCATGTCCTATTCAAGACAGTCTGCAAACATTTCACATTTTGCACATTTTTTTAGACTGTGATGCATTGGAGAATTGCCCCTTTGCTTCTCCCCACCGAACCACAGCGCTCTGGCTATTCCATGATCGTTGCTTTCCTGCTCTATTCTGGGTTGTGATTCCGTTTAAGTATAATTTTTTTTTTATGAAAATCCCAAACACGAGAGGTATTAGAACCTATAGTACCTAGTACTGCGCTTGGGTTGGAGGTTGACAAGACGAAAGAAGATATTTGTTGACATTAGGCTTGAACTTTTGTAGACTGTAACTTCCAGGAAACACGTATGAAGGAAAGTTGTTCCAGAAAACGGCAGTTAAATGAATAAACGAGGAAGATGAAAAGTTGGTTCTGTGAGTTTTAAGTTGGACAGTAAATGGATGTTGGCTGGTGGCAGCACGTGTTTGGACCGTCTTGAAAGAGAGAGTGGGAATTATTAGAAGCCAATTCATAAGAACAGTGCCCATGGAAGTATCTGTAGAAAAGGCATGTAGCAGAAACAGTATGTCTTTGAGACAGCGAGTGGAGAGACTGTTAGAGGGGAGTCATTAATTAATCTAACTGCCCTCTTTTGAATGGAATCTAGAAGCCTGAGAGAGGTTTTGGGGGCACCACCCCAGATGTGAGAACAATATTCCATGGTAGGGCGGGTTTGTGATTTGTACAGAGTGAACAGCTATTTGGAAGAAAAGTAACGCCGAGAGCAAAAAAGAAAACCAAGTTTTTTTAGATGCAGAGGAAGCAATGTTTGTAATGTCCTTGTGCCAAGAGAGATTAGAAGCCAGGGTAATCCCCAAAAGAGATATATCATCATGCCTAGAAATCGGAGTGTCACCAAAGATAAGCACTGAAGCAGAAGAATCCTTTTCGTGAGATATAAGACAAGTCTGAGTTTTAGAGGATTGAATCAACTAAGTTGTCTTTGCCCCACTGGAGAATTACCTAGAGATGGGCATTTAAGGAATTGGTAGTGGATATTTGAGAAGTTGAAGCTGATTGAACAGGGCAAGGTTTCTGAAAATGGAAAGTGGAATGCAATGTGCTATCATCGGCAAAACTATGGATAGGATTTCCAATCAGTGGAAAAAGGTCATTAATATACAAGAAGAAAAGAGTGGGGGAAAGAACTGAACCTGGGTGGGGACAGCAGCATTAGTGGAGAAGTTAGAAGACAGAGAGCCATCTACTATCACCCTCAGTGGGCAATCAGAGAGAAAACTGGATAACCAATTACAAAAAACAGTTGGCAAACCATAAGATGAAAGCTTGTTTAGAAGACCTTTATGCCAAACATGATCGAAAGTCTTTGAGATGTCAAGAGTAACTGCTTGTGTTTCACCAGACTTTTCCATTGAATTTGTCCATAAATGGGTAACATAAGCCATAATATCACCAGTGGATCGACACTGACTGAATCCATACTGGCGATCGTTGATCAGGTGGAAGATTTCTAGGTAGCTCATTAGTAATTGCAAAAGCATAGTCACACCGACCAGCTGGGTCGGTGTGACTAGAAAATGGAAGCCAGCTGCAGTTCTGAACATTTAAAATCACCAAGGAAAATTACCTCACTGTTAGGAAAGTTGGACTGGAGAAAGTGAAGTATTAGAAAGGAAGTGAAAAGAGAGGAAGTCAAAGAGCTCCGAATGATTATTGGAGTTGGGAGAACGGTAGAGATAATGGATGAATTTGACACAATGAGGTAAAGAGGTTTTAAGCCAGAGAAGATCGAAAAGAGGAGATTCCAAATTACCAAGTCTCTGACAGGGAATATCGGAACGAACATATGCACAAGTACCACCTTTGAGGCGAAAGGAATCATACAGCAAATAATTTGGGCAACTGAGATGAGTAGTAGTTGAATCAACTGATAACTGAGATTCTGTCAGAAAAAGTAATGGGGTTTGGCAGAGTGAAAGTGGAAATGGACATTGTTGAGATTAGAATCGAGACCATGTATATTTGTGAAATGAACTAGGAAGTGTTTGGGAGGTTTAGACCTTTTCGCAGATAAGCATACTCTATTAGTTTGACAATTCATGGTGTATTGAATAGTAATAAAAAGTGTGTTGGGGGTCATGCTGTATGAAGTAACGAAATTTTTGGATATGGCGTACACATGGTAACAGTATACCCAGATCCTTGACATAACGTGGCCTCGACAATGCCCCTCCCCGCATACACACTACTTGCACTCCCTCCAGTCCAAAGTAGAGATAGCAATGATTATACACTAGCTGATCCAGAGGCCTCCTATAGAGTTACTAATAGGTTTGGTCCAGTGTTCTAACTAGTGGCCAGCCTGTGAACACCGTTTTAGAGTGGTACCCTTGAAATTTAAGGAAGATTGGATCTCGCCATGATGTTCATCATAACCTCAAAAGTCATCAGTCATACTGCATGATGGAAGAGATGGGGAAGGGTTGGCTGGAACTTAGCTCTGGAGACTAAACACGTGTTCCACCACTTCAAGCCTCCAATATTGCACTGGTTGATGAGAGTCACCTACCACCTAGGATAATACTATACTAATCTAACTGTTTCTAATACAGTCCTACGTATTTCACTATTTAGTTTTATGTTAAACCTTATCCTTTTCCATATCATATAACAATGGCGGAAAGTTACGAACGGTAATATCTACAGAAACTAAGTATTAACTTTCAAAATCACTATCTAAATTCGAATAAATCATGGAGCTTGACTAAGACTATGAAGCTACTTATAGAAAATAATTTAAAATAACAATTAAGTCAATAAAACAACTAAATATATATAAAACTTAGCATTCACGAGAGATGCAAATATCTTGGGCAAACATGATAATAACCTCGTATCCAGCTCTATTTGCACAGCAATATCTAACTATAATATTCAGTGGGGATTAGCTATTATTTAGACTGAATTTTAATTTTGATAATGGACACACTTCTATTAATTTTTATAATGAATGTGATTTCTTCAACTTTGAGTCAGTTTATTTTTTGTGTTGGTTTTCAAATATGTGTAAGCGCGTTCACTCTGACATATCATCTCCCAATGTATCGGAATTGCCAGTTTTCAATGATTGCAAGATTGCTTTTTCTAATATTAAAAAAAATTCCCTTAAGCTCATTGACAACTGTTTTCCCTTATCCTATTTGAGGTATTACTTTCGTAAAGCTCTCAATATTATTAACTATAAAAAAATTTTCCAAAACATAACCTTCACCAGATTTCTTATTAAAATTTATCTTTTTGCTCTTTATTTTCTATTGTTTTATTTACTTTTTATTTAATCATTACTTTTGTAGTTGGTTTATTTTATTGTTATATGATATTTCACACATTTTTTGGCTTCTGCGTTAGTATTGGGTGCCAAGCTAAATTTGTTATCTATTTGCTTGTAATCTTAACTATATTTATCTTTTATTAAATTATTTAAAAATTTTTTAGATACATATTCCTCCCACATTATTCTTTTTCTCTTACTAGTTCACCTTTTTTTTTATCTTGATTTATCTACTGTCCTCGTTTATTTACTAGTTTCTTTGCTCATTTCGTAAGTTTTCCATTCTGTCATTTTTCCCCCCACTGTATTTAGTGGGGGAAAAATGACAATAAAACAATTAAATATATATAAATTAAGTCAATCCTCCTATTTAGATTTACTTCTAAATTTCCTTTATATTTTTATCTTTATATCCTTTATATTTCAACTTCAGCATGAAATTTCTGCTAATTTTATTCCTCACTTCTCATTATCTAGTTTTCTTCATTCTGTAAAAAGCATGCAATAGTGTATGGCTATATATTATAGTATTATTTTTTCTATGCAAATATATGCACTATTTTTTTTCCCTATAGTGTTAGATTATCTTCATTTAGCTGTAAATATTGCAAATATAATCCCTTTTTAAAATTTTTTTCTCTCATTAGATGTCACTAGTTTAAACTATAAGGTAGGTAGGGGGAGGGGGAGAGAGAGAGAGAGAGAGAGAGAGAGAGAGAGAGAGAGAGAGATTCTGTATATATTTTGAAGTTTCTAGGTTACAGTTGTGTTTCTTACCTTCTCAGTCTCCTTCTGTATGAATTAATTTTGTAAAAAGACAAAACAGCACAGAAAGAGGAACTATAGGAAATTTTGGAATTGGTGAAAGAAATGAAAGAGGTGAAAGACTTGTGGAATTTGCAGAATCTCAAGGAATTTCAGTAATGAACACTTTTTTTCAAGAAAAGGGTGAACAGAAAGTGGACATGGAAGAGTCCAAATGGATTAACAACTAATGAAATCGACTTCATCCTCACTAACAGAAGATATATCGTGAATGATCTTACCGTCCTGAATAAGGTAAATGTTTGAAGTGATCACAGAATAGTAAGATGTACACTTGATATAGATGTAGGAAAGGAAAAAAACTGACTCGAGTAAATAATACAAAAAGGTCTTTGAGATAACAGAGGAGGAGAAAAAGCAGTATGTACTGGAACTTTAGAACAAGTTTGAGCTTCTGCAGACTGCTCAGGACCAAGATATCAACGAGGAATATTACAACTTTCTGAAAGTGATAAAGCTCAAGAAACCTATAGGGAAAAAGAAATCCAAAGAAGAAAAAATTAGTCAAGAAAACTTATGATGAACTGAAGGCGACAAATGAAGAGCAAGATAAACACTGACAAGGAGAAAATTGAGTATACTGAGTTATGCAAAGCCATTAGAAAGAGACTGAGAGAGGACATAAGAAGATTTAACACAAGAAAAGTAGAACAAGCATTAAGGAAAACAAAGGACTTAAATCAGCAGCCATGAGCAGTAATACAGAAAGACAAATGATACTGAAACTGAAGAATAGCGATGGTGTACTTATAAATAGCAGAGGAGGCATAATTCAAAATAGCAGAAGACTACTATAAAGAATTATACAAGGAGCGAGGGAATGATGCCAGCAGTGGGGAAGATGGATTGCAAATTAGCAACACATATGACATACCCGATATTCTTCCTGATGAGGTAGAACATGCATTGAAGAAAATGAAGAATCAGAAAGCCCCGGGGGAAGATGAAGTTACTGTAGAGTTGTTAAAATTGGGAGGAAGAGACATAACACAAAAGCTGGCAAGGCTCTTCACAAAGTGCATTAGAAAAGGTGTGACGCCTAAGCAGTGGAATAATGCAATCATAGTTTTGCTGCATAAGAAAGGAGATAAATCAGAAATTGGAATTTATAGACCAATTATCTTGTTATTCCACATCTACAAGTTGTTCACAAGGGTCATTACTAACAGATTAGAAAGAATACTTGATGAGAATCAACCGAAAGAGCAAGCTGGCTTTAGGACAGGATTCTCAACTATGGATCACCTTCACGTAATATCACAGCTAATGGAGAAAGCAAATGAATATAAAACACCATTATGCCTGGCATTTGGGGATTATCAAAAGGCATTTGACTCCATACAGCATAAGGCAATGTTTTGGGCATTGGAAAGACAAGGCCTAGATACCCCATATATTATGATTTTGAAGAAAATATATGAGAACGCTACCTCCTTTATTAGACTAGACAAAGAGAGTAGCAAATTTAAAATCGAGAAAGGAGTTCGACAAGGAGACACAATATCTCCGAAGCTGTTTACTGCTGCCCTTGAGGAAGCTTTCAGAAGATTAGACTGGTCGCAGAAAGGAGTCAGTGAAAGGAAAGTACCTAAACCATTTACGATTTGCAGATGACATTGTGGTAATAAGCCACGATTCCAAAGAATTAAGAGGAAAATCTTAATCAGTTATGCACAATTAGTAAGGATTTTGTACTAAAGATGAATATAGCTAAAATAAAAGTAATGATGAACAAGTATGCCACAGAAAGGGACATAATGATTGAAGGAGCAGTAATTGAAAAGGTGGAGTCATATACTTATCTGGTACAAGTTATTAGCTGTAATAATAATAAATGGCTGGAAGTCAAGAGAAGCATAAATTTTGGATGGATAGCATTCAGGAAATATAGTCACATACTGAAGAGCAATATCCCAGTTTGTCTGAAATATAAAATAATGAACCAATGTATACTCCCCGCCATGATTTATGGAAGTGAAACTTAGGCACTCACCAAAAGAATGGAAGAGAAGTTGAGAACTACACAGCGAAGAATGGAACGAATTATATTGGGAATCAGACTGTTAGATAAGAAGAGAAACACATGGATTAGGCAGCAAACTCAAGTAAAGGACATTCTTATCAAAACTAAAGAACTAAAATGGTCTTGGGCAGCACACATAACTCAAAGACATGATGACAGATGGACTAAGAAAATAACAGAATGGTACCCAAGAGGAGATAGAAGAAAACCTGGAAGACAACGGCGGAGATGGATAGGTGAAATTCATGAGTTTGTGGGTAGTAAATGGATGGCCATTGCACAAAACAGAAGGAACTGGAAAGTTGCTGGAGAGGCCTTCATCCTGCAGTGGATTGAAAATGGCTGATGATGTTGTATCAACTCTCAACTATATGCCATATACATAAATTGTCCCCTTCTTTTTTCTACATCTAATTATTTTGGTTTCCATCCATTAATTTTTAACCAAAATTTTCACATTTAACTTTTTGACCAAAATTTTTACTGCTTTCATTTATACTTATGCCTTGTCTGTACCGTTATTGTCATGTATTTTACATCAGAAATAGACGCACATTATTGTCATTTTTACTCGAAATCCTGGTTTGACACCCGACAATGACACTAGAGTTGTGAGTTATATGGCAGTATTCTTTCTTCTGATTATGTATGTATTTTTGTGTATATAAGCCTAAAGCTATTTTACATTGAATATAATGACATTAAAAACAAAAGGATTTCTCTATAACAACCATAAATTTCTACCTCTTAATTTGAATTTTTCCTCTTTTATTACAATATTCGCATTTAAAAATGACAGAATGCTTCAAATATACTGAAGTGATTGACGAGCTTGCAGCCTGACTGAGAGAAATCATTTGTTAAGATTTCCTATGCTTTGTGTTCGCTGTGTGGTAATGAAATGAACATTGGCAAGAAATTAATTTCATTAGTTAGCATATATTCATTGGTATGGATCCAAAAAAGCGGATAGCTTTGTAAATCTTAGATAAAATTAAGATTTTGCAAGCTGTAGATAATGGTGTGCATTTTAAGACTGACATCGCCGACCAGTTTGACCTTCCTAAGAGTACTCTATTCACTATTCTGAAAGATCAGAAAAAGATTGAAAATTTAGAGAAATCTGCTGCACTGGGTAGAATTTGAGCACGAAAGGTGAAGTTACTGGATCTTGAAAAGGTACTTTTGGAATGACTAATGATGATGTATAAAAAAAATGCTCCTGTAGATGGTAATATTTTAAAAACTAAGGCTGATTGTTTGTGCTTTGAATAGATATTGAATTTAAAAGTTCAGATGGATCGTTCCACAAATTTAAGAGTTGTCATGGCCTGTCTTTCAAAAAAGTGTGTGGTGAAAGTGCAGCTGCAGCCATTGATGCCACAAAGGAATGGAAGGGAAATTGTTTAGAAAATGTTTGGCTGACATATGACCATAATGACATCCTCAATGCTGATGAAACTGGACTCTTTTTTTTAAATTGCTACTGGATAAAACACTTACATTTAAAGGCGAGAAATGTAGTTGCAGAAAAAAAGGCTAAACAACGGATCAATGTTCTCCTGGCAGCAAACATGTCTGGCACAGAAACTTCTTCTTTTAATCATTATGAAAGCCCAAAAGCCTCGATGCTTTACCGGCTTTTTGTTTGCTTCTGTAAAGGTGACTACAGTGGTGTCAGACAGTTTTTAAATTCTGTACAGTGGGATCAACTGATGATGTTACCAACAGCAAATTCTAAGTGGGAAGCATTCAAGGAACAAATTGTGGAATCTACTAGGCTTTTCATACCGATTAAGAAATATTGTTCAAAGTTTAGGCCCATCTTAATCCATTTAGGCACATTAAGCGTAAATGTATGTCAGATGAACTAATTAGACTCGTGGCAGATTAGAAAAGTGCATGGGATGCATATAAATTATCAGGCAATACAGAAGCCTATGGCAGATATAAGCTAGTCTGTAATCAAGTCACAAAGGAAATTAGGCAAGTGAAGGTAGATTACGAGAAATCTTTGGCAAAGAATGCTAAGAAAAACAGCAATGAGTTCTTTACTTAAGTAAACTCTAGAAGGAAGGGGATGAATCAGATTGGTCCATTGATATCGATGGTTCAACTGTTGATGATCCTGCTCAGATATCATATAATCTGAATGAGTATTTTGCATCTACATTCACACATGAGCAGTTACTAAGGGAGGAAAATGCTGGAAGTTTATCAAACTGTAACAGGGTACTTAATGATTTTGTGATAACTTAGAGCAAGGTGGAGGAGAAATTGTTGAAGTCGAACATAAGAAATTCACCTGGGATGGATGGGATCTATCCAGTTATATTAAAGGAGGCGGCAAAGGAAGTAGGCAAACCCTTAGCCATAATTATGAGAGAATCCATGGACTGGATGTGTGCAAATGTGTCCCCAATTTGTAAAGTGTAAAGTGTGAAGTGCGTTTAGGGTCAAGCGGCACCAGGGGTTTCCCCCATCTCCGCGTAGTTTACATTGTGAGTGAACCAGTTGACTGGAAAAGCCAGAGATTCAAAAGTGTATGGACTTTGTATATGTGTCATGCCTTGTACCGTTGTTCATCTGGTCATTTAGCCGCCAGACCCCTACTGAGGCCCGACGTCCCACTTTCACCCCGTGGAGGCAGACCAGGTACTCACTAGTATATAGTTCACTCTGGCAGGTCCTGCCACCTAATTTCCTGAGATTTCAGTGGCTAGGACCTTAAAAAAAAAAAAAAAAAATCGCGTACGTGTCGCAGGGAGCGCTAGAAGTCCAAAATGTTGGGTAAAATTAATTTAGATTGGTGATTTTAGATTGTCTGGGGCATGTTCACGTTGCTGTCAGATAGAGTGGGGTGAAGGCTGAAGACTGGGGGGCAGATAGACAGAAATATGGAGCCGAAAGGAAGGCACCCCCCAATTTGTAAATGGGGATCTAAGGGTAACACGAGTAATTATTATTATTATTAGCTATATGGTGCAAGGAAGCCTGAAGCTTATACTGCACCAGCCAAAAAAAAAATCCTGAGTTACGCTGAGAGAGAGAGAGAGAGAGAGAGAGAGAGAGAGAGAGAGAGAGAGAGAGAGAGAGAGAGAGAGAAGTAGAAGGGAATCACCAAGAAAGAGAAGAATGATGATATTCAGCTCAGGACCCTGGGTGTGCCAAGCCCATACTCACCAGATGTTGAGCCCCTGAGGTTAAATACAGACCAGTTAGTTTTACTTTCCATCTGGGGAAAATAATGGAGTCGCTAGTTAAAGATTCATTGCCGGATCATCTAGACAAGACTGCAGTAATAATTCAGACACATCATGAGTTTGTTAAGGAAAAGTCTTATCTGGGAAATTTGATTGGATACTATGATGTGGTTACAAAGAAACTGGATGCAAAAAATAATTTTGATATCATATACAGCAGATTTTCGGTTTACTGGGATCAGATTAACTGGGACACTTCAAGACTCCAAATTGAAAAAAAAAAAAAAAAAAATTAACCAGAAATCATAAAATTCTAGTAATAACTAGAATAGGTATAAACAGATGTTTTGCAACCCATAAATAAGCGACGTTATAAGTCATCATTGGGAGATTAATGTTCCTATTATCTTGCAACCCCCACTGTCTTCACTCCCACTCCTCAAAAAAAAGAAAAAGAAAAACAAAAAAAAAAAAGAGAACAAATGTTTAGTTTTGTCAGGAATGTCAATTTTTTTTTATAGTAAATATTTTTTTTTTTGTTTAGAAATTGCAAAAATGATGGGTGAATGCAAAAGAGCTGTGCTTTCAATTAAACAAAAACTTGGAATTATTTGAAAGTTTGAAAATGGTGCATCCTTTAAATCTTTAATGAAACATAATGTTGGTGACCAAACCATACACGACATTGTAAAAAATAAAGGGAAGCTATTAGATTTAAAATCGACATCGTAAAAAATAAAGGGAAGAATTGTATTGGACACGCTAGTAGTGTGTGGTAAGCTCTTTCATTTTTTATCTATTGCATATTTTTTTCGGAAGTTGCTGAGCATTTTTTGATACAGTAAGTCCGCAACTTTGGACTTAAGTAAAAAAATTTTGGCTCAAAATTTTTTTAGGATTGTAAAACTTAAAAGAGTAAAAAAAAAAAAAAAACCAATCAATAAGCAACGATCACGGCACACACAGAAATTGCATAAGGGAGATACGGAGTAACGAGCTTAAAAATAGGATTGAAGAGAAGATTCTTAAAAATATTTTTTTTTTTTTATATGACTAAAGGTTTCAGTGAAGGGGGGGGGCACATTTCACCATAATAATGTGAAACCCACAGAATTCTAGCTATCCATATTATTGCAAATGCAATAAGATCGAGTTTACTACACGTTTATAATGAATTGCACTAACAGAAAAGCCCAGTAAACCAGAAACTGCAAATTCTCTTTATTGTTTTATGGTAGTGATCTCCAGAAATGTGCGTTTGTAAAATGTGAGCCCGCATGGGGTGATAAGAGTGAGTTTTTGCCTTAACTCTGTGAAGTTCTTTTCAGAAAATTTAATTTTGACCGTTATCTTCGTGCTGACCATTAGCATTAGTAGAGGCATATCATGCAAGAAAGCAAGCTTATGCAGCATCAGCCAAAAAACAAAAAAACACTTCCACCTCACCCCTCTGTTCGTTCAAAATACCTGACCAGCTGAGCCTTAAATTTATTTAGGCTATCAACTTCCACAACAAGGGATGGAAGTCTGTTCCACCAACCAACTACCTGCTGGCTAAAGGCAAATTTCTGCACATCTATCCTACATCTGTCTTTCCTCAATCTGACTCTATGCCCTCTCAGGTGATTATTCTGAGCAAGAGGAAGATTCCCATCAGCATTGAGCATGCACAAACCGTTCAAGGCTTTATACACCTCTATCAGATCACCTCGCCGGTGCCTAGTCTCCAGACACTGTAATTTGCAAAACTTAAGCCTTTCTTCGTAAGAGCAACCCTTTGTTCCATTCACTAATCTTGTTGCCCTTCTCTGTACTCGTTCCAGCAGCTCTACATCCTTCTTGAAATGAGGCCTCCAGACCTGTATACAAGAGGAAGACTTGTGGCCTGACCATTGCCTTATACAAGGGAATAATCACCTCCTTATATCATTATATCATTGACAAGACACCATGAGCTACTCTTGCAGCCCGTCTGCACTGCTCAGAGAACTTCATATCTGCCTGAACAATTACCCCCAGGTCCTTTTCGTTCTCTACCACTGTCAGTGTAGTACCACAGAGTTGATACGTTGCTCTGGGGTTGCTGTTTCCCATATGTAGTACTTTACATTTCTCAATATTAAACTTCATTTGCCACCTCTCAGCCCATCTGCTCAACCTTTCCAAATCCTGTTGCAGCAGCATAGTGTCAGAAGCGTCCTTGACAACCCTGCCAACCTTTGTATCGTCTGCAAACTTGGACATTAAGCTTGATATACTACCATCATCAATATCATTTATAAATACAGAAAACAATAATGGACCAAACACTGAACCCTGAGGGGCTCCACTAATAACATTAGTCCACGATGAGCAGTGTCTATTGATTACCACTCTCTGTCTTCTCCCTCCTCAACCACCCCTTTATCCATAGCAGCAATTTGCCTCCAATGCCACACAGCTCACCAATTTGTGCAGCAGTCTTCCGTGTGCAACAGTATCAAAAGCCTTTCTAAGATCCAAATATATAATATCAAAGTTATTCCCTGCATCCAGTTCTTTTGCTGCATCATAGTATCCAGTCAATTTGGTCAGGCAAGACTCTCCCTTAACAAAACCATGCTGTGTCCGAGCTATAACTGAAGTCTTGTCTAGTTGATCCTGCAGTGCTTCTTTAACAAGTCCCTCCATTAATTTTCCTGGAACAGAAGTTAAACTCACAGGTCTTAATTACTTGTGTCAGCCTTTGATCCTCCTTTGTGAATTGGGGTCACATTTGCATATCTCCAGTCTATCGGTACCTCCCCTGAGTCCAAGGAAGCTCTCATAATAATGGCTAAGGGGTTTGCTTACTTCCTTTGCTGCCTCCTTTAATATAACTGGATAGATCCCATCCAGCCCGAGTGCCTTTCTTTTGTTTATCTTCAACAATTTCAACTCCACTTTCTCTCAGTTACTCTCAGTTATTACAAGATTATCTAGCTTACTGCCAGAGTTGAATACACCTCTGGCATTCCCCTCGCTGAATAACTCTTCGTGTGTGAATGTCGATGCAAAATAAATCTACAGAATTATTGCAAATTAACTGACTTGCTGAAATTTATCTCAGAAAATAATCTAACTGAAGTTCTTGGTGAACTTACAAAACTCACAAAAGTTCTTTTGACCATTCTGATGGCTACTTCAGAGCCTGAACGTTGCCATTCGACATTAAAAAGAATAAAAACAATTTTAAGGAGCACTATGAATCAGGAAAGGCTAAATGCTCAAGCAGTGCTTTCAATAGAGAAAAGCTTGGTCAACAGTGCACCAAACTTGAATGAAAAAGTTAATTTATTTTCAACAAATAAAAAGTGAAGAATGGATTTTGTTTTTAAATAAAAGTTGAAGACTGTTAATGGTAAATATCTAGTTAATGTTTTTGTAGTATTTTTTAGTTGCTTATTATTATTACTGTGTATGTTTACACGTCTTATAATCAATGCAATTTAATGTAACTTTAAGATGCAGCACCCCCAAACACCAGAGTCACAAGCCACCACTGGTGCTGCCTAAAAGAATAAGTGACAGCGGTACTAGTAAATCTACCAAGAAAAGGAAAGCAATTGAATTGTATCAGAAAATTCAAATAATAAGGATGTATGAAAATGATCAAACATTAACAAGTATCGTACAGTATTCAGATTTGTCAGTATCACCGGTGAACACAATAATAAAGGAGAAAGACAGAATACGAGAAGGGGTGTAGGGATCGGCACCAATGAAGTCAACTGTAATAACCCAGGTTACGAAATACATTTAAGTTTTTACAGTACAATACGTTTTTTTACATGTGCATATGTTTTTTTTTTTTCTGTTTGTTTTCTTTTCTTATGTGTCACTCTGGCTACTTCACCACTGTCCCCAGATAAAGTTTTTAATTAAACTAATTAAAAATATACAACCTTTTCTATATATATAACTAATATATAAAAAATATTTAATAATTGAAAAATATATAACTATTTTCTCCATTCTTCTGAAGATATGTGGTTTTTGTAATTTTGGCATATCAGGGATGTAGTAGCAATATTTTATTAGTTATTCCGAAGTTATGTAAAACTCGACTTATGTAAGAAGTCCTGGAATGTACCTCTTACATATGTCTGGGACATACTGTGTTTTTGGATTTACCAGATTATTTTTACCATCTATCCCGAAAAATCAAGAGTCTTCTGTACTTGGATTTCAGGAAAGCTTTTGACACTGTTGCGCATGGAAGACTACTGTACAAATTGGAGCAGTATCGTATTAAGGGTAAGTTGCTATAATGGATAAAAGGGTGGTTGAGTGGGTGAAGAAAGAGTTGTAATTAGTGGATGCTGCTCTTAATGGACTAAAGTTATTAGTGAAGTGCCCCTCGGTTCAGTGTTGGTTCCACCGTTGTTTTGTATATTTATCAATGATATTGATGAAGGTATATCAGATTTAATGTCGAAATTTGCAGATGATACAAAGGTTGACAGGGTTGTTAATGACAGTAATGGCAGTGTGCTACTGCAACAGGATCTAGAAAATATGGGTAGTGGTAACCCTAGAGAAACATACCAACTGTGTGGTACTATACTTAGTGTGGTAGAAAAGGAAAAAGACCTGGGAGTAATTGTGCAGTCAGATATGAAGTTTTCTGAGCAGTGCAGACAGGCAGCCAAAGCATTTCAATGCTTTACAGGAATTTTTCTATTAGGGAAAAGGAGGTGATTATTCCTTTGTATAAGGCAATGGTCAACCAGCCTTGAGTACTGCAACAGGTCTGGAGGCCTCATTTTAGGAAGGATGTGTAGTTGCTTGAGCATGTACCGAGAAGGGCAACAAGATTGGTGAGGGAAACAAAGGGGTGCTCTTACCAAGAAGGCTTAAGTTCTGGAGACTAGGCAACTGCAAGGTGACCTGGTGTTGTATAAGGCCTTGATTGGGTTGAGCACGTTGAATTCTGATGGGTTTCTCTGCTTGCTCAGATTATGAACCTGAGGGGGGCATAAATTCAAATTGAGGAAAAACAGTTGTAGAATAGATGTGTTGAAAGTTGCCTTTAGCCAATTTCTGGAACTAACTTCCATTTGTCATTGTGGAAGTTGATGGCTGAAATGAATTCAAAGAAGGAATGGATGTGTGAAATTGTTTTTTTTTTTTGGCCGATGCTACATAAGTTCTTATACTTGCTTTCTTGCATTGCACGCCTCCATTACTAATGCAGTGTGGATGGCTCTTCTCAGGTGATAGTGTAGCCCACCGTGTATTGTCTCAAGGTCAAATGGGAAGGTGCTGAGTGGGAATTGCTTGCAAAGCTAGAGACCTGACTGTGTGGCAGGCTCTGGTTATGGTTAACAGGATAATTCTCTGTTTGGAATCTAGTTTTCTTTTGTTTCTGATTATAGTTGCCCTGAAGAACCAGACAGAGTTCCATAGAATATAACTTGCAGGAATATTACATTGCAGATTAGGGCTAGAATTTTTTTTTTTTAGGCTCCAGTCAGAGTGGAGGCATGATTTCAGACTTCTTTGGAAAGATATTCAAGATGTGGGTAAAAGGTGTGTTTGTCAAAAATGACACCAAGACATTTCAGCTTAGTGACCATTTTAATAGGATGCTATGTAATCTGATGCTTGGACCTTTACTTGAGGCAAGTGCCCATTTTAGGAGGATGGATTTTGTATTTTCTGTTTATATTTTTAAGAAGCCAAAAACCTTCTGACAGTAGGTTGTTGGCTTGTAACACTTTAAACTTTGTGAATATTAAATTCTAGCTGAAATGGGAATCTTTTGATATCCTATCAGTGCAATTGTGCCTGTTATTACCCAAGATAAAGCACCTTTCAAGTTCAAATGGAGGTGAAAGTGAGGGAGGAAAGGAGGGAGAGAGAGAGAATTATTGCATAAAAAGAAGTTATGTTTATAATTAAAAGCACCTTGGAGATACAAATCCACTTACAGCTAAGAAATAAGATCATTAACATAAATTTTAGTAGCTACTTCAAGCTTCAAAAGGCTAGGTGGAAGCAGCAAATCAACAGAAAAATGATATCAGTAGCAGTAATGCTATGTTGCCTATACTACAGCTATGGCGGCAAGCATTGTCTTTGTCATAGCGGTAGCTTAGAGAAAAACAACATTGATTTTTAAGCAAAAACAACAAAATTAACCTCGCCCAATTCAAAAACTGCACCTGGTGAAACTAAAATCAGAATCTGTTGTACACTTTTTAGCTGCAATAAAATTCTAAATGAAGGAGCATGATTCCAGTGTGGCTGCACATTCAGAAACTAAGATAGCAGCCTCTCAGGCTTGAGTCACAGTCTACTTGAACATACAAGATATATTACCCGTCTCTCTGTACTAGAGGTGTAAAATTTCAGCCGTGTCTTAATTTGTTTTTTCTTACAGAGCTGAACGTGTGACGAAGTAGCATCATGGACAAAGTCGAAGCCAGAGCTGTAATCTGGTATCTGTTCTTGTTGGGGGGAAATCTCCTAAAGAAATCCACGAGGAGATGACTGCTGTATATAAGGATGAAGCCCCGTCCTATAGCATTGTAAAGCACTGTCATAGACAGTTTAGGTTTGGTCAGACATTGGTAGAATCTGAGCCCATTCCTGGTCATCCCCATTCAGCCATTGATGACAGCACGATCAGAAAAGTGGAGTCGTTAATCATGGAAGATCGCCAGATATCTGTGCGTGAATTGTCCCAGGAGGTGAAGATTGGTGTGGGCTCTGTTGAAACAGTCCTTCATGACCAACTCCATTTACGGAAATTGAGTGCAAGAGATTCCCCGATTATTGACTTGTTTCCAGAAGTCTGATTGACAACAGAAATCACGAGAGTTGTTAGCCCTGTGCCAAAAAAATGAGGAAGACTTTTTCTCTCGTCTAATCACTCAGGATGAAAATTTGATACACCATTTTGACCCTGAAAGTAAAAAGCAGTCCATGGAATGGCGACACCTTAGTCCTCTCCCCCAAAGAAGGCAAGGGTTCAAGGGTCAGCAGGAAAGGTCTTGCTGACAGTGTTTTGGGATGAGAAAGGCATAATAATGACTGATTACCTGCCAAAAGGTAGAACACTTACAGGTGCCTATTATGTCAACTTACTCACAAAATTACGGAATAAAATGAAAACATGTAGATGTGCCATGCTGTCCAAAGGTGTGAGAATGCTTCAAGACAATGCCCTAGTTCACACTTCTGAAATTGAAACAACACAAGCGGCCACTTGTGGATATAATAAATACTGCCCATCCAGCCTACTCACCCGATCTTGCACCATTGGACTTCTTCCCTCAAATTATTTCTTCGGAGGACCCACTTCTCTGACGACGAGACACTCATTTCTGCAACAGAGTCATGGTTCAAATTTCTCACCACTTCTACAAAAATGGTATCCGTAGCCTCATCCATCGATGGGATAAATGTGTAAATCTGTATGGTGGCTATGTAGAGAAGGACTAAAACCTGTGCCAAGAATCAACAGGCTAGCACCTCTGCAGCTAGGTCAGAGTGATTCTTTATTGAATCACCCTCGTATGTGCATTACTATGCTCTCATGCTTGTCAACTCAGTTACGTTCTCAGTATGTAATAATTAAGTTGCATGAGCTGATAGGACTAAAACATGTTTCTTTTACAGCAAAATCTTTCTGGCATCTGAATATGAAATATATAAAAGTCCAATATAATGAGCCCAGCTCTCTGATTTACCATTAGATTTAACATCAGTAAGAATTGTATAAGGTATCTTAAGAATTGTGTGGAAGATTTATGTAGCATAAATTAATCCTTGAACATTAAATATAAAAAAGACATCAAGAGCCATATGAATTACACAACAAATTTGTATTTTTATTGAGGTTAAATTACATAGAATAACATAACTAAATAATGTAAGTTGATAATGTGATCCTTTCTGCGCTACTTAAGAAAATGTTTTGATTCCTCTTTTGGGATTTTTTAAAAATTTTTTTTATTTTTTTATTTTTTTCCCTTTCAGTCCTGAAACAGTTGGTTGCATTCCAGTGAACCAGACTTAAATGGTTTCCAAACTGGAATCACAACACTCTCATAAATAATGTTGGAAATAAAGTAATGCTGGCAAAATCAGCAAAACTGTATTTTTTGCTTACCGGTATACTTCTTTTGCTGATGGTCTAGTGCAGCAGTTCCCAAACTACTGAGATTTACAGACCCACTTCAAAAATCAAAACAAATTTGCGGACCCCTACGTGTGTGTGTGTGCGTGTGAACACTGGGTTTTCTGAAAAGAAAATTAGAAGTTTTATATGTGAAACAACTCAACTTAATTCTTATTTTTATGATATATAATAACAACTTTATTTATAATCAGTTTGCTATACAAAGAATGAATAATTTGAAATTTGTATGCAATTATATATTCCAATCATATTGAAAATAAGTAATGTTTTATAACGAAAGTCGTCGTGATTCTATCAGTATATTTTTTATGAAAATAAACACATATTACTTGATACCTTCTGAACGTTTCGCAGACCCTCTGAACTGGTCTGCAGACCCCAGTTTGGGAAACACTGGTCTAGTGAATGATGAAGTATCTGTCACTGATTTGCCTGGCTAATTTTATTCTTATATTATTATTTGGCTCAAGTTCTGATTAGTGTGAACCTTACCAAACATTCATAATTTTTAGTTCTTGTAATGTGTTCTGATACCTTACTTTATTTTTAGTACGTGTGGATATTCATGGAGATTTAAATTTCAAATGTTTCTTGATATTTACAGGATATTTCAGATTTTGAATGGTCAGTGCTTGTAAGTGCTTTCAAAACATATTATCCATGGATTTTTATACAGATTGCGGTCAGTCAGTTAGTGTTGTGTAGGTGGCATCAGGTGGGTATCATTGTGAATTTAATACATTATTTCAACATGAACTTATTTGTTTATTCTGGTAATTGCAGTACAGGCAGATAACTTGTTATTGAATTTATACTGAGTGGCCCTTTATCAATTACATGGGTTTAATAGTGAGTAACACATTTAGCCAGAGAACATCCTGAAGTCATCAGCATGCATTACTTTCATCACCTTGTGTGCTGACCCATGCACAATCAGTCGTATGTTTAGTACTGGATGGTGGTAGATTTTTAACATGAACAGCTCGTTCCACCTCACTCCAAAGATGCCAAATCAGACAGAAGTACGTTACTTGAGCAGGCCAATGAAGTATGATAAAGAAATTTTTTTGTTGGCCAGTCTTAATTTTTTATGTAAAAAAAAAACTTAAGTAACATACCAGGTGGTTATAAAATAAGTTTCCCTATTCAGGAGACCCCGGTGTCAAAACAGTTAGAGAGAGCACTGTGAAAATTGGTGGGTATGGGGAAGCGATTTGTAGAAGAAAAAAAATTAGTTCAAATTTCCATCGCCAGGGGAGAAATTGACACTGTAAACATGAGATGGAATACTTAACTTAGGATTAGATTTTAATATAAGAACTTAGAAATCTACAGATATTGTTCTATATGCTTCCCTTCACTTGAGAGGACATTCTGAAACGGAGGACTGCATGCCATACAGTTTTGGGTAGCATCTCATTGGGGTTGTTGCCTACATGCTGTTTAATGCTTACTTTCAAATCGACAAGTGTCTGTATGTCGCCATGGTAAACTCTGTCTTTCAGGTATCCTCATAGCCAGAAATCACGGCGATTGAGATCTGGTGATCTCAGTCCCTGTGGTTTTAGTCCTTCTGATGTTGAATGGAGCAGTTCCTTCACTTATTGACCAATGTGAGAGGGGCACATCTTGCATGAACACTATGGTCTCCAAGCACTGCCTTTCTTGCAGAGGGGGAATAATGTGATCTCTTAGAAGAGCACAGTACCGTGCACTAGTTACATCTTCCAGGGCCGCGAGGTGTAGACTCTTCAATGAAAAATGGTCCCATTATAAACTCTTCTGTGAATCCACACCATACCATACTATAATGTATGGACTTTGTAGTGGTCTTTTATGCACAGAAGATTAACGAGATATTCAGCATTTTTGTGCATTTACAGCCCCACGAAGAGTGAAATGTGCGTCATCAGACCACAAGATCATTCGAACCCATGTAGTGTCAAGTTCCATATGAGCCAGAAATCATAGGGCAAAGTCTATTCATTGTTGCTGATCACAAGACTTTAGTTCTTGCACTACCTGAATCTTGTACGGGAACCAGTGAAAAATTATTCAAAGCACTTTACATACACTAAGGAAGGTTCAAGTCTCTTGACACACCTTTGGCACTACTGACTGGTAGTGTTTTGCATTCCAACCATTGCAACCGCCACTTCATCCACCATCTCCATTCCGATACGTGGTCGTCCCCTGCCTGGAATTACACCTAACTCCCTGGTCGCTTCAAATTTCTTTATTAGTTTATTAGTTTTTGAACCCGGCTGACGTCCAAAGTCCTTTACACAAACCTTTAAGTTGCTGATATTCATGTAGTGCTGCATTAGCGTTACTATTATTCTGGTAGAACAGTTTTACTAAAAGAGCATGTTCCTTTTTTGTAAGAGCCATATTTATTATTATTATTAGCCATATGGTGCAAGGAAGCCTGAGGCTTATGCTGCACCAGCCAAAAAAAATTCCTGAGTTACCCTGAGAGAGAATCAGAAGTAGAAAGGAATCACCAAGAAAGAGAAGAATGATGATATCCAGCTCAGGACCCTGGGTGTGCCAAGCCCATACTCACCAGATATGAGCCCCCTGGGGTTAATTGGTTATTGATGGTGGCATTGGCCCTTCTGCTTTTATCTAACAGGATGCCATTTGTGTAAGCAGCGTGTCTTGAAGTAAATGATGACTTTTAGCTATGTGCAGTGCCGTGGAAATTTGAACTAATTTTTTTTTTCTACAAATTTCTTCCCCATACTCTTAAATGACATACTCACCAATTTTCACAGCACTAGCTCTGTTTTGCCACTGGGGTCTCCTGAATAGGGAAACTTATTTTATAACCACCTAGTATATGCCACCTCCTTCATAATTCATCTAGTATTTTGAATCCATTTCCCCCTCAATGAGGTTATGCACTTTGTGAATAGCCCCAAAGATGAATTTATACATTTTAGTGTGTCTGTATGTATATATATATATATATATATATATATATATATATATATATATATATATATATATACATACATACACACTAGACTCTCGATTTTCCGGGATGGATGGTAAAAAGGAATTCCCGGATAATCGATTTCCTGGTTAATCCGAAAATACAAAGTTCCCGACATACGTAAGAGATACATTCCCAGACTTCTTACGTAAGTCAAGTTTTACGTAACTTGGGAATGGTTGAAAGGATATTTCTGCTATATCCCTGATATGCCAAAATTACAAAAACCACATATCCTCAGAATTAAGAAAAATAGTTATATATTATTATTATTATTGCTTTTATATTATTTCTCCCTGATTGGGGGTTCCACCTCATGACATGTATTGCTACCAAGTACACAGGGTGGTTGTTGTTATGTCTGGTGTTACTATTGGTTGAGGAACTCTCTGACTATCCTACAGGTGTTCAGGATTGCAACTTTCTGGAGTTCCTTGTAGGTGTTCGCTGGGAGACCTACCTGGTCGTGTCTATGAGTGTACTCAATTTGGGTGATCACCTTGCACCCCGTGGTTATGTGTTGGATCGTTTCTGAGGCCAGGTGGCATCATCGATATGTATCATCAGATACTCTGGCTCCTTGGCGATGTATTATTATTATTAGCCATATGGTGCAATGAAGCCTTAGGCTTATGCTGCACAAGCCAAAAAAAATTTCTGAGTTTCCCAGAGAGAGAGAGAGAACAGAAAGGAATCACCAAGAAGGAGAAGAATGATGATATCCAGCTCAGGACCGTGGGTGTGCCAAGCCCATACTCACAGATGTGAGCCACTGGGGTTAGTTCAATTAAAAACTTTATCTGGGGACAACAGTGAAGTAGCCAGAGTGGCACATAAGAAAATAAAATGTAAGTACCCAGTTCTCACACTCATCCTAGGGAAAATAAAATTTATAACATAACAATATATATATATATATATATATTAAATAATACTATTTACATATGACGATTTTCAGCTTAGGTTGCGATCGCTCTGTACCGTACAGTTAAGTAGGGGAGGATTAGCGTAACAACGGGGGGGTAGTTGAACAGGGCACAAAAGTTCAGTGGGAGTGCCGTAAAGGGCAGTTCAAGTCGCTATAAACAGAAAGTGGGCAGCTCTTAGGAAGAAAAGAACAAGGGAACCGGCCCCCCCCCGCCCCCTTGTGGAGAGGAAGAATTTTAAAGACTAAGAGGGTGGAGGGGACCCTGGATGCAGCATACACCGTGTGGAAATGGCTAGCCGCTTGGTAAAACAAACCGACTCCTTGAGCACTTACTAATATCAAGGAGCGGTAGAGAAAAAATAGAGTGTACTAATAGGGGTAAGTGCATTGGAATAATCACAAGGAGATATCTAGAAATTTCTAGATATCCGGAAGTTAGGTGGAACAGGACCAGGGTATATCTGCCAGGGGCAAAGGTTGATGACGTTGTAGAGCGAATATCATCTTTTAAGGGCACAAAAGGTGATATAGTTGTACACGTTGGCACTAATAATATTAAGAGTAGGAGACCGGCAGAATTACTTAACAAGTACAGGTCACTGTTGAACAAAAGCCGAGAATTAGGGTTGAATTTGAAAGTGTCTGCAATTCTGCCCAGACACGATAGGAGGGAGTATATGATGAGAGCCTTGTCGATCAATTCGGCCCTGGAAAGGTTGTGCAAGGCTCAAGGGGTAGAATTTTTTTCAGCCTGGACTGTACTTGTTAACAGGAGAGATTGCTTCTACAGGGATGGGATACACTTAAATAGAAAGGGTGCAAGAATATTTGCTGATGCTATCATTAGCATTAGCATTTTTTAGCATTAGTAGAGGCATTTGATGCAAGAAAGCAAGCTTATGCAGCATCAGCCAAAAAAAAAAAAAAAAAAAACCCACTTCCACTTCACCCCTCTGTTCTTTCAAAATACCTGTCCAGCTGAGCCTTAAACTTATTTAGGCTATCAACCTCCACCACAAGGGATGGAAGTCTGTTCCACCAACCAACCACCCGCTGGCTAAAGGCAAATTTCCGCACGTCTATCCTACATCTGTCTTTCCTCAATTTGAATTTATGCCCTCTCAGGTGATTTTTCTGAGCTAGAGGAAGAATCCCATCAGCATTGAGCATGCTTAAACCATTCAAGGCTTTATACACCTCTATCAGATCACCTCGCTGGTGCCTAGTCTCCAGACACTGTAATTTGCAAAACTTAAGCCTTTCTTCGTAAGAGCACCCCTTTGTTCCATTCACTGATCTTGTTGCCCTTCTCTGTACTCGTTCCAGCAGCTCTACATCCTTCTTGAAATGAGGCCTCCAGACCTGTATACAGTACTCTAGGTGTGCCCTGACCATCGCCTTATACAGTGGAATAATCACCTCCTTATCCCTGCTGGAAAAATTCCTGTATATCATTGACAATACTCCATGAGCTACTCTTGCAGCCCGTCTGCACTACTCAGAGAACTTCATATCTGCCTGCACAACCACCCCCAAGTCCCTTTCATTCTCTACCACTGTCAGTGTAGTACCACAGAGTTGATACGTTGCTCTGGGGTTGCTGTTTCCCATGTGTAGTACTTTACATTTGTCAATGTTAAACTTCATTTGCCACCTCTCAGCCCATCTGCTCAACCTTTCCAGATCCTGTTGCAGCAGCATAGTGTCAGTAGTGTCCTTGACAACCCTGCCAACCTTTGTATCGTCTGCAAACTTGGACATTAAGCCCGATATACCATCATCAATATCATTTATAAATACAGAAAACAATAATGGACCCAACACTGAGCCCTGAGGGACTCAGTGTTGGGTATCGAGGCAGTGTTAGGTGGGTCAGAAAACTGCTAGCTTGGGGGGAGACAAAGACCAATAGATTGACAGTAGCCACTGGCAGAGGTGAAAGAGATTCTTGCACTGCTTCTATTAGAATGAGCAGAAGCCTGAAAAACAAGATGCATGATATTTCAGAGACTGCTGGGAGCCATTGCGGTACAAGTAAACACATGGGTTGTGTTAGGGTAGCTAAGAATAGAAACAGGTGCAGGTATACTTGGTGCGTGTACACCAATGCTAGGAGTTTAGTAAATAAATTTGATGAATTTGAGGTATTGCTCAAAACATCAAAGGCAGATATTGTTGGGATATCAGAGACGTGGTGTCACACAGATATAAGAGATGCAGAACTGCAATTTGGGGAGTACAACGTCTACAGAAAGGATAGACAGGATAGGAAGGGGGGAGGGGTTATGCTATTAGTTAAGAAAGACACAAAAACCAAGGAAGTGAAGCCAGTCGACATTGCTGGACAGTGCAGTGTTGAGTCAGTTTGGTGTGACATAAGCATTGGGAGATCAAAATTGAGAGTAGGAGTGTGCTATAGGCCTAATGACTCTGATGAGTATAATAAGAAACTGTACAGGGAAATAGAGTGGGCCAGTAAATCAGAGAGTGTTATAATGGGGGATTTTAATTTCCCAGATATTGACTGGAATTTGTGGGTTGGTCACTCACACACTAGCAAGGCTTTTGTGGATTTATTGGATGATTGTTTTCTACATCTGCATGTTCGGGAGGCAACTAGAGGGAGTAATACTCTTGATTTGATTATCAGCAGTGATTCTTCATGCATTAAGAATCTGCAGATAAATGAACCACTAGGTGGCAGTGATCACAGTGTGCTTGAAGTGGGATTTACTCAAAGAGGTAACTACCATTAGGGGTAAATGGAAGGGTTATTGCTTCCGTAAAGGCGACTACGATGGACTGAGACAGTATTTAAATTCTATACAGTGGGACCAACTGATGATGTTACCAACAGCAAATTCAAAATGGGAAGCATTCAAAGAACTTATCTTGGAAGCTACTAGGCTTTACATACCAACTAAGAAATATTGTTCAAGGTTTAGGCCAAAATGGATGTCAGATGAACTAATGAGGCATATGGCAGAGAAGAAAAATGCATGGGATACTTACAAATTAACACATGACACAGAAGCCTATGATAGATACAAGTTGATATGCAACCAAGTTACAAAGGAGGTTAGGCAGGCGAAGGCAGATTACGAGAAATCCTTGGCAAGGGATGCAAAGAAAACAGCAAAGAGTTCTTTACTTATGTAAACTCTAGAAAGAAGGGGATGAATCAGATTGGTCCACTTGATATTGATGGGTCAACTGTTGATGATCCTGCTCAGGTAGCTAACTAACTAAATGAATATTTTGCATCGACATTCACACATGAGGAGTTATTCAGCGAGGGGAATGCCAGAGGTGTATTCAACTCTAGCAGTAAGCTACAGAATCTTGAAATAACTGGGAGTAAAGTGGAGGAGAAACTGTTGAAGATAAACACAAGAAAGGCACCCGGGGTGGATGGGATCTATCCAGTTATATTAAAGGAGGCAGCAAAGGAAGTAAGCAAACCCTTAGCCATAATTATGAGAGCTTCCTTGGACTCAGGGGAGGTACCCATAGACTGGAAATGTGCAAATGTGACCCCAATTCACAAAGGAGGATCAAAGGCTGACACAAGTAATTATAGACTTGTGAGCTTAACTTCTGTTCCAGGAAAATTAATGGAGGCACTGGTTAAAGAAGCACTGCAGGATCATTTAGACAAGACTTCAGTTATAGCTCGGACACAGCATGGTTTTGTTAAGGGGAAGTCTTGCCTGACCAATTTGATTGGATACTGTGATGCAGTCACAAAAGAACTGGATGCAGGGAATAGCTTTGATATTATATACTTGGATCTTAGAAAGGCTTTTGATACTGTTGCACATGGAAGACTGCTACACAAATTGGAGCAGTGTGACATTGGAGGCAAATTGCTGCTATGGATAAAGGGGTGGTTGAGGGGGAGAAGACAGAGAGTGGTAATCAATGGACACTGCTCATCGTGGACTAATGTTATTAGTGGAGTCCCTCAGGGCTCAGTGTTGGGTCCATTATTGTTTTCTGTATTTATAAATGATATTGATGATGGTATATCAAGCTTAATGTCCAAGTTTGCAGACGATACAAAGGTTGGCAGGGTTGTCAAGGACACTACTGACACTATGCTACTGCAACAGGATCTGGAAAGGTTGAGAAGATGGGCTGAGAGGTGGCAAATGAAGTTTAACATTGACAAATGTAAAGTACTACACATGGGAAACAGCAACCCCAGAGCAACGTATCAACTCTGTTGTACTACACTGACAGTGGTAGAGAATGAAAGGGACTTGGGGGTGGTTGTGCAGGCAGATATGAAGTTCTCTGAGCAGTGCAGACGGACTGCAAGAGTAGCTCATGGAGTATTGTCAATGATATACAGGAATTTTTCCAGCAGGGATAAGGAAGTGATTATTCCCTTGTATAAGGCAATGGTCAGGCCACACCTAGAGTACTGTATACAGGTCTGGAGGCCTCATTTCAAGAAGGATGTAGAGCTGCTGGAACGAGTACAGAGAAGGGCAACAAGATTAGTGAATGGAACAAAGGGGTGCTCTTACGAAGAAAGGCTTAAGTTTTGCAAATTACAGTGTCTGGAGACTAGGCACCAGCGAGGTGATCTGATAGAGGTGTATAAAGTCTTGAATGGTTTGAGCATGCTCAATGCTGATGGGATTCTTCCTCTAGCTCAGAAAAATCACCTGAGAGGGCATAAATTCAAATTGAGGAAAGACAGATGTAGGATAGACGTGCGGAAATTTGCCTTTAGCCAGCAGGTGGTTGGTTGGTGGAACAGACTTCCATCCCTTGTAGTGGAGGTTGATAGCCTAAATAAATTTAAGGCTCAGCTGGACAGGTATTTTGAACGAACAGAGGGGTGAAGTGGAAGTGGGTTTTTTTTTTTTTTTTTTTTTTGGCTGATGCTGCATAAGCTTGCTTTCTTGCATAAAATGCCTCTACTAATGCTAATGCTAAGAAAATGCATGAAGTGCTGTTGTCTCAAATTTTATATCTATTAAATGCATTAGATAAAGCCTAGAGATCGAGAACCACTAATAAATATGAAAATAGAAAACACCAAATAACCAGATTGTTGACCCCAAATTTAGAAACTCTCTGCCACTCCTCATATCACAGTTTGGACCTTATTGGGTCCTTTTCAGTGAAGTGATGGGGGGGGGGATGGCAAAAGAATCGAACAAAAGTAACTGAAGAAACCAAAGCAATTTTGCATAAGAGGCAACCAGAGAGCGTAATACTCTTGATCTGGTTATCAGCAGTGATCATTCGTGTATTAAAAATTTGCAGATAAAGGAACCACTAGGTGGCAGTGATCACAGTGTACTGATGTGGGATTTACTTAAAGATATAATTATCGTTAGGGGTAAAGGAAAGGATTTTTGCTTCTGTAAAACTGAGTACAGTGGTCTCAGACAGTTTTTAAATCTGTACAGTGGGATCAACTGACAATGTTACCAACAGTAAATTCTAAGTGGGAAGCATTCAAGGAGTTGAATGCTTCCCACTACAAAAGTTGCATACCTATTAAGAAATATTGTTCAAGGTTTAGGCCTAAATGGTTATCAAATGAACTAATGAGACTCGTGACAGAGAAGAAAAATGCATGGGATGCATATAAATTATCAAGCGACTCAGAAGCCTATGGCAGATATAAGCTAGACTGTAATCAGGTCACAAAGGAGGTTAGGCAGGCGAAGGCAGATTACCAGAAATCTTTGGCAAAAGATACTAAGAAAAGCAGCAAGGATTTCTTTACTTATATAAACTCTAAAAGGACGGGGATGAATCTGATTAGTCCACTTGATATCGATCGTTCGATTGTTGATGATCCTGCTTAGATAGCAAACAAACTGAATGAGTATTTTGCCTCTACATTCACACGTGAGGAGTTATTAAGGTTTGAAAATGGCAGAAGGTTATCAAATTGTAGCAGGGTGCTTAATGATTTTGTAATAACTGAGAGCAAAGTGGAGGAGAAATTGTTGAAGTTAACCATAAGAAAGCCTGTAGTGGATGGGATCTATCCAGTTATATTAAAGGAGGCGGCAAAGCAACTAAGCAAACCCTTAACCATAATTATGAGAGCATCCATGGACTCGGGAGGTCCCCACGAACTGGAGATGTGCAAATGTATCCCAATTCACAAAGGGGGATCGAAGGGTGACACGAGTAATTACAGACCAGTTAGATTACCTTCTGTTCCGGGTGAGATAATGGAGTCACTGGTTAAAGATGCATTGCAGGATCATCTAGACAAGATGATCCTGCAATGCATCAATAATTCAGATGACTGCAGCAATAATTCAGACACAGCATGGGTTTGTTAAGGGAAAGTCTTGTCTGACAAATTTGATAGGATATTATGATGTGGTTACAAAGGAACTAGATGCAAAAAATAATTTTGATATCATATATTTGGATTTCAGGAACGCTTTTGACACTGTTGCACATGGAAGACTATTGTACAAATTGGAGCAGAATGGTATTAATGGTAAGTTGCTAGAATGGATAAAAGGATGGTTGAGTGGAAGACAGAGGGTGGTAATTAATGGGTGCTGCTCTTCGTGGACTAATGTTATTAGTGGAGACCCACAGGGTTTGGTGTTGGGTCCTCTGTTGTTTTGTATATTTATCAATGATATTGATGAAGGTATATCAGGCTTAGTGTTGAAGTTTGCAGATGATACAAAGGTTGGCAGGGTTGTTAATGACAGTGTGCTACTGCAACAGGATCTAGATAATTTGGGCAGATGGGCTAAGAAGTGGCAACTGAAGTTTAACCTTGACAAATGCAAAGTACTGCATATGTGTAGAAGTAAAAACGTACCAACTGTATTATACTACACTTAAGGTGGTAGAAAATGAAAAATACCTGGGAGTAATTGTGCAGTCAGATATGAAGTTTTCTGAGCAATGCAGACAGGCTGCCAGGGCAGGTCATGGGGTTCGGTCAATGATATATATAGGAATTTTGCTAGCAGAGAAAAGGAGGTGATTGTCCCTCTGTATAAGGCAATGGTTAGGCCACGCCTTGAGTACTGCGTACAGGTCTGGAGGCCTCATTTTAGGAAGGATGTAGATTTCCTTGAGCGTGTACAGAGAAGGGCAACAAGATTGGTGAGGGGAATGAGAGATCCTCTTACCAAGAGAGGCTTAAGTTCTGCAAATTGCAGTGGCTGGAGACTAGGCACCTGCGTGGTGATCTAATTGAGGTGTATAAGGCAATGAATGGGTTGAGCACACTGAATTCTGATGGGATCCTTCCACTTGTTCAGATTACGAACCTAAGGGGGCATAAATTCAAGTTAAGAAAAAATAGATGTAGATTAGATGTACGGAAATTTGCCTTTAGCCAGCGGGTGGTTAATTGCTGGAACAAACTTCCATCTGTCGTTGAAGTTGATAGGTTAAATAAATTTAAGGAGAAACTGGACAGGCATTTTGAGGGAATTGTGTGATTTTTTTTTTTTTTTTTTTTTTTTTTTCTGTCTGATGCTGCATAAGCTCATACACTTGCTTTCTTGCATCACATGCCACTACTACTATATCGGATAAGACAATAAAACAAAATACTGAATTTGTTAATTTAAAAAAAAATTGGTTTCTGTAGTTACGTATGTTTCATTAATTGGTATTGCCCAGTGTTGTATCTGTTAGTATTGTGGTTTTCAATTCACTTGGGGTTGGAAATGGTTGGGCCCAGAGTATTTATAAAGAAGATATGTTAGGATGTATGTTCATTTGGCCTGTTTCGTTTTTTCACTTATGAAGACCAAATAAGTTTGAAATGGCTGCATGAAGAGTGGTAGTAAGTTTCAGTGTTTGGGGTTAATAGTGATCAGTTTGTAGCCTGGTTCTTTGGTGTTCAGTTTTAATATTTGTTAATGGGTCTATATCTATCTCTAGGCTTTGTTTAATGTACCTTTAGTAGGATATATAGTGTCCAAGAATGGCAATTTATTCATTAATTTCAAACTTATGGTTTGTATTTAATGTAAAAGAAGTTTTCAGTGTTTGAAAGTGCAACTAAGAGATTGTCCAGTGTTAAAAAAAAAAAAAAATATTTAAAATTATCAGTCATTCTTCAAAATATTTAATCCTTTCACAAGTGAGCTTGTCAAATGCTCTTGGGTCCTAGGTAGTAGTGGGCTCTGTGAAGTGAGTTTTGTTGGAGAATTCTGAAATTTTGTAAAAATGCAAGTGTGTATATTAGTATTAGCTACACTCAAGGTTTTTGCTGCACTAGTGAAAAAAGAAAAAATATTCACTAAACTGGAACAGGAATAATTCCGTTCTAGTTTTATTCTGAATAATTCTTATGAATATATATATATTGTTAAAATAAAATTTAAAGTATTTTTTATTTTTTTATTTTTTTTTTTTCATCTTTGTATTTAATTGTTTTTTAAATTATTATCCATCTTCTGTAGCATGTACCAGTCTTCTATGCTCTGTATTCAATAGTGTTCTTGATTTCTACTGTTGGAGTGTGGACAGTGTCATTTTACTGTAGCTGCATAGCAGTTATGTTTCTGATTCATTTAAGTGGAAAGAGACTTCTTTGCTTTGGGCTGACAGTTTCTGTGCTTTTCATCCTTCATCAACCTTTCTTTTCCCAATTAAGGGTAAGTGCATTTTAATTTTGAAGGTAACTGTTTCTTTAATGAAATACTTAGCGATGTAGAGAAATATTTTTTATTTGGAAAAAAGAGATTCTTTATTCTTTCATTAATCGCTCCCAGCAAATTTGTTTTCTATATTGTTGAACCTTATTTATAGGTTATTATTATTGCTCTTATATTATAAGAGCAACGTTATAAGAGAATTATAAGAATAATAATAATTATTATTATTATTAGTAGTAGTAGTGGCATATAATGCAAGAAAGCAAGCTTGTATATAGAGTAGAAGTTGTATTTCTTGAATAAAAAAACAAAACAAAACTCCCACATCACATGTCCACCCCATCGAACATTTGCCTTATTCTTCCCGCCGCCTCCGTAGCCAGGTGGGAAGGAGCAGCAGTGCGTAGCACACGCTTCTTGATTAGACCGGGGTTCGAGCCCGTCACCACCAAATACGGAAGATACGGAAAGGTCAGGGAATGACCAGCGCATATCCCGGAGCAATATGGCCTTAGTTGCTAATGCTCCTAAAACACCAAATACAACAACAACAACCTTATTCTTCCTTGAATTTATTCAAACTACCAATATTCAACAACAACGTTGTTGGAACAAACTTCTATCACTCAATTACCCATTGGCCGAAGGCAAACTTCTGCACATCTCTCTCCTGCAATCATCCTTCCTCAATTTGCCCACTTGCATGTGTAGTTGAAGCAAGTGGAAGAATGCCATTAGCATTGAGCCTACTCAATCCATTCAAAGCCTTAAACACCTTAATCAGATCACTTCACGCACCTAGTCTCTGGATGCTGCAGTTTGCAGACCTGAAGCCTTTCTTGGTAAGATCACCCTTTTCCCTTCATCAATCTTAGTGCCCTTCTCTGCACCCATTCCAGCACAGCTACATCCTTGCTAAAATGAGTCCTTTAGACCTGTATGCATTACTCAAGATGTGGCCTAACCATTGCCTTATATAATGGGATAATCACTTTCTTATTCGTGCTATCCAAGTTCCTGTATATCATTGAAAAAAACTCCATGAGCTGGCCTGGCAGCCTGTCTGCATTGCACAGAGAACTTCACATATGACTACACAATTTCCACTGGGTCTTTTTCATTACTGTGGGTGTAGTATTACTAGGATCAGATAGTCGCTATATATGATTGTGGAGAGATGCAAGATGCATCCACTGACAACCTCTGCTTCTTCATACCGGTGAACTAGGTGTGTCAGCTATATTTAACCTTTTACAACTTATTAATCTAAATAACTTTATCTAGAATTTTTATTGTTTTATGCTTTATAAACTTTTGATATCATATACTCTTTTACAATAATATATAAACAATTATAATATTATACTTTTATATTTTATACCTTTTTGACTTTTATATTTTATACCTTAGACGCTAATGCGCCATAAAATCCTAAAACAACCAACCAACTGGTGAACTAGGCAGCCATTTTAAGCACATTTATAAAGATCAATATAGAAATATTTATTCAGATCACCAGAAACATCTGCTGGATTATATATTATGATTCTGTCATTTCCATTGAGCAAAGGTTATCTGGTTTATTTTTGTATTTACCTTCAAATAAAAATCCTTTTCCCTATTCTTGACCCACTTGAGCATCACTTTTAAGTAGATTCTGTTTTTTCAGAGGATGATTGTTTATCTAATGAAAGGGGAAGGCTGTGCATGCATTGCTGCCAGATGCCTAGTATGAGTTTATAAATTTAGAATGGTATTAAGTTCTTATTTTGGACATAATCATATATTGATATTTTTATTATGAACCTTTTACCTACTCTTATGACTTTTCTTGCATTTTCACAATGCTCTGTGCAATTTATTCTGGAGTATTACTATGCTAATAATGATTTTCCAGCCACCATTGATATCAGTACACTGATTTTAGCATACTACAATGAAATTCATGTTTCCAGAGGAAAGCAGGTTGGCTTGAGAAGAAATAGGAAGGTCCATCTTCAACCTGTAGGTATTATTTAAAATTATGCTCATTGCATGTCTATTTGAAATGCCAATCTGCCCTTGTTCATCTTTATTGTTATGTCAAATTATCAGCCTTCACCTTGTCACTCTTAGTGATATTTCAAGCAGAGACTAATCTCATATTGATCAGGATGCACAGAAAAACAGCAGACTTCTTTACTTAAATTTACTTTACTCTACTCTGCATTACTCACACATTAGAAGGAAGGGGATGAAGTACGGTGGTCTACTATATATGAAAAGTTTAACTGTTGATCTTGCTTGGGTGGCTGAAAGACAGTAGATATTTTGCTTCTACATTCAACATGAGGAATGGGATGGGAATACCAGAAGTGTATCAAATTCTAACAGGAAGCTAAATGAATTTATGCTAACTGAAAGAAAAGGGGAAGAAAAATGGTTGAGGCTCAACATAAAAAAAAAAAAGTTGCCTGGGATGGATGGGGATCTATCCAATTATATTAAGGAAGACATCAGAGGAGGGAAGCAAACCTTAAGCTGTAATTATGAGAGCATATTAGCTTCAAGGGTGTACTTTATATACAGAAGAAATATAAACATATCCTTAATTCACAAAGGGCATCACAGGATGATATGAGCAGACCTATTAGCTTAACTTCTGTTTGAGGAAAATAATGGAGTTACTGTTAAAAAAGTAATGCAGGACCTATCAATATAACTTTTTAGATGTCAGAAAAGCTTGTTGATACTGTTGCACATAAGACTGGTTTACAAATCAGATCAGTGTGGCATTAAGGGCAAGCTAATTCTATGGATAAAGGGATGGTTGAGTTGAGACAGAGAGTGGTTATCAATGGACACTGCTCTTCATACACTAATTTTATTAGTGGTGTCCCCTAGGGTTTCAGTGCTAGGCCCATTGTTGTTTTCTATAATTGCTTAAGCTCAAGGCTTTTGCTACTCTAGCAAAAAAAAAAAAATTACTAAAACTGGAACAGGAATAATTCCATTATTTCTGTTCCAGTTTAGTGAATTTTTACACTCATACTTTTAATTTTCCACCACCCTACACTCAGGGTAGTGGAAAATGAAATAGACCTGAGGGTAATTGTGCAGTCAGATATGCAGTTCTGCTAGCAGTGCCGACATGTTGCCATCACAGCTTTATGGGGTTTTGTCAGAGATATACAGGAATTTCGCTGGCATGGATAAGGGGGCGATTTATCCCATTGTATAAGGCAATTGTTAGGCCACATCTTGAGTATTGCACACAGACCTGGAGGCCTCATTATTGGAAAGATATAGACATGCTGGAATGGGTGCAGAGAAGAGCAGTGAGATTGTTGAGATAATAAAAGGGCGCTTTTACCAGGAATGGCAAATTACAGTGTCTGTAGACTAGCCACCTGTGAGGTGATCTGATTAAGGCTTTGAATGGATTGAGTTGGCTTAGTGCTGATGGCATCCTTCCTCTTGCTCCAACTACACATATAAGTGGGTAATTCAAATTGAGGATGGATGGTTACAGTGTGAACTTTTAATTTCAGTGCAATGCAGTCTAATGTAGAAGACATTAAATCCTTCTGATTTTTTTTTTATAATTGTTTAATTTTGGCCTTCTAAGGTAAAGAGGTTATCCTACTTAAAATGAAGGAAAGAACACCTTTTTTGTGTATCTGTTTAACTAAATTTAATACACCATCCACTAATCTCTTCTTATTTCTTAGTCACTGTGGCACTGGTCCTGCATGGCCAGAAACCTGGGAGAGGGCTAAAAGGAGCCAAAATGGATCTCAAATGTTTTTCTTTATTAGTCTCCATGCTCTAACTCTGAAAATGACCATGTCATGTTATATGCAAAACTACAGAGAATTGAAGTATTCTAAAAGGACTCTCCATCCTTTCTCATTTTTTTTTTTTTTTTTTTTTAATGTAAACCCCAAACATGTGAGGTATTAGAACCTATAGTACTTAGTACCATGCTTGGGTCGGAGGTTGAGAAGACGAAAGAAGATATTTGTTGACATTGGACTTGAACTTCTGTAGACTGTAATTTTCAGGAAATACGTATGAAGGAAGGTTGTTCCAGAAAATGGCAGTTGAATGAATAAACGAGGAAGATGAAAAGTTGGTTCTGTGAGTTTGAAGTTGGACAATAAATGGATTTTGGCTGGTGGCGGCACGTGTTCGGACTGTTTTGAAAGAGAGAGCGGGAATTATAGAAGCCAATTCAGAAGAACAGTGCCCATGGAAGTATCTGTAGAAGAGGCATGCAGCAGAAACAGTACGTCTATGAGACAGCGAGTGGACAGACTCTGTCAGAGATGAATCATTAATTAACCTAACTGCCCTCTTCTGAATGGAATCAAGAAGCCTGAGAGAGGTTTTGGGGGCACCACCCCAGATGTGGGAACAATATTTCATGGCAGGGTGGATTTGCCATTTATACAGAGTGAGCAGCTGTTTGGAAGAAAAGTAACGCCGAGAGCAAAAGAGAAAACCAAGTTTTTTAGATGCAGAGGAAGCAATATTTGTAATGTGCTTGTGCCAAGAGAGATTAGAAGTCAGGGTAATCCCCAAAAGAGATATATCATTTTGCCTAGAAATCGGAGTGTCACTAAAGATAAGCATAGGAGCAGAAGAATCTTTTTTGCGAGATATAAGACAAGACTGAGTTTTAGAAGGGTTGAAATCAACTAAGTTGTCTTTGCCCCTCTGGAGAATTACCTGAAGATCGGCATTTAAGGAATTGGCAGCAGATTTTCGAGAACTTAAAGCTGATTGAGCTGGACAAGGTTTCTCAAAATGGAAAGTTGAATGCAATGTGCTATCATCGGCAAAACTATGGATAGGATTTCCAGTCAATGGAAGAAGGTCATTGATATACAAGAGGAAAAGAGTGGGGGAAAGAACTGAACCTTGGGGGACACCGGCATTAGTGGAGAAGTTAGAAGGCAGAGAGCCATCTACCATCACCCTCAGTGAGCGATCAGAGAGAAAACTGGATAACCAATTACTAAAAACAGTTGGCAAACCATAAGATGGATGCTTGTTTAGAAGACCTTTATGCCAAACACGATCGAAAGCCTTTGAGATGTCAAGAGCAACTACTTGTGTTTCACCGAACCTTTCCATTGAATTAGTCCATAAATGGGTAACATAAGCTAGAACATCATCAGTGGATTGACACTGACGGAATCCATACTGGCGATCGTTGATCAGACGGAAGGTTTCTAGGTAATTTAAGAGTTGGCGGTTAATTGATTTCTCCATTACTTTAGAAAGAGTAGAAGTAATTGCAATGGGATGATAATTGATGGGAGGGATTTGTCACCCTTTTTAGGAACTGGATGGATATGAGAATTTCCAAGCAGAAGGAAAAACACCTTTGGAATAAGAAAGTGAAAAAAGGCGGCAAAGAACAGGAGTAAGTTCAGGAGCACAGGTTTTGAGAACAAGTGGAGAAATACCATCGGGACCTGGAGCTTTCTTAGCATCAAGATTCGTCAAAATCCTTCTGACATACTTTTGACGGAAGAGCACAGGAGGCATTGAATGGAGCATGTTGGGAATGGTCCGAGGTGTTTTACCAAGGTCATTAATATATGATTTGGAAGAAAAATGGGATGCTAGCAGGTCAGCTTTATCCTTGGCTGAAGTGACAACAGAACCATCTGGTTTGGACAGAGGTGGGAGCAGAGATGGGAAAAGTTGTGGCTAATAGCTTTGGCAAGGGACCAGAATGCTCGGCTACCATTAGGGCAAGAAGTAAGTTTTCTACTCTTAGCCTGTTCGAACTTTAGTTTGGACTGATTAATAACTGCTTTTCAATTGTTGCGAGCTTTGGTGTAGGCAGAAAATGAAACTGAAGAATTAGAAACAAGCCAATTACGATATGCAAGATTCTTCTCTTGAACAGCCTTAGTACATTTATTGGAAAACCAAGGTTTAGATATTTCAAAACATTTCTGTATAATTCTTTTACAGAAATGTTTTGAAAATGTGGGGTCACCTAAAATAATTAAGACACTGTTCCAGAGATTTCTTCTAGAAACCTCAAATTATAGACACTAAATCTTTACTGAGACTTGCAAACTTTGCAGGTATTCCTGTGAAAGTTATACTTCATGCTACCATTACATCAAAAGTTGTCTTCTCTGAATGGGACTTGCTAAAGGTGTCCGAAGAACTATGAGGGCTGTTCAATAAAATAATCTTTTTTTTGTCAATGTACCTTTATCAATCATCCGTATTTTGATGGTCCTTTTGAGAGTAGCCCCATTTGATGAAATGCACTTACTACAACATTTCTACCATCCTTCAAAAACATTGTGGAAGCCATATTTTGACATGTGTTTGAGAATTGCTTCTGATGACTGGAAACATTTTCCTTGCAGTCCCTTCTTTATCTTTCGAAATTAAAAAAAAATAAATTAAAAAAAAATCACAGGGTGCAGTATCAGGACTGTAGGATGGAATAGGAACACATTTGAAATTAAAGCTGGCTAAGTACTTGATGACAGTATTAACAGTGTGAGTTCTTGCCTTGTGATGATGCAGCATACACCCACCAGTGTGCAGTTGTAGCTGTTTGTGATAAATGTTATTCTGCAAAGTGTGCAGTGCAGTTCTGTATTAAGGTCCTGTAACAGTTGTATGATGTGGCACAACATGCTCTTAAACCATTCTGTGAATGTAAAAAAAAAGATGACCATAACCTTTCCTGCAGAAGCCACAATTTCTGCTTTTTTTTGTGTGTTGGCAGTGATATAGACTTCCAAACAGAGCTTTGTTGCTTAATCTCTGGGTCAAAATGATGAAGTCATGTCTGATCTGCTATTATCAACTTGTGTAGAAGCTCACCATCTTCATCAGGTTTGTCATTAGCTGCAATCTATTAACCATCCATTGCATCTCCTGACAAACCTCCAGATGAACTTGCTGCTTGTGTGAGTAGTCTTTGGAACCCGGCATCATGACCATTTGCACATGATATGTGTCGTATGCAAACTATCATGGAGAATACTGTACATGCTTCCTACTGATATTCTGAACATCTCTGCCATTTGCCTTACTGTTATATGATGATCTTCTTGCACGATTACAGAAGCAGCATTTAATGGAACTAATTTCTCTGGTGACAGCAGTGGTTGGAACTCTAGGACTGCCAATTTTTATTATTAAATCACTTCCATCTTTAGTTATTTTATATCACTTGCAAGCTGTGCTATATGGAAGTGCAAATTTATCCTAAGCCTCTTAACTTTTCATGTACTTCATTTGATGTTTTCTTGAGATGGAAGCAAAATTTGAGATCAGCATACTGTTCCTTCATGTGTGGCATCCATTGTTATGTAGGTGAAACTGAACAGGGTATATACTTGACAGATCACTATGTGCACAAATCAACTGCAAGTTGCTATGTGATGCTTATCATACTTATCAGCTGAAGATATTGATTCTGGCAACGGTGCTCGAGAGGTAAAACTTGTTGATGTTATGCCAGTCTCCTCACTTTTTTATAATTTTGAAATTTCCAGTGTGTGAGATAAAAAAATTGAATAAATAATATGTTACATGCTTTAATCAAATTCAGTGAGCATAGTTATGAGTGCTGCATAAGCATTTAGAGAAATTCCAAATTATGTAGAGTTCTGCAGAACGCAACTCTTGCGTAAGTCGGGGAGTGGCTGTATTGTCACTTTCACAGAATGATTTAGAAGATTCCAGTGTTGCAGCCACGAGGCCAAAAGTTCTCTCTTATTCTTTGGCAGTTTGGCATCCTGATGAGGTCATTAAGCTCACTTTCTGTGATCTTACATGGTTCAGAAGAATAAAGGTTTGGATAAAATGGTGGATCCCATGACGTAGATGGCTGCTGTACTTCTTCATGAATATCAAGTTGATGTTCATCAATGTCTTTATCTTCATCATAGTGTACAAAAAAATGGTTGGGTGGTTCAGGAATAGGTACTAGTCACCTTGAGGCATGGGACAAATTGCAGATGGAATATTTGGGTTAAACTGTCCACTTTTTCTTCATTGTCACCTCTATTCTAATAGGGCCGAAGTGCCAAGGGTTTTCTAAGTGATTTAAAGTGATTCTAGAGTGTGCTTCTCCATTATATTTAGTTTATTACATTTATAGCGATCTTTATTTTTCTGTACTTAATAAGTAGATTTTACCTAGCAAACTCTCAGAAAGTAAAGCCCCCTTTCTTTTTTTTTCTTATTCTCAAACTAACCGCCGACCCTACTAATTTACAGCCACTGCTTGGTCGCTTGGTGGCACCACGCTTGCCTCCTCGTGGTGGCCAAAACCTGGTAGTTAGCATTAATAGAGGCATATGATGCAAGAAAGCAAGCTTATGCAGCATCAGCAAAAATAAAAATAAAAAAAAAACCTCTCCCATTTCACCCCTCCCTTCGATCCAAATACCTGTCCAGCTGAGCCTTAAATTTATTTAGGCTATCAACTTCCACAACAAAGGATGGAAGTCTGTTCCACCAACCAACTGCCCGCTGTCTAAAGGCAAACTTCCGCACATCTATCCTACAACTGTCTTTCCTCAATTTGAATTTATGCCCTCTCAGGTGATTATTCTGAGCAAGAGAAAAAATCCCATCAGCATTGAGCATGCTCAAACCATTCAAGGCTTTATACACCTCTATCAGATCACCTCGCCGGTACCTAGTCTCCAGACACTGTAATTTGCAAAACTTAAACCTTTCTTCGTAAGAGCAACCCTTTTTTCTGTTCACAAATCTTGTTGCCCTTCTCTGCACTTGTTCCAACAGCTCTACATCCTTCTTGAAATGAGGCTTCAGACCTGTATGCAGTACTCAAGGTGTGGCCTGACCATTGCCTTATACAAGGGGATAATCACCTCTTTATCCCTGCAAGAAAAATTCCTGTATATCATTGACAAGACACCAAGAGCTACTCTTGTAGACCGTCTACACTACTCAGAAAACTTCATATCTGCCTGCACAATTACCCCCAAGTCCTTTTCGTTCTCTACCACTGTCAGTGTAATACCACAGAGTTTATATGTTACTCTGGGGTTATTGTTTCCCATATGTAGTACTTTACATTTGTCAATGTTAAACTTCATTTGCCACCTCTCAGCCCATCTGCTCAACCTTTCCAGATCCTGTTGCAGCAGCATAGCATCAGTACTCTCCTTAACAACCCTGCCAACCTTTGCATCGTCTGCAAACTTGGACATAAAGCTTGATATACCATCATCAATATCATTTATAAATACAGAAAACAACAATGGACCCAACACTGAACCCTGAGGGACTCCACTAATAACATTAGTCCCCGATGAGCATTGTCCATTGATTACCACTCTGTCTTCTCCCCCTCAACCATCCCTTTATCCATAGCAGCAATTTGCCTCCAATGCCACACTGCTCCAATTTGTTCAGCAGTCTTCCATGTGCAAAGTATCAAAAGCCTTTCTAAGATCCAAATATATGATATCAAAGTTATTCCCTGCATCCAGTTCCTTTGTGACCACATCATAGTATCCAGTAAAATTGGTCAGGCAAGACTTTCGCTTAACAAAACCATGATGTGTCCGAGCTATAACTGAAGTCTTGTCTAGATGATCCTGCAGTGCTTCTTTAACCAGTGCCTCCATTAATTTTCCTGGAATAGAAGTTAAACTGACAGGTACATAATTATTTGTGTCACCCTTTGATCCTCCTTTGTGAATTGGGGTCACATTTGCACATCTCCAGTCCATGGGTACCTCCCCTGAGTCCAGGGAAGCTCTCATAATTATGGCTAAGGGTTTGCTTACTTCCTTTGCTGAATCCTTTAATGTAACTGGATAGATCTCATCCACCCCCGGATGCCTTTTTTATATTTATCCTCAACAATTTCTCCTCTACATTCCTCTCAGTTATTACAAAATCATCTAGCTCACTGCTAGAGTTTAATTCACCTCTGGCATTCCCCCTCCCTGAATAACTCCTCATGTGTGAATGTAGATGCAAAATACTCATTTAGTTTGTTAGCCACCTGAGCAGGATCATCAACAGTTGAATCATCAATATCCAGTGGACCAATCTGATTCATCCCTTTCCTTCTAGAGTTTACATAAGTAAAGAACTCTTTGCTGTTTTTCTTTGCATCTTTTGCCAAAGATTTCTTGTAATCTGCCTTTGCCTGCCCAATCTCCTTTGTGACTTGGTTACAGACCAGTTTATATCTATTATAGGCTTCTTCACCCATTAATTTATATGTATCTCATGCATTTTTCTTCTCTGCCTGTCTCATTAATTCATCTGACATCCATTTAGGCCTAAACCTTGAACAATATTTCTTAGTTGGTATGTAAAGCCTAGTAGCTTCCAAGATTAATTCTTTGAATGTTTCCCATTTTGAATTTGCTGTTGGTAACATCATCAGTTAGTCCCACCATATAGAATTTAAGTACTGTCTCAGATCACCGTATAGAATTTAAATACTGTCTCAGACTACCGTAGTTGCTTTTACGAAATCAAAAACCCTTCCCTTTACCCCTGATGGTAGTTACCTCTTTGAGTAAATCCCACTTCAGCACACTGTGATCACTGTCACATAGTGGTTCCTTTATCTGCAAATTCTTAATGCATGAAGAATCACTACTGATAATCAGATCAAGAGTATTACTCCATCTAGTTGCCTCCCGAACATGCTGATGCTGAAAACAATCATCCAGTAAATCCACAAAAGCCTTGCTACAGTGTGAGTAACCAACCCACAAATTCCAGTCAATATCTGGGAAATTAAAATTCCCCCATTATAAGACTCTTTGATTTACTGGCCCACTCTATTTCCCTCTACAGTTTCTTATTATACTCATCAAAGTCATTAGGCCTATAACACACTCCTACTCTCAATTTTGATCTCCCAATGCTTATGTCACACCAAACTGACTCGATACAGCACTGTCCAGTGATGTCAACTGGCTTCAGTTCCTTTGATTTTGTGTTTCTTAACTAATAGCATAACCCCTCCTCCCTTCCTATTCTGTCTATCCTTTCTGTAGATGTTGTACTCCCCAAATTCCAGTTCTGCATTCGTTATATCTGTGTGACACCACATCTCTGATATCCCAACAATATCTGCCTTTGATGTTTTGAGCAATACCTCAAATTCATCAAATTTATTTACCAAACTCCTAGAGTTGGAAGTTACACTCCCACGGCTAAAAGAACAGAACATGAGTAGTTAAGTTACTACTTCCCAAGGGAATTCAGAGAAGATCCTACTAAATCGAACTGCTGAAGATCCTGAAAATACTGCCAAAAGGGAAGGGATGGACAATTTAAAACCAACAACCTCATTCATAATCATTCACTCTATTGGAGAGGAGATATTAGGAAAGAAATCCCCATTTTTTTATCTAAAAATCTTGGAAGGACTAGCCAGAACACCAAAAACAGTCTGGTGACTCTGATCTAGGGATTTGTTAGATAAAATGTTGAGTACTAGACATTTAGAAAAGTTACTGAATGTATTGGACTTTGGAGGTATACCAGTAGTCACCGCTCCCGTAACTTAACACCTTAAACTCTTCACAGGGAAGATTAATTTGATCTGAGTTAGATCTCTTACACGTTACTGAAGAGGAAACCAAGAACAAAGTCCAAAATCAAGCAGTGGCAAATGTAAGACGAATTTCTTATCGGAGAGATGGAAATATATAATACCAAAACCTTAATTCCGATATTTAACACACCAAAAATTCCACCCAATGTAAAAGCAGGGTATTTGAACTGCCAAGTAAAAGCATATATCCCAAATCCCTTGTGCTGTTTCAAGTGTCAAAAATATGGACACTCACAGACTGCATGTAGAAATACATCGACATGTGCCAAATGTGGATCCAAAGAACATCAGATCGAAGACTGCCCAGCTCCAACACCAAAGTGTCCAAATTTTAAAGGAGAACATCCTGCCTACTCCAGAACATGTGAAAAATGGAAGAAAGAAAAAAAAAAAAAAATACAGAACTACAAAACAGACCACAATATTACATACCAAGAAGCAAGAAAAATGCTCCAGCCAACCAGGGCTGCCACTACCCTATGTGCCGCCAGTAAGCAAAATCAAATATGCCGCACCAAAATATTTGGATTAAACAATAAAATAGCATTCATTTATTGAAAAAGAAAAGAATTACAAAATATCTTACATATAATATAATGAAACAATAAGCAAAAATAACAAAATCATTCTGAAATTCTGGAAATAAAATGTAAATTCTATATCACAGTAATCGTATTCTATCACAATAATAAAATAAAAGAAAAATTATAATGTTAACAAAAATTATACAAATTTATGTTTCCTTGCTTTAAGAATGCGAATTTATTAATTATTTCATTTATGTTTATTTTTTCCAAAAGGTCATTTTCTATTGAAATTATTGCCAAATTAGAAAGTCCTTGTTGGGAAATTGTCGATCGTAAATAATTTTTTGATTAATTTTAATTTTGAAAACTTCGTTCACCCGAGGCAGCTGAAACTGGCAAAGTTAGAAAAATTCTTCGTGCAACTGCTACATTTTGAAAAGTATCTGTAAAATCGTTTTTAAAAATATATTGTAACGATTAAAATGGAGTAATATTATCTTTAAGGGTAGTGAAGAAGAATTTCTTCATACAGCTTAAGGGTAGTGAAGAAGAATTTCTTCATACAGCTTAAGGGTAGTGAAGAAGAATTTCTTCATACAGCTTAAGGGTAGTGAAGAAGAATTTAAGATGCATTAAATATGAATTATTTGTTTTGTTCACTGTGTTTGGTTTTTTGTTTAACCTGCTGTTTGCTCACTCTCATAACCCAGAATCTGGAAATTACTGACGTCAGAGGCCCAATTACAATCAGAACTTGTGAAGCTAATAATTATCGAACAATTTTATCAAGTAGCGTATTTGTTTAAGGTGTTGAGTGCGCCTTCACAAGGTTCTTTGTGTGTGCCATATTTGGTTAAACCACATCTACATGCAGGGCAATATCTGTCGTCGCTCAAATTTACACAGACCGGGCCAGGCAGCCATTCAGGCAGACTGTGCTATATACAAACTCTCCAGTTTGACTGCACAAACTTGGCCTGTGAAAGCAAGCTGGAGCGTCTGTAGGTACCCTAATGCGTACGACATTGGTAGTATTACAGCCAAATTTGGATCCACCAAAACTGCAAATAACAGAGCTTATATCACCAAACCAGCCTTCGTGCTAATTATTCAGCCACAGAACTCAGTCAACATTTGCATTCATATATTTATAACACTCAAACAGATTCTGCAATAAAATTAACAAAACTGAATTCCAGTTATAAACTATTATTAGTACACGAAGCTTCAGCCATTGAATGATTTTCCGACTGAACCTCGCAGGATAACATCCTTATTAAAACATGTAAAATTTCTGGTGCGCATGCACCATGGGAGCTAGAGTTAACCTTTATAACACTCAGAATTTCTTTCCCGGTTAAATGAACCAACTGATGACAGAATTGCAAAACTCCAATGTTAGGACTCTTGGTTCTTCTCATTCGTAGTTTCATAATCGTTAATTTTAATGTATGACGATCCAAGCGGAAAAGAGTGCACGTTTTTCCCCTCGGGGAATTTTTTCATATTTTTTTAATTTTCCATTTTAATTTCTTCATTATATTTTAACCATATGGATGAGGAGGTAAGTTTCGTGATATTTATATGCAATGCTAAAAAATTGAAATTGTATAAAGAATCGAAGCTATAAGCATATGTTAAGAAATAAGTTGTCTGTGGTAACACCCAAAATACTTATCCTGAGAAAAAATTAAAATACAGTATATAGTATGGCCAGTCCTCGTATAACACGTGTTTACACTACACGAATTCGATCATACACAATTTATAAATAGGGGAACAATGTCGTGTATATAACACGAACCGGATTCGCTTGTGCACGATTCACCTTTGTGTTTACAAGAAATGGCAGTCGAACTCGAGAATCACCCGAACTGAAAGAAGCGAAGTGTCTGAAAATGTATATATGCTTTTCATAAGATTGAGGATTTTAGTGAAGGGGAAATACATTTCACCATAATAAAATAAAAACCCACAATTGCAGCTATTGGTATTATCGCAAATGCAATTAGATTGAGTTTACTACCTGTTTTTAAAAGATTCCACTAGCAGGAAGGCAACTGGAAATTGTTTTTATTGTTTTATGGTAGTGACCTCCAGAAATGTGTAAAATGTGAGCTAGTGTAAGGTGATAATAGTGTTTCTGTCTTCAAAAAAATTAGCATTAGCAGGGCACATGATGCAAGAAAGCAAACTTATATAGCATCAGCCAAAAAAAAACACTCCCCCTTCTCATTTCGCCCATCCACTCTATCCAGATGTTTGTCTAGTTTTGCCTTGAATCTGTTTAAGCTATCAACTTCTACAACGACAGATTGAAATTTGTTTCAACAATCAACCACCCTCTGGCTAAAGGCAAACTTCCGCACATCTATCATACAACTGTCTTTCCTCAATTTGAATTTATGCCCTCTCAGGTGATTATTCTGAGCGAGAGAAAGAATCCCGTCAGCATTGAGCATGCTCAAACCATTCAAGGCTCTTTGCACTTCAATCATATCACCTCGCAGGTGCCTAGTCTCCAGACACTGTAATTTGCAAAACTTAAACCTTTCTTCGTAAGAGCAAAATTTTGTTCCATTCACTAATCTTGTTGCCCTTCTCTGTACTTGTTCCAACAGATCTACATCCTTCTTAAAATGAGGCCTCCAGACCTGATATACAGTAATCAAGGTGTGGCCTGACATAGCCTTATACAAGGGGATAATCACCTCCTTATCCCTGCTAGAAAAATTCCTGTATATCACTGACAAAACACTATGAGCTACTCTTGCAAACTGTCTGCACTGCTCAGAAAACTTCATAACAGCCTGCACAATTACCCCCAGGTCCTTTTCACTCTCTACCACTGTCAGCATAGTACCACACAGTTGATACGTTACTCTGGGGCTACTGCTTCCCATATGCAGTACTTTACATTTGTCAATGTTAAACTTCAGTTGCCACCTCTCAGCCCATTTGCTCAACTTTTCTAGATCCTGTTGCAGCAGCACACCATCATTTGTGTCATTAACAACCCTGCCGACCTTCATATCGTCTGCAAACTTGGACATTAAGCCTGATATACCATCATCAATATCATTAATGAATACAGAAAACAACAATGGACCCAAAACTGAACCCTGGGGGACTCCACTAATAACATTAATCCACGAAGAGCAGTGTCCATTGATTATCACTCTGTCTTCTCCCACTCAACCATCCCCTTATCCATAGCAGCAATTTGCCTCCAATGCCACACTGCTACAATTTGTGCAGCAGTCTTCCATGTGCAACAGTATCAAAGGCCTTTCTAAGATCCAAATATATGATATCAAATTTATTCTTTGCATCCAGTTCCTTTTTGACTACATCATAGTATCCAATCAAATTGGTCATACAAGACTTCCCCTTAACAAACCCATGCTCTGTCTGAGCTATAACTGAAGTCTTGTCTAGATGATCCTGCAATACTTCTTTAACCAGTGCCTCCATTAATTTCCTTGGAACAGAAGTTAAACTAACAGGTCTGTAATTAGCTGTGTCTTTGATCCTCCTTTGATCCTCCTTTGTGGATTGTGGTCACATTTGCACATTTCCAGTCCATGGGTACCTCCCCTGATTCCAAGGAAGCTCTCATAATTATGGCTAAGGGTTTGCTTACTTCTTTTGCTGCCTTCTTTAATATAACTGGATAGATTTCATCTACCCCAGGTGCCTTTCTTATATTTATCTTCAACAATTTCTCTCCACTTTACTCTCAGTTATTACAAGATTATCTTGCTTGCTGCCAGAATTTAATACACCTCTGGCATTCCCCTCCCTGAATAACTCCTCATGTGTGAATGTAGATGCAAAATATTCATTTAGTTTGTTAGCTACCTGAGCAGGATCATAAACATTTGAACCATCGATATCAAGTGGACCAATCTGATCCATCCCCTTCCTTCTAGAGTTTACATAAGTAAAGAACTCTTTGCTGTTTTCTTTGCATCCTTTGCCAAAGATTTCTGATAATCTGCCTTTGCCTACCTAACCTCCTTTTTTACTTGGTTACAGACCAGCTTATATCTATCATAGGCTTCTGTGTCACCTGTTAATTTATATGTATCCCATGCATTTTTTTTTTTTTCTATGCCACATGTCTAATTAATCCATTTAGCCTAAATCTCGAACAGTATTTCTTCGATGGTATGAAAAGCCTATTAGCTTTGAAGATTATTTCTTTGAGTGCTTCCCATTTTGAATTTGCTGTTGGTAACATCATCAGTTGGTCCTACCGTATAGGATTTAAATACTGTCTCAGACCATCGTAGTCACCTTTACGAAATCAAAAACCCTTCCCTTTACCCCTGATGGTAGCTACCTCTTTGAGTAAATCCCACTTCAGCACACTGTAATCACTGCCACCTAGTGGTTCCTTTTTATCTGCAGATTCTTAATGTATGAAGAATAACTACTGATAATCAGATCAAGAGTATTACTCCCTCTAGTTGCCTCCCGAACATGCTGATGTAGAAAACAATCATCCAATAAATCCACAAAAGCTTTGCTAGTGTGTGAGTGACCAACTCACAAATTCCAGTGAATCTCTGGGAAATTAAAATCTCCCATTATAAAATATATGCTTTCTGCTTTGTTGATCCTGCATGTAGCTGCCCGTGCATGTAGCAGTTTCTACATGCACGGGCAGCTTTGTTTCTATGTATCAAGCATGCCTCCTCATTTTTGTCCTTTTTATATTGTAATTGTGTTTTATTCCCTAAAAACGAGTAAAATACTTGAGAAAAGTGCGAACAGGAAGCATGCTGGTGAAGATACTACAGATTCAGAGAAAAAAAGAAAAGCATTATCCATAGACTGTCAAAAAATTCTTACTAGGGAAAACTTGTAGTGGCTTCATACAAGGGTTTATGGCCAAAATTACACCGACCTTCGGCCCACCGGGGTTTCCCAAGTAAGGCCAGTCCGCCTCTGTCGATAGAGGTGAGAAATGAAATTATGACATGCTTTGAGCAAAGTGAAAGAACATGTGATATTGTGCGTATCGCTAAATAAAAAATTTCGATGTAAAGAAGTTTATTTAAACAGAGGTCCTACTTGTTTATGTCAAAAGTTTTGTTGGCGCCCTCTTGAACTGCTGCCCGTAAGCAACTCTTACTTCACCTACCCACTTGCAGTGACTCTCCAGCCAACTGTAATCAGTAGACCAACGTACACACAAGTAGCAACTAAATTTAAGTCAGTTGAATGTCAAAAAGAATTCTCAGTTCCTCCAAATGAATCTTTCTTTCCACAGGTCAAACATTTACTCCAAGAAAACAACAAGATAAACAGGAGAAAACAGTAAACAAACCAATGTCAATCCTCTCTGTTTCCTCTAACTGTGAAATAGTGTAATAGTAATGAAGGACCATGTAATTATGAACCTCCCTCCGAATTTATGGAATTAGAGAATACAGAAAAGCTAGATGAAGTGTTGGAAATCCATGCCAAAGAAGATATGGATACTGGAAAACCAGTCTTAACCCAAAAGAGATAGATTAAGGACAGAATAGCAAAAGACTACCACCCAACAAAAACTGCTGGAGGGGCTGAGGAAATACAAATAATGGATAAAATTATTCAGTGGAACTGTTGAGGACTATGTACTAATTTTGATGATGTCCAATATCTGATCACACAGTACACACCAATCTGCCTCTGTCTCCAGGAAACGTACCTTAAACAACAAGATACCATCAATATCAGGAACTATTCAATGTACAGGAGAGACTGAATAACTGAAGGTATAACCCATGGAGGAGTGGCTATATTAGTAAATGACAGAATAACAACACAAGTACATATAAATAGCCAATTAGAGGCGGTAGCAATTTGTACAATAGCAGGATCCCTATTAACCATATGTTCAGTATACATACCACCAGCAGAAAATGTCTTATGAAGACTTGGATGCATTGCTACAACAACTACCTCCCTCTCTGTTTGATGGTTGATATGAATGGACATAACCCTTTGTGGGAATGCTCAGACTACAACAGAAGAGGACACATCATTGAACAACTATTAGATAAACCTCTTACAACTTAACAGGATAACCACACTTACTTCCACTTTCAAACTTGGACCACTACAGCAATAGACCTTACCATATGTACTGCTATGCTCTACACAGCATTAAATTGGGAGGTATTTGTAGATCCTCTTGGTATTGATCATTAGCCAGTAATTTCCACACTGGTGAGTGAGTATCCGTGTCCTACCAACAGGACTGCCCGCTGGAAGATAGATTAAGCTAACTGGGAAGCATTTTGGAGGAAAGAAGTTTTTAACACCAATATTATTCACTACAAAACATTAGTGAATTTCTGTGACACATGCTAGTGTAGCACGTGTCACAGAAACCATACAAAACGCAAGCAAACTCACAATACCGAAGACTTCGTCACGTTTCCACAACCGCCCAAAGACATGTTGGAATGCTGATTGTACTGAAACAAGAAAACAACATAATAGGGCATGGAATCGATTTTGCATATACCCCATCACAGACAATTGATTTGGTACAAAAAGAATGTGAGCTATAGCAAAATTCACTACGAAATAGAGTCGAAGAGCAACAAGGATCCAATTCACTTGTACAATAAACAGGACAACAAATGCTTATATAGTCTGGAATAAAATAAGAAAAATGACAGGTAAATGTAGAAATAGGCCATCACCAATACTAGTCTGCAGTGGAACCAGTTTGACTGACCCTACCATTATTGCAAATACATTAGGTGAGACCTTTACAAAAGTGTCAACGAAAGCTTCATATCATCCAGAATTTCTGATTCAACAAAAAAAATCAGAAAAGCACAAGATTAATTTTAAATCAAAAGGTAAAGAGCCCTACAATCAACCATTCACAATAAATGAACTGCACGAAGTTTTTTCCACAGCCAGGCCAAGTGCAGTAGGTCCAGACAACATACATTATGACATGATCAGACATCTTAATAAAACCGAATTAGAAAATCTACTGAAACTATATAGCAGAATATTCAATGAAAATGTAATGTTCCAAAATGTAAAATTCCAAACGCATGGCACCATGCAATAGTACTAGCTTTTCCTGAACCTGACAAGGCCTTAACAAACCCATGCAACTATCGACCAGTAGCTCTCACTAGTTGTTTAGGAAAACTACTAGAAAAAATGATAAGAGATTGATATGGTATTTAGAAGAAAAAGACTTCTACACAAACACACAGTGTTGGTTCAGACATCAGAGGTCTACACTAGACCACCTAGTTAGGCTAGAAGCCAACATCAGAAATGCATTTATCAGATCACAACATATGGTTACAGAATTTTTTGAAAAATTTTACAGTACCACTTGGAGATACGGGATCCTAAGAGATATGCACCTTGCTGGACTCAGAGGCAGTCTTCCTATGTTTATCCAGAATTTCCTTATGAACATAACCTTCCGAGTCAAAATATAAACTTCTTTCCCCAAAATCTACCAACAAGAAGGTGGTCCCACAGGGCTCAGTCTTCGGTGCCAGTTTGTTTGCCATAAAGATTAATTTGATCACAAATCGGCTCCCTCCTTCAGTTTCACTTGCACTTTATGTAGATGATTTTAGTATCTCTAGTCAGTCGCATAACATGAGAACTATCTAGTGGCAGTTGCAATACTCAATAAACAATATAAGTAAGTGGGCACTAGATAATGGATTCAGACTATCAAAGCAAAAAACAATACATGTACATTTTTGCTGCAAAAGAAATCTCCATCCTGACCCTGAATTAAAACTAGAAGGCCAGAATATACCAATGCAGCCGAAAGCAAAATTTCTCATGCTAATCTTAGATAAGAAACTCAGGTTCGTGGAGCACATCTGGGTGCTAGGTAAAACCTGTACAAAACACCTGAACATACTTAAAATCCTTTCATCGACAGCTTGGGGAGCAGACAGATATTTCTTATTAAATCTATACTAAGCACTAATTAGATCAAAGCAGGACTATGGATCCCCAGTGTACTATTCAGCACAGAAAACAGCTCTGAAATGACTGGACCCGCTTCATCATAATGCACTGCGTATAGCTATTGATGCCTATCATACCTCTCCAATATTATTATTATTACCAGCCACATAGTGCAAGGAAGTCTGAGGCTTATGCTGCATCAGCTAGAGAGAGAGAGAGTGAGAGTCAGAAGTAGAAGTAGAAGGGAATCACCAAGAAAGAGAAGCATTCTCATATCCCAATATGTGACTTCTCCTTTCAGAAATGGAATAAAAAAGCGATACCTGCAGCAATCTTCCAACAGCTACATGCAGTGCCAGACTTCAATTTCCTCACTATATTCCAATATACACGGATGGCTCGAAAACAAACACTTCAATGAGAGAAATAGCTGTATTTCCAGATATTACTTTAACACAACAACTACCGAAAGAGGGCGGTGTATACACGGCAGAATGTACATGGTAAGCGTTACACAAGAAGTGTAATATATATGGATTCCGTGAGCTCCTTACAAGCCATGCAAAACATACCGTATTTCCCCATGTATAAGACGCACCTTTTTTCGAAAAATTTGGGGTCAAAAAAGTGGGTGCGTCTTATACAGTGGTTGTAGATTTTTCTACTTGCATTTCCCGCTTTTTCGCACTTGTTGTCTTTGCGCTCATTGTTTCGCACTTGTTACCGGTATATTAGGTTACGTTTTGCCACGTTCTGCCCAGAAATGGCTCAGAAAAGATTTTCGTACAGTGCTGAATTCAAGTTATGAGGAGTTGTATGGATTTTATGATGAATAAAACTTGAGTTCAATAACTTTATGTAATAAATTTTTTTTTTTTTTTCAAATTTCGGGCCCCAAAATTATGGTGCGTCTTATACATGGGGAAATACGGTAGGTACACCCAATCCTTTGTCACATACAACAAATACTAACTGACTGCACCAGAAGTGAACAGGATATACTTTTCTTCTGGATCCCAGGACATACAGGGATTGCTGGAAATGAAGCAGCAGACAAGTCAGCAAAAGAAGCCATACTGCAGATTGCAGAAGATATATCAGTGCCATTTATTCTGATTACAAGCCTGCAATATGGCATACTTGCCAGTTGCAATGGCAAGAAACTTGGAATCAGCAAACTGCAAACAAATTGTACCAAATAAAGCCAAATATTGAAAACTGAGTTTCGAGCACACGAAGGTCGAGAAAAGAAGAAACAGTACTGGCCATACTAATAATCAGGCATACCCATTTTATGCCCTCTTTTCTTTTTGCGAGCAGAAGAATCACCACAATGCCAGACTTGTGGCACTATCCAGTCAGTCCAACACATATTAATAGACTGTCCTACATATGCAAATGAATGCAAACAAGCTTTCAAAGATATTTATAGGACACATCACACCATTATCCTAACAGACCTCTTGAATGATAGAGATGACTTCACAGATATTTTCATCTTCCTTAAAGCTATTAATTTATACCACCTCTAAGGAAGTAAATATAAGCAACAGATTAACCCAGTGAAGTATGAATCAGGTTAAAAGGAACAATTTAAATCCAAAGTAAACACCTCTGAAACATATCATACCATATAAACTGGTGCATTATAGCCCACGTCACTAAACCCTAATACAAACCAAACCCTTTTGTAATAGGAGGCACCATTCAGAAGTAACAGTCTGTGACATGATTTGTAGGCTCCCTTCACATCATGGGCACCTCGAGGCTACAACAGTGGAATCTTCTAGATCATTCTGTGAAAGTGACAACATTTCGTACTCGAAATAAAGAATATGATAAATTCTATCAAACAGAAGGTTAACTCACTGTTTGTAAGGATGTTGATAGGCCTTTTTTATGGCTCGAGTTAAGGGACGCTTTCTTGAAGCTAACATGACTTCTCCACATATGTAACAGAAGTTATCCAGACTATTCACACAATTATGGGGCATATTGATCTTACACAACACAAATACTGCACAAAAATTAGGAATCTCACAGAAAACAACTGGTAACTGAGGATTCAAGGATTACTGCAACAGAGTTGAAGACACATTTGAGGCTGGAACAACTTACCACGTGATACAGAGCGAGGCGACAGTTGCCGAGAGCCATTTCTGATAATGTACAGTAACTCGCTAATATGAGATCCCCAACTGAAATTCAAAAACAAGAGTCAATCGACAAATTTTAATGTGATTTTCATGTTCACTATAGCATGAAATTAGTCAAGATTGGGTACTTTCGTTTTCATAACATTTTACGTGTTGATCAGTGATTTGGGGGAATGGACCTGTTTTGTTTATTATTTTAAATACCACATCATTTCCGTATTTATTGAAATTTCTTGTATATTTCGTCCCTATTTTGTGTATATGTAGCGTATTTTCATTGCTTTTTTTTTTACCTTTTTTCTGTTCTGCTTTTTTATACTTTTGTGCAAAGTATCATTCCTGTAATTTTTCATGTATTTGCATTGGTTTTGTTACTGTGCTTAGTAGAAATCCATTGTTAGTAAATGTTTTAAAAAGATGTTTAAGTTCATCATCTAATCTTTTTAGATCACAGACTTATTATTCTGCACATTAACATTTTGATGGTGCTCTTTTTAATATTTAAAAGGTGGTTTGAATTAAAAATTAATTACGAATTAAGCACCACCAAGAAAATCACTCTTTTGATATCATTTTCCTTTTCTTTCCTGTTTGATCATTGGGATCATTGAGAGGAGCAGCACATGTGACCAAGGGACTGACAGAATTCTGGAGCATTATGTTATTAATAAAGATAATATTTGTAGCATAATTGTTAGTTATCTCTTAAGTCACTGGTTTTCTTTAGAATACTATCCTTCTTGAGAATTCTTTGCACTCATAGAAAACAAATATAACACCACAATCCACGAAAGGAATTATTACCACAAATTATACACATTTCACTTCATTCTCCAGTAATAGATGCACTCAAGAATGTTGATGTAGAGAATCCCAGATATTGTTTACATCAACAGTTGTTCTCCCAGTTATGCGATTGTAAGTAAGCATTTACATAATTGACTGTATCACACAATGTGTGTACATCGTGGGAAACAGAAATCATTATTATAGTGAAACATTCTACATTTAGACATTTGCACAGAGAACAGGACAAAATAGTAACAAACTGTTGTAATTAGTTCAGACATCTTTGTCTTTTTTCATTATTTCCAAATAGTTAACTGCTTAGTTGTTTCCTGCTTAGCAAGTTATGATTAATGTGCTCTTTGGCCCAGTTGTACCCATTGTAATGAAAATTTCTCTTAATAAAATTTTTCACTGTAGCCTAGCATATGTGAACACAGATTTCCATGCTGCACATTCAAAACAATAATGTTGCATAGAAATATATGGTCCATTATTAATTGAGCATTGGTATAACTGCCATAAAACAATGAAGTTAGTTTCAAGTTTCACTTTCTTGTGGGGTCATTGCATTGAACTATAAAAAGAAGAAAAAATACTTCTGTATTTTTTTTAATTTAAAAAAATGCACAGTTCTTGACAAAAATGTATAAACTATTTTGTAATGAAAATATTATCTGTATTTTTAAAGTTTGATACTTTATTTCTAGGAAAACTTAGTACTTGGAGAGCAGGAGGGTTTTTTGGCTGAGGTTGGTGTGGCATGGTTAAATGCTAGATGTCTGAGTTTTGCATTGGATAGAATTGATGATGGTATTCACTGCCACTGGAGTCAGAAAGATATAATCTACATAATGGCATATTGTTTTTATTTACCTGTTTTTTTCACTGGGCCAATTCTAACATATACACTGTTTCTTAATCAGGTAAATTTTTGCATAAATTAAGTTTTATTATTTATTTATTTTATATTTATTATTAAGCTTTGCTATTCGAAATTGTGTCATTTTATATTTTTAAAAAGTAACACAGCATCATCAATATAGCAGAAAAATTTTTTTAATGAAGGGAACTTGTACTGTTTTAATTAATACTGCTTATATATATTTTTTTCTTACTTTCATCCTTCTTGCTATGGGTATTGGTAGTGGCTGGCCATAAAATTCATATTTGAAATGCTAAATGGACAATTCCTTTCAGTTCTTTTCATGCTGTATTTTAATAATCTTCTCCAATTTACTGGGAATCTTATCTATTATACAGGGTGATTCAAAAAGGACTTTACAACTTCGTAAGTGTATAGAAATTTATTCAGGAGACATAATTTATTGAACTGTCATATTGTAGCAAAAAATATCAAGTTTTACCTAGAACAGTCATTTTGGTTCGATGTCACATGGCAGACATCCCATCTGAACTCAGTTTCCTCCCAAACACAATGTAACATACCTGGCATAACTTCTTTAACAGCGGTGGTGATTTTAGTTTTGAGCTCGGCAAGATTGATAGGTAAGGATGGAACAAACACTCGATCTTTAATGAAACCCCATAGAAAAAAGTCAAGAGGTGTCAAATCTGGGGAACGAGGTAGCCATGCTAACGGCCCTTCTCGACCAATCCACCGACCTGGGAAACGGTTATTGAGAAATTCCCTTACCTCTGTCAGGTAGTGAGGAGGTGCTCCATCTTGCTGAAAGTGAAAGCGTCCTTCGTGGTCATCTTCATTGAACGAACTGTGGATCGTTCAATGTAAATAAATCTTTTTGTGGAACATTACGAAGTCCAAATTCAATTATGCATTGTTTTAAGAATGGATTAAGTGAATAACATAAAAGAAACGCGACTTCCTAAATTGAATACACATGACAGTTCAACTTTACGAGAACTTCGGGGAAATAAGGACATTATTATATAGAGGGCAGATGAAGGAGATACAGTGGTAATACTAGATAAACCTGATTATATTAATAAGTTAGATTCAGTTGTTTCAGATACCTCCACTTATCTTGAAGTAGACCTGGCACTGTTTACCAATTTGGTCAATCAATACAATAAAATGTTAACCACATATCGAAAAAAACGACTACATTACTATGGCCAAGTTAAAGGAATTGACGGCTAGAACATACGATATTCCTGCACTTTTTGGTCAGGTAAAATTACACGTGGATTTCCTATTCGACCAATTGTTTCCTACATGAACTCGGCATTTTCATGCTTAGCCACACATGTATATAGCATTATAAAACCCTTTAGACAGGTAATACAATTTGGGATTAAGAACTACGATACATTATTTAATAAATTTAACGACTGTAGACTTGGCGACAATGACAATTTATTCACACTAGATGTTACCTCATTATATACGAATGTAAATGTTGAATACACATTAGATATTATTTGTGATAGGTTAAATAAAAACTCGGTACCTATTAATTATACGAAGCTACCTATTAAGGAAATTTTTCACTTGATTCAACTGTTAGTTGAGGCCAACTATATCACCTTTCGAGACAAGGTGTACAAATAAATTTTTGGATTGCCAATGGGTTTGAGCCTGAGCGGCTTAATGTCAGAGATCTATCTCTCAACAATTGAGCATATACGTTTGACACCTTTTCGACACCGTATCACATAACTATGAGAGGTATTTAGACGATGTTACTTGTCTAAATACTCGAATAAAATCCAATTTAGCATCTATCGAAAACCTACAAACACCCAAATGCTTCTACATTATAATAGCTATCACCCATTCACATACAAAAGATCGATTATCTTTAATCAATTTCTAAATTCCTATAAATATTCAACGACGGAATCTGCTTTGGGCTCAGAAATACAAATATTAACTAGCAGGTTCTTAAATAGGGGTTATCCCCTTGCCACAATAAACCGAATTAGGGTACAGGCTAAGGTTAGGATACAAAATACTACACCAACCAACAATAATAATATCAAAAAATACTTTATTTCTGTCCCATATATTGAACAGTGGCACAAACAGCTTAATAGATTCTTTAAAGATACCCAATTTAAAATTGTGGCCAGGCCAATACAGAAATTACACACTATACTGAACAATTGCTCGGTTCTTTCCACGTTCGCAACACAAATTAATGATCTGGTATACAACATTTCTTGCGGTGAATGCGACTCGTCTTACCAAGGTTCGACGCGGTTTTCTCTTAATATTCGTGTAAATCAACACGAAGCCTCAGTTCGTGCTTCTCGTTCAGCAGCGTCAGAATTAGCCTTTCATGCCATTAACGAAAAACATACTTTTTTATTTAACGAGGCCGAAATACTTAATGTTCAACGTAATTATACGTGACTATTAATTGCAGAAACTGTAGAAATTAAATCACACAAGAATTTTGTTAATGTTCAACAGCCATATTTGATCTCCAATGTGTGGACCTTTACGCGCATGCGCGAAGACAAATAATCACTATTTAAGTTTCAGGTTCAACCCTATTCAGTCATTTTCATTCCTGTGGTCACGACATACGGTCAAAGCATTGTCAGCTTCAGAAGGAAAATCGTTTTGAATATTTTCGTTAGATTCTTTTTAATTTTTAATTGCGTTAAATTGATTTTTAATTGTGTTAAATTGATTTAAATTGTGTTAAGTAAATTGGTTTTTAATTATTTTTTACTCTGATGTAAGTTTTCGATTTTTTTCGTTTTAATTTCTGGAGAGTATCATACGGAAGTGTTCTACATACTATATTGAGGTAAACTCCTCTTATTATTTTGCAAATATTGATATCGACATAGAACATATTGAATATTACAGCTCTGATTCATACGATCAAAATTGTGTTTTTATTTTTTACTGCTACATGATGATTAAAGCTTAATGATTTCTCTAAGCACTGCTTTAGTCTCCCATGTAGAATCTGGGACCTCCACTTAGTCAGGTTAATTATTGACTTTTTTGAAGCTCTCTCCACTCTCTATCACACAAATGTTCAGTTTTTGTCACTTGCATTTTTCGAGCTATTTCAATGGCATTTGTAATTCCACTATTTTTGACAAACAAATCTAAACACGTCCATTTACAGATTAGTTACAAACTTCTTGAACTAACGTTTCTTCTTAGTTTCATTATTATTAAAATAAGAAGAAACTTAGTTATTAATTTTTGAAGGAGCGAGAGGTCTAGCTGCACTGCACCTGGACAACCCTAACTTAGGGGCCCACCTCAAATGTCAGAGGGGAGAATAAAACGACTTTTAACAACTGAAATCGGGGTAATTAATTTTGCAGAATGCTGGCTTTTTATGCAAAGATAGAAACTTTTATTTTCGGAGCCACTCAAAAATTTAAAAAGGTCTCTATAACAATATCAAATCATCATATCATTTATTTTAGGCTGCCTTATGAGAAATGGACCCTTTTAGGTAGGAGCTTCTTATACAGTGGGATTTTGGTAGTTATACCACTGATTGTCAACTGCATAATGTTGAAAAGAAAATGTGCCCTGAGAAGATAAAAGTCAAGGGGCTTCAAACCTGTGAACTTTTGATTATTGTTTACCAGTATGTATATTTTATTTAATGTGCTCAAATGTGTGATATACTTATTTAAATAAAATAAAAAAAAATAAATAATAAAAAAAAAAGCAAATACATACTGAATGTACTTGTTTTTTTTTTTTGGTTTTTTTTTGTATTCATTGACATAAAAAAATAAGTATTTTTTTAAATTATGTATGGCAGTACTTATGACTAAATATAGAATATATTTATTTATTTATAATTGATCTTGATATAAAAGTAGTTTTTTTTTTTTTTTTTGTTTTTTTTTGTTAAATGTGTTTCCAAACAAAATCAGACACACAATAGACACTCAGTAAATTATCTACTTAAGGTACTTCCCATGGTTATATTTCAAGAATTCATGGTTTATCGTCTTCCTACATATTGAATCATCTAACTTCAATCATACTAATTTTGATCCCACTGTGTTTTTAGGTTGTGCTGCTGTAACAGAAAGAAGAAAGACACCTGTATTAAATTATGAATTTGCTGAAATTGGAGCATCATTCAGTCATCAAGTTCCTCACCAAAGAAGGAAATGGGCCAAAGGCTATTCATGAAAGGATGATGGCTGTGTATGGCAACAGTGCACCTTCGGTGTACCAGGTGAAATTCTGGTCAAAACAATTCAAGTGTGATAGAGAGTCCATCAAAGATGATCTACATCCAAGAAGGCCTATGACAGCAACCATTCCAGAAATGTGTCAAGCTGTGAAAACCCTTGTGCTGAATGACAGAAATTTAAACGTGTCACAGATCTCTTGGGATATGACATATCTGAGAGATCAGTTATAACCATCCTCTACTAACATTTGGAAATGACCAAGGTCAATGCAAGGTGGCTCCCCAGATTTCTAACCCCTGTGCAGAAGCAATTCAGAGTATGGTGTTGTGAGAAAGATCCTGAAACTTTCATCTCCAGAATTGTTACAGGTGATGAAACATGGGTTCATCACTCGGATCCTGAGACCAAGCAAGAATCAATGCAATGGAAGCACAAGGGTTCTCCCCCAACCAAAAAATTTCGGATACAACTTTCAGCTGGTAAGATTATGTCCACCATCTTTTGGGATGCTGAGGGAATTTTGTACATTCACTGGGGATCATATGCACCCCTACTGTACAACTTAAGGGATGTCATAAAGGAAAAATGCCATGGAAAACTTTCCAGGGGTGTGCTGCTTCTACAGGACAATGCACCATTGCACAGGTCATATGCTGTTGCTGCTGCTGCTTTGAGAGATTGTGACTTTACAGAATTTACCCACCCACCTTACAGGCTAGATCTGGCCCCCAGTGACTATTTCCTGTTTCAGCACCCGAAGAAAAATTTACATGGATGTCGCTTTGTTGATGATAATAAATTGAAGTCTGCTCTTTCTTTGTTCTTTGATGGACAGTACAAAGAATTTTAATTGTCTAGTAGTTCCTCACTTCCAACAAAATGGAACAAGTGTATTGAAGTTCAGGGGAGTTACATTGAAAAATAAAACCAGATTTTTGCCTCTGTCTTATTTCCTTCACAGGTAAATAGATAACTTATTGTATGCCCCTTAACACTGAATAACAATCAAAAATTGTATTTGTATTGGGTAATGCTGATTTCAAGAGTGCAGCTCATTTTTACCTGGCATCCTCAGTTTACAAGATATTTCATATTTTGTTGTTCATATTAGTTAGACTGCAATTGAGAAGTTTGCAGACAGTATTTTTGTGGATCCTGCTGCGGTGGTCTGTGTTTACACTATTCTAAACCCACCTGCTCTCTTTATGTGAGACAAATACATAAAGCAAACCTCCCTGACGGACCAATAAGTTGAAGCTATAAGTACATGAGTTAACATTAGATGTTAGAAAACGTGCTATTTTTATAGTTTTTTGGTGTCAATTACAGTTGGATGTGCTTTTAAAATATTACATCATTACAATAATTCACTAGATAACTTTTGTTAGTTATGCAGGATAAAACGATTAAATCTCGCAGACAGTCAGTAACATCCCTATTAAAGAAAGGATATGAACTTTATTTCTGTTGCATGTTACATGATCAGGACAAGAAGTTGGTACCTCAATATGATACACAATTTGTGCTTTGCATCTCAAAAGCTAGCTAGCTAGCTAAAAATAAACAAAGTATCACTGCCATTCACTGTTCCCATTGTGTGGTGTGCTAACTAATCATGTTAATGACTGCTATTTTTGCATAACTCAAATTGAAGTTTGGAAAAGGAAATACAGAAAACTAATGGAAGACTACTGTACAAATTGGAGCAGAATGGTATTAAGGGAAGTTGCTAGAATGGATAAAAGGATGGTTGAGTGGGAGAAGACAGGGTGGTAATCAATGGGTGCTGCTCTTCGTGGACTAGTGTTATTAGTGGAGTCCCACAGGGTTCAGCGTTGGGTCCACTGTTGTTTTGTATATTTATCAATGATATAGATGAAGTTATATCAGGCTTAGTGTCGAAGTTTGCAGATGATACAAAGGTTGGCAGGGTTGTTAATGACAGTAATGGCAGTGTGTTAGTGCAACAGGATCTAGAAAATTTGGGCCAATGGGCTGAGAAGTGGCAACTGAAGTTTAACATTGGCAAATGCAAAGTACTGCATATGGGTAGAAGTAACCCCAGAGAAATGTACCAGCCTTGCGGTACTACACTTAAGGTGGTAGAAAATTAAAACTGGGAGTAATTGTGCAGTCAGACATGAAGTTTTTTGAGCAATGCAGACAGGCTGCCAGGGCAGGTCATGGGGTGTTGTCAATGATATACAGGAATTTTGCTAGCAGGGAAAAGGAGGTGATTGTCCCTCTGTATAAGGCAATGGTCAGGCCTTACCTTGAGTATTGCGTGCAGGTCTGGAGGCCTCATTTTAGAAAGGATGTAGAATTGCTTGAGCGTGTACAGAGAAGGGCAACGAGATTGGTGAGGGGAATGAAGGGATCCTGTTACCAGGAGAGGCTTAAGTTCTGCAAATTGCAGCAGCTAGAAAATAGGCACCTGCGTGGTGATCTGATTGAGGTGTATAAGGCCTTGAATGGTTGAGCACGCTGAATTCTGGTGGGATTCTTCCACTTGTTCAGATTATGAACCTAAGGGGGACATAAATTGAAATTGAGGAAGAACAGATGTAGACTAGATGTGCGGAAATTTGCCTTTAGCCAGCAGGTGGTTAATTGCTGGAACAAACTTCCATCTGTCGTTGTGGAAGTTGATAGGTTAAATAAATTTAAGGAGGAACTGGACAAACATTTAGAGGGGATTTTTTGTAATTTTTTTTTTTTGACTGATGTGCATAAGCTCATACACTTGCTTTCTTGCATCACATGCCACTACTACTTCTACTAATATCCCATCCCTATTAAATCAATTAGTTATAATGATGAACTTTCTGTTATAATGATGAACTTTCTGAAACTTTCAATTAGTTATAATGATGAACTTTCTGAAACAAGCCTCATTTTAAAAGTCAGTGAATTAAATGAGCTTGTGCATGATTTAATCTGTTTAAGGCATAGAAAGAGCTTCTTGGATCTAGGTTCTAGGAATGGAATTTACTGCAAAAAGATACAATTTTAATCATGTATGAAATACAATTTTTGTATTTCATACATGATAAAAAGAGCTTTATTTGGAGAATGGCTTTTGTGCAAGGATAAACATATATTGTTAACAAATGAAACTGAAAGAACTTTAACTATAAAAACTATTTTTCGATAGTTGATGAAGAGCTCATTTTTCTGAAAATACTAATATGTTTTATATTTCTATTTGATTTTTATTGGTTTTACTTTATTTTCAATGTTTGTTTTATAGCAGGCAGGTTGTTAGGACAGCTTATGGGGGTTTCCTTAGTGATGGGCATAATTGAAAGATCATAATCAAATAATCAATCAGTTATGGCATTTGCATAATAAAATGGAATGGTATAATCGGAAATGTGGATGATGCAAGAGAGAGATTAGTGTGTTATAAGGCAATGCCTAACTTAAGCTTTAGTTTTGAAAAACATGATAATATTTTTAGTAAAGTTCTTATTTCTTCAGTTTCATTGGTTGTGGCAAGATTCATTTAATAAAAAGAGCTTTCTTCATATTTTTGCCATGGAAAATTCACTTTGTTACTCTAATAATGGCATGGATGCCCTTGGGAGATTACATATTCACCCCGGGGCTCACATCTGGTGAATATGTGCTTGGCACACCCAGGGTCCTGAGCTGGATATCATCATTCTTCTCTTACTTGGTGATTCCTTTTCTACTTCTGACTTTTGCGCTCGCTCTCTCTCTCTCTCTCTCTCTCTCTCTCTCTCTCTCTCTCTCTCTCTCTCACTCAGGGTAACTCAGGAATTTTTTTTGGCAGGTGCAGCATAAGCCTCAGACTTCCTTGCACCATATGGCTAATAACAAATACTGGCAGATGAAATGCCAGTATTTGTTAATCATAATAATGATAAACAAGAAGAATGGGGGCTCTTCACTGAATTTTCACAATTAGGTCGATGTGCGAATCTACTATGGAAACATCCAGCTATCTGTACCAGTTGGTCATACTGCCCATATGAAAGAATCCCGTGAGAATATGGAGCTTCATAAGAAAGTGCAGTATGATGAATACAAGTGGTACTGCAGTCAAGGTGGTAGAATGAAAAAGACCTAGGAGTAATTGTACAGTCCAACCCAGAGTTCTCTGAGCAGTGCAGGCAGGTTGTTAGGACAGCTTATGGGGGTTTCCTTAGTGATGGGCATAATTGAAAGATCATAATCAAATAATCAATCAGTTATGGCATTTGCATAATAAAATGGAATGGTATAATCGGAAATGTGGATGATGCAAGAGAGAGATTAGTGTGTTATAAGGCAATGCCTAACTTAAGCTTTAGTTTTGATAACATGAGGCAAATGATTATGGTACTTATTTGATTATTTAAATAATTGGCAGTGGATCATTCAGTTAAGTCCATCATAGTACTCTTGAATTTTACTAGTAGGGACAAGGATTATCCTGTTGTATAAGGCATTGATTAAACCGCATCTTGAATACTGAATACGAGTCTGGACTCCTCATTTCAGAAAGGATGTGTATCTGTTGGAATGAGTGCAGAAAAGAGAATCAAGATTATAAGGGGAACAGAAGGGTACTCTTACCAAAGATTTCAGTTCTGTAATTTGCAATACCTGGAAACTAGGCACCTGTTGAGAAGACCTGACTGAGGTGTTTAAAGATTTAAATGGATTGGGTAAACTAAATGCTGATAACATCCTTACTCCTTCTTGAACAACACATGTAAGGGGACATAAATTTAAATGGAAAACAGATGGTTGCAGGATAGGCTATATCTGCACAGTTGAAATCCTCCATTACAGAAGAAACTTATCTGCGAAAAGATTTAAGCCTGCAAACACTTCCTCATTTGTTTCACAAATATACATGGTCTCAGTCTCAGTTCCAATCTTGATGTGTGTTTCCATTTACAGTCTTCCAAGCCCCACTTACTTTTTTGAAAGAATCCCATTTATTGGTTTATTCAGCCATCTCAGTTGTCCTAATTATTTTCTGTATGATTCCTTTTGCTTCAAAGGTGATACTTAATGCATATGTCCACTTTGGTATTCCCTGTCAGAGACTTAGTAATTTGGAATCTCCTCTTTTCAATTTTCTCTGGTTTAAAATCTCTTCACTAATCACTACAATAATCACTTGGAACTCTTTGACTTCCTTTCTAAAGTTCAACTTTCCTAAGATTGAGGTAATTTTCTTTGGTGATTTTAATGTTCACAGCCCCAGCTGGCTTCCATTTTCTAGTCATACAGATCCAGCTAGCTGAGATATTTGCAATGAATGCCCTTGCACAGATCATTCATTTACCTGCCAGAATCCCAGACAATCCTAACCATGTGACCAACACTCTTGATCTTTTTCTGATGAATAACACTTCCAAGTACATGGTCAAGGTGAGTCCTCCTCTAGGCACCTCAGATCACAACTTGGTGATGGTCTCTTCTCCAATAGAGCCTTTCTCTTGTGGCCATTGTCAACCTCGTGTTTGGAATTACAAGAATGCAAAATAGGATGATTTGTGAGATTTCCGTTGTTCTTTCTTTGGTTGGATTACTGATGTCAGTGTTTGCTCAGGTCATGTCAGTGAAATTATTCCTGTAGTGAGAAATTCTTTAGTCCACATTCCACCTTAAAATCGGCGCCTCCATAGCCAGGTGGGCAAGAGCAGCAATGCATAGCACACTCTTCTTGATTAGACTGGGGTTCGAGCCTGTGACCACCAAATACGGAGGATGCGGAAAGGTCATGGAATGACCACCACATATCTTCCGGAGCAATGTGGCCTTAGTTGCTAATGCTCCTAAAAACCAAACAACAAACAAACAAACCTTAAAATCACATTCTTTATCTAAACCTTAGTTTTCCAATGAATGTACTAAGGCTGTCCAAGGTACGAATGTTGCATGTTGCAATTGGCTTGCATCCAAATCTCCAGGTTTATTTTCTGCTTGTGCCAAAGTTAGACTGATTAATAACTGCGTAATGTAGTTATTAATCAGTCTAAATATATTTTGAACAGGCTAAGAGTAGAAAACTTGATTCTTATCCAAAAGGTAGTCGAGCACTCTGGTCTCTTGCCAAAGCTATTGGCCACATCTTTTGCCCATTGCTACTACCACCTCTGTTAAAATCAGTGGTGAGCTATAGTGGGCTCACGAGAGCCCATTGTTATTTTTTTTGAAAATTTGAGCCCATTGTTGAGACAATTTATTTTACAAATGAAATCCTGGATGCAATTATTGAGTATCCAGAGCCAAAACTACTTTGGGGCAAGTGGGGCCTGATTCCCAGCATTTTAATGGCACAATCAATCAGTTATGTATTTTAAAATTGCTTCATTTATGATGTAATTACAGTCAGACCTCTGTTTAACCAACTTCTTTACACTGAATTTTTTTTAAATTCCTCTTGGTAATTACATTTAAAATACAGTAGTTTCTGTTGAACGAAAATAATTTCCATGTAACAAACGGATTAGGAGAGACAACTTTGTATGCATTGTTCTCATCTCTGGCCTTTAGGTAATTAGAAAGTGTGAATTAAGGGTGAAAGGGATTACTGTTTCACATTGTTAGTGGTGTCTGTAAAATCTAGAAGCCATACTGAGAAGTCGCCTAGTCAATATGCTTTCCAGTGAGATGATTAAGAAGATTCCCAACATGGATAATAGCCTCTGGTCAAGCTGTGTTGTGGTCCCCATTTACCTCGACAAATGGGCGTATGTTTTTTGGAGAAGTGAGTGATCCAAGTTTTCCAATAAATTTCTCCTGTCTATGTTTAGATGGTCACAGTAGCTGATTATCCCTGTGATTCCGACATTTTGCACAATATTGCACAAAATGTTGGCTGATTTTGAAATTTCATCGAGGCTTTCACTGTGTAGAAAATGTTCTAAAATATAATGGCATAGGGGCAATAATAAAAAAACTGTATGCATTATATCACCAATCTCCAAAAAACCAGTGCAAATTAAAGATGATTGCTAAAGAACTTGATGTGGAAACTATAAAGATTGGTCGTGTGCTCAGGCTACGAAACAGCTTGTAGCTTTCGGATGGTAATTGCAGGTTAAGGGAATTATCCTGCATTGTGCAAACATTTTGCATCAGAATTTAAATATTCTCAGTTATTAAATCAACTTTTAAATCTGGAATTTCTTAACCATTTAGCACTAATTATCGACATCCTGCTGGAGCTCTCTTACCGTTCAGAAGCTTTACAGATTCACTATGGTAAAAGCAGATAGATTAATTATTCAAACTATCAATGCTATTGCTAATTTGAAAAATTCTGAAGGAAATTATGAGGCTCAAATTAGAGCATGTTGAAGTGGAAAGAATTTGAAGGAATCAAAATTGAAAGTAAGAACAGTAAAATTACCTCATGACAAGGTATTAAATGGATTGTTTAATCCTTACAGGATAACTTATTAATGCAAAGAGTGATTTTAAATTAAATAAAGAAAATAATGATACCATTGAAAGAAATTTTAAACATATGCTGCCGGAAATTGTGGAATATGAAAGAACTTTTGTCTTGGTGGCAAGGCGGTGAAAACCGAATAAGAAATTTTTCTGATAAAATATGAAATAAAAATTAATGATTTTAGAGATGTTGTCAAAAGTTTATTTTTAAAATCGAGTGAAATTCCCTTTTCAATTAAGAAAGCCAGAAATATCTTTGAAACCATTGCTATTATTATTATTATTAGCCATATGGTGCAAGGAAGTCTGAGGCTTATGCAGCACCAGCCAAAAAAGAAATTTCTGAATTACCCAGAGAGAGAGAGAGAGAGAGAGAGAGAGAGAGAGAGAGAGAATCACCACAAGAAAGAGAAGAATGATGATATCCAGCTTAGGACAGTGCTGAGGCTGAGCAAGCTTTCAGCATAATGAATAATATTGTGTGAATGAATGAATAATGTTGACAATCAAACACGTTGCAGATTGTGATGCCCATACATCTAAATGGAAAACAATTACTTCAATTCAATCCAGATCGCTATGTCAAATCATTCCTCCATAATAATAGCTCGGCTATTGAGCAAAGAAGAAGAAGAAGAAGAAGATAGAAAACAAATATTAATAAAGAAGTAAATTGCATATGGCAATTTTTAGAATAAAATTTTCTTGAATATTTGTGCAATAATTTTTTTCATGTAATCTGTGATTTTTGTACCTTTTCTAGTACATTTGTTTTTTTATGTAATATTTGTGTTTATACGCTAGAATGTTTTGTAATAATTTGTTATTTGTAATATGGGAAATATTTTTATGTTATTTTTTATTCGCAATATTAAAATTTTATCATAAAAAAAAAAGTATCCATTATATTTCCTTAGATGTAAAAAAAAAAAAAAAAAAAAAAAAAAAAAAAAGTTGCGCATCTGCCGAGCACATGCGGTAGATGGTTTTATATGAAACATACTTCTCGTTTCTTTTATATATTTTGATTTGTATATATTGATTACAAAATAAGAGATTTTTTATTGTAAATATCTTATTGATCATTCACAAATTTCCATAATTTCTGGAAGACAATATACAATGGATTTATGATAACTAAAGAGACGTATACTTGCTACTGCAACGTATCTAAATGTCTCTGCACCTAACAACGCATCTAAATGTCAGGGCACCTAACAATGGAATGTTAGGTGCCCCAAACAGCTGCGTATGCGAAAATGCGAGACAAAATAAGAAATCATTGACAAATCTTTGTATTGTTGCAGTCATATGAACAGATACTTGCAATCATGCTTACTGCAGTAGTAACTGCAGGAAGTATGATTGTGACGTCATACTATTCAAAAATTCCAATAATTTAGAACTAGATTTTTTTTTTATAAAAACCCCAAACACGAGAGGTATTATAACCTGTAGTACTTGGTACCGTGCTTGGGCTGGAGGTTGAGAAGACGAAAGAAGATATTTGTTGACATTAGACTTGAACTTCTGTAGACTAATTTTCAGGAAATACCTATGAAGGAAGGTTGTTCCAGCAGTTGAATGAATAAATGAGGAAGATGAAAAGTTGGTTCTGTGAGTTTGAAGTTGGACAATAAATGGATGTTGGCTGGTGGCGGCACGTGTTTGGACTGTTTTGAAAGAGAGAGCGGGAATTATAGAAGCCAATTCAGAAGAACAGTGCCCATGGAAGTATCTGTAGAAGAGGCATGCAGCAGAAAAGGTACATCTATGAGACAGTGAGTGGAGAGACTCTGTCAGAGATGAATCATTAATTAACCTAACTGCCCTCTTCTGAATGGAATCAAGAAGCCTGAGAGAGGTTTTCGGGGCACCACCCCAGATGTGGGAACAATATTTCATGGCAGGGTGGATTTGCCATTTATACAGAGTGAGCAGCTGTTTGGAAGAAAAGTAACGCCGAGAGCAAAAGAGAAAACCAAGTTTTTTAGATGCAGAGGAAACAATATTTGTAATGTGCTTGTACCAGAAAGAGATTTTAGAAGTCAGGGTAATCCCCAAAAGAGATGCATCAACTTGCCTAGAAATCGGAGTGTCACCAAAGGTAAGTATAGGAGCAGAAGAATCCTTTTTGCAAGATATAAGACAAGACTGAGTTTTAGAAGGATTGAAATCAACTAAGTTGTCTTCCCCGCTGTAGAATTACCTGGAGATCGGCATTTAAGGAATTGGTAGCAGATATTCGAGAAGTTGAAGCTGATTGAGCTGGGCAAGGTTTCTGAAAATAGAAAGTACATGGGGCTTGGCGGACTGCAAGTGGAAATGGACATTGTTGAGATTAGAATTGAGACCGTGTATATGTGAAATGAACTAGGAAGTGTTTGGGTGGTTTAGATCTGTTTGCAGATAAGCTTACTCTATTAGTTTGACAATTCATAGTGTATTCAGTAGTAAGAAAGAGCGGGGGGACATGCTGTATGAAGTAATGAAATTTTTGGATATGGCATACACATGGTAAGAATATACCCAGATCCTTGACATAACGTGGCCTTGACAATGCCCCCCCCACATACGCACACTACTCGCACTCCCTCCAGTCACCATCTGACAGTAGAGGTAGTAAGTAAGTTTTTTAGCTGATCTGGAAGCCTCTTAGAGAGTTACCAATAGGTTCGGTCCGGTGTACTTACTAGCAGCCGGCCTGCAAACACTGTTTTAGAGCTGTACCCTTGAAATGTAAGGAAGATTGGATCTCGCCATGATGTTCATCATAACCTCAAAATTCAAGTCATACTTCATGATGGAAGAGAAGGGGAAGGGTAGACCAGAACTTAGCTCTAGAGACTAAACATGGGTTCCACCACTTCAAGCCTCCAATAAGCAAAGTGGTGGTATTGCACTGGTTGATGAGAGTCATATACTACCTAGTATTGCCTGGTAACACAGAGGGGCGGCATTCTTCCATTCGACCCCTGCTTACGTTGGTTCACACCTGTATGGTCACCCACAGCGTGCTTGTGCATGGAGGTTATACCCAGGATTACTAACAGTCCCACCATTCTGAAGGTGCAAGCAGAGGATTTGGCTGTCACAGACTGTCTGGACTTTGCCAAAATTGGGTCCACTTGTCTTGAATGTCACCTGAATATCAGTTCCATCAGTGTTTTAGACTCTCCAGGTAGCAAGTACAGCTTGTCTGGCATATCTGAAAGAATGTCTGTGACAACTTCAAGTACAACCTTGAGATATCGTACTGGTCACGAAAAATGCATCACACGCTCTAATCATACTACTAGTGAGAGCTCTACACAGACTAGTGGTCTGAGCGTGGGAAGTGCTCTGGCAGACGCTGCGGATGATGTCACATCTGTGACTGATCAGATTTACTCGGTAGGTACCCCCCCAAAGGATGTTTCACATGAAAAAGTCGGCAAAAGTGCGAGCCCATTGTTAAAATATTCACAGCTCACCACTGGTTAAAACCCGATAGTTCTATTGCCACCTCAGCTAAAGATAAAACCAACCTTCTAGCATCCTACTTTTCTTCTAATTCTGCTATTGATCATCTTGGTAAACCACCACCTACAAACCCCAGTGTGCACTCAGTGTTGTAGCTACCATGTAGGTGGTAGGCAAGGCAATTTCCTCCGGGCCCGGCGTCTTTGACTGTCTCCTGTTTTTGCAATTTTCATTAATTAAGTAGGAGCCTGAACATGTTCTTTGCCTCCTGGCCCGAAAAAGGGTAGTTTTGCTACTGAGTACACTCCATTCAATACCTCCCATGGTCTTTCATTAAAGGGATGTCAGAAGAATTTTGAACAATCTTGATTCTAAGAAAGCTCCAGGTCCTGATGATATTTCTTCACTTGTTCTCAAAACTTGTGCTCCTGAGCTTACTCCTGTTCTGTGTCCACTTTTTTCACTTTCTTATTCCAAAGGCATTTTCCCTTCTGCTTTGAAATTTGTTCATATCCAACCAGTTTCTATAAGAGGATGACAAATTTGTCCCATCCATTTATTGCTCCATTATTTATACTTCTATCCATTTTTAAAAATAGTTTAAGAGTTGGCAGTTAATGGATTTCTCCATTAACTGCCAACTCTTAAATTCTGTAGGAACTTTCCATCTGATCACCAGTATGAATTCCTTCAATGCTGATCCACCTGTGAGATATTGGTTTATGTTATCCATCTGTTGACAAATTGAATTGGAAAGTTAGGTGAAGCTCCAGCAGTTGCTCTTGACATTTCAAAGGGTTTTGTTCGTGTTTGCATAAAGGTCTTCTAAATAAACTTCTATCTTATGGTTTGTCAACTGGTTTTTTGCAATTGGGTAACCTTCTCTGCTAATGCTGGGGGTTTCTGTTTATACTCTGCCACGACAACCATGTCAGTAGAGTTTACAATAAATCGTCAATACAAATATTTATCGTATTTAGTAGTCACGGGCTTGAACCCTGGTCCACTCAAGGAACCCGTGCTATGCACTCTCGCTCCTGACCGCTGGGCTACGTTAGGCCTAAGGAACACCAAAATTAGTGGAGAAGTTTACCCAATTTCGTTTCCTCACGTATATTTATGACCTTCCATTGACTGGAAATTCTAACCATAATTATGCTGATAATGAGTTGCATTCCACTTACCAGTTGAAAAAACCTTGCCCTGCACAAACTGCTTCAACTTCTCGAATATTTACTTTCAGTTCTTTAAATGTCAATGTCCAGGTCATTCTGCAGTGGGGCAATAATAACTTAGTTAATTTCAATCCTTCCAAAACTCAGTCCTATTATATCTTTCAAAACAAATTCTTCTCCACCCCTATGCTTTTGTTCAACAATACTCAAATTTCTATACAGTCACATATATCTATTAGAAGTTACCCTTACTTCTAATCTCTCTTGGCATAAGCACATCACAAATATTGCTCCTTCTGCCTATAAAATCTGGATTTTCTCCTTCGCTCTTGGCATTATTTTTCTTCTAATTATCTACTGTACAAATCTCAAATCTGCCATACGTGGAATTTTATGCACTATTACACAAGATGCGCATTTAAGATGCTGAGAGCAGAAACAGAGGGCGAAAATGCACCAACAGTTAGACTTCTGGAAATGATTCAACATAAAGAATGCAATTTACATAATTGTGGAGGCTTGGAATGAAGTGACAAAAGAATGCTTCCATGGCATTTGGCGGCCTCTTTTACCAGATTTTATTTGTAATTTTAAAGGCTTTGATCCTGTAAATGAGCTTCCTAAATTAAAAGCACATTCCTCAAAGCCAACCTGCTTTGCCCTCACAAAGCAGGTTGGCGTTGAGAAATTGGAGGAAGAAGATTTAGAAGAGTTGCTTCAGTCTCATGAAGAAGAACTGCAACAACTTGTTGCTGGAGGGCAGGAGGAAGATGATGAAGTTGAATGCCTGAACGCCACCATAAAACAGCTTTCTACTTCAGAGTTATCTTTAGTTTTAAATTCATTTGAGAAAAGTATGCAATGGCTAGAAGATAATGATTATAATACAGAAAGAAGCAGAAGAGCACTTCATACAATTCGATCTGCTTTGGAGCAGATCGAATATAAGCAGCTGCTTTGCGAAAGAAGGAAGATTGCAAAACAACAGAAACTAGATGTCTTTTTTATGAAAACACCCAAGAAAGAGACAGAAAATGAACCACAGCCCTGTAGTTCTGGTGTGACCACATTTCATCCAAAGTCCTCATCGGCATCTCCTCCACCTCCCAGTTCCGATAATAATGACAACTTGCTGCCACTTTCCCCATAATTCCGCTGCTTCAGTCCTTTCTCAAGCCCTTTCCCTCCAGCTGTCTTAATTTATTTTTAAGGTAAGAATCTAAATTTAAATGCTTAAATTATTAATTTTACATTTTTCAACTGTGTAAGTGTTTTATTACGATTATTTATTGTGTTTGGGTAATGTTTTGGTTACAAATGTGTGTCCAGTCTTGGATGGTCGGCATCTAACCCTATTTTTCCCATAGGGCCTGTTGTTTATATTGCACGAGGGGTTTTAGGAACACAACTATCATGTTATACGAGGATTGACTGTATCTGCAAAAACTGTGAGGGACAGAGCTTTACTAATGGCCGAAGATGCAACCAATCAGCAGATTATGGACCTAAAGTCAGTATCAGGATTTTCTATAGCTTGCGATGAATCATGTGATGTTGCGTAAGTTGCCCTCGTTTGTAAATTATAAATTCTCAAGGACGCCAAGAAGAATTGCTTGATTTACTGCCAGTTACAGAAAAATGTGTGGAGAGGATATAGAAACTACAATTACTGAATACTTCAAAAATAAGGGAATTAATATGAACAAAATAATTTGTATCAAATTATTTTGTTCTAATTTGTATCAAATTATTTTGTAACAAATATGAACAAAATAATTTGTATCATGCCCTGAGCATGAGAGGTGAGAACAAAGGTTTCATTAATTTATTTAGAAAAAACATTTCACATGATATATTTTACTTTCAGTGTATATTTCATCAAGAGGCACTTTTCTCGCAAATGTTTCCAAAAGAGATAACAGCAATGCTGGATTTGGTTATAAAGATAAACAATAAAATAATGACAAGACCACTATATCATCGACAATTCTGTGAACTTCTTGGTCAATATACTGACCTTTTTATGCATAACAGCATTAGACGGCTTTCTGGAGGTGCAGTGTTGATGCAGTTTGCTGCTTGACTTGACAAAGTGAAATTATTTTTAAGACAGAAGGATATGAATGTTGAATATGAAGAGCTAGAAGGCACTGATTTGTTACAGAAATTCTATTTTATGGCTGATTTGACTTCACATTTAAATGTGTTAAATAAAAAAATTACAAGGAAAAGGTAACACGGCAATTATACTTTTGGAAGAAGTGCTTTCGTTTGAACACATTGTGTTTTCGAAGGAGACATAGGAAGTAGCAAATTATTACATTTTCTAATGTTAAAAAAATATCAAGGCGGTACTAAAAATAATCCCAATCCTATTAATTTTCCATATTTTCAACAAACGATTGTCAAAACGTGTACCGAATTTAGCTGTAGATTTGAGAATTTTAAACATTATCATTTTTAATCAAACCTCTTGAAGTGAGTACTTCTCAGTAAATTTTTCTCCATTCCCTGAAATTGATGGAGTTAGAGGACTTAAAAATCAAGGACATGTGGAGTGCAAGACTAAAATGCCTTAAAACTGAAATTGAGGATTTGGAAAGGAAAAAGACTGCCCTCAATTGTACACAAATGGACGGTGATAGATGAGTTGAAAGAGCAAGACCAAATTGTGTTCGATGCATGGAGTAGCTTACCGGACACTTTTATAAATTTGAAAATAATTGTGTTTGGACTTCTCTCAGTATTTGGTTCGACGTATTTCTGCAAGCAAATATTTTTGATCATGAACTATGCTAAAAATAAATCAAGAAACCATCTGAACGGTGAGTCTCTCAGCAAAGATGAAAATTACAGCATACTTGCCTGATGTTGAGAGACTTGTTCAAGAAGTTCAGCTGCAAAAGATGGTAAACCTTTTGAACAGGGTCCCCCTTCCAAAATGGCAGTGATTGACATGCCTAACCCACTATGGTTAGTGTTAGTTAAGGTGTTTATCTCCCATTGCTGCTGTTTTATAATTGGAAACTCATTTTCCTATTTTAAAACAGTGCAAAGGGGCGATAAACATCCTAAGACTGACGCAGTATGGAGGGGAATCCTATTCTAAAGATTAGCCCAAAAGTCACATTAATTCATACCTGGCGTCTCCGTAGCCGGGTGGGCAGGAGCAGCAGTGCATAGCACACGCTTCTTGATTAGACCGGGGTTCGAGCCCGTGACCACCAAATACGGAGGATGCAGAAAGGTCAGGGAATGACCACTGCATATCCCGGAGCAATATGGCCTTAGTTGCTAATGCTCCTAAAAATCAAATAACAGCAAAAACAAACAATTCATACCTAATTGGATGTAATTTTACTTTTTTTTTCAGTATTAATAAAAAATAATATTTCAAAATATATTTTTTAATAAAACACCTTCTCACTCTATTCCATTTCTTAAACCCTCCCCCCAGCTTGAGCGGAGGTGTGCTTCGGATTCTTTTTTTTTTTTTTTTTTAATTAGATCAAAAATGGCTCTTCATTCAAAAAAGGTTGCCAACCCCTGATTTAAATATAAAGGGTGCAAGAATATTTGCTGATGCTTTCAGGGCAGTGTTAGGTGGGCTGGAAAACTGCTTGCCTACTGTGGTGATAGATTCAGGGTAGGGGCACCAGGGCATGTGCCCCCTGTCATTTTCGGAAAATATATACCAATCGTTTAAATTGCCTTTAGCGACGAAAAAAGTTTTTTTTTTTTTTTTTTTCATTGTTAATATAGGATTTTATCTGATTTTGCATTGTGGCTCAGCTATTTTCAACTGACTACATTTAGCAATGCTGATGCTAATGTGATTGCCATTCTAGTGCACAAAATGGTGCCCCTCCTATCATTTTTTTCTGGATCCATCACTGACAGCAGCAGGATTGAAAATGATTCTTGCATGCTTCTGTTGAGACATTTAGCAACCTGAAAGGTGATATACCAGAGATTACAAAGCCTATTTTTGGGGTGAGAAGACCTTCATGTGGCAAACGAATATGTGGATTGTGCTAGGAAGGGCATGTTGTGTATAGTGTAGTTTGATTGGTGGCACCAGGATTTCCCCCAACTCTGCGACTGGTACTTCGAGACTGTCCCCTGACAAAAACCCACACAAAAATTCTGCACAGAAAAACCCCACTGTCATAAATGCTCACATTATTTTTAGTATACAAAAATCAAATTATTTCATATTTCAAAACTCAACAAAAGATTGAATTTACACCAACGAGCCAAAATATTATGACCACCTACCCAATATGATGTTGGTCCTCCCCGTGCAGCCAAAACAGCTCACACCTGGCGAGGTGGATGCTACAAGATTTCTAAATGTGTCTTGTGGCATCTGGTACCAACACGTAACCAGCAGATCCTTTTAACTCCTGTAAGGTCCATGGTTGAGACACCACAGATTGGAGTTGCTGTTCCAACACAAGCCACAGATGCTTGATGGGATTGATGTCTGCAGAATTTGGAGGCCAGAGCAATACCTGAAAGTCTTCCTCATGTTCCATGAACAATCTGGGTGGTGTGGCATGGCGCATTTCCTGCTGAAAGACGACACCACCAGAGGGGAAGACCGTTGCCATGAAAGGGTATACCTGGTCAGCAATGATGTTTAGGTAGGTGGTAGACATCACAGTGCCCGGCACATGGATGATTAGACCCAGGGTATCCCAGCAGAACATTGCCCAAAGCATGACACCGCCGCCACCGCCTTGTTTTCATCCCACGGTGCATCCAGGCACCATCTACTTCTTGATGTAAACTACGCACACATACCAGGACTTTCACATGGTGCAACAAGAAATGTGATTCATTGGACCAGACGACCTTCTTCCAATCATCCAAGGTCCAGTTTTGATGCTTGCGTGCACGTTGTCACTGTCGCTGGTGAACCGTGATTAGCATGGGCACTCGGAGCGGCCTGCAGCTACGCAGCCCCATTTTCAGCAGGGTTGGATGTAGTGTGTGTGTGTGTTGTGACACATTACTCCCGTCACCAGCATTCCAATTACTGGCTATTTGTGCCACAGTTGCCCTTCTGTTGCCACGTGCCATCTGGGGAGCCTTCGCTCACCACAAACATCAGTGAGCCATGGTCGTCCAATACCTTGCCAGTGGTTCTTGGGTTTTCCTTCCTCGGACCACTTTCGTAGGTACTAACCATGGCTGACCATGAGCATTCCATCAGATATGCTCTGACCCAGTCGTCTGGCCATTACAATTTGGCCCTTGTCAAACTCACTTAAGTCCCCTGCCTTTCCCATTTGAAGAACAAGAGTAACACTGATTAGTGGAGTTCAGTATCAGGTGTTTTTTTTTTTTTACCATGTCCCGACCTGCACACACACCGTAGTTCACCTGCAGTTGCTTCAATTTGCATAACAACTCGCTGGTCATAATGTTTTGTCTCATTGGTGTATATATTTTATTTCTACTTCTATGCAATGTATTTTAATATAACTTTTGATTTTAATATGAAATAGAATATTTGGATGTAAATGTTTATAAGGGAAATTACAGGAAATAAAATGCCTAAAGCCTTTTATTTTATTTATAAAAATAAATTATTTTTTCTGTCTTACAAAGTGAATAATTAACACTTTGGTTTTTTTATCAACAAACTAATTCAGACTTATTTCAGTGATTTATTTATTTGTCAAGGATTTGAATAGAATTTTCATTACTGTAAGTTAGCCAATCTCTGCAAGTATTTCAGTTTGTCTTCTATCTGCTCATATTCCTGCACAAAAGTGGCAACCAAGTCATGCTGTGCATCATATCCTCTCTTTTTCACCTCTAGCCTGTCTTAGCCAGTGTCAGTCTGTGACAAGCCTGGTCCCTCTTCAATCCATGAAACAAAAACCACATGCTGGGATGACTGTAGTGGAATAGGGAATTAAGTGAATTATGAAATCCCTACAGCAGTTTGTAATTTTAGGCGGCTGCTCAAGAGCTGCATCATGGTGATTCCATATTCTTATTGGAAACTGGTGATCTCTACCTGTTGCACCCTCAATTGTCATTCAGTTATGAAGACAAAAGATGGCAACATAGTACAACAGCCAACCAAACATTGTCATGATTCCTGGCCTCAAAAAGCAGAAGCCAGCATTGCCAGAAGCAAAATGAGGCAATACATGAGAGTAGTTAGTTCTACTCCTCGCAATGTGATGGGGAATGTGTTGTCAGAGTTGAGTAACGATGTACTGGCTCATATGCCCTTGCGAGAAATCTTCTCAATCACAGAAAAGACGGTCATTTGCCTAATCCAACAACAATAAATTTTGACATTCCTGAGAAGTACCATCAACTGATACTTCATGATTCAGGTGTGGATGATCCAGACAGAATTATGGTTTTAGGTGATAAAGAACTCTTGGTTGAATTGAACAAAGATACAATTTATGGAGATGGCACCTTTGATAAAGTTCCAAACATGTTTTACCAATGTGACATGCCAAGGTGTGTAACTCATATCCGCCATGTATTTACATTTTGTTACAGAAAAAGAACTTGGATACTTATAATAGAATGTTTGAAATCATGAAGCTGTTGGTTCCAAATCTGGTGCCTCAAAAGGTTTAGTGGATTTTGAGAAGGCTTGCATGAATGCAGTGAGGATTGCCTTTCCACATGCTGAGATCAAAGGATGCTATTTCCATCTGTGTCAGAGTCTCATCAGAAAACTCAGCAATGTTGGCTTGAAGACTGAATTTGAAACTGATGTAAATATAAAACTCAGGCTGAAGTCTCTTGCTACATTAACCTTTGTCCCAGTCCATGATGTGAGGAGGTCTTTGATGACTTTGCCGCCCCATTTCCAGATGAAGATAGCTATAATGAGGTGCTCGCATACTTCTTTTCCACATACATTGAGGGTTTCCAGTTTCCAATAAGAATATGAAATCATCATGATGGAGCTCTTGAATGGTTGCCTAAAACTACAGACTGCTGTGAGGGATTTCACAATGCACTTAATTCCCTATTCCACTGAAGTCATCCCAGTGTGTGATTTTTGTTTGATGGACTTGAAGAGGGACCTGGCTTGCCACAGATTGACACTGGCTAATGCATAGGCAAGTCGTCTAGAGGTGAAAAAGAGAAGATGTGATGCACTGCATGACTTGGTTGCCACTTTTGTGCAGGAATATGAGCAGGTAGAAGACAAACTGAAATACTTGCAGAGATTGGCTAACTTACAGTAATGAAAATTCTATTCAAATCCTTGACAAATAAATAAATCACTGAAATATGTCTGAATTAGTTTGTTGATAAAAAAAAACCAAAAAGGGTTAATTATTCACTTTGTAAGACAGAAAAAATAATTTATTTTTATAAATAAAATAAAAGGCTTTAGTTGCAATAAAAACAAGAGCATTTTATTTCCTGTAATTTCCCTTACAATCATTTACATCCAAATATTATAGTTTATATTGAAATCAAAAGTTATATATATAAATTAAACTTTATTTTTTGTTGCGTTTTGAAATATGAAATAATTTGTTTTTTGTAAACTCAAAATAATCTGAGCATTTATCCGTGTGGGTGTTTTTCATGTGAGCATTTATGACAGTGGGGTTTTTTCTGTGTGGAATTTTTGTGTATGCTTTTTTCATGTGCGCATTTATCTGATCACCCTTTGAGACATATATAGTACTCTGTTATTTTGTGTTTGTGAAAGGTTAGTGTAGGTTGCGTTGGTATGTGGTTCATCCGGCCTCTTAGCTTAGGGGTCTGTGGAAACCACCAACCCCGACTTATCATCCTTTCCCATGGGGAAGCAGACTGTGTCAGTAGTAACAAATATACTTTTGTGGTGCAAACCCTGGGATTGCCTGAGTTCCCCAGAAAAAATAAAAATGAAAATGAAGAAAGAAGACTGGAGAGATAGTGTAAGTAGGGGATAAAAGAGGGAGAGTACAGTGGGGGCAGTAGTGAAGGTGGCCACCAAGTTGAAAAGGAGTAACAATAGGCAGAACCTCTGTAGTAGGAAGCCCATCCTACCAGTGGGGAGGAGTTTAAAAACGTGATGGTGGGGGCTAGCCACCAGGTGAAAGTGGGATTTGGGAGTCCACCTGTGGGGGAGTAAAGATATAGGGAATGGGATCCCTATAGTAGTGAAAAGGTGGAGGAATAGAGTGGGGAGAAAGTAGAGAATAGGGGAGAAAGTAGAAGTAAAGAGGTGGATATAGGTAGAAGCATCCACCTTTGGGATTTGAAAAGGGGGATAGATAGGGAAGGGAGGCCATCTCCTCCAGGGAGAGGGAAATAAAGGCCTTGGGTAGCCCGTGAGATTGTTGATATCCTATACCCTCAAGAAGGTGGTGTCAACATCATATGCCAGTCAAGCATCAGCAGCATCTAGACACAGGGAAAAAACTAACTCCCTGGTCCTAGGAACAAATGGCCAGCAAGGGAAGAGGGGCTCCAGGCTTAGTGGGTATTTTGCACTGCTCCAGTCATCTCACATATGATAATAAGGCAGAGTTCTAAGGTGCATATAACTACTAAACAATTCATTCCAAACGACAGGCAGGAGACCCTGGCGGTCTAACCCCAGATGGCCAGTGGTACTAACTATTCTCACCAGCCAAGTGGGAGGTTGTCTGCATCCTGAAATAGAGTCAATATTATCTTTTATTTATACAGGGTTCATCTATCCCTGAGTTCCCTGATGATCCCATCAAATCAGTGCTGCTAGGTATTCTGGCAGACATTTCACACTGTGACAGCATCAGCATCCCACACCCAATATCTGCACTTCCATTTAGTCAAAATGGTCCTTTGTTTAGACACGGTAGCTTGTAGTGTTAAGGTGCCTTAGTGTATCCAGCATCAAGCATAGTGTTGGCAAATGTTGCCATGAGGGGCTCATACAGGAGATCTACTCTAGGATCTAATCCCACACTGTGACAGTGTCCACATCCTACACCATATTAGGTGTTGATTCATAATAGCTGTAGTGGAATACGCCAACCGTATATGATTCGAACTTTATTAACATTAATTAAAATAAGACAAGATAAAATTTTGTTGTAAAAATAAAATACACGGACAACTGTAGAGTTAAAAGTGATAAAGTGTGTTAGTTGTCGGACGCCACCAGGGGTTCCCCCATCTCTGTGTTGTGTACTCTATTTGTGTAGCACAGAACTCTGTAGGCCAGTGATTTAAAAAGTGTGTGGGGAGTGGATTGTAGTGTAATGTTATGTTCTCTGTTTTATCTCTGACCATTTAGCCATTCGGCCACTAGTGGGGCCCACTGTTGTCCACACTTAGTCATGTGGAGGCAGGTCAGGTACCCAGTAGATTTTAAGTACTCTGGCAGGCCCTGCCACCTAGTTTCCGGTGATTTCAGTGGCAATGGCCTATATGTAAAAAAAAAAAAAATTTAAAATAAGATGGGGGAAGATTTAATGATGAAAGATTTAATGATAAAGGTGTGATCATTTTGATGATAGTAATTTGCAGCCTAAGCTGTTCTTTTAGATTGATTAGAGCAAAAATTGAAGGCTGGGGGGGGTAGGCAGAAATATGAGGACAATAGACCCCAGTAAGGTCGGGAAACAAGTCATGCCAGGGGAAGGGAGTAAAGGTACCATGAAAGGGAGCACAGTACTGATCACCAAATGGTGATCAATACTGTGCTCCCTTTTGCAGGCATTTTGTTGAGTCCGGTGAGTCCAATCCAGTAGGGCATCATTCATGGATGAGTCCCGTCTGGTAGGGCATCATCTCATCTCTGTGGGATGGTGGTCGGGGCAAATGACTAGCCTGCCCAGCGCCGATGAATCCATTTCTTTTGCCTTATCAGTTCATAATCACAATCAAGGTTCTTCTGGTGAAGAGGTCCTGCAAGAATTTGGTAAAGTACTTTTCATGTACTTTTCTCCTGAATCCAGTAGATGGTGTTCCTCATCTTTTGGAACATAGGTCAGTTTTGTTAAGAGTATTCCTTGCAGGTCTTCTTATAGTGGACTCTGGTGCATGAAGTGCACAAGGATTCCCATTCCCCGCAGCCACAGCAGATTCATGAAGATGCCAAGAGCAGTAAGATTATCATTAAAGGGACCATGCTACATGAGAAGGAATGTGGAAGAAAGTCCTAGATGGAACATAGGTCAGTTTTGTTAATTATGGGGATGAACGTCCTCGTTACTTTCCCTTTAGTGGAGGCTGCCAGCCAATTTTTGCCATTCCCATTTCGGATGCATTATAAGGTGTTTTCTCTGGCTTCGTGTCATTTGTCTGTTCAGTGGCATATCCCACAAAAGTGATGGTAATTCTCTTCGAGAGGCCGTAGTGAAGTCCGTGTCTGACAATCTTCAAGTCCAGTGGGAGTACTCTGGTCAGCACTTGTAGTGCCTCGGTACTGTGTTACATACTCTTGTCACTGTTAGGAGAATTGTTCGGTGAATGAAGTCGATGATTCTCTTGTTGGCAGCCAGTTTAGTCCTGTAAAACCATATCCTGTAAAACCCCATTCATCCCAACAATTACATATGTAATTGTTGGGATGAATGGGGTTTTATAATAGAGCTAAAGAGTTGACTTTTTTAGGCCCCAGTCTCTGCATCTGATTCATGCAACCATTTCAGAATAGCTCCTCATTTTGTTTCTGAGTTATTATTATTATTAGCCATATGGTGCAAGGAAGCCTGGGGCTTATGCTGCACCAGCCAAAAAAAAATTGCCCAAGTTACCCTGTGAGAGAGAGAGAGAGAGAGAGAGAGAGAGAAATCATCAAGAAAGAGAAGGCTGATGATATCCAGCTCAGGACCCTGGGTGTGCCAAGCCATACTCACCAGATATGGGTCCCTGGGATGAGTTGTTGAAGGCGGGGCTGGAATATGAGCTTACTATCAAATGCAATACTAAGGTATCAAATTTTGGGTGTCATACTTAATTGTGGTTCCGTTTACTTTGATTTGTGGTGGCCTCCTGGGATCCAGGGTCCCTTTAAGCAGGATCAAAGTCTTGTCCGGAGATATTTGGAGATAATTATCTTTGGCCCATCTCTGGAGGATGGTCAGGACGTTGTTGGTGTGTTTCTCAAGTTGGGCTCTGGAGTCTGCAGAGCCCAACAAGACAAGGTCATCTGCAAAGGCTTGGGAATGTAGCTCCCCAAGGTCAGCTTGAAGTTATTTGTCCAACACTTCATTCTACAGCAGGGGACCCAAGACAGACCCCTGTGGGCATCCCCTATAGACACTTCTAGTAATTCTTTGGTATTGTGCTGCAACTTCGATTTTGTGATTTGAGTGGTATGTTTTTATGCTATTATAGAGATTGGTTGGAATTTGTGCTTGACGACGCCTTGCCAGGGTGCTCGGCCACCAAAGGGAGTCGAACGCCCCAGCAAAGTCGACTGCAATGACAAGGAAGTAGTTGTTCTGACACTCATTGGCTGATATCAGTAGGTTCATCTGGGCATCAACTGTAGAGAGAGACCCAGTTTGAAACCATATTGGTTTTCTGCATCCAGTTTGGCTGCCTTGCATTGATGTTGTCTTCTGTGGAGGAGTCTTTCATAGAGTTTGCTTAGGACTATCAGGAGGGTAATGGTTCGATATGATCCCAGTAGTTCTAGTTTCCTGTTGGGGTTTTTTAAGATAAGTTTCACATTCGCTGTTCTACAATCCTTTGGGAAGTATCCTAGTTTCAGACATTGGTTATAGATGCAGCAGGAGGTTCAGTTGCAGTTTGATTACCCGCTTGATGATTTTGGGCTCCAGCATGTCTTTTCCTAGTCATTTTTTTCTCCTTAACAACTCTGCAACTCCTTATAATTCATGCAGTGTGAATGGCTGTTCTTGGTTTTCAATTTCATGGTTGTTGTTTTGTCGAAAGGGTCTGTATTGGTGTTCATTGGATGGGAGTGCCATTTGTTTGAATATAGTATCAAGGATGTTATTAATCCCATGTGGTTGTCAGTGGGCCTTACGGGGTGTTAGTGGTTGTGAGAACTTCGCTCCTGGGGAATTTGTAAGTGGTAACTTTATATACCACCCCTCAGGGGTCCTCATTTTCTGCAGCTGAGACTAGCTGTTCCCAAGCCTTCTTTTTGCTTTTCCTATCATATCAGTGTGCTTGTTCCTTGCCACTTTATAACATTGTCTCATCACTTCCATGTCATTTACTGGCCAGGCATGTTAGAATTCCTTCCTTCTTTTGATGGTTTCTTTTCTTAGCGCTTCAATCTCCTGGATCCATGGGACCGCACCCGGCATGGGATTTTTCCTCCCAATTGCAGTTTAACTTACTCTTGTTTATCAGTTCCGTGTTTATCAGTTTCATTGTAGGACATCTGGGTCAGGTTAATTTTCCATTTCCTGTTGTTTACTTCTTATAGCGGTCAGTGAGTTTGCAAAGAGTTCCCAATTTGCGGTGTTCAGTGCAAACCTGTTTTCAGGTTATCTGGCTAGGGGTGCTGGGTCCTGGCCTTTGTCCTTGTGATTTTTAATGTAATTACTCGATGGTCAGATGTAGTCCATGAATTTTCAACTCTCCAATCAGAGATGTGTGCAGCCATATTGGAGGTGGCGAGAGACATCAATTGTCACCTCCTATTAGGTGTTGCAGAATGTTGGCAACTGGTTCTGTTGATTTAAGATTGTAAATCTAGATCTAGTGAGGTAGTCTTCAAGGATTTGACTGTTGTGTCAAATCCTTGAAGATTACCTCTTCTGTCCAGAGTGGTGCTGTGCAATGCAGGCAAGCAACAATTTACATCAGTTCCGATTACTGTTTTTTGATTTGGAAGAAGTTGAAGAAGTCATTGTAGGTAGTTTGTAGCAAACGTGATATCCTGGCTGGGACTGCAGTATAGAGAAATAGCAAGGAATATGGCTGATTAGAGAAATAACACTCCCCACTCCGTGCATAATCAGGTGACTTTAGTGGCTATTAGGTTAGGGTTGCGTATTAAGACCATGGCCCACTTTGGTTCATCATCCACTTTTATAAATTAATATGCCAAGGGGTATCCTCGCACAGACTTAACATTGGCATACGGTTCCTGCAATAGATGGATGTTTGTACCCTCCTCATGCGACTTGATGCAAAGCTGCTCAGCCACTGCCCTGGCCTGATGTGCGTTATGCTGGAAAATTTTAGCCTCTGTGGTGCTGTACTTTTTAGCATGTATTACCATAATCTATTCTGCCTTGGTAAATACTTTTTGCCATGATATGATGATATGTGATAGACATTTCAAACCACCTTACTGAGATGGTTTGATTCCATTCTCATAGATTTACAATTTGCACAAACGTGTTCTTTGCTTTCATTTGGGCAGCTGTTATAGTCATGCTCCTTTTCAGAGCAGTGGCTGCAGGTAGTTGTCAATTGAGTGGTGTGAGAGGTGTGGCCGAACCTACAGCAATTGAAGCACTTTGGCACGACCACATCCTACCTAAATCAGTGACAGCTCCATTCTACATAGAGCCTAGTCTGAGTTAGCATTAGTAGAGGCACATGTTGCATGCAAGAAAGCAAGCTTATGCAGCATTAGCCAAAAAAAAAAAAAAAAAAAAAGCAGCTCCGATTTCACCCCTCCATTCATTCCAAATACCTGTCCAGCTCAGCCTTAAATTTATTTAGGCTATCAACTTCCACAACAAAGATGGAAGTCTATTCCACCAATCAACTACCCGCTGGCTAAAGGCAAACTTCTACACATCTATCCTACAACTGTAAATTTGAATTTATGTCCTCTCAGGTGATTATTCTGAGCAAGAGGAAGAATCCCATCAGCATTGAGCATGCTCAAACCATTCAAGGCTTTATACACCTCAATCAGATCACCTCGCAGGTGCCTAGTCTCCAAACACTGTAATTTGCAAAACTTAAACCTTTCTTCGTAAGAGCAACCCTTTGTTCCATTCACTAATTTTGTTGCCCTTCTCTGTACTCATTCCAACAGCTGTACTTCATATCTGCCTGCACATTTACCCCAAGTTCCTTTTCATTCTCTACCACAGTCAGTGTAATACCACAGAGTTGATATGTTACTCTGGGGTAATGTGAATGATAAACTTCATTTGCCACCTCTCAGCCCATCTGCTCAACTTTTCTATATCCTGTTGCAGCAGCATACTGTCATTAGTGTCATTAACAACTCTGCCAACCTTCGTATCGTCTGCAAACTTGGACATTAAGCGTGATATACCATCATTAATATCATTTATAAATACAGAAAACAACAATGCATCCAACACTGAATCCTGAGGGACTCCACTAATAACATTAGTCAATGAAGAGCAGTATCCATTGATTACCACTTCTGCACCCACTCAACCATTCCTTTATCCATAGCAGCAATTTTCCACCAATGCCGCCCTGTTCCAATTTGTGCAGCAGTCTTCCATATGCAACAGTATCAAAAGCCTTTCTAAGATCCAAATATATGATATTAAAGTTATTCCCCGCATCCAGTTGCTTTGTGACCACATCATAGTATCCAATGAAATTGGCCAGACAAGATTTCTCCTTAACAAACCCATGCTGTTTCCGAGCTAAAACTGAAGTGTTGTCTAGATGATCCTGCAGTGCTTCTTTAACCAGTGCCTCCATTAATTTCCCTAGAACAGAAGTTAAACTAACAGGTCTATAATTACTTGTGTCAGCCTTGAGGCCTTGTTGTGAGACCTTGCCAGGCAGTGGGGCAAACTCTACTATCCAGTTGCATGTATTGTTATCAATCCCTTGCTCTTCATCCTTTGTCTCTGTTTCAATGGTGATCAGGGCCACGTTAATGCTACAGTCAAACCAGCCATGGCCGGGGGCCTCATTTTCGGTGTAAATATTTTCTAAAGTAGTGATAAAAATTTCTAATAATAATAAATCAAGAAAATGTGCAATATAAAAGCATATTAAAAGTATATTAAACTTAACTTAAGTGTTTAAATTTTATTCTTATACCTTTTTATTGTAAATAAATAAGTTAAAAGTTTCTACTAAAATTTTTTTTATCAGTTACTTTATTTTTTAAGTCAAAAAAAAAAAAAACAAAACATTTTTGACCTCTTATTTTACATTTTTATTAAGGAATTATTATTCACAATATAAATATAAAAGCCTATGTAGTATTTGTATTTATATGTATGTGTAATATATTTATATATATATTAAAGGAGACTCAAATTTAAATATGGCTGGGAAAGGGGCCTCAAATTTATATATGGCAGGGGGGTCTATTCATCCTTAATCCGGCCCTGATGGTGACTCCGACACTGCATCTTTCTGACTGACTTAATTCTTGTTCTTCCAAAATTCTCTTTCATCTTATCCATAATCTTTGGCTTTATCTCTTTGCTAATCATTTTTGGTTCATTTTCTTTAGGCTGCAGAATTACAAAGTTTGGCTGTTTTATTAGGGTTTTCCTTTTCTTTTGTACCACACTGACAGCTGTAGTGGGAGCATTGTCTGGGGTCCTCAGCACATTAGCATAGGATGGGGTGCATTGTAGCATGGAGGGCCTCCAAGGTTGCCACGGCTTTCTGGTGCTCCAGGTTAGTTTGGAATAGTATTGCCACTAGCTTTGTCCATTTCAGCACGATCTCTGCTCTGACTGAGGAAGAGATTCTACTACTATTGTCTTTCATAATGTTCTCCAATGCTGCGCGGAGAACCAGAGCTTATTGCAGCATTGTTCCTTTGGGTAGAATTGGGTCAAGGTTAGGGGATTTGTCCCCCTGCTTTTGCTACTCTATACTTTGCTCCTGTGGGTCCTTGGTCTCACTAGTGCTATGCTTTTCGCTGTCTGATTTCTGGACCGTCGGTTTTTATTTTTTCCCGGAGGCCCCCTTTTTTGTTCTTCAGGGTCCTCTGTCTTATCATTGGGGTTGTAGCCTGTTCCTGTATTGGCAAGTATGTTGTCCGTTTGGCATTGGGTGCCAGTCTGGATCACTTCTATGTTGGTGTCCTCCATTTTACTAGGAATTTGGATTAATGAAGTTCTCTGGATTAGCAGGTTGTGTGCAGCAGTTTGAAAGAAGACTTCAGGAGTTGCTTAAAAACACAAGCCACAAGGCCGTGGGTGATTTTGGGGGCTCCAGGAAGGTGGGGCTACTTTCTTGAGGTTTTCAGAGGTGCCAAAAACGATAGTGAAGTCAGATTGATGATATAATGCACAGGAAAAGAGTCGGCACTTTGCCATGGAATGTTTATGGTGGAATGGGAGGCACTAAACACATGGTAGAAATTGTTTAAGCACACATGTTAATAGCCACAAAATGTTGGGGCACTCTTTCAGCCCGGGGTAGTTACTAATGGGAGCACCCTCCCCAGTCAATAGCCAGGTTTAGGCATGTCAACTGTGTTATATCGGTCGCACTCTCTATTATCTTGTTGTCAGCGGCATGGTGACCTGTCTGACAACAAAGAGAATAGATACTAATGCAGAAATCTGGCTGAAATTCCAGTAATAAACCAAAAGTTTCTCATCAGGGTAGTCCACTGTTTATATATCTACTGGAACACAGTTCCTGAAATAAATCACACTTTGAACACATAATTTAAGTGAAAATCACAGAGAGATGAAACACACGAGTGAACAGTAAGGCAGCCATACTAGTAATCTAAAAGCAATAAAGTGATAGATAAAATTAAATTATTTATTATTTGAAATGTTACAAATTAAAAGTGATAAAACAACCGTAGCTTTCAAAGGTGACCACCTCCTTTATGAACAGTAAAACTTGATTGTCATTGCACATCCTTAAATGACACCAGCAGGATCATAGCTCACGGCACGTATTACTGTAGGAGCATGGGAATTATCCTCCACATGTGCATGAAGACTGGAAATGCTTGGGAGCATGCCATTTGGAACCATTCATCCTGTCCAAGAATTAGTTTTAAAGAGGGGATGAATACGCAGTCCCCTCTCTCAATTGATGGTGTGTTTCCAAGGACAAATCTGCAAGGTTTCTGATTCTGATACCTATGCGAACATTCGAAGGTTATGGCGTCGCCTACATAAATTTGGTTGTTCTCCTACCAGAAGTGTTCAGCTACATTAGAACTTGGAGGAGAACCACCAAATTTCTCCAAGCAATGCTGTCATCATCGATTGTTTGCATAGGGATTGGAACTGGATGTGGCTCAAGTGCTTGTGGATTTGTTCTTCAGAACACAATACCATCAATAGAGATAGGCAAGCTCATACTTATCGCCTTTTTCAAACCATAATTCTTGGACACGCTGAACGGTTCTGCCTGGCATGCTCCCAGGATATTTTCAGTCTCCATGCATGTGTGGAGGATAATTTCCATGCTCCTACAGTAACACATGCCATTAGCTGTAATCCTGTTGATAAAACAGGTGGTCACATTTGAAATATCATCTTTGAAATACCATAAAACTACTGTAGCTTTCAAAGGTAGTTGCCTTTGAAAGCTACAGTTGATAGCATTAATATAGACATATGATGCAAGAAAGCATGATTATACAGCATCAGCCAAAAAAAAAAAAAAAAAAATTTTTTTTTTCCTGTTTCACCCATCCATTCACTCCAAAAGTTCGTCTAGTTCATTCTGCCTTCAATTTATTTAAGCTGTCATCTTCCACAACGACCGATGAAAGTTTGTTCCAATAATCAACCACCGCAATGGGAAAGCAAAATTGAGAGTAAGAGTGTGTTATAGGCCTAATCAGTAAAATGAACAACTGTACAGAGGAATAAAGTGGTCCAATGAGATTGTCTTATAATGGGGAAATTTAACTTCCCGGATATTAACTGAAACTTGTGAATTGGTCACTCTCACACTAGCAAGGATTTTGTGGATTTATTGAATGATTGTTTTCTACAGCAGCATGTTAGAGAGGCAGCCAGAGGAAGTAATACTCTTGATCTGATTATCAGTAGTGATTCTTCGTGCATTAAGAATCTTCAGAAAAAGGAACCACTACGTGCTGATGTGGGATTTACTCAAAAAGGTAACTACCATCAGGGGAAAAGGGAAGGGTTTTTGCTTTCGTAAAGTTGACTATGTGGTCTGAGAAAGTTTTTAAATTCTACACAATGGAACCAACTGATGATGTTACCAACAGCAAATTCTAAATGGGAAGCATTCAAAGATTTAATCTTAGAAGCTACTAGACTTTTCATTTCAACTAAAAAATATTCTTCAAGGCCTAAATGGATGTAGATGAACTAATGACACATGTGGCAGAGAAGAAAAATGCATGGGATACATATAAATTAACAGGTGACACCGAAGCCTATGATAGATATAAGCTGGTCTGTAACCAAGTCACAAATGAGTTTAGGCAGGTAAAGGCAGATTATGAGAAATGTTTGGCAAAGGATGCAAAGAAAAACAGCAGAGTCTTTACTTATGTAAACTCTAGAAGGAAGGGGATGAATTAGATTCATCCACATGATATAGATGATTCAACTGTTGATGATCCTGCTCAGGTAGCTAACAAACTGAATGAGTATTTTGCCTCTACATTTACACATGTTATTCAGGGAGGGGAATGCCAGAGTGTATTAAATTCTGGCAGTGAGCAAGACGATTTTATAATAACTGAGAGCAAAGTGGAGCAGAAATTGTTGAAAATAATCATAAGAAAGTCACCTGCGGTGGATGGAACCTATCCATTTATATTGAAGGAGGTAGCAAAGGAAGTAAGCAAACCCTTAGCCATAATTATGAGAGCTTCCTTGGACTCAGGGGTGGTACGCATGGACTGCAGATGTGCAAATGTGACCTGAATTCACAAAGGAGGATCGAAGGTTGGCACAAATAATTACAAACCTGTTAGTTGAACTTCTTTTCTGAGGAAATTAATGGAGGCACTGGTTAAAGAAGCACTGCAGGAACATCTAGACAAGATTTCAGTTATAGCTCAGACACAGCATGGGTTTGTTAAGGGGAAGCCTTGTCTGACCAGTTTGATTGGATACTATGATGTGATCATAATTGAACTGGATCCATAGAATAATTTTGATATCATATACTTGTATCTTAGGAAGACTTTTGATACTGTTGCACATGGAAGACTGCTGTACAAATTGGAGCAGTGTGGTATTAAGGACAATATTCTGCTATGGATAAAGGGATGATTGGGGGGAGAAGAGTGGTAATAAACGGACACTGCTGTTTGTGGACTAATGTTATTAGTGGTCTCCCAGGGTTCAGTGTTGGGTCCATTGTTGTTTTCTTTATTTATTAATGATATTGATGATGGTTGGTATATGATACTAATGACAGTACCCTACTGCAACAGGATCTAGAAAAGTTGAGCATATGGGCTGAGAGGTGGATACTGAAGTTTAACATTGACAAAGGTACTGAAGTTTAACATTGACAAAGGTAAAGTACTGCGTATAGGTACCAGTAACCTCAGAGTAACGTATCAACTGTGTGATACTACACTCCAGGTGGTAGAGAATGAAAAGAATCTGTGTAATTGTCCAGTCAGGTATGAAGTTTTCTGAGTAGTGTAGACCATCTGCAAGAGTATATCATGATGTCCTGTCAATGATATTCAGGAATTTTTCTAGCAGGGATAAAGAGGTGATTATCCCCTTCTATAAGACAATGGTCAGGCAACACTTTGAGTACTGTATATAGGTCTAGAGGTCTCAATTTAGGAAGGATGTAGAGCTGCTGGAATGAGTACAGAGAAAGGCAACAAGGTTAGTGAATAGATCAAAAGTTGCTCTTGTAAAAAAAGGCCTAATTTTTGCAAATTGCAGTGTCTGGAGACTAGAAACCTGCAAGGTGATCTGATTGAGGTGTATGGGGTCTTCAATGGTTTGAGCAAGCTCAGTGCTGATGGGATTCTTCCTCTTTCCAAGATTAATCACCTGAGGGGATATAAATTCAAATTGAATAAAGACAGTTGTAGAATAGATGTATGGAAGGTTGCCTTTAACAAGCGGGTGATTGATTGCTGGAACAAACTTTCCATCTGTTGTAGAAGTTGACAGCTTAAATAAATTCAAGTCAGAACTAGACAAACTTTAAGAGCGAATGCATTGCTGAAATGGGAAGGTTTTTTTGTTTTTTTTTTTGCTGATACTGTATAAGCTTGCTTTCTTGCATCATATACCTGTATTAATGCTAATGAATGTGATCTTCCTTAGATATATCACTTTTGTCTAATATGCTATAAAATTTAGCTTTTTCGAGTAATTAATTTCTTCACATTTTTGTAATGAATTGATATTATCATTGTGGTATGCACCTTTTCTTATCACTAAATCCAACTTATTTTCTAAAAAGTACATCTTTATGTTTTTGATATGATCTTTTTTAATATAATTAGCACGCTTATCTATTTTAGTTCCCATAAATTTGAATGAATCTATAAATCTCAAATAATGTTTTGGTAGTCATTGCTTAAGATTTCTTCATCTGTGAAATATTCCTTATCAAAAAACTGATATACAAAGGGTACTAGGAAAGTTTTGCAATATGACGCAACAATGAATCACAGGAAGCTGCTTGTTGCTGCATGTTGAGACATGTTCATACGTGCATAGTAGCCGCCGCGCCAAGTCGATGGGCTCAGTTATTCATTAGTAGTGAGAGTGTAAAGTGCTTGCGATGGCATCGTGGTCACGAAATGAGATAAGGACAGTTTTGCGGTATAATTTCGTGCGTGGTTTAACCATAGACCAGTGCTTAGAAGAAATGACTCTTGCACTAGATGATGATTGTCCACATCGTACAACGATATTCAGGTGGTATAGAGAATTCCAAAGGGGAAATTTCACTCTGGAGGATTCTGAGAGGCCGGGAAGGCCACGAACGTCAGTTACGGAGGAAAACGTTACTGCTGTGAGGAAAATGCTTGACGAAAACAGGCGAGTGACCTACCAACAGATAGAGGATACTTTGGGCCTAAATGCACCAGCAATTCGTTCAATTCTGCAAGATCATTTGCACGTGAAGAAACTTTGTTCTCTCTGGGTGCCGCATCAACTGACTGAAGAGCAGATGACACGACGTGTGACTTGGTGCTGGGAGATGTTAAAAAAGTTTGATAAGGGACAATCTCGGTATGTGAATGACAGGTGACGAGACTTGGCTGTACTATTACGATCTGCCGACCAAGGCTCAAAACAAAGTTTGGGTCTTTGATGATGACGACACACCTGTAATTGTCAGAAAATCCCGATCTGTAAAGAAGAAAATGATAGCTGTATTTTTCAAATCGAGTGGAATTGTGGAACGTGTCGTTTTGGACACGCAGAAGACAGTCACAGCTAAGTGGTATACTGAACAATGCCTGCCTAAAGTCATTGGATCTATGAAGAACCTGCGGCCAAAGCCAAGAATGGACACCTGGTACCTCCATCACGATAATGCTCCAGCTCACCGCGCCAAAGCCTGCACCGAATATTTGACCACGACAGGACTGAAACTTCTCGAGCACCCTCCCTACAGTCCAGACCTTGCTCCCTGCGACTTTGCACTGTTCCCGCATGTGAAAATGAAGCTAAAAGGGAGGCGGTTTTCCAGTGATGAGGACCTTCTACGGGCTTGGGACAACGAGTGTGCTTTACTCCCTAGTGAAACTTGGCAGAACTGGTTTAAAGATTGGTTTCGGAGGATGGAGAGGTGTATTGAATGCAGAGGAAATTACTTTGAAAAAATTAAATAAACAAAGCTGTATTGCAAAACTTTCCTAGTACCCTTTGTATATTTCTCAATTGTTGCAATAACTTTAATATTGTGATTATTATATCCTAATTCCTTAATAACTAAGTATGAATCAAAATACTTAAATTATGAATAATAATGGAAAAATTTTGGATTTTTAATACTTCAAATTGAATTAACTATGAGTTCCACCTCTAAATTTTCAAGTTAAGTGATCATGATCTCTAACATTTTGTAATAAGTTTTGAATTCATTTGGAATTTCACATCTACAAATATGACATATTGTTGAAATATATTTTATTTGCTTTTCTGAAAGACGTAACATAACTTCTTTTATATTGTAGATTCTAAGTATTGTTTTTACATCTTCAACTAACCATTATATAAATATATTCATGTTCAATATCATTAACGTATTTTATATAATAAAAGAAACTTATGTTTAATTTTTTTTAATAATTCATTGTACAAGAAACTTTAGGATTTGGTCTAGCAGTATGTATGTTTTCAGTATTACTTTCAAAATCTGCATATAAAACAAATGGAATTTTTATTGAGCAGTTATAATTTTTAAAAAACATTTAATCAGTTTTAGGGATCTTAACTTTTACAGGTTTATGTTCTTCACAATTTTCATGAGTTTTTTTTCGATATTCTTCCAAATAAAAATATGTTAAACACATATCACATGCATATATTTTTTTCTTCATGTTTTGTCACTTGTGATAATACTAACTTTGACATATTTTTTATCCAACAATTTTTTTTTTTTTTTTTTTTTTTTTTTGTCCTCTCCTTTTTCCCATTATTATATGGGGTCAGCGTTTTTTTTTATGTTTTGGCATGCAATTTTTACGGCTAGATGCCCTTCCTGATGCCAACCCTCACCCTTTATCCGGGGTGGGAATATGCGGTAGTCATTCCCTGACCTGCTGCATTCTCCGTATTTGGTGGGTACGGGCTCGAACCCCGGTCTAATCAAGAAGCGTGTGCTCCAATAATAATGTTCTTTAATAACATTGTTTTCATCTGTAACTTGTTTCTTCATGTAGAATAGATTCACATACTTATCTAGTTTATTTTTAGTTACTTGTAAAGGACAAACAACTTTTTTTTCGTAATGATAAACTTTAATAGAAATATTGTTTTGATTTTCAAATTTAGTAATGCTATCTAGTGAAACAGGAAATGAAATATCTTTAAAATTAAATTCATTTTAATGTTTTTCACAATTTGAAATTCTTTGAGGATTTCTTTCTATTGAATGTAAAGCAGCCAATACACTCCATTTAAAACACTGATTATCTTCTTTTTTTTTCATATATAATAGCTTTTTAATTTTTGAGGTAAATCAGTGTACGAATTTCCTCGTAAAGGATTATATGCATTAATATTAAGATATAAATATTCAGCACTGCATATAACCAGCCAGAATCATAAAATGTTACTTGCATCACTTTCTTTTGCATATCATTCAAAAATAAATTATAATAGTCATATAAGTTATTTCCTGGTAGAATTCTACAATTTTTACTTTGTAATGAATATACATCACGTTTATCTTGTTTACAAATTGCTGTGAAATTGCTTTTATTTTTTTTAGTAATATCTTTTTTTGTGATATTTACAAATAATATCTTTTAAGTCTCTAACAATAATAAACAGTAATATCTTTTGACTTAATACGGAGTATATTTTCTCACTCATTTATTAGAAAATTTTTTTTAATAAAAATCACGTACTTTAATTATTTACTTAGTACTTGATTTTTTTCAACATTTTTTATTGGTAAAATGAGTAAAAAATACTGTGATTTTCTTATTTTTAATATTAATTAATTTTTTCTAGAAGATTTATTCTGTTCTGATTTTCTATGATTATATATGCTTAATTTATGAACTTTCATACTGCATTCACAATCTTTCACAACTTTTGGCATTCTCATCCCAAAAAAATGACTCTTATATGAATGTAGTTACAAAATACCTATTCAGTTTTTGTCAGCAACCTGAGCATTTCTCAACATTTAAACCATTCATATCTAGTGAACAAATGTGATTCATTCCCCCCCTTCCTTCTAGTGCTTTCATAAGTAAAGAGGTCTTCACTGCTTTTCTGTGCATTCCAGAGACTTCTCTTAATCTGTCTTAGTTTGGTTGATCTATCTCCTTTGTGGACTACTTCATGTCTGCTAGATGCTTCTGTATCACCTAATAAGTTATAATGCATCCCATGCATTTTTCTTTTCTGGCACAAGTATCATGTATTCATCTGACATTCATTTAGTTCTAAACCTTGAACTATCTCTTAGTCAGTGTGAAAAGTATAGTAGCTTCTATGATTACATTTTGTGAACGTTTCCCATTAAGAATTTGCTCTTGATAGCATCAGCTGCTTGAGACCACTGTACTCGTCTTTACGAAAGCAAAATCCCTTCCTTTTGCTCTTGACAGTAGTTACATCTTTAAGTAAATCCCATGTCAATACACTATGATCGCTACCACCCAATAGGTGTTTTATCTGCAGGTTCTTAATGTATGAAAAGTGACTGTTTATAATTAAATCAAGAGAATTTTTGATATTGTATTGAAGAATGCTTAATTTGAAATTTATTAATTACAGGGAGCCATCCTCTGGTTATGTATTAATTTTGTTTATTTTATGTCTTATGTTTAGTTTTGAGAGTAAAGCTTTATATTTAAGTTAATGTTGGTAGACTCATCATATACAGGATTTAGTACAGTCTGCTATGTTCTGTTATAGTGTTATATAAAGGTACATTACTTCCTAGACCTGTGTCAAAAAAGTAGAGTAACCTGTGTGTTATGCATGCTAATTGTATATTAATTCAGCCAGTTTGAGAATTTGATTTAAAAGGAAAAGTGAAAGGGGAATAAAACCAGATTGAGTGATTCCCTGAATTTGGATGTTTTCTTTTGTCTATTTCTGACACACACACACACACACACACACACACACACACACACACACACACACACACACACACACACACACACACACACACTGTGTCAGAGATGGACATAAAATAGTAATTAATATAATTTGTATTCATTTTGCAATTTTTTTACAAGATATTCTGCCTTTTATTTATTTATTGTTAATTTATATTTCTCAGTTGACAGCACCGAATCTGAAGTGGACTACAAGAGAATTTTTTTCAGTTGTTGCACAGCTGCTTCGCTACTGCATGTGGTATTTAGTACTAGAAATGCTTTTGCACTTTATTTATTCATCATCCATCCAATTTTATCCACAACTGGTAGAAACTTTTGATGTTTGGACCTTATGTGGCTTAGGTTATGCTTTGCCTGTAACTTTCTATCTGAAATATTTAGTGATTTATGGATTCACTGGAACCCTTGCCATGATGGAACACTTTAAATTTCCTCCACCTCCAAAATGTATCAGTAGAATACACCTTTGCTCTTATTTATGGAGGTAAAAGAAGTTTTATATGATACTTTAAACGTTCTTTTTATGTTTTATTATATATATATTATATATATATTACTATTGTATTATTACTAGTTAGTAAAAGTAAACTAGCTTTAGCCTGGAAGGCCTATATAAAATTATATTAATGAAAATGGAAATAAAATAAAAATAAAAAATGATGACGAACAATGAAAATAACTATAAAAACTGATAATAAACAATGAAAATAAAAAGCAGACCGATAGCCAGACTAAAAGAATGTCTCGTACCTACCCATTTTTGTTGTCCCCATTCCAGGTTTGCCTGATTTTAATTTTTATGTGATTGTATAGAAATTAAATGGGAAGTGCTGATAAATGAGAAAATGTAAAAATAGTGTCAGAATCAGCAAACTGGGATAGGCGACACAAAGCCCAACGGGTATGTATCAGATTAAATGAGAATAAGTTCTTACTTCCTTCTTGTACTGTGGTAGTCAGATTGAAAAGGGATCAATTCCTGCCTTCTGGCTGTTTTATGTGTGCTGATTAAATGATACTGCACAGCTGTGCTTTTCATTGACTATGGCGTGATGGTGAAATTGCTGTAAAAATATATCCTATGTCAATGTTCTGATAGCCTTGAGAGGGTTTTTATTTGAGTTAGTGGGGGGGGGGTTGCCTTTGGTGGCAGAAGGAACCAATATAAATGAAATGATGTGTTTATACAAGTACAATAAGTGTTAGTATGATTAAATACAAGAGGCCTGACGTAGCCCAGTGGTCAGGAGCGAGAGTGCATAGCACACGTTCCTTGAGTGAACCGGGGTTCAAGCCCGTGACTACTAAATACGATAAATATTTGTATTGACGATTTATTGTAAACTCTACTGACTTGGTTGTCGTGCCGGAGTATAAACAGAAAATTTATTTATTTATTTAAGTATGTTTGCTAAAAACATTATATTGTTCAAAAAGGATAGATGGAACAGGACCAGGGTATGTCTGCCAGAGACAAAGGTTGATGACGTTGTAGGGCAGATATCATCCTTTAAGGGCACAAAGGGTGATATTGTTGTACACGTTGGCACTAATGAGTAGGAGACCAGCAGAATTACTTAACAAGTACAAGGCAATGCTGAAAAAAAGCCATGAGTTAGAGTTGAATTTGAAAGGCTCTGCAATTCTGCCCAGACACGATAGGAGGGAGTATATGATGAGAGCCTTGTCGATCAATTCTGCCCTGGAGAGATTGTGCAAGTCTCAAAGGGTAGAATTTTTCTCAGTCTGGTCTGTGCTTGTTAACAGGAGTTAACTTGACAGGACTGCTTCTACAGGTATGGGATACACTTAAATAGAAAGGGTGCAAGAATATTTGCTGATGCTGTAGAGGCAGAGTTAGGTGTGTCGGAAAACTGCTAGCTTGGGGGATACATGACCTAATAGATTAACAGTAGCCACTGGCAGAGGTAAAAGTGATTCTTGCATTACTTCTATTGAAATGCAATTGAGCAGCAGCAGCCTTGGAAAGCAAGGCAATGGGAATTTCAAGGACTGCTGGGAGTCATAGTGGAACAAGTAAATACATGGACTGTGTTAGGTAAGGTTACCATCCGTCCTCTTTTAACCAGATTTGTCCAGATTTTTTGTCTAAAATTTTTGTCCGGGTGGATTTTTATAAATTTGTCTAAATGTCCGGTTTTTATATTATACGGCATTTTTTTATGCAAGCTCGACGAAAACTACCAGTTATGTTATACAGAATCTTTTTCGGAATAGGAGACGATTCTTTAATTCGAATTTCCGTGTTCACAATTAGGCGGGAGACCCTGACGACGCTCAGTTTAGTGCATTGAGATTGTTACCAACCCACGCTTGCTTCAGAATTTACGCACATATAAATTTTGTATAGTCTAGCAATACAATATATTGGTTTAGAGAGTAGATAACACGTGAAGATCAGATGGTGTGCTAGAAAAAGATATATAAATTACAGGAATTCCAGCATGTCAAATAAATATTGACAGTTAGAGGGACTGTTTTCTCTAGAAATTGATTGCAGCATATGAAAACGTGATTTGAGTTGTGTGCACACCAAATTGAACGAAAGTTGCATATTGTCCACTAAATTTGGTATGCTTATCAACGATCCAATCAAGAGACAGACATTAGTTTATTTAATACCAAAGTTTACCTTTTTTTAAAATACTGTTTTTCACTTTAATTACAAAAATATTTATTATCCATCTTTATACCTGTAGGTACTTTTCTGCAATTAGGTTAGTTTAGTTGTGAATGTAAAACATAACCTAACCTTAATAAAATTTATGCTTCACTACTTACAATAAAAAATATTTATTATTATTTCAATTATAAAAATTAATATTATAAAGACTATACTTCCCCTAAAATGCCTAAAAGGAAGTGCATGTTTACAGAAGAGATGAAAAACAAATTTCCATGTTTTGTATCTGGCCGAGAGGAATGGGAAGCTGAATGTAAAGTTTGCAGAATGGGGACATATGTTTCAGTAGCCAATAAAGGGGTTGGTGATTTGAAGCATCACATTGAAACTGAGAAGCACAAGAAAGCAGTTCGAGGTGAGGCCTCTTCGGGAAAGGTTACAGATTTTTTTGTCAAAGCTGTCAGTAAAATAGAATATGATCTGGCTGCTGCAGAGGGTACCTTTGCTTTTCACACTGTTAAACGTCATAGTAGTTACAAATCAATGGATTACACAACTGTCATGTTAAAAAATGTATTTTTTGATTCTGAGATAGCAAAAAGATTTTCCTGCGCTAGAACCAAAACAGAAGCAATTGTAAACTTTGTGCTTGCAAATCATTCTCTTAATGTTACTGTAAAAATTTTAAAAGAAAATAAAATTTGCATACTGTGGGGTCTCAAATGATGGAAGTAATCATGGTTCTAAAAAAACCTTCCCATTAATTATTCAGTATTTTGATGTAAATGAAGGAGGGTTACAAACAAAATTAATTGAATTACAGAAGATGCCTAACGAGACTGCAGATACCATTTCTACGTATGTTAAAGAAACTCTTGAAAAAATGGTTTGTGTGAAAAATGTATTGCATTCGCTGGGGACAATTGCAATACAATGTTTGGAGGTCTGGAGGACGAAATGAAGAAGGGAATAATGTCTTTGCAAAATTAAAGAAATTGTTGCCGTCTGGGTGATGGTACCTATCTGAGAATAAGTAACATTAGTCTTCTCCTTAGGTGAAGCGTTACTTATTTGAAGTAATGCAATATCATGGCAACTCATTGTGAAGGTATTCATAATATGAGATATAACTTAAAACGATGCCGCCTTATAAATATTCTGTTTACTCAGAAATGGCTGTGTATTAATGATGCTATTGCACTTAATATATACATAGTCTAAATTTGCTTGCAGCTTGAGGCTTTAGCCCTAAATGCATCTTAGAAATTGTTGCATAACAAGACTTTGATTAGAGTGGGCTGCCCTGTACATATTTTGAACAGTTGTCTTCAGAATGCCGCAGAACTTTGGGAAGTTGATGAGAGAACATTGTTTTTAAAATTTACCAGTATTTTCATAATTATACAGTCCGGACTGAACAGCTTAAGGAATACTGTGAGTTTGTTTAGATTGAATATAGACAGCTCCTTTCTCACAGCAAGACAAGATGGCTTTCATTATTTCCAAGCATCACAAGGCTCATAGATATGTTTACAGCTTTACAGGCTTATTTTCTGTCCCAAGAAAACCTTCCATTGTGATTAAAAGGTTCTTTGAAAATGGATTTAGTGAGATTCATGTTTGGTTCATGCAATCACTTATGAATGTATTCCATACACACATACAACGAATTGAAAGGGAAAGTAACTCAGCTGCAGAAGTGCTAGATGTCTTAGTCTCAGTGAAAGAAATTATTTCGAAACGGATGGATCACAACTTCATGCCATTAAGAGTAAAGGAAATGCTATACAAAAAACATGATGAAGGACTTGTACTTGAATGTGAAAAATTTTCTAGTTATACAAAAAATCTGTATAGAAATTGCATGGAATATTTAGATTTGTAACTTCACCATGTGGAATCCATTTTCTGTTTTTTTTGTGGATAAAAATGGATGCAGTACCAAGCTGGAACGATGTAGAATGTTCTATTTCCTACTTGATTGAAAAAGGGGTAACAATTGATGATGTTAAGTGTTTTGACCAATTTAACAATTTGAAGAAATTTTTTGAGGGTCAAATGAATAATAAAGACTTTAAAAACATGCTTATACATGAAAAGTGGGCCAAATATATTAGCAATTCAAAAAATATTGAATTCCATTCAGAATTGTTGAAAATTGCCCAGTTTTTCTTTGCAATTCCTCCTCGCAATGCAAATGTAGAGAGAGTATTCTCTCTAATGCGAAGTCAGTGGACAAAAGAAAGGAATAGGATAAATGTCAATTCTGTAAAAGGTATTTTGTTTTTGCAGTACAATTTCAAACATATGTCATGCGTTGATTTTTACACATATTTGAGAGGCAATCCAGAGCTATTGAAAGAAATAATTTCTCAAGACAAATATGAATGTACTAATCCTAAACATCAGTAAATGTGGCTTACATTGTCTTTATTTTATTATTTGCATAATATATTTGTCCTCTTTTTTTAATCCAAGATGAACTTTTTGTCCTCTTTTATTTGCCCCAAAACATGTAAATGTCCTCTTTTTATGAGTGCAGAAGATGGTAACCCTAGTGTTAGGGTAACTAAGAGTAGAAACAGGTGCATGTATACTTGCATGTACACCAATGCTAGGAGTGTAGTTAATAAATTAGATGAGCTTGAAGTGCTAGTCAAGACATCAGAGGCAGATATTGTTGGGATATCAGAGATATGGTGTCACACAGACATAAGCAGTGCAGAACTGGAATTTGGGGAGTACAATGTGTACAGAAAGGATAAACAGGACAGGAAGGGAGGAGAGATTATGCTGTTAGTTCAGAAACACATAAAATCTAAGGAAGTGCATCCAATTTATGTGGGTGGACAATGCAATGTTGAATCTGTTTGGTGTGATATAAGCACTGGGAAAGGAAAAACAAGAGTAGGTGTGTTATAGGCCTAATGAATCTGATGAGTATAATGAGCAATTGTGCAGAGAAATAGTGGGCCAGTAAATTAGAGTGTCTTATAATTGGGGATTTTAATTTCCCGGATATTGACTGGAATTTGTGGGTTGGTCACTCACACACTATCAAGGCTTTTGTGCATTTATTGGATGATTATTTTCTACAGCAGCATGTTTGGGATGGAACTAGAGGGAGTAATACTCTTGATCTGATTATCAGCAGTGATTCTTCATGCATTACGAATCTGCAGATAAAGGAAACACTAGGTGGCAGTGATCACAGTGTGCTGAAGTGGGATTTACTCAAAGGGGTAACTACCATCAAGGGTAAAGAGAAGGGTTTTTGCTTTCGTAAAGCTGACTACGGTGGTCTGAGACAGTATTTTAAATTCTATATGGTGGAACCAACTGATGATGTTACCAACAGTAAATTCAAAATGGGAAGCATTCAATTGTGCAGGATTGTTCAAGATTTAGGCCTAAATGGATGTCAGATGAACTAATTAGACATGTGACAGTGAAGAAAAATGCAGGGGATACATATAAATTAACATGTGACACAGTAGCCTATGATAGATATAAGCTGTTCTGTAACCAAGTTGCAAAGGAGATTGGGCAGGCAAAGGCAGATTAAAAGAAATCTTTTGCATCCTTTGCCAAAGATTTCTTGTAATCTTTTGCAAAGGATGCAAAGAAAAACAGCAAAGAGATTTTTACTTATGTAAACTCTAGAAGAAAGGGGATGAATCAGATTGGTCCACTTTAATGATGGTTCAACTGTTGATGATCCTGCTCAGGTAGCTAACAAACTAAATGAAACACATGAGGAGTTATTCAGGGACGTGGAATGCCAGAGGTGTATTCAACTCTGGCAGTAAGCTAGATAATCTTGTAATAACTGAGAGTAAAGTGGAAGAGAAATTGTTGAAGATAAACACAAGAAAGGCACCTGGGGTGGATGGAATCTATCCAGTTATATTAAAGGAGATGGCAAAGGAAGTAAGCAAACCCTTAGCCATAATTATGAGAGCTTCCCTGGATTCAGGGGAGGTACCCATGAACTAGAGATGTGCAAATATGACTCCAATCCACAAAGGAGGATCAAAGGGAGACACAGGTAATTACAGACCTGTTAGTTTAATGTCTGTTCCAGGGAAATTAATGGAGCACTGGTTAAAGAAGCATTGCAGGATCATCTAGACAAGACTTCAGTTATAGCTCGGACACAGCATGGGTTTGTTAAGGGGAAGTCTTGTATGACCAATTTGATTGGATACTATGATGTAGTCAAAAAGGAACTGGATGCAAAGAATAAATTTGATATCATATATTTGGATCTTAGAAAGGCCTTTGATACTGTTGCACATGGAAGACTGCTGCACAAATTGTAGCAGTGTGGCATTGGAGGCAAATTGCTGCTATGGATAAAGGGATGGTTGAGTGGGAGAAGACAGAGTGGTAATCAATGGACACTGCTCTTCATGGACTAATGTTATTAGTGGAGTCCCTCAGGGTTCAGTGTTGGGTCCATTGTTGTTTTCTGTATTTATAAATGATATTGATGATGGTATATCAAGTGTAATGTCCAAGTTTGCAGACGATGCAAAGGTTGGCAGGGTTGTTAAGGAGACTACTGACGCTATGCTGCTGCAACAGGATCTGGAAAGGTTGAGCAGATGGGCTGAGAGGTGGCAAATGAAGTTTAACTTTGACAAGGTGGCAGTGATCACAGGTACCACACTGACAGTGGTAGAGAATGAAAAGGACCTGGGGTAATTATGCAGGCAGATATGAAGTTTTCTGATCAGTGCAGATGGTCCTCAAGAGTCGCTCATGATGTCTTGTCAATGATATACAGGAATTTTTTTAGCAGGGATAAGGATGTGATTATCCCCATGTATAAGGCAATGGTCAGGCCACACCTTGAGTACTATATACAGGTCCGGAGGCCTCATTTTAAGGATGTAGAGCTGTTGGAACAATTATAGGGAAGGGCAACAAGGTTAGTGAATGGAATAAACAGTTGCTCTTACGAAGAAAGGCTTAAGTTTTGTAAATTACAGTGTCTAGAGACTAGGCACCTGCGAGGCGATCTGATTGACGTGTATAAAGCCTTGAATGGTTTGAGCATGCTCAATATGGATGAAATTTTTCCTCTTGCTCAAAATAATCATCTGAGAGGGCATAAATTCAAATTGAGGAAAGACGGTTGTAGGATAGATGTGCGGAAGTTTACCTTTAGCCAGTGGGTGGTTGATTGGTGGAACAAACTTCCATCTGTCGTAGAAGTTGACAGCTTAAATAGATTCAAGGCAGTACTTGACAAACGTTTGGAGTGAGAGGATGGGTGAAATAAGGGGTTTTTTTTTTTTAGCTGATGCTATATAAGCTTGCTTTCTTGCATCATGTGCCTTTGCTAATGTTAATGAAAAAAGTGTGTTAATGTAAATATATAGGAAATGCTATCCCCCTGGACAAGGGCCGGTATAGCTTTTCTAAGGCATAACAACCCATGTATGTCCGAGGGGATAGCTATATACATATTTACAGCCTTCTTCAATGTGAATTTTCATCCTGTGTCTCTAGGTTTTATACTGTGTTTGTAATTAAATGAAGAGATATGAACATTATTATTTGTTTAAAATAATATCTTAGGCATGATTATTCTGTTGTTGGGAGTTTGATACAAGTTGATAAATTACCAATTATTAGATTGTCTGTTTTTTGGGTGAAGGGGGATTTTTTGTCACCTGGGTTACAGTGCGGTCAGACGACGAACCTCTTTTGAGCGCAATAAACCTGGGAATCAAAATTGGGAAGTCATTTCTCTGGGCAATGATCTTTATCTTAGTTTGATAAAGGATACTGGTTTTTTGACCACCAGGCAAAGATGGGCTACTTCCAACTTTGAAAGGCTTTGATGAATACTTCCACCGAACTTATCCTTGCTAGATTCAAAGAAATCATACCACACCAAAATTACATTAAACAACACAACCTTAAAAGAATTAATTATAAAACGAAAGAACTATAAAATAAATTCATCATTACAAATACGGATAAGGCCAATAACAACTTCAGCGTTATATGCAAAAAATTCTACATAGACACGCTTAAAGAGGAGATGGACCTCAGCGATACATATAAGCTCGTGAACTCCACACCTATCTGCATTACCAAAAAACTTATAGCCATTCGCAAAAAATTCAAATTAAAAATAGATAACACAAGATATCCTTTCGTATATTGGATCCCCAAATTCCATAAAGTCCCGATTGGAAAAAGGTTCATCACCTCTGGCAGAAACAGCTACATAAAACCATCCAGTAATTTAATGGAGGACAAATTAAATATTATAGCCAACCAACTCATTAATACTAAATTTATCTCCAATAACAGAAAATATTCAGACTACATTAGACTAAAACAATAGAATCAGAAGTCTATACACTTAAGATTTTAAAAACCTTTTCACCAGTATATCACACGACAATTTAAAAAAAGTTCTTTTACACTACTACGAAACTTATCAGAATATAATGGGATGTAATATTCAGTATTGGATATTACAACATTTATGTGCAGAGTAGGGGAGTGGCTATGGGGTAAAGATTGGCTCCATAGCCAACCTTTACCTGCATTATTTCAAAAACAATATCAAAAAAGAAATTATATTCTACAGATACACTGATGATGTCCTGGTTATCAATTTCGACAATTTCAATATTATAGCCCAGGAAATTTATCCCGCAGATTTAACCATAGAACACACCAACCCGGACAGCAACTTACAAGCTTGCTATCTCGACAGCCAAATCACTATCACCAATGACAATGTTTACACTCGACATTATGATAAGGGAGACCATTTTAGCTTCCCAGCTATAAAGCTTACCAACTGGGAGAGCAATTTGGCTAAACATATCCATGGCAACACTATTAGAAATCAGACAAACAGGTTAATACACATCTGCAATAATCTAGATAACATGACGGAAGCAATAAAAAAACTGATTGATAGATATTCTCATTAAGAATAATACACCTACCAATTACGGCAGACACCATATTAAAGCGGCAATACTTGCGAACCTCAACCTACATCACCCCAATGCCAATCCCAATACACTTATTGAAAATACACTGAACCAGTTTAGAACTATAACACCAATAAATGGCCTGTAGTCCATCTTTGCCTGGTTGTCTAAAAACCAGTATCCTTCATCAAACTAAGATAAAGATTATTGCCCAGAGAAATGACTTCCCAATTTTGATTCCCGGGTTTATTGTGCTCAGAAGAGGCTTGTCATCTGACCGCACTGTAACCCGGCTGACCACAAATCGCCCCCCTCCCCCCAAAAAAACCCAGACAATCTAATAATTGGTAATTTATCAACTTGTATCAAACTCCCAACAACAGAATAATCGCGCCTAAGGTATAATTTTAAACACATAATAACGTTTATATCCCTTCATTTAATTACAAACACAGTATAAAATCTAGAGACACAGAGTGAAAATTCACATTGAAGGAGGCTGTAAATATGTATATAGCTATCCCCTCGGACATTAACGAGTCGTTATGCCTTAGAAAAGCTATACCAGCCCTTGTGCAGGGGATAGCATTTCCTATATATATACATTAACATACTTCTTGTATTTAATCATACTAACACTTATTGTACTTGTATAAACACATCATTTCATTTATATAGGTTCCTTCCGCCATCAAAGGCAACCCCCACTAACTCAAATAAAAACCCTCTCAAGGCTATCAGAACATTTGCATTGACATAGGACATATTGCCTAGAGCAATTTCACCATCACGCCATAGTCAGTGAAAATCACGGCTGCACAGTATCATTTAATCAGCACACATAAACCAACCAGAAGGCGGGAATTGATCCCTTTTCAATCTGACCACCACAGTACAAGAAGGAAGTAAGAACCTATTCTTATTTAATCTGATACGTATCGGTTGGGCTTTGTGTTGCTTATCCCAGTTTGCTGATTCTGACACTATTTTTACAAAATTTAAATTTAACACATATTTTACAAAATTTTAATTTAAGTCATATTATCTTTTCTCATTTATTAGCACTTCCCATTTAATTTCTATTAATTTCTATAAAATCACCTAAAAATTAAAATCAGGCAAAACTGGAATGAGGACAACATAAATGGGTAGGTATGAGACATTCTTTTAGTCTGGCTATCGGTCTGCTCAAAGCCCTCGAAGAAGTAGCAGACCGATGACCAAGTGGAAGAATATTATTTACAATTTTATTTCCATTGTTTATTATCATTTTTTATTGTAATTTTCATTGTTCATCATCATTTTTTATTTTTAATTTTATTTGATTTCCATTTTCATTAATATTAGTAAATTAATAAGAGGAGTTTACCTCAATATAGTACGTGGAACACTTCCGTATGATACCCTCCAGAAATTAAAACGGAAAAAACGAAAAAATCGACAACTTACCGGTACATTAAAGTAAAATATAAATAATTAAAGTAAAATATAAATAATTAAATAATCAATTTAACACAATTCAAAATCAATTCAAAACAATTAAAATTCAAATTAACGCAATTAAAAGAATCTAACGAAACTATTCAAAACGATTTTCCTTCCTGAAGCTGACAATGCTTTTCGACCGACTGTCGTGATCACAGGAATGAAAATTACCGAATCCGGCTAAACCTGCAACTTAAATAGTGATTATGTGTCTTCGCGCATGCGCGTAAAGGTCCACGCATCGGAGATCAAATATGGCCGCCGAACATTAACAGAATTCTCGTGTAATTTAATTTCAACGGTTTCTGCAATTAATAGTCGCGTATAATTACGTTGAACGTTAAGTATTTTGGCCTCGTTAAATAAAAAAGTATGTTTTTCGTTAATGGCATGAAAGGCTAATTCTGACGCTGCTGAACGAGAAGCACGAACTGAGGCTTCGTGTTGATTTACACGGATATTAAGAGAAAACCGCGTCGAACCCTGATAAGACGAGTCGCAATCACCGCAAGAAATGTTGTATACTAGATCATTAATTTGTGTTGCGAACGCCGAAAGAACCGAGCGATTGTTCAGTATAGTGTGTAACTTCCGTATAGGCCTAGCTATAATTTTAAATTCGGTATCTTTAAAGAATCTGTTAAGCTGTTTGTGCCACTGTTCAATATATGGGACAGAAATAAAGTATTTTTTGATATTACTATTGTTGATTGGTGCAGTATTTTGTATCTTATCCTTAGTTTGTACCCTAATTCGATTTATTGTGTTAATGGGATAACCCCTGTTCAAGAATCTGCTAGTTAATATTTGTATTTCTGAGTCTAAAGCAGAATCCGTCGTTGAATATTTATAGGCATTTAGAAATTGATTAAAGATAATCGATCTTTTGTAGGTGAACGGGTGGTAGCTATTATAATGTAGAAGCATACCGGTGTTTGTGGGTTTTCGATAGATGCTAAATTGTATTTTGTTCGAGTCCCGGGTAAGCGTGAAATTTAGAAAGTTTAATGACTTAGTATCCGTATCTTCCCTTTCCAATGTAAATTTGAGTCTAGAATGAATATTATTGAACGAATGTAAAATGTCTTGGATAGTACTACTATCGGTAATAACTAGAACATCATCTAAATACCTCCCATAGTATGTGATACGGGGACGAAAAGGTGTCAAATGTATCTGCTCAATCGTTGAGAGATAGATCTCTGACATTAAGCCACTCAGGCTCAAACCCATTGGTAATCCAAAAATTTGTTTGTACACCTTGTCTCGAAAGGTGATGTAGTTAGCCTCAACTAATAGTTTAATTAAGTGAAAAATCTCCTTTATAGGCAGCTTCGTATAATTAATCGGTGTCGAGTTTTTATTTAACATATCCCAAATAATATCTAATGTGTATTCAACGTTTACATTCGTATATAATGAGGTAACATCTGATGAGAATAAATTGTCATTGTCGCCGAGTCTACAGTCTTTAAGATTATTAAATAATGTATCGTAATTCTTAATTCCAAATTGTATAACCTGTCTAAAAGGTTTTATAATGTTATATACATGTGTGGCTAAGGCTGAAAATGCCGAGTTCCTGTAGGAAACAATAGGTCGAATCGGAAATCCAGGCTTGTGTAATTTTACCTGACCAAAAAGTGCAGGAATATTGTATGTTCTGGACTTCAATTCCTTCAACTGAACCATAGTAATGTAGTCGTTTTTACGATATGTGGTTAACGTTTTATTGTATTGATTTACCAAATTGGTAAACAGAGTCGGGTCCACTTCACAATAAGTGGAGGTATCAGATACAACTGAATCTAACTTATTAATATAATCATGTTTATCTAGTATTACCACTGTATCTCCTTTATCTGCCCTCTGTATAATAATGTCCTTATTTTCTCGAAGTTCTCGTAAAGCTGAACTGTCATGTGTATTCAATTTAGGAAGTCGCGTTTCTTTTATGTTATTCACTACTTGGTTAACTTGTTGAATAAATACATCTTTTTGTGGAACACTACGAAGTCCAAATTCAATATCAATTACGCATTGTTTTTTTGGCAGCTTTCGAGGTGGTAAATTATAATTTAATCCTTTGGATAAAAGTGAAATCTGGTCCTGCGATAGTGTACACGAGGAAAGATTTGTAACCTGTTGATATGTCGGTTCGTTGGATACTGGGTGAGGGGGTGTTCGAGAACTAGCCGACATATTCTGTGGTAGTGCGTTATGTGTCTGTGGGGGGGATGTCACCCAACTCGTGTGAACTTGGTCGCAAACTCGCGACAATGTGTTAGAATTCGCATGAACGTGTCTTGAACTATTCGATAATGTTTGCAACTTATTAACGTGTCTGTTTTTTATTTCTGAGGCTTGTGCTTCCCGTCGCGAATCTATGGAGGTCTTCAATACAGACCAATCGTTCGGATGTAGATAATTTTTTAATTTATCGCGAAGCTTCCTAACCTGGGAAAGGTATTTTTGTTTATCCGAATATCGAGATTTTAAGGCAAGCTTAACAATATTACGTGATGTCGCCAGTGATAGTTGTTTTATGCCTGAAATTTTTTGATTTAAATTCACCCTGGCAAATTTCGGAACGATGTTGTTTTGAAGGCAATATTTTAGGAAAGAAATATGGTAGCTTTGGGTCGAGTACCTTAGTGTAGATTTAATGTAATTTTGTACCAAGCCATTCAAAAAATCTCCCATAATTGTGTGTATCGATTGTATACTACTGGAGAGACAGGAAGTGAATGAAATCGTCAATAAGAGTTTGAAAATTAATTAGATAGTATGAATCAGAGCTGAAATACTCAATATGTTCTACGTTGATAATAATATTAGTAAATTAATAAGAGGAGTTTACCTCAATATAGTACGTGGAACACTTCCGTATGATACCCTCCAGAAATTAAAACGGAAAAAACGAAAAAATCAACAACTTACCGGTACATTAAAGTAAAATATAAATAATTAAAGTAAAATATAATTAATTAAATAATCAATTTAACACAATTCAAAATCAATTCAAAACAATTAAAATTCAAATTAACGCAATTAAAAGAATCTAACGAAAATATTCAAAACGATTTTCCTTCCTGAAGCTGACAATGCTTTTCGACCGACTGTCGTGATCACAGGAATGAAAATTACCGAATCCGCCTTTCATTCCTGGATGAAAATTACCGGATTCGGTAATTTTCATTCCTGTGATCACGACAGTCGGTCGAAAAGCATTGTCAGCTTCAGGAAGGAAAATCGTTTTGAATATTTTCGTTAGATTCTTTTAATTGCGTTAATTTGAATTTTAATTGTTTTGAATTGATTTTGAATTGTGTTAAATTGATTATTTAATTATTTATATTTTACTTTAATGTACCGGTAAGTTGTCGATTTTTTCGTTTTTTCCGTTTTAATTTCTGGAGGGTATCATACGGAAGTGTTCCACGTACTATATTGAGGTAAACTCCTCTTATTAATTTACTAATATTATTATCAACGTAGAACATATTGAGTATTTCAGCTCTGATTCATACTATCTAATTAATTTTCAAACTCTTATTGACGATTTCATTCACTTCCTGTCTCTCCAGTAGTATACAATCGATACACACAATTATGGGAGATTTTTTGAATGGCTTGGTACAAAATTACATTAAATCTACACTAAGGTACTCGACCCAAAGTTACCATATTTCTTTCCTAAAATACTGCCTTCAAAACAACATCGTTCCGAAATTTGCCAGGGTGAATTTAAATCAAAAAATTTCAGGCATAAAACAACTATCACTGGCGACATCACGTAATATTGTTAAGCTTGCCTTAAAATCTCGATATTCGGATAAACAAAAATACCTTTCCCAGGTTAGGAAGCTTCGCGATAAATTAAAAAATTATCTACATCCGAACGATTGGTCTGTATTGAAGACCTCCATAGATTCGCGACGGGAAGCACAAGCCTCAGAAATAAAAAACAGACACGTTAATAAGTTGCAAACATTATCGAATAGTTCAAGACACGTTCATGCGAATTCTAACACATTGTCGCGAGTTTGCGACCAAGTTCACACGAGTTGGGTGACATCCCCCCCACAGACACATAACGCACTACCACAGAATATGTCGGCTAGTTCTCGAACACCCCCTCACCCAGTATCCAACGAACCGACATATCAACAGGTTACAAATCTTTCCTCGTGTACACTATCGCAGGACCAGATTTCACTTTTATCCAAAGGATTAAATTATAATTTACCACCTCGAAAGCTGCCAAAAAAACAATGCGTAATTGATATTGAATTTGGACTTCGTAGTGTTCCACAAAAAGATGTATTTATTCAACAAGTTAACCAAGTAGTGAATAACATAAAAGAAACGCGACTTCCTAAATTGAATACACATGACAGTTCAGCTTTACGAGAACTTCGAGAAAATAAGGACATTATTATACAGAGGGCAGATAAAGGAGATACAGTGGTAATACTAGATAAACATGATTATATTAATAAGTTAGATTCAGTTGTATCTGATACCTCCACTTATTGTGAAGTGGACCCGACTCTGTTTACCAATTTGGTAAATCAATACAATAAAACGTTAACCACATATCGTAAAAACGACTACATTACTATGGTTCAGTTGAAGGAATTGAAGTCCAGAACATACAATATTCCTGCACTTTTTGGTCAGGTAAAATTACACAAGCCTGGATTTCCGATTCGACCTATTGTTTCCTACAGGAACTCGGCATTTTCAGCCTTAGCCACACATGTATATAACATTATAAAACCTTTTAGACAGGTTATACAATTTGGAATTAAGAATTACGATACATTATTTAATAATCTTAAAGACTGTAGACTCGGCGACAATGACAATTTATTCTCATTAGATGTTACCTCATTATATACGAATGTAAACGTTGAATACACATTAGATATTATTTGGGATATGTTAAATAAAAACTCGACACCGATTAATTATACGAAGCTGCCTATAAAGGAGATTTTTCACTTAATTAAACTATTAGTTGAGGCTAACTACATCACCTTTCGAGACAAGGTGTACAAACAAATTTTTGGATTACCAATGGGTTTGAGCCTGAGTGGCTTAATGTCAGAGATCTATCTCTCAACGATTGAGCAGATACATTTGACACCTTTTCGTCCCCGTATCACATACTATGGGAGGTATTTAGACGATGTTCTAGTTATTACCGATAGTAGTACTATCCAAGACATTTTACATTCGTTCAATAATATTCATTCTAGACTCAAATTTACATTGGAAAGGGAAGATACGGATACTAAGTCATTAAACTTTCTAAATTTCACGCTTACCCGGGACTCGAACAAAATACAATTTAGCATCTATCGAAAACCCACAAACACCGGTATGCTTCTACATTATAATAGCTACCACCCGTTCACCTACAAAAGATCGATTATCTTTAATCAATTTCTAAATGCCTATAAATATTCAACGACGGATTCTGCTTTAGACTCAGAAATACAAATATTAACTAGCAGATTCTTGAACAGGGGTTATCCCATTAACACAATAAATCGAATTAGGGTACAAGCTAAGGATAAGATACAAAATACTGCACCAATCAACAATAGTAATATCAAAAAATACTTTATTTCTGTCCCATATGTTGAACAGTGGCACAAACAGCTTAACAGATTCTTTAAAGATACCGAATTTAAAATTATAGCTAGGCCTATACGGAAGTTACACACTATACTGAACAATCGCTCGGTTCTTTCGGCGTTCGCAACACAAATTAATGATCTAGTATACAACATTTCTTGCGGTGATTGCGACTCGTCTTATCAGGGTTCGACGCGGTTTTCTCTTAATATCCGTGTAAATCAACACGAAGCCTCAGTTCGTGCTTCTCGTTCAGCAGCGTCAGAATTAGCCTTTCATGCCATTAACGAAAAACATACATTTTTATTTAACGAGGCCAAAATACTTAACGTTCAACGTAATTATACGCGACTATTAATTGCAGAAACCGTTGAAATTAAATTACACGAGAATTCTGTTAATGTTCGGCAGCCATATTTGATCTCCGATGCGTGGACCTTTACGCGCATGCGCGAAGACACATAATCACTATTTAAGTTGCAGGTTTAGCCGGATTCGGTAATTTTCATTCCTGTGATCACGACAGTCGGTCGAAAAGCATTGTCAGCTTCAGGAAGGAAAATCGTTTTGAATATTTTCGTTAGATTCTTTTAATTGTGTTAATTTGAATTTTAATTGTTTTGAATTGATTTTGAATTGTGTTAAATTGATTATTTAATTATTTATATTTTACTTTAATGTACCGGTAAGTTGTCGATTTTTTCGTTTTTTCCGTTTTAATTTTTGGAGGGTATCATACGGAAGTGTTCCACGTACTATATTGAGGTAAACTCCTCTTATTAATTTACTAATATTATTATCAACGTAGAACATACTGAGTATTTCAGCTCTGATTCATACTATCTAATTCATTTTCATTAATATAATTTTATATAGGCCTTCCAGGCTAAAGCTAGTTTACTTTTACTAACTTGTTAGTTTGATCCTTATACACCTAATTCCATACAGATTATGTCCTTATACAACTAATTCCCTACCATTAAATAAAATTTACTAATATAATTTCATGCACGTATAATGCCTAATTGTCCTATGTGCAATAGCATAAACGTTGCACACCTGACAGGTACCTATTACAGTAAACTTTACTAAATATCATTTTTATAGTCTTCAGTAAGAACACAATATATATATTGTGTTCTTACTGAAGACTATAAAAATGATATTTGGTAAAGTTTAATTTAAAATTTAATTAAAATAATTTTAAATAATTAAAAATTTAATTAAATAAAAAAACCAAATTATAAATTTAACCTGGCAGTGCTGGTGGTACCAGTTTTTCCCCAATAACAGTGGTGTCTGGTCTAACATAGTAATTAAATTTTTTAATTACTATGTTAGACCAGATTTTTTAATCATGGGCACTCCCCGGCTTACGCACTACTCGGCTTACGGAAATTCGACTTTACATAAGTTTTTACCGGCTGGTGCAAACTTAAAAAAATCATGGAAACGTATTTTGCATCCTGTAGGAATACATGGAGGTATTGTGAAAATATTGTAATAACAATTTTTTTTTTTTTTTTTTTTTTTTTTGGTAATTTGTTCCAAGACCTCGGAAGTTGAAATTTTCGCTATACAACTTAACATTTTTATAATGGAAATTGCACTACATTTTCATCATTATCATATGTTCTGTTATAACAATCAATTTTAAATGCCTTTGTGATATTTTTCAAAAATATATTTTTGAGGTCACTACCATAAAAACAATATGCACTTTCTGGTTTATTGGGCTTTTCTGTTAGCGCAATCTATTATAAACGGGTAGTAATCTCAATGTCATTGCATTTGCGATAATACCGATAACTGTTGTTATTATTTGTTATTTGGTTTTTAGGAGCATTAGCAACTAAGGCCATATTGCTCCGTACCGATAACTGGAATTCTGTGGGATTTTACATATGAAACAGTATTATGGTAAAATGAATTCCCCTTCACTCAAATCTTCAATCATATAAAAAACATAAATAAATTTTCAGAATTTTCTCTTAATTTCTATTTACTTATTAAATTTTCTATTTATATTCTGGGATGACCACCTGGTCAGTGGAGTTCACAAATATAATATAATTATATTTGTGAACTCTGTATTCAGCAGTCACAGGTTTGAACCCTGGTCAGTCAAGGCACATGTACTTATGTACCCACGTGCCTGACCACTCAGCTACGGCGGCCTACAATGGTGAAGGGAAAGGGATCAACGGAAAGTGCAAGTGCTGCCAGTGCTAGGAAATGAAACAAAATTGATTTAGAAATGAAGATGATTAATTAAGAAGTATGAAGAAGGACAAAGTTTGACATCTATTGCATGCAATTGGGTCTTGCTTCTTCAATAATGAATGTAAAAGATCATGTTAAAGGATCAGTGCATTTAAGATCAACAGTGATCACAAAACAACATTCAAGTACTTTATTGAAGATGGAAAAGCTATTAATAATATGAATGGAAAATCAGATTCAGAAGCAAGTGCCCCTGAGTCCAATGGCCATTCAAGAAAAAGAAAGAAGTATTTATAAAGATATTAAGGATAAGTACGGTGAGTCCCAAGCCAAGTTCATGGCAAGCAACAGGTGGTTTAATAGGTTCAAGCATCGTGCTAGTTTCCAAAACATTAAAGTATGCGGTGAAATAGCCAGTGCCGATTCTGCAGCTGTAGAGAAAATTGTGATGTGTTCGGAAAAAACCCTTCTAAATCTCCACAGCCCTCAACTTCCACAGCGGCATTGCTGCTTATCAGCTGGAGAGTTAATTCTGACAACAATGCTCGAAAGGTAAAACTTGCTTATGTTATACTTGTCTCTCTGTTTTTGTAATTTTGTACACTTTTGTCATTTTTTCTGCGCATGAGATAAAAAAAAATTGAATAAAAATTCTATTTACATGTTTGTTGAACACTTCTTTTTTGCTTCAATCAAATTCGGTACGTGTAGTTGCAATTGCTGCAAGGGCATTTATGGAAATTCCAACTTAGGTAAATTTTGTCTTACGTAGAGTTCCGTGAAATGCAACCCTTGCGTAAATCGGGGAGTGGCTGTATTGAATTAGACCCCCGCCCCCTTTTTGAAAATAAAAGTGGGGTTTTTTTTGGTTTTTTTTAAAATCTTGTTTGTTTTCTACTAATGCTGGACATTTTACTAATGGATTACAGTAGAGGGTGGTCATGATGTACAATGTGGGTTGCATTCCTGCATTGCACACATAAAAGATTTGCAAAATTAAGATCCATTATCCCATAGAAGGGACTTAGAGGGGAACAGGTATTCTGTGTGTTATCAGACACTCAGTCTAAAACACTGATGGATCCAATATCTTTCTATTACAGAAGATTTAGGAGAAGTCCGGTTGGCCTGCCTCCCTAAAATCCACTCATGCGCACCTTTTCAATGGTAAGCCCTGTTACATCACTGGAAAAGGAACTAAAAAATGTGAATTGGGATATCACCGATTTGGCTGAAACAAGAAGAAGAAGAAATGAATCACTTATAAGTTTATCAAATGAAAATCTGCTGTACACCAATGGAAACAGTGAAAGGAGCGAAGGTGGAGTTGGGTTTCTGGTCCATAAAGATATAAAAAACAACATTTTGGAATTCAAAAGTACATCAACAAGTGTGTCAAGACTAATACTCAAGATTTCTAAGAGGTACAAGCTAAAGGTTATAATGATTTATGCACCAACATCGAGCCATGATGATGAAGAGGTTGAAGAAATGTACTCTGAAATTGAGAATCTTTTAGATGAGCAGAAAACTCACTACACTATTATTATGGAGGACTTCAATGCTAAGGTTGGAAAAGGACAAAACAACGCAGAAAGGGGAACTATAGGAAATTTTGAATTGGTGAAAGAAATGAAAGAGGTGAAAGACTTGTGGAATTTGCAGAATCTCAAGGATTGTCAGTAATGAGCACTTTTTTTCAAGAAAAGGGTGAACAGAAATTGGACATGGAAGAGTCCAAATGGATTAACAACTAATGAAATTGACTTCATCCTCACTAACAGAAGATATATTGTGAATGATGTTATTGTCCTGAATAAGGTAAATGTTGGAAGTGATCACAGAATGGTAAGATGCACACTTGATATAGATATAGGAAAGGAAAGGAAAAAAATGTGTAAATAATATGAAGGTCTTTGAGATAACAGAAGAGGAGAAAGAGCAGTATGTATTGGAACTTAAGAACAAGTTTGAGCTTCTGCAGACTGCTCAGGACCAAGATATCGATGAGGAATATTACAACTTTCTGAAAGTGATAAAGCCCAAGAAACCTATAGGGAAAAAGAAATCCAAAGAAGAAAAAATTAGTCAAGAAACACTTGTCATGATGAACCGAAGACGACAAATGAAAAGCAAGAAAAACACTGACAGGGAGAAAATTGAGTATACTGAGTTATGCAAAGCCATTAGAAAGAGACTCAGAGAGGACATAAGAAGATTTAACACAAGAAAAGTAGAACAAGCATTAAGGGAAAACAAAGGACTCAAATCAGCAGCCATGAGCAGTAATACAGAAAGACAAATGATACTGAAACTGAAGAATAGCGATGGTGTACTTATAAATAGCAGAGGAGGCATAATTCAAATAGCAGAAGACTACTATAGAGAATTATACAAGGATCGAGGGAATGATGCTAGCAGTGGGGAAGATGGAGCCCAAATTAGCAAAACATATGACATACCCGATATTCTTCCTGATGAGGTAGAACAGGCATTGAAGAATCAAAAAGCCTCAGGGGAAGATGAAGTTACTGTAGAGTTGTTAAAATTGGGAGGAAGAGACATAACACAAAAACTGGCAAGGCTCTTCACAAAATGCATTAGAAAAGGTGTGACACGTAAGCAGTGGAATAATGCAATCATAGTTTTGCTGCATAAGAAAGGAGATAAATCAGAAATTGGAAATTATAGACCAATTATCTTGTTATCCCACATCTACAAGTTGTTCACAAGGGTCATTACTAACAGATTAGAAAGAATACTTGATGAGAAACTGAAAGAGCAAACTGGCTTTAGGACAGAATTCTCAACTATGGATCACCTTCACGTAATATCACAGCTAATGGAGAAAGCAAATGAATATAAAACACCATTATGCCTGGCATTTGAGGATTATCAAAAGGCATTTGACTCCATACAGCATAAGGCAATGTTTCGGGCACTGGAAAGACGAGGCATAGATACCCCATACATTATGATTTTGAAGAAAATATATGAGAACGCTACCTCCTTTATTAGACTACACAAAGAGAGTAGCAAATTTAAAATCGAGAAAGGAGTTCGACAAGGAGACACAATATCTCCGAAGTTGTTTACTGCTGCCCTTGGGGAAGCTTTCAGAAGAACAGACTGGTCGCAGAAAGGAGTCAATGTGAATGGAGAGTACCTAAACCATTTATGATTTGCAGATGACACTGTGGTCATAAGCCACGATCCCAAAGAATTAGAAGAAAATCTTAATCAGTTATACACAGTTAGTAAGGATTCTGGACTGAAAATGAATATGGCTAAAATAAAAGTAATGATGAACATGTATGCCTCAGAAAGGGACATAATGATTGAAGGAGCAATAATTGAAAGATGGAGTCGTATACTTATCTGGGACAAGTTATTAGCTGTAATAATGATAAATGGCTAGAAGTCAAGAGAAGAATAAATTTTGGATGGATAGCATTCAGGAAATATAGTCACATACTGAAGAGCAATATCCCAGTTTGTCTGAAATGTAAAATAATGAACCATTGTATGCTCCTCACCATAACTTATGGAAGTGAAACTTGGGCACTCACCAAAAGAATGGAAGAGAAGTTGACAACTACACGGCGAAGAATGGAGCGAATTATATTGTGAATCAGACTGTTAGATAAGAAGAGAAACACATGGATTAGGCAGCAAACTCAAGTAAAGGACATTCTTATCAAAACTAAAGAACTAAAATGGTCTTGGGCAGGACACATAGCTCGAAGACATGATGACAGATGGACTAAGAAAATAACAGAATGGTACCCAAGAGGGGCTAGAAGATAACCTAGAAGACAACAACAAAGATGGACAGATGAAATTCATGAGATTGTGGGTAGTAAATGGATGGCCATTGCGTAGAGCAGAGGGAACTGGAAAGTTGCTGGATAGGCCTTCATCGTCCTGCATTGGATTGAAAATGGGTGAAGATGATGACGATGCCATAGAAATACATTAAAATTCTGGGGGATGTGTGCTGCAAATGCATAAATAGTCTTCAACTTAATAATTTTTTGGCTTATTTTATGCAGATAAATTAAAATTAATACAACTTTTTTTTTTTTTTTGGTTTATGCTGCATAAGCTTGCTTTCTTTCATCATATGCCTCTACTAATGCTAAAACTTTTTTTTTATCCAAAAATTCACGTTTACTATGTAAGAGAATTATTTTCATAAAACATCAATCCTTCATATTGTTTTCATAGTAAACAATGTTACCTCTAGTACAGCAAAAAAAAAAAATAAAATAATAATAATAATAAATACAAGTAATCTGTAAATTAAAAAGAACACTGCAAATTAAAGAAATGAATATAAACAAATTAAATCTAAAACATTGAATTAAATTTAATTTTAAATTAAAATAAAATTAAAAACATTGAATTTTACCTTAAACCTACTTTAAAAATATCACTCCCTGCAATCTTGATTTCTTGAGTTACTGATCAATTTCGAAACTTTTATTATTTTTTGACCCTGTGGTGAACCTGTAGTGCATTATTTTAATTTTTACTTGTATAATAAAGCTTATTTATTATTATTACTTATATAATAATGGCATGTTACTTCAAAATCACACAAAATAAGACTGAATAAATAAATCATGACTGCACTGTACTTAGCAAATCAAATTTTTTTCATTTATAATTTTAATTCAAAAATGTGTCTTTTACACCTATAATTTATTATGAAACAAAAGTTTTATTATTTTTTTTTTTCTGAAAATAATAAAAATAAACATTATAAACTTTATATGACGGTTAAGGAAACAAAAATTGAAACTTACGCATACGGATGTCAATATATTTTGTCAAATAAATAGAAATTGTTTTGTAGCAGTACTGTCAACTGTGAAACATTTTTGTTTAGATTCAATTGAAACTGAGAGTAGCAAAGTAGCACAGAAAATAATACAGTAAAACTAATGGACACACTTTACTTCTCAGGACATTTCATTTAATCACTCAGCATAACAATAACTTTAAAATTACTTAAGAATGTGTTTTAGTCAGCATTTGCATTAGTAGAGGCACGCGATGCAAGAAAGCAAGCAAGCTTACACAGCATTAGCCAAAAAAAAAAAAAAAAACAATCCATTTCCATTTTGCTGATCCATTCATTCCAAATGTTTGTCTAGTTCTGCCTTGAATTTATTTAAGCTATCAACTTCCACAACAACAGATGGAAGTTTGTTCCAGCAATCAACTACCTGCTGGCTACAGGCAAATTTCTGCACATCTATTCTGCAAATGTCTTTTGTCGGTTTCAATCTATGCCCTCTCAGGTTTGTAATCTGAGCAAGAGGAGGAATCCCATCAGCATTGAGCCTCAATCCATTCAAGGCCTTATACACCTCAATCAGATTGCCTCATAGGGAGCACCTCTGTAGCCAGGTGGGCAGGAGCAGCAGTGCTTAGCACACGCTTCTTGATTAGACCAGGGTTCGAGCCCATGACCAAATATGGAAGATGCGGAAAGGTCAGGGAATGACCGCCACATATCTCCGGAGCAATATGGCCTTAGTTGCTAATGCTCCTAAAAACCAAATAACAACAACAACAACAACAGCCTCACAGGTGCCTAGTCTCCAGAAGCTGCAATTTGCAGAACCTTCACCAGTCTTGTTGCCCTTATCTGTACTCATTCTAACAACTCTACATCCTTCCTAAAATGAGGCTTCCAGACCTGTACACAATACTCAAGGTGTGGCCTGACCATTGCCTTATACAAAGGGATAATCACCTCCTTATTCCTGCTCGCAAAATTCCTCTATATCATTGACAAAACCCCATGTCCTGCTTTGGCACCCTGTCTGCACTGCTCAGAAAACTGCATACCTACCTGTAAATTTACCCACAGGCCCTTTTCACTCTCTACCACTGTCAGTGTAGTACCACACAGCTGATATGTTACTCTGGGGGTTACTGCTACCCATGTGCAGTAATTTGCATTTGTCAATGTTAAACTTCAGTTGTCACTTCTCAGCCCATCTACCCAACCTTTCTAGATCCTGTTGCAGCAGCACTGTCATTACTATTATTAAAAACCCTGCCAACCTTGTATCATCTACAAATTTTGACATTAAGCCTGATATACCTTCATCAATATCATTGATAAATATACAAAACAACAATGGGCTCAACACCAAACCCTGAGGGACACCACTAATAACATTAGTCCATGTAGAGCAGTACTCATTGATCACCACTCTCTGTCGTCTCCCACTCAACCATTCTTTTATCCATTGTAGCAACTTGCCCTTGATGCCATACTGCCGCAACTTGTACAGTAAGTTAGAATGGTTCATTTGATTACTGCATTGACGTGTGGAGTGATCTCAATGATTATTGTTTAGTGGCTTATCTAAAACTCTCCATTCAATGTCTGGAAACAATATAGAGGAGCATATTGACAGATCAATGGCTGAGATTTAGCTGCGTGAGCTTGTGTCAAGAAACGACTCTATCATATGGCCACAAGCATTTTTCCAGTGAGATTTCCATAATGGATGATATTTGTTAAAGTCACCCAGCAGAAAAAAGAAAGGAGTTGTAAGATGTGATTATCTAGTTCAAGCGGTGAGCATGGCCGACTTGGTGCTATATATATTTTTATATAGAGCACCAAGTAACCCTGTGTGTATGTGTGTGTGTGTGTGTGTGTATATATATATATATACATATATATATATATACATACATACACACAGGGTTAGTTGACAACTTTGACAGTTTATTTGAAAGTACAGTCAGTCCTCGTATAACCCGTGTTTACACTACACTAATTCGATCATACACGATTTATAAATAGGGGAACGATATCTTATATAACACGAACCGAATTCGCTTATGCACGATTCACCTTTGTGTTTACAAGAAATGGCAGTCGAACGCAGAATCACCCCAACCGAACGTAACACGATAGGAATGAAGAGAAGATTCTGAAAATGTATTTGTTTTTTATATCAGTGAAGGGGAAACACATTTCACCATAATAACGTAAAAACCAACATAATTCCAGCTATCGGTATAATCACAAATGCAATTAGATCGAGTTTACTACCAGTTTATAACAGATTCAACTAGCAGAAACGCAACTGGAAATTGTTTTTATTGTTTTATGGTAGTAACCCCTAGAAATGTGCTTTAGTAAAATGTGAGATGTTAATAGTGTATCTCTGCCTTTACGGTGTTGTTTATTCAGTTGCTACACGCGCGCAGCTTTGTTTATGTATATCAAGCGTGCCTCCTCGTTTTGTAATTGTGCTTTATTCCCTGAAAATGAGTAAAATACTTAATTAAAAGGTGTGAAAAGTAAGCATCCTGGTGAAGACACTGCAGATTCAGAGAGAAAAAGAAAAGCAATATCGATAAACAGAGGCAGACTGGGTCAAAAATTCTTACCCGGGAAAATTTATAGTGGCTTCATACTATGGTTTATGGCCAAAATCACACCGGCCTCTGGCCCACTGGGGTTTCCCCGGTAAGGCTTATGGCCAGTTCGCCTCTGTCGATAGAGGAAAAAATATGAAATTGTGAAACGCTTTGAGCGAAATGAAAGACCATGTGATATTGCACATGCTACAGGCCTAAATGAGGCAACGCTAAGAATTACAAAGAATGCAGAGAAAATAAAAACAACTTTCATAGCAGGAATAACTCAGTGTAATTAAAATCCATTAGATTAAGACACAAAGAATTGGAAGAGATGGCACAGCTGTCATCTGTTTGGATAGAAAATCAAACAAAAAACAAGTTTTCTTACGATAGAAGCAAAAGCATTAGCAATATTTTATTACGTAATAGTCGTAATAAAATACGTAAGTATTTTATTACGATTATTTTGGTAATGTTTTGGTTACAAATGTGTGTTCAATCTTGGATGGTCGGCACCTAACCCTATTTTTCCCATAGGGCCTGTTGTTTATATTGCACGATTTTGCATTGCATGAGGGTTTCTAGGAACACAACTATTGTGCTATACGAGGACTGACTGTAACTACATATTTTTCTGTAAAAGAAAACCTATCAAATGAAAATATAAATATCAAAGTTTCTAACAGCTACTTTAGAGGCCTTCAATATGGGCCCCATGTGTGACCCTCCACATGTCAATGCAGTAATCAAATTCGTGCCCCATTTTCTCAAGCATATTGTTGTTGATCTGAGCAATCAAGCTGCAGTGATACATCCTCACAACTCTTGCAAAGTAACAGGTAAAGGGGAGTGCAAACACCAAATCTTTTAAAAAACCCCATAGATAAAAATCCAATGGAGTGATGTCTGGTGTTGTTGATGGCCATTGAAGTAAAGGTTTCTCATCATGGGAAACCCAACCAGTCCAATAATGGGGATAATTGTCATTCAGAAACTTTCACACCTCCCTATGGGACAGAGCCCCATCCTGCTGAAAAATGAATTTATTACCATCTTGTGTTAGCTGCAATCAGCACGTCAAGGTTGGAAATGCCATTCACAAGTGTCTTCAGTGAAAAAGAAGGGCCCATAAATCTTTTTTGCAGGCACTGCACAGAAAATGCTAAGTTTTGGACTATTCCATTCATGTTTCACAGTTTCATGTGGATTCTTACTCCCCCACCACCCTACACACACACACAGATACGAATGTTGTATTGATTCATTTTACCACTGAGATGGAACCTGGCTTCATAAGTAAACATTAACCTGTCCATGAAATTTTGAACAGTATCACACTGTTCTTGGATGTTACAACAATATTCATATCTAAAAACTTTGTCTTTAGTTTCTAAACCTCATTGTTAGGACTTGTAACAATGAGGTTTGTAAGGATGCGTGACGAGTTACCTTCTGAGAATATGCCAAACACTTTTCTGTGGAATCCAAAACTCTCTACTGGCCTTATTAGTCAATATACTGGGACTCCTGAGATATGCCTGCCGCACACATTCTACAGTTGCAAAATCTGTGCTGGGATGATCTGCACTTTTGCTTTTGCAGGTGCATCCACGCCCCATACCACTTAATGGTATCGTCTCGAATTGGTGTATTTTTGTGAAATTTAGTTCAGAATGATCACTGCACTGAAACACTTGAGTTTGTTTCATGATACCAGGAAACACAAAATGATTTCTGTACAGGTGACACCATTTTGAATGCAGCACTATATGACTATATGGCACAGACATCTACAGCATCTGCACCATCTATTTGCAGCACACACAACTTTGGTATTTATGCTTTCATTTGATAGCATTTTTTTTCTCAGAAATGTATGTGGTGTATTTGACATACCATTGGGGTTGTTGAAAGTTTCAACAACATTTTAACTAACTCTGTGTGTGTATATATATATATACTAGAGTGAGGGTTCAGGTTTTTCCAATGGCAAATTGGTACTGCAACTGTTTCTAAAGTAGTTTGTAGTGGTATATATCTGGAGAGGATTTTGGAGTTTAATAATATGGTTACTCCACCATGCTTAGTATGAGTAGTGGCCCTGTCTTTCCTGTATAATGGGTATTTTTTAACTGAGAGGGATACCCATGGTGAGAGGTTCGTTTCAAATAAGTGATCCTGTAGTCAGATTACTGGGTTATAGTGATTAATTAGGTCATCAATATTGCTGTGCAGACCTCAGCAGTTCTGTTGTAAAATCTGATCCATCACTTGGTTTTAGATTTAGAGTTTTTTTCTGACTATTTTTTAAATGCATTCCGTTTATGTCAATCGAATTATACTTTCTTCTTTTTTTTTTTGGAAAAATGGGACATGGAGAGGCCATATCCTCCTGTGCACAAATTTCTAAAAGATTGGTCACATCAATCTCCATGTCTGTAGAAGCTTGCCAAGTAATTTTTGGTGGATGTGCTTCAGTTTCACAGTTTCTGGAGGGGGGGGGGGAGTGGTAGTGCTTTTAGCAATCCTACCACTTTGCTTATTGGAGGCTTGAAGTGTTGAAACCCATATTTAGTCTCTGAGCAAAGTTTCTGAACATCCCCTATCTCCTTCAACCTATGCATGGTTCTACTAGTACTATTAGTATTGGTATTAGTTAGTATTATAACCAGTGCAATACCATCACTTTGCTTATTGGAGGCGGCTTGAAATAATGAAATCCATGTTTAGTCTCCATAGCAAAATTTCCACCTCCCCATCCCACCTCCCCCATCCTTATCTCCTTCAACCCATGCATGGTTCTAATAGTACTATTAGTATTGGTACTAGTTAGTATTATAACCAGTGCAGTACCACCACTTTGCTTATTGGAGGCTTGAAATGGTGAAATCCATGTTTAGTCTCCAGAGCAAAATTTCCAGCATCCCACCTCCCCCATCCTTATCTCCTTCAACCCATGCACAGTACTAATACTAACCAGTACTGCTACTAATAATAATATTTATTAACTCTTGAAATTTTTAGGAGTAATGAGGTGAGTGCTGAAAAATTAAGCTAAGCTATACCTACGATCTAATATTTATTATTAATTATTATTAGCCATAAGGTGCAAGGAAGCCTGAGGCTTATGCTGCACCAGCCAAAAAAAAAAAAAAAAAAATCCCATGTTACCCTGACAGAGAGAGAGAGAGAGAGTCAGAAGTAGAAGGAAATCACCAAGAAAGCAAGAAAAAGAAGAATGATGATGATATCTAGCTCAGGACCGTGGGTTTGCCAAGCCCATACTCAACAAATGTGAACCCTTGGGGGTAATATAACAGTCTATAATACTAACACTAGGTAGTAGATTACTCTGTCCAAATAGTTAATTACCTCCACTCTGTGTATTGGAGGCTTGAAGTGGTGAAACCCATGTTTAGTCTCCAGAGAAAACTTTCTGGCATCCGCCTCTCCCCCAAAACTCCTTCAACCTCCTTCATATATACTACTACTAATGTATAAATTAGTGCAAAAGCATCATGTTAGTACACAGCTAATTCTAAATTAGCAAATTATTTGCAAAAGCATCATGTTAGTACACAGCTAATTCTAAATTAGCAAATTATTTGCAAAAGCAGCATCGTTTAAGTCATATCTCATATTGTGAATACCTTCACGACATTGCACTACTTCGAATAAGTAACACTTCACCCGAAGGAGAATACTATTGTTACTTATTCTCAGTGGATACCACCACCCAGACGGCACCGTTTCAGGGCTATTTGGCCTTTCTTCGGTGGGTGGGTAGGTACTCAAGTGATGTAATGATGGCAAAACAGTTATGTCATTTGACATAACTGTTATATGAGTTATATGAGAGATGCCTGATGGTGTATAAAATGAATTAGGACTATATGTCTTGCAACTTTGAGGCATAAGCCCTAATGCATTATAGCTACTACTAATACTAATATAAAATAACAATATTTTAATATAATACTAATATTTAATAGTACTAATACTAACACTAGGTGGTAGATGACTCATCAACTGATGCAGTAATGTCTCTAGGTGGTAGATGACTCTCATCAACCGGTGAAATACCACCACTTTGCTTATTGGAGGCTTGAAGTGGTGGAACCGATGTTTAGTCTCTAGAGCTAAGTTCCGGTCAACCCTTCCCTATCTCTTCCATCGTGCAGTATGATTGATGACTTTTGAGGTTATGATGAACGTTGTGGCGAGATCAAATATTCCTTACATTTCAAGGGTACAGCTCAAAAATGGTGTTCGCAGGCCAGCTGCTAGTTAGTACACCGGACCGAACCTATTGGTAACTCTCTAGGAGGCTTCTGGATCAGCTAGTGTATAATCTTGCTACCTCTACTCTGCCAGATAGTGACTTGAGGGAGTCCGAGTAGTGTGTATGCGGGGAGCATTGTCGAGGCCACGTTATGTCAAGGATCTGGGTATAATCTTACCACGTGTACGCCATATCCAAAAATTTCATTACTTCATACAGCATGTCCCACACACTTTTTCTTACTATTGAATACACCATGAATTGTCAAACTAATAGAGCAAGCTTATCTGCGAAAAGATCTAAACCTCCCAAGCACTTCCTAATTCATTTCACAAATATATGTGGTCTGAATTTTAATCTCAACGATGTCCATTTCCACTTGCAGTCTGACAAACCCCATGTACTTTTTCTGACAGAATCTCAGTTATCGGTTGATTCAAGTACTGCTCATCTCAGATGCCCAAATTATTCGCTGTATGATTCCTTTCGCCTCAAAGGTGGTACTTGTGCATATGTCCGTTCTGATATTCCCTGTCAGAGACTTGGCAATTTGGAATCTCCTCTCTTTGATCTCCTCTGGCTTAAAATCTCTCTACCTCATTGTGTCAAATTCATCTGTTGTCTCTACCATTCTCCCAACTCCACTAATCACTTGGAGCTCTTTGACTTCCTCTCTTTGCAATTTGACTTTCTCCAGTCCAACTTTCCTAACAGTGAGGTAATTTTCCTTGGTGATTTTAATGTTCACAACTCCAGCTGGCTTCCGTTTTCTAGTCACACCGACCCAGCAGGTCGAGATTAGCATTAGCATTAGAGGCATATGATGCAAGAAAGCAAGCTTATTCAGCATCAGCCACAAAAAAAAAAAAAAAAAACACCACTCCCATTTCACCCCTCTGTTCGCTCGAAATACCTGTCCAGTTGAGCCTTAAATTTGTTTAGGCTATCAACTTCAACAACAAGTGATGGAAATTCGGTTCCACCAACCAACCACCCGCTGGCCAAAGGCAAATTTCCGCACATCTATCCGACATCCGTCCTTCCTCAATTTCAATTTATGCCCTCTGAGCTGATTATTCTGAGCAAGATGAAGAATCCCATTGGCATTGAGCATGCTCAAACCATTCAAAGCCTTATACGCCTCTATCAGATCACCTCGCCGGTGCCTAGTCTCCAGACTCTGTAATTTGCAAAACTTAACCCTTTGTTCCATTCACTAATCTTGTTGCCCTTCTCTGTACCCGTTCCAGCAGCTCTACATCCTTCTTGAAATGAGGCCTCCAGACCTGTATACAGTACTCAAGATGTGGCCTAACCATTGCCTTATACAAGGGAATAATCACCTCCTTATCCCTGCTAGAAAAATTCCTGTATATCATTGACAAGACACCATGAGCTACTCTTGCAGCTCGTCTGCACTGCTCAGAGAACTTCATATCTGCCTGCACAATTACCCCCAGGTCCTTTTCATTCTCCACCACTGTCAGTGTAGTACTGCAGAGTTGATACGTTGCTCTGGGGTTACTGTTTCCCATATGTAGTACTTTACATTTGTCAATGTTAAACTTCATTTGCCACCTCTCAGCCCATCTGTTCAACCTTTCCAGATCCTGTTGCAGCAGCATAGCGTCAGTGGTATCCTTAACAACCCTGCCAACCTTTGTATCATCTGCAAACTTGGACATTAAACTTGATATCCCATCATCAATATCATTCATAAACACCGAAAACAACAACAGACCCAACAATGAACCCTGAGGAACTCCACTAATAACATTAGTCCACGTTGAGCAGTGTCCATTGATTACCACTCTCTGTCTTCTGCCACTCAACCATCCCCTTATCCATAGCAGCAATTTGCCTCCAATGCCACACTGCTCCAATTTGTGCAGCAGTCTTCCATGTGCAACAGTATCAAAAGCCTTTCTAAGATCCAAATATATAATATCAAAGTTATTCCCTGCATCCAGTTCTTTTGTGACTACATCATAGTATCCAATCAAATTGGTCAGGCAAGACCTGCCCTTAACAAAACCATGCTGCGTCTGAGCTGTAACTGAATTCTTGTCTAGATGATCCTGCAGTGCTTCTTTAACCAGTGCCTCCATTAATTTACCTGGAACAGAAGTTAAACTAACAGGTCTATAATTACTTGTGTCAGCCTTTGATCCTCCTTTGTGAATTGGGGTTACATTTGCACATCTCCAGTCTATGGGTACCTCCCCTGAGTCCAAAGAAGCTCTCATAATTATGGCTAGGGGTTTGCTTACTTCCTTTGCTGCCTCCTTTAATATAACTGGATAGATCCCATCCACCCCAGGTGCCTTTTTTATGTTTATCCTCAACAATTTCTCCTCCACTTTCTTCTCAGTTATTACAAAATCATCCAGCTCACTGCCAATGTTTACTTTACCTACATCATTCTCCTTCCTGAATAACCCCTCATGCGTGAATGTAGATGCAAAATACTCGTTTAGATTGTTAGCCACCTGAGCAGGATCCTCAACTGTTGAACCATCAATAAGTGGACCAATCTGATTCATCCCTTTCCTTCTTGAGTTTAAATAGGTAAAGAACTGTTTCCTGTTTTCTTTGCATCCTTTGCCAAGGATTTTTCGTAGTCTGCCTTTGCCTGCCTAATCTCCTTTGTGACTTGGTTACAGACCAACTTATATCTATCATAGGCTTCCATGTCACCCATTAATTTGTATGTATCCCATGCATTTTTCTTCTCTGCCACATGTCTCATTACCGGCGCCTCCGTAGCCAGGTGGGCAGGAGCAGCAGTGCGTAGCACATGCTTCTTGATTAGAACGGGGTTCGAGCCCGTGAGCCATCAAATACGGAGGATGCGGAAAGGTCAGGGAATGACCACCGCATATCCCCGGAGCAATATGGCCTTAGTTGCTAAAAAAACCAAATAACAACAACAACATGTCTCATTAGTTCATCTGACAACCATTTAGGCCTAAACCTTGAAAAATATTTCTTAGTTGGTATGTAAAGCCTGGTAGCCTCCAAGATTAGTTCCTTGAATGCTTCCCATTTTGAGTTTGCTGTTGGTAACATCATCAGTTGGTCCCACTGTATAGAATTTAAATACTGTCTCAGACCATCATAGTCGCCTTTACGAAAACAAAAACCCTTCCCTTTACCTCTGATGGTAGTTACCTCCTTGAGTAAATCCCACTTCAACACACTGTGATCACTGCCACCTAGTGGTTCATTTATCTGCAGATTCTTAATGCATGAAGAATCACTACTGATAATCAGATCAAGAGTATTGCTCCCTCTTGTTGCCTCGCGAACATGCTGATGTAGAAAACAATCATCCAATAAATCCACAAAAGCCTTGCTAGTGTGCGAGTGACCAACCCACAAATTCCAGTCAATATCTGGGAAATTAAAATCCCCCATTATAAGACTCTCTGATTTACTGGCCCACTCTATTTCCCTGTACAATATCTGTTTATACTCATCAGAGTCATTAGGCCTATAGCACACTCCTACTCTCAATTTTGATTTCCCTATGCTTATGTCACACCAAACTGACTCGACACTGCCCTGTCCATCGATGTCGACTGGCTTCACTTCCTTGGACTTTATGTGTTTCTTAACTAATAGCATAACCCCTCCTCCCCTCCCCTCCTGTCCTGTCTATCCTTTCTATACACATTGTATTCCCCAAATTCCAGTTCCGCATTCCTTATATCTGTGTGACACCACGTCTCTGATATCCCAACAATATCTGCCTTTGATGTTTTGAGCAATACCTCAAATTCATCAAATTTATTTACCAAACTCCTAGCATTGGTGTACACGCAGGTATACATGCACCTGTTTCTGTTCTTGGCTACCCTAACACAACCCATGTGTTTACTTGTACCGCAATGACTCCCAGCAGTCTCTGAAATATCCTGCATCTTGTTTTTCAGGCTTCTGCTCATTTCAATAGAAGCAGTGCAAGAATCACTTCCACCTCTGCCAGTGGCTACTGTTAATCTATTAGTCCTTGTATCCCCCCCCAACTAGGGGGGATACAAGGACTAAGAGATGCTGAGGCTTTTGCAATTACTAATGATCTAGCACAGATTGTTCATTTACCTACAAGAATACCAGACAATCCTGATCATACAGCCAATACGCTTGATCTTTTTCTCACAAACAACCCTTCTAAGTACACATCGAAGTGAGAGGTCCTTTAGGCACATCAGATCACAACTTATTGATTGTCTCTTCTCCAATGGAACCTTTATCTCATGGCTATTCCCAACCTCGTGTTGTTTGGCATTACAAAAATGCAAAATGGGATGACCTGCGAGACTTCTTTTCTTCTTTTCCTTGGTCGGATTACTCTTTCAAAACTTCTGATGTCAATTTGCTCAGATCGTGTCAGTGAAATTATTCTTGCAGGAATGGAATCCTTTATCCCACACTCCACTTTAAAATCTCGTCCTTTATCTAAACCTGGGTTTTCCAATAAATGTGCGAAGGCTGTTCAAGAGAAGAATCTTGCATATCGTAATTGGCTTGTTTCTAATTCTTCAGTTTTATTTTCTGCCTACACCAAAGCTCGCAACAATTGTAAAGCAGTTATTAATCAGTGCAAACTAGAGTTTGAACAGGCTAAGAGTAGAAAACTTGCTTCTTGCCCTAATAGTAGCCGAGCATTCTGGTCTCTTGCCAAAGCTATTGGCCACAACTTTTGCCCATCTCTGCTCCCACCCCTGTCCAAATCAGATGGTTCTGTTGTCACTTCAGCCAAGAATAAAGCTGACCTGCTAGCATCCCATTTTTCTTCCAGCTCATGTATTAATGATCTTGGTAAAACACCTCCCACCACTCCCAACACGCTCCATTCAATGCCTCCTGTGGTCTTCCGTCAAAAGGATATCAGAAGGATTTTGATGAATCTTGATGCTAAGAAAGCTCCAGATTCTGATGGTATTTCTCCACTTGTTCTCAAAACCTGTGCTCCTGAACTTACTCCTATTCTTTGCCGCCTTTTTTCACTTTCTTATTCCAAAGATGTTTTTCCTTCTGCTTGGAAATTTGCTCATATCCAGCCTGTTCCTAAAAAGGTGACAAATCCCTCCCATCCAATTATCGTCCCATTGCAATTACTTCTACTCTTTCTAAAGTAATGGAGAAATCAATTAACCGCCAACTCCTAAACTACCTAGAAACCTTCCGTCTGATCAACGATTGCCAGTATGGATTCCGTCAGTGTCGATCCACTGGTGATATTCTTGCTTATTTTACCCATTTATGGACTAATTCAATGGAAAGGTTCGGTGAAACACAAGTAGTTGCTCTTGACATCTCAAAGGCTTTCGATCATGTTTGGCATAAAGGTCTTCTAAACAAGCTTCCATCTTATGGTTTGCCAACTGTTTTTAGTAATTGGTTATCCAGTTTTCTCTCTGATCGCTCACTGAGGGTGATGGTAGATGGATCTCTGTCTTTTAATTTCTCCACTAATGTTGGTGTCCCCCAAGGTTCAGTTCTTTCCCCCACTCTTTTCCTCTTGTATATTAATGACCTTCTTTCATTGACTGGAAATCCTATCCATAGTTTTGCCGATGATAGCACATTGCATTCGACTTTCCATTTTGAGAAACCTTGTCCTGCTCAATCAGCTTCAATTTCTCGAAAATCTGCTACCAATTCCTTAAATGCCGATCTTCAGGTAATTCTCCAGTGGGGCAAAGACAACTTAGTTGATTTCAACCCTTCTAAAACTCAGTCTTGTTTTATATCTCGCAAAAAGGATTCTTCTGCTCCTATGCTTATCTTTAGTGACACTCCATTTTCTAGACAAAATGATATATCTCTTTTGGGGATTACCCCGACTTCTAATCTCTCTTGGCGCAAGCACATTACAAATATTGCTTTCTCTGCATCTAAAAAACTTGGTTTTCTCTTTTGCTCTCGGCATTACTTTTCTTCCAAACAGCTGCTCACTCTGTATAAATGGCAAATCTGCCCTGCCATGGAATATTGTTCCCACATCTGGGGTCGTGCCCCCAAAACCTCTCTCAGGCTTCTTGATTCCATTCAGAATAGGGCAGTTAGGTTAATTAATGATTCATCTATATCAGAGTCTCTCCACTCGCTTTCTCATAGACGTACTGTTTCTGCTGCATACCTCTTCTACAGATACTTCCATGGGCACTGTTCTTCTGAACTGGCTTCTATAATTCCCGCTCTCTCTTTCAAAACAGTCCGAACACGTGCTGCCACCAGCCAACATCCATTTACTGTCCAACTTCAAACCCACAGAACCAACTTTTATTCATTCAGCTGCCGTTTTCTGGAACAACCTTCCTTCATACATATTTCCTGAAATTTACAATCTACAGAAGTTCAAGTCCAATGTTAACAAATATCTTCTTTCGTCTTCTCAACCTCCAGCCCAAGCACGGTACTAAGTACTATAGGTTCTAATACCTCTCGTGTTTGGGGTTCACATAAAAAAAAATAATAAAAAAAATACCATTTTGTGTATTGGAGGCTTGAAGTGGTGAAACCCATGTTTAGTCTTCAGGGCAAAGTTTCTGGCTTCTCCTCCTTCCCATCTCTATATCCTTCTAATAGTAATACTGGTACTAATAGTAATACTGACCAGTACCACCACCAATATTAATATAATAATAATAGTAATATAATACAAATACAGGCGACCTTACTTAACACTGATAATTCGTTCCCAAAAAACAGTGCTAAGTGAATTAGTGCTAAGCGAGCACAATTTTCTCATAAGGTAACATATGTATTTGTGAGTTGCAGTCTGCGCCATAGGATGTTCCCTAATCAATGATAAACAGTAGTGAAATGACGCAAGTATATATCAGTCAAAATATTTAATATTCAAAAATGTGTACATATGAAATATTCTGTATTACATATATATATAATTATGTGGTAAGTATGGTAAGTAAGTATGTTATATCAAAATTAAACTTAAAACACTTATTAAAATCATGAATTTATTAGTCTGTGATGACCCTGGGCTGTCAAGTTTTCATATGTTTGGACTGAAAAATGTGTCGATTTTGGGTTGTGCATTGTCTCTCTTCCTCTCGTTGTACAAAATCATGTAGTGATTCATTTCTTTCTTTAAATTTATTATTGTTGTTATTGGGTTTTTAGGGGCATTGGTAACTAAGGCCGTGTTGCTCTGTGTGTATTGTCTTTAAATTGTAAGTGTTCTGAGGTTGGTTTTCTGTTTTCTGGACAAAAAACCTGTGTTTCTGGGAGAAAAAATTTCTTATTGCCTTGGAACTTTCTACCATGTCAGGGTCATTCTCTCGGAAATAATCATACTTTTTTTTCAAAGTGTTCAAAAGCTTTACTAAGTCCTTCTGCAGTCAGCAACTTTATTGGTTCTTCATCTGTGAGATCTTGATCATCTTCTCCCTCAATTGCACGCTCTTGTTCTTTTGTCATATTCATGAGTTCTTCATTAGAGAGGCCATCCCTGTCATTGTTGATTATCGCTTGTACATCGTCATCATCAATTTTGTCCAATCTTGCTTCTTTTCTGAGCTTAACAATTTTCGCATTAACATTCTCAACTGAATCATCGGGTTCTTGGGAATCCTTTATGCAATCCTTCCAAACTTTCCTTCACTCTCCATTCATGTTTTTCTGAGTCACTTCATCCCAGGCACTTGAAATGTTGTTGATGGCAGTTTTAATGTTGAAGGATTTCCAAAACTCCTCTAGGCTTGGTACATTTTCACCAGCGTTGATGGCTTTTAATAGCTTGAGAAAAGGTGTTCCTTATGTAGTAAGCTTTAAATGGGGCAATAACACCTTGGTCCATTGGTTGGATCAGAGATGTAGTGTTTGGGGACATGTAAAAAATTTTTATATGATTGTTCAAGTTTTCTAAGTTCTCTTTGCTGGGATGTCCTGGAGCATAATCAGAATGGCTTTGTAATAAAAGTTATTTTTTATACAATATCTTTCCACTTCAGGACAGAAGAATTCAGTGTACCAGTCAACGGATAGAGGCCTGGTTACCCAAGCTTTTTTATTAACCTTCCATATTACAGGTAGGTTTGATTTAGTGAAACCTCTAAGAGCCCTTGGATTTTCCGAATGGTTAAGTAAAAGGGGTTTTAATTTAAAATCACCCACAGCGTTACCACCCAACAATAAAGTTAACCGATCTTTTGCCGCTTTGAAGCCTGGCATGTTTTTTTCTTCTTTCGATATGAAACTTCTTTTAGGCATTTGTTTCTAAAAAAGTTGTGTTCCGTCTACTTTAAAAACTTTTTGAGCAGTATAACACCCCTCTTCAATAATTTTAAAAAAGAAGGAACTGAAACTTTTTCGAAAGTTTCGGTTCCTTCTTGATCTGCAATTTCGGCTTCTCCCTGGATTGCTATGTTATGTAGGTTATAGCACTTTTTAAATCTCTGGAACCAGCCCTTACTAGCATTAAATGGTTCCACATTTTTTTCGATGTGAGCTTTCTTCAGATCTTCATATAGGCTAATCACTTTTTCTTTAATAATAATTGAAATTAACAGAATTCTGCATTGGATATTATCTTCAATAAAATTATTCAGAAGTCTCCATTTCAATCATAATAGCCAGCCTGGCCCTAGTCAATTTAGTTGCTTGCAGTGGAACAGCTATCTTTCCCACTGCTAAAATTAATTCTTTATTTTTTATAATTGTTCTTACAGTTGAATGGCCAGTCATAAATTATTGCACATACACACTTGTTGTTGACCAGAATCAATTTGCTTCAAAACATCTAATTTAATTTTCAAGCTCAATATTTTTCTTACCTTTGTAGTCTTTGTACCGCATCCAGACGTTGTTGCTTTTTCATCCTTATCCGCCATTATTAACTCTTCGGAAATGTAAATGCATTGCATTAATTATGGTACAATGTTCGAGTAAAGTGGCCATTACAGACGATGTCTAGCATTGTACTGAGTGATGATTAGGCTTTGGATAAATGCATATAACGCAAATATTACAAGCAATACTGCATATTCCTTAACGTGATCATTTTTTCAAATGTTGATCTCGGAACTATATAACAAGTCACTGGACTGCAATTAAATTAGTGTGGGAGAAAATTTCTCAAGTCTGTGTGGGAAAGGTTTTAATGCTGTTTTACTATTCATTCTCATGCTGTCGACTACATAAGATGAAGCATTTTTGTTAAACATCCAAAAATGTAATCTGTAAAAGCATTCAATTCAAAAATTCAATCTGTATACATTATAATGAGTTATCACAGCGTTATAGTGAGATACGGGTTCTAATATAAGAACAGCGTTATGATGAATCAGCATTAAGAGGGCCTACTGTACTTACTTATACTAACACTGGGTGTTAGATGACTCTCATCAACTGTTGCAATAATACCACTTTGCTTATTGGAGGTTTGAAGTGATGAAATCCATGTTTAGTCTTCAGGGCAAAGTTTCTGGCTTTCCATCCCTCCCACCCCTATCTCCTTCAACCCATGCATGGTACAATTAGTATTAATAGCAATACTGACCAGTACTACTACTAATATATAACACTTATACTTGCTAATATGCACACTAGGTGGTAGATGACTCTCATGAACCAGTGCAATACACTTTGTTTATTGGAAGCCTGAAGTGGCAAAACCCATTCACTGTAGTACTAAGTACTGTAGGTTTTGACACCTTTTGTGTTTGGAGTTTTCATAAAAAAAAAAGAAGGTTAATCCTTAACTGTCAATTAATGTTCAGTAGATATTTAATTGAAGGATCTGTCAGGCAAGGTTCTGCCAGATTAAGTCATTTCAATCCCTTTCCAAAAAAAAAAAAAAAAAATTCAGTAAAAGGCATATTCAAAGTATTTAAATTGGTTGCAAGCTAACAAACTCCACTAAGCCTATTTAATCTATTTGTAAAACGAATTAATACGCCAACTAATCAAAGATATGATAAAATTTCAATGAAAACTTATCAGCTTGCAGCAGCTACAGAAGTCTACTTCTTCACCAAGTGACACCTGGTGCCAAGAAAAGTTAAGGCTTTGAAGGATTGAGCAAGCTCAATGCTGATGGCTTTCTTCTTCTTGCTCAGACCACACATAAGGGGGGGGGGAGGGTAAATTTAAATTGAGGAAGGATTGTTGCAGAATGGATGTGTGGAAATTTGCCTTTGGTGAGCAGGTGATTGATTGTTGAAACAAACTTTCATCTGTTATTGTGGAAATGTATAGTTTTAATTATTATTATTATTTTAAAATTTTTTTTTTTTTTTTTCTGATATTCTGTAAGCTTGCTTCCTTGCATTATTTGCCATTATTAATGCATGCCCAAAAAGTCGCTCTTTGTTGTGACTCACAGAAGAGTGAATTCGTGTGTTTCTAACAATGGCGGACACTGCCAGCTTTGATTATAAAATATTATTTTGTTAATTATTCTGATTTATTTTTATTTTCCTTTTATTGTTTTTGGGTTTATTTTTGAAACAAACATCCTGTACAAACCAGTATAAATAAAAAGTATAAATATACCATATGCTATAGTTATAATATTTCAAAGCAGGATGCGTTGTTTTTTTATTTTAAAATGTATACTAATAAATTTTTTTTTTTTTTTTTTTCTTCTCCAAAATAATACGTATTCTGTTATAATTTTAGGCACTTTGATAGAGGACTGCATCTTTGGATATCAAAGTAAGCCCAAGTTGTTTGTTATATTAGAATAAAAGGTAGAAATCAGGTAGACTAACAAACATAAAAATGTTGTTAAAGTAAAAATTACGATGGAAAAATAATTTCTGTTATCTGAATCTTTTTTCCTAATTTTTTTGCTTTTATTTTTTCCCTAATTTTACTCAATGGAACTGACATTTAATATTTACATGTATAAGAAACCAAATTATGATTCCGCAAAGAAACAAAATGATTCCACTTATACAAAATGTTGAACAGTTCATAGCCTCAGGCAAAAATCATGATATAAAAATTTTTGGTACAATTTCTTTTGCTTAAGGTTTGTTTAAGAATCTCTTGAACTTCAAGTTTTATTTTCTGTTTTGTGGATAGACAAATTTTAATATTGTGCTATCATAAGATACCTAAAGGAGAAAGATTTAATGCCAAAAGGAATCTGTAATGATGTGACACATATTTTTGCCCCAGCTGCTCCATCATATGCCTTGTTGAAAAATGGGCAACATTATTGAAATGCAAAAGAAACAGGACATCAAGGATGACCCTCAACAGTGAGCAACTACCAAGAACTAATTGCTAATAAAGCATTAATGTAGTACACAATATGGTGAGGTGGACCAACCATTATTAACTTACAAAATAGTATTAGTATTAGTAGTGATAAATAATATGAGGGTATTATTTGAATAATGTTGTCGAAATAATTGGGACCAAGAACTAATTGCTAATAAATCTACCAAGAACTAATTGCTAATAAAGCATTAATGTAGTACACAATATAGTTATGTTGGATCAACTATTATTAACTTACAAAATAATATTAATAGTAGTAGTAGTTTTATTTTAGAAATAAACAAGGAGTTACCTTTTATTCAGTCAGTAGAATTTCTTCTTTACCAATTCTCCTTTTACGAATAAATTATGAAATGATATGTTAAAACAAGATTACATAATTTGAAACTCATAATGCCTCCTCACTATTGACACGTGGGCAGTCCAATACTCCAGGGTCACAGTGGTAAACCCCAACCCAACCCCAGAAATATCAAAACCCTCATGCAACCTTTAGTGAAGGAAGACATTTTGTCATAAATGCGAATTTGAAATACGAAAGAAATACTATTAAAATGAGATAAAAGTACGATAAAGCAATGAATTTAAAATGTACTAAAAATTCCTCCCGTAAGTGGATTAAAACTTTTCAATGTGTCATGTTCACAGGGTGGAATGAAAGAGTTTCATTCCACCCTGTGAACATGACGCTTGTCAAAGTTTTAGTCCGCTTATGGGAGGAATTTTTAGTACATTTTAAATTCATTGCTTTATCGTACTTTTATCTCATTTTAATAGTATTTCTTTCGTATTTCAAATTTGCGTTTATGACAAAATGTCTTCCTTCACTAAAGGTTGAATGAAAGTTTTGATATTTCTTGGTCTGGTTGGAGTTCACCACTGTGATCCTGGAGTATTGGACTGCCCATGTGTCAATAGTGAGGAACAAACTGAGTTTTAAATTATTTTAAATTATGTAATCTTGTTTTATGTATCATTTTATAATTTATTCATATAAGGAGAATTGTTAAAGAAGAAATCCTACTGACTGAATAAAAGGTAACTTCTTGTTTATTTCTAAAATATTAATAGAACACAGGAAAAATTGAGCTTATGTAAGCTCTCATTTATGTAGTAATAGTAGTGGAAAATAATACAAGGAGTAAGCTTATATGGCATCAATCCAATCCCCTCCCAAAGAAAGCCTCCTCTATAACAATTTTTCTAATCTGTCTTTATTCCAACTATCCACTTCCACAACACCAGATGGAAGTTTGTTCCAACAAGCAGCTGCTCTTTGATTGAAAGCATATTTTTCCAAATCTGTCCTGCAATCTCCATTTCCAATTTAGATTTGTGTCCCCTTATGTATGTTGTCTGAGAAAGAGCAAGGATACCATCAACATTTAGTTTACTTAAGCCATAAACACTTCAATCATGTTTCCTCACAAGTTCCAGTATTCCAAATGCTACAGTTCGTAGAGCTTAAGACTTTCTTGTTAAGCGCATCCTTTTTTTTTTTCCACCTCACTTATCTCATTGCTCTTTTTCTGCACCTGTTACAACAGATCCACATCCTTTCTGAAATGAGGCTTCCAGACCTCTGTGTAGCACTCAAGGTGCTGCCTAATCATTGCCTTATACAACAGTGTAATCACTGCTTGTTTCTGCTGGCAAATTCCTGAATAACATTGACAGAACCCAGTGAGCTGTCCTAGCAGCATGTCTGCACTGTACAGAGAGCTTTGTGTTGAATGGTACAATTACCTCTAGACTTCTTTTTTTTTTTTTTTTCATTCTGCGTGTACTCAAGTGTGGTACCGCTGAAATGGTATGTTATTTGGGATTACTGCTGTCCATGTGCAGTACATTGCATTTATCAGTGTTAAACCTCAATTGAGACATCTGTCTAGCTTTTCTATGTCTTGCAGTAGTGTGCCATGATTCCTGTCATTGACCACCCTACTGACCCTTTTGTCATCTGTAGACTTAAACATAAAGCTTGATATTCCTTCATCACTGTTGTAATATACTGTATATTGAAAACAGTATGGGGCCTAGCACTGAACCCTGAGAACTTCACTATTAATATTAGTCTAAGAAGGACTAATATTAGTACCCATTAATAACTATCCTCTGTTCAACCTTGTTCTTTTTTCTCTCAATATCATTTTGCTCCCAATTATAATGTCTAATATTCCATCCATAAAAATTTCTTTACATGTGAATGCTCTGCAGTTTTAAATTCTCTTGGGACATCTTGCTGGACTTTGTTATTGTCCTCATCTTGACTTTCCCCTTGGCTGGCTGCAAAAAGTTGCAGGTCTTCAGTTGCATGTCTTCAGTAGATATATCCTCAGTGTGAGACTCTAGAAGCTCGTCTTTCTCGAAACCAACTTGTTTTGCAAGAGCAACACAACTTGCTTTGATTTGTTTTAGCTGCTCTGGAAGTTCAAAGCCTTTAAAGTCACAAATTAAATGAGGGATATGTTTCTGCCACACACTTTGCAAGCAGTCTTTTTGTTCCATCATTCCAGGCTTCTACTGTCATATCAATGGCAACTTTGATGTTAAATCTCTTCCAAAATTCTACAACAGTTTCTGCCTTGTCACCTTCAGTAGCAGCAATTAACATCTTGAACATTTGCCTTAAATAGTAAGCCTTAAATGCTGCTATCACACTCTGGTCAAGAGGCTGTGTTCAGAGGTAAAATGATGACTTTGATATTCAGAGAGAGTTCAGCAACCATCTGAGGATGGCTTGGTGCATTATCAAGAATTATAAGAATTTTAAAATCTAAGTTCTTCTCTCAATAATTCTGGAAAATGTCATGGTAAGTTTCAACTATAAAGTATCAGTGAAGATTTTCCCAGTTATCCAACCTTTCTTGCGAGACCTATAGTCAACACCAAGGCTGGATTTCACAATTTAAAGCTTGCAATTTGGCAGAGTGATAAATCACTATTGGTTTTAACCTTTGATTAGCTTTCTTCTTTGTTGTATTCACACACATGAACACTCCCTTGTCCCCATTCTTTGCTCTTTAGCTAATTCTTTCTGATATGTAGCGTTGGCCTCCCTGACCTTATTTCCGGTACTATTACAGGTCAACTTGTACTTATTGTAGACTTCAGTACTTTTCGTTGCTGTGTAACCAGCCCATGCTATCATTTTCTGCTTTATTTGACCAGTTAACACTGTAGTCATCCACTTCAGCATCCTCCTCCTACAATATTTTCTTAAAGGTATGTATGCATTCATAGCTTTTGTGATTTTTGCTTTAAATGTATTCCATAATTCAAATGTATTTGTCTTCCTTTGGCAATCTGCCCAATTCACAGATGCCATATAGCACCTTAAACTGTCCTTTTCTGAAATTAAAACCCATGCCTTTACCTTTAACTACAGCAACATTTTTCTTCATCTTCCAACTTAAGATTGCATGATCACTTCCTGACAGTGGTTTCTGTACTTTAACCCCCGTGATGTCATCTGATTTGTTTGTAATGATCAGGTCAAGAATATTGTTGTCCCTAGTACTTTCTCTAACATGCTAGTACAAATAATAATTATCTAGTTTATTTTAAAGAGTTTTTCCTCATCGTGAATTTCCTTCCCACTTATTCCAACCAATCTGGGGCAGATTAAAGTCACCCATAATAAGACATTCACACTTTCCCGCCCTTTCCATTTGTACATTAAGACTCTCATCATATTTTTTACAATCTTTTGGCCTGTGGTGGACTCTGTTCTGACTGGTCAAACTTTTTTTTTTTTGTAACATGAATATACTCAGCAAACCTGTTACATCTTATGACATGCTATCACATCTAAAAAATGAAAAGTAATGCTGACAAATGAAGATTTTTCAGCAAGCCAATGCTCCTGCTAACTCACTAGCAATTGTAGTGATTGAATAACATCAGAGTATGAATTGGTGTCATACCTGTCTTATTCACCAGATTTGGCTCATTCAGACTTCACATTGTTTCCCTTATATTTCCCTTATAATATAAGCTAAAACTTATATTTCATGTGTGTGGACAAAACTTCAATACAAATAGAGTTATGTCAGCATTTTTATCAGATCTTGACAAATCATTTTACATGAATGTGTGAAAACTGCATTGATAGACTCATTGGAACAGCACGTGCAGCTTTGAGGATACTATACTGAAAAAATAACCATTTAAGTCCACTGTTTCAGCATGAGATTACCAAGATTTCTATACCTCTGTTCTAAAGTATTTTAAAGGAAGCAGAGGTGTAAATTTCATCCATATCTTTTTTATGTAATACCACCCACTTTAAAGACAAGCTATATATTCACTGTTATAAATTACTGCAAATAAAAATTTATGTAATAGTCAATTTGTAGTCATTATTATTATTCTCTTTCTTCTCCTTATGGGTTTCTTTTCCATCCTGATAGTACTGATAGTAATGTAACTAGAAAAAGTGGGCCCCAATGCAAAATTTAGTGTGGAACCTCCTGAAAAATAGGTGCAATAGTAATACTATACTCAACAATAATGACCCTCAATGAATGGCTCCTATTCGACTTTGATCCCCACAGTCACAGATCCTTAAAAATTGCCCTGGAAGCAGAAACTGTGCTAATATACCATCTCACCTCTATTCACTGCAGTTTCTCTTTTGCTGTGCAGCTAGCTAACAATAAACATGCTTCGTGTGAAAAAAAGTTATTGTTTGTAGACAGTAAATTTTATCATAAATGTAACTAAAAAACTTACATTTTTACTCAAATTTTTTTTGTTTCGGGCAGGAGGGCAGTGGGCCCCAGTGCACTATAGTGGCATAGTTATGCCACTGACTGGTAGGTGCATTTGATGATTGTTATGGCCGGTTATTGGTCAAGGAAATCTCTGACTATCCTACAGGCGTTCAGGATCATAATTTTCTGGAGGTCAATGTAAGTGTTTGCTGGGAGGCCTATTGCTGGTAGGTTCTTATGGAGGCTCTTTGGCACCATGCTGATGGTTGACACAGTAATCGGGATGGTCATTACTTGTTCCCTATTCCACATTTCTTTGACTTCCTGTCTTAGGTCTGCATACCTCCTGATATTTTCCTCGTAGGTTTTCTGAAGATTGCTGGTTTTGGGCACCACTGTGTCGATCAGTTAGGTAGCCCATTTCTTCTTGTCAATGAGGGTTATGTGTGTTGTATGGGATCATATTGTTCATTATTATGATAGAGACCCAGTATAGTTGAGTAGGGGTCCCTAGTACTGCCTTGGGTTCATACTTGTGATACAGTTTATTTTTTTTTTGATCAACTGGTATTTTTGCACTAGCTTCTGGCCTTGGTTTCATACTTGTGATACAGTTTATTTTTTTGATCAACTGGTATTTTTGTGCTAGCTTCTGATGTATTATCCTTGATGTATTATACTGGGGTTGTGTTTGTGAGTATTCTGTCTGCATGATTACCCTTCATCCCGTGGTGATGTGCTGGATTGTTTCTGGTGCCAGATGATATCGTCGACATGTGTCATCTGTCACTCTGGGTCCCTTGGTGATGTATTTCCTATTGTTCCTAATGTTGATAACCTGGTGTTGGATGGTGAGCATGAATTTTTCGGTCCAGGGAAAGAGCCTCCCGCTTGTGAGCAGGAGGCTTTCCCCCTGAACCATGCATTGGAAGCCATCTTATCTGTGTAGCCTTAATGGAGGTTGTAGTGCCTGCCATAAGAGTGCCCTATTCACCCATCTTTCTATCTTTGTTTCTTCCTTCTGTGTGAGTGTTGTCTCCTTGTTAAGGTTGAGCAGTGTGTGCATGTTGTTTGTCTATCATCCTTGTTACTTGGTGGATTGGTGCTGTATTTTCCTAGAAATAGTCATGGAGGTTCTTAATTGACTTCCTTTTCTTGCAAACCCCTCCCTCCTTCTTTAGGGTCTGTGGTCAGTCTCTTGATGGCTGACTTTGACTGGTATTGGCAACTCTATCATTATCTTGGTCAGTCTCATAATCTCCTCCAGCTCAGTGTTGGTCCAATCTCTGTGATCCTGAAGTAGTACATTAGTAATGGGACTGTATATGTGTTTATGGCTCTGACAATGTTCCTGCCATTTGTCTTTGATTTTAGCAGGCTCCTCAGTCTTTGATGGTATTTCTCAGCCAGGCAGGCCTTGATCTCCTTGTGTTCTAACTGTTGAGCCTGCATTATCCCTAGATATTTGTAGGTAATCACTGGTCTTCACCTGGTAGTTTCAGCAGCTGGATATCCCTGATGCAATCCATGGGTCTTGCAATATGTGTAGGTCAAATTGCATCCTGATTCAGTGCTGAACTCTTCGGTGATCCACATTAGCTGTTGGCATTGATTCTTGGTTGTGGCATAGTTTGATGTCATTCATCAACATCAGGTGGGAAAAGTGTCCTACCTTCTTTTAGGGAATATCCATACTTGCTGTTATTGAGTATGGTGGACAGTGGGTTCAGTGCTAAACAGAACTATATTGGGCTCAGGGCATTTCTCTGGAAGATTCCTTTTTTAATGGGGATTAGTCTGGCATACTGTTCTCAACCTTGATTGTAGTTATCCATTTCAGTTTGGTTGTTTCTAGAAGTGTCAGTGTCAAGATGGCTGTAAATCTGCAGTATGGGGCATGGAGGCTTTGCAGTAGTTGATATAGGCCACACGCAGATTGTGGTGCTTCAATTCACTCTCCATAACTGTCACATCAGTGGTCAGTTGTTCCTTGCATCCTTTGCTCATCTGCTTACATCTCTTTTGCTGCTCTGCCATGATGTTCAGGCTCTCCAAGTGATGTGATATCTTCTTAGCTGTGCATCTGGTCAGGATCTTATACATTTTTGGGAAACAGGTGATTAGTCTGTACTTCACTGGGTTTGTGGCTCATCTGTCCTTTGCCCTTTGATAGGTGTTTCCTTGAGTCAATGACTGGGATTTTGTCGTGGTGCCTTATCTTGGTGAACTGCTCCACTATTCGTCTTTATGTGCCTGGAGTTTGCGATTTGTGAGACTTCCTGATTGCCTTGTACTTCTTTCTCCTGAATCTCCCATTCTGGAATCTCTCTTGTATGTCCTTGGTTTTCTTTCATTCTAGGACTATCTTGGGGGCATGGGTATTACTGCTAACTTTGATGCTCCACATTTTGCCCCAGAACTCCTGAAGTCTCTTCTGGTTTGGGGGACCCATTGCACTCCTTCTCTTGTCAGATTTTTCAGTAGAAGGCTCTGAGTTTCATCAGATATCCAGTAGTCTGTTTTTCTGTGGGCACTCTCCTTCTATCCAGTGAAGTCTCTTAATAATAAGAGATTATCACTCAATAAGAGACTTCACTGAAGGTTCTGCTTGAGGGTGTCCAGGTATTCTTTGATCCTCTGATTATAGGTCTCACAATTGCTGTTGATTTTGTGTTTTCTTGAAGATGATCTTCACTTTTCTGATCAGCTTCTTATTTTTGTTACTCCATTGTTTCTGAGTCAGTTGGCCTGTCTGTCTTCACTCTTAGCTTTTGTATCTTCTGATGTAGCCTTCTTTCCCAGATTGGTGCTTCCTTCTCTCCGCATTTTTTTTTTTTTTTTTTTTTAAGTTTTGTTGGTCTCTGGTTTCTTTTCTGTTCATCCCGGTGGCTCCTACTGTGTCACAGTAAATGGCTGTGTGGATAATATCTAGTGCTGCTCTGTTGTTGTTGAGGTCATTGGTATTACACTGGTCAATATAATTTTAAACTGATGCTTGAAAACATCAGTTTGAAATCGTTTGAAAACTGGTTGTTTCTGGAAGGTTCTAGAAATTTCAGCGGAGTTCTCTAGAAACATTGGGAGCCTTTAGAAACTTCTCTATCACTTGCAGTATATATACAAGTGGTTTCCATACCAAGCAAGCATTTACATATTTCAAAAAAGTGTTTGTATTCAGAGAGCAAGTGGTGAACAAGTCTTTTAGTGAATTAGTGTTTGTAAACAAATGTTGTCTCCATTAGTGTAAATCGTTAATTGTGTTTAAATTAGAAAAAAAAATCTACAATTTTTTAATTGTAGATTTTTTTTTCTAAAAATCTACAAAAATCTACAAAAAATCTACAATTTCTTAACTTTTTAAGCAATGAGCAATCACAAAATTACAGTGAAATTGTGGGTGAGCTAATTTTAGCATACAGAGGGTTGGGATGCAACATGTTAAAGTTTCATTTCCTACATTCCCATTTAGATGGAAACTTGGGAGCGATGTCCGATGAATATGTTGAAAGGAAGGTTTCACCAAGGTATTTCTCAAATGGAAAAAAAAATACCAGGAAAATGGAATTCAGAATATGTTGGCAGTCTGCTGTTGGAATCTCGTACAGGAGACACCAGTGGACGATTATAAAAAGCAAAAAAATTACAAAATAAATGTTTTGTTATCAGATAAACATTTTTGTAAATAGAATAAGGTTAATATACCCATTTTTCAGTATTTAGTACTGTATGTAACATTTTCTTAAAATATATGAAACCTTTTTTACTAGAAACTTAGTGACTTTAGTCCTTCTCCCTTAAAAACATCCACCAATTTTAAGGGAGAAGCAATATAGTTGCCATATTTGAATTCAGCAATGTCAAATCTACAAGAATCGCTCTGAATTTTAACAGGAAGCGAAAAAAATGTTTTTTTTTTTTTTTTTTTTTGTGGCAAGTCACAAACCACCCCACACTGTTGGGTGGTTTGTGACTTGCCACAGGATTTTTTTGGGTCTCTGCTTTAATATGATGTAGGCCTTTGTGCGGTCATTCCATCTAATTCTGGTAGAGCCGTCTTCCTCTCTTCTGTTTTGGATATGACAACCTCATCCGTTTCCACTTCAGCTGCTCTGAGTTGCAGTTCTTGTACTTGCTGTTCCTCCTCCATTTCTGGTTCAGTTGTGTCTGCATTCTTTGTAGATGATCACTCACATCATGCTTGAATTTTTCCATGATTTGCAGGAGCTGTCGGGTTCTTCATGATGATGGTCCATCTTTAGTCTCTTTGCTGTTCTGTCGGGGCCACCGCAACTGGGTAGGCGAGGTAAGCATCGCTTACGGGTGGCAGTTCAGGTGGGCGGCAAAAAACTTTTTGAAATACAAGTCGAACCTCTGTTTAACAAACTTCTTTATAGTTAAATTTTCTATTTAGCAATATTTTTTAAATTCCCCTTGGTAATTACATTTAAAATAGTTTCCGTAGATATAGTAGAAATAGTTTCCTAAATATAATGTAATCTGTTTGTTATATATGAACGGATTGTGAGAGACAACTGGAAATGCATCGTTTGCACCTCTGGCCTTCAGACAATTAGTGCTGCAAGCACAAATTAAGAGTCAAAGGGTTTACCATCCTGCAACTCGTGGTACTTGTAAAACCTATCCAACCGCCTGTTCCACATACCCAGGAGTCGCACTGGTCATCTGATTGGTTAATGTTTACTAGTATTCAACACAGCAATCAACTAATTCATTTGAAATAAATACAGTACATGAAATTGAAGACTTACATTAATTTGCTTATTATCTGGATCTGAGTTTCATATTTATATTTTGCAGGGTTATACTCCATGGGTACAACCCCATACTTCAACCAGAAAGAGAGGAAGAAGGCAGTGATAGGACGTGAAGGCACCTCCCACTCACTGCTTTATCCCCTCTCCTGCATGTTACTGGGGAATGTCACGTGACATCACAATATGCCAGAGCAGAAATGAAGAAAAAAACAACAAAACTGCAATTTTTTTTTTTAAAATACCTAACAAAAATTAAGATCATACACAACCACTGATTCTTCTCGCCGTATGTTACTAGGCGATTTCACATGCATTAACAATGAGAATTGCTCATGCACCTCAACAGAAATGCTTCTTTTTTTGTTCTGAGGGCCGCTGTCCCCCCTAATATAAAGAGAATCTGATACTAACAACTCATACAATTAATGCAAAAAACATCTGATTGTCAAGAAATAACTTGAAAAAAAAAAAACACTGGTACATTTCATCAAACGTCCACCAGTGAAAACACTTGTATTTCGAAGCTAATCAAATTCACACTCATACATCATTCAATTCCAGTCTTACATTAATCCATCCTTTTGCAAATGGAATAACGATAACTGAGAGCAGCAGAGCAGCACAACGACGACTAAACATCAGCATGATAATTTCTTATTTCCTGCTAAAATCAGAAGAGAATTTGCATTCAATCAAACAATTAGAATTGCAAAATGGGGTAAATTATGCATTCCCAATAATCAGCCAATCACAGAACTCGACAGAACAAGCACTCCGTTCTTCGGGCCATGCCCACAATGGAGATATCCATGTCCTAGAGTTTAGCTACAATGATATACAGTATATGATACTATTTTCAACAAGGCAATGTATAATGTTGAGGAGATCTTCAAAAGATTTATATGAAAATGGTAACTTTTTAAAACTTACTGAAACAATCGCTAAATTTGATTCAACTGTGGTAGAATGTATTCGCTGTATTCAGAAATCTAAATTGAAAAATATCGTGCATTATTTGGGTGACCAAATACAAAATGAAATTATTGAAATAATTTCACAAAATATTACAGATAAAATATTAGAAATGATTAGAGAAGCTAAATATTTTGCTATAATATTTTGCTGAAGACGAAAATAAAATTAATCCAGTAAATAAAATGCTCCAAGAAAATAAAAAAAAAAAAAAAAGGATTCTGATATACACGAAGTTCTTGAATGTCCACAAAATATCACAGAATATTTTAAAGAAAGCAGAACAGAGAAAGCAGTCAAAAATTTCTCAATTTAGCTAATAATATGGCTGCTATCATTGGCATTGAAGAAATCTTCGTTTCCAGAAGTAAGCACTGTAAGGAAAAATATTCAAAAAACGTCATTTCAATTATGAAAGTAGAGAATACCTCCCACCATTCCCAACACGCTCCATTCAATGCCTTCTGTGATCTTCCGTCAAAAGGATGTCAGAAGGATTTTGACGAATCTTGATTCTAAGAAAGCTCCAGGTCCTGAAGGTATTTCTCCACTTGTTCTCAAAACCTGTGCTCCTGAACTTACTCCTATTCTTTGCCGCCTTTTTTCACTTTCTTATTTCAAAGGTGTTTTTCCTTCTGCTTGGAAATTTGCTCATATCCAGCCTGTTCCTAAAAAGGGTGACAAATCCCTCCCATCCAGTTATCGTCCCATTGCAATTACTTCTACTCTTTCTAAAGTAATGGAGAAATCAATTAACTGCCAACTCTTAAACTACCTAGAAACCTTCCGTCTGATCAACGATTGCCAGTATGGATTCCGTCAGTGTCGATCCACTGGTGATATTCTTGCTTATGTTACCCATTTATGGACTAATTCAATAGAAAGGTTCAGTGAAACACAAGTAGTTGCTCTTGACATCTCAAAGGCTTTCGATCATGTTTGGCATAAAGGTCTTCTAAACAAGCTTCCATCTTATGGTTTGCCAACTGTTTTTAGTAATTGGTTATCCAGTTTTCTCTCTGATCGCTCACTGAGGGTGATGGTAGATGGCTCTGTCTTCTAACTTCTCCACTAATGCTGGTGTCCCCCAAGGTTCAGTTCTTTCCCCCACTCTTTTCCTCTTGTATATTAATGACCTTCTTTCATTGACTGGAAATCCTATCCATAGTTTTGCCGATGATAGCACATTGCATTCGACTTTCCATTTTGAGAAACCTTGTCCTGCTCAATCAGCTTCAATTTCTCGAAAATCTGCTACCAATTCCTTAAATGCCGATCTTCAGGTAATTCTCCAGTGGGGCAAAGACAACTTAGTTGATTTCAACCCTTCTAAAACTCAGTCTTGTTTTATATCTCACAAAAAGGATTCTTCTGCTCTTATGCTTATCTTTAGTGACATTCCGATTTCTAGGAAAAATGATATATCTCTTTTGGGGATTATCCTGACTTCTAATCTCTCTTGGCGCAAGCACATTACAAATATTGCTTCCTCTGCATCTAAAAAACTTGGTTTTCTCTTTCGCTCTCGGTGATACTTTTCTTTCAAACAGCTGCTCATTCTGTATAAATCGCAAATCCTCCCTGCCATGGAATATTGTTCCCACATCTGGGGTGGTGCCCCCAAAACCTCTCTCAGGCTTCTTGATTCCATTCAGAAGAGGGCAGTTAGGTTAATTAATGATTCATCTCTAACAGAGTCTCTCCACTCGCTCTCTCATAGACGTACTGTTTCTGTTGCATGCCACTTCTACAGATACTTCCATGGGCACTGTTCTTCTGAATTGGCTTCTAATAATTCCCGCTCTCTCTTTCAAGACGGTCCAAACACGTGCCGCCACCAGCCAACATTCATTTACTGTCCAACTTAAAACTCACAGAACCAACTTTTCATCTTCCTCGTTTATTCATTTTCTGGAACAACCTTCCTTCATACTTATTTCCTGAAAATTACAGTCTACAGAAGTTCAGGTCCAATGTCAACAAATATCTTCTTTTGTTTTCTCAACCTCCAACCCAAGCACGGTACTAAGTACTATATGTTCTAGTACCTCTCGTGTTTGGGGTTTACATAAAAAAAAAAAAAAAAAAAAGAAATGAAGAATTTGCATTAGTAGAGGCATATAATGCAAGAAAGCAAGCTTATACAGCATCGACCAAAAAAAAAAAAAAAAAAATTCCATTTCACACAACCATTTGCTCTAAAAGTTTGTCCAGTGCTTCTTTGAATTTATTTAAGATATCAACATTCAATGAAAAATTTATAGTAAACTTTAAAGTACCGTATTAATTACTCAAACAAATAATATAACAATGGCTTAATTTATCAGTACTCACCTCATGAGATGAGGTGAGGTGAGTACTGATAAATTAAGCCATTGCTATATTATTTGTTTGAGCCATCAACTTCCACAATGACAGATGGAAGTTTGTTCCAGCAATATTACCTGCTGGCTAAAGGCAATTTCTGAGCATCCATTCTACAACTGTTCTTCCTCAATATGAATTTATGCCCCCTCATTTTTGTAATATAACCAAGACGAAGAATCCCATCACAATTGAGCCTGACCAAACCCATTCAAGGCCTTATACACCTCAATCAGATCACTTTGCAGGTGTCTAGTCTCCAGACACTGCAAATTGCAGAATTTAAGCCTTTCTTAGTAAGAGCACCTCTTCGTTCTCCTCACCAATCTTGTTGCCATTCTCTGTACTCGTTCTCCAGACCTGTATGCAGTACTCAAGTCATTGGGCGCCTCTGTAGCCAGGTGAGCAGGAGCAGCAGTGTGTAGACACGCTTCTTGATTAAACCGGGGTTTGAGCCCGTGACCACCAAATACGGAGGATGCGGAAAGGTCAGGGAATAACCACCGCATATCCGCGGAGCAATATGGCCTTAGTTGCCAATGCTCCTAAAAACCAAATAACAAACAACTCAAGTCATTGGCATGACCATTGCCTTATACAAAGTAATAATCAGCTCCTTCTCCCTACTAGCAAAATTCCTGTATGTCATTGACAAATCCCCATGAGCTGCTCTGGTAGCTTGTCTGCACTGCTCAAAAAACTTCATGTGTGACTGCACAATTACTCCCAGCTGTGTTTCATTCTCAACCACCCTGAGTGGCAGAACACTGTACCATGCAGTTGGTACATTTCTCTGGGGTTATTTCTACCCATATGCAATACTTTGCATTTGTCAATGTTAAACTTCAGTTGCCACTTCTCATCTGCCCAACTTATCTAGATCCAGTGCGAGTAGCATACTGTCTCTACAGTCATTAACAACCCTGCCAACCTTTGTATCATCTGCAAACTTTGACATTCAGGATCTGCAACAAAATTTGAAAATTATTTTTTTCTTTCAAATTATGGACACAACAATTTTCTTGTTAACTGAAAGGTTTACAAATATGAAAGAACATGTAGAAATATTTAAGATGTTTTCTAAGAGGTTTGGGTTCGAGAGTAGCCTGTGCGGCCGCAGCTATTTTGCAGCTCCTGGAGAAGAGAAGAGAAGTTTTTTCTGATTTATTTTCTGTTTTATTAGCTTAAATTGACATATTTACTTATTTTCTAGAGTAGTTCTATATTCCTAGTTACGATACTTAGTTTAAAGTTTAAATTGATAGAGATTTTGTGGGTATTACTTAGTATCGGTAACGGTATCAAATCCACGTGTTACAAATTGCAGCTCCGTTGAACGAGAGGTTTTTAACCGTATTTAGCTGATTTATTAACCAATTGTTATATCAAATTATTATCTATTAGTAGCTATAGACCTAGTCAGGATCCTTAGTTTATTCTAAATTGAGACAGCGAGATTTGGAAGTTAATCAATACTTAAGAGTCCGTAGAAGTACCGTTCGTAATTACCGCCATTGTAACACAATACAGTATATCCGGAATTCGATAGCATTAGCTTTGTATATTATAGTGCATAATATAATATTGTCAATTAATCAGTAAATCTATTAATCTTGTTAAACTTCATTGTCAATTAAATTGTACTTTTAACTATATATATATAACGACTTAGAGTACAAACGTAACAAATAATTAATACATAACTTGATACGGAAGTTATATAAAGGGAACTCGTAGATAACAGCGATACTGAAAAATAAATATAGCGTTATAACTGTGTTGGGATACAAGTTTAAGGTTTTAATTTTGTTCTGAAATTGTAATTTTATTGACGTTAAATCGAAATCATGACTCAAACCAGAGCAGCAAAGCAAAAGGCTCAAGCTAATGGGAGTGCTGTGGTTCAGGGAAGAACTGAGGGGGGGGCAGTTGCCCTCTGAATCACAGCCTTTTAAGATGCACTGTTTGCTTGATGTTTGCGGAGCAATCGGGTACGGGACATGATATCGCCATGGGGGATGTCTTTGTGTGTGCACGATGCAAGGAGTGCAAGGAAATTAGGCGACAACTCAGCGTTGTTATGGGCCTATATGAGACCTTGAAGGACGGGGTGGATGCCCTCGAAGGAAATAAATTGAGGGGCCCATCAAGCTCTCAGCTGCCCACATCAACGCCAGAGCTTGCACTTGGTCATCTTGCAACACAGAGGCAGCCCCCAAGGCAGAATGCGCTGGTCCCACAGGAACTAGTAGTTGTTGGTGACTCTATTGTAAGGGAAACGGGGAACATGCTTTGTAAAAACGATAGGTGGAACAGGACCAGGGTATGTCTGCCAGGGGCAAAGGTTGATGACGTTGTAGAGCGGATATCATCTTTTAAGGGCAAAAAAGGTGATATAGTTGTACACGTTGGCACTAATGATATTAAGAGTAGGAGACCAGCGGAATTACTTAACAAGTACAGGTCACTGTTGAAAAAAAGCCGTGAAGTAGGGTTGAATTTGAAAGTGTCTGCAAATCTGCCCAGACACGATAGGAGGGAGTATATGATGAGAGCCTTGTCGATCAATTCGGCCCTGGAAAGATTGTGCAAGGCTCAAGGGGTAGAATTTTTTTCAGCCTGGACTGTACTTGTTAACAGGAGAGATTGCTTCTACAGGGATGGGATACACTTAAATAGAAAGGGTGCAAGAATATTTGCTGATGCTATCGAGGCAGTGTTAGGTGGGTCAGAAAACTGCTAGCTTCGGGGGAGACAAAGACTAATAGATTAACAGTAGCCACTGGCAGAGGTGAAAGTGATTCTTGCACTGCTTCTATTGGAATGAGCAGAAGCCTGAAAAACAAGATGCAGGATATTTCAGAGACTGCTGGGAGTCATTGCGGTACAAGTAAACACATGGGTTGTGTTAGGGTAGCTAAGAATAGAAACAGGTGCATGTATACCTGCGTGTACACCAATGCTAGGAGTTTAGTAAATAAATTTGATGAATTTGAGGTATTGCTCAAAACATCAAAGGCAGATATTGTTGGGATATCAGAGACGTGGTGTCACACAGATATAAGGAATGCAGAACTGGAATTTGGGGAGTACAACGTCTACAGAAAGGATAGACAGGATAGGAAGGAGGAGGGGTTATGCTATTAGTTAAGAAACACATAAAATCCAAGGAAATGAAGCCAGTCGACATCGATGGACAGGGCAGTGTCAAGTCAGTTTGGTGTGACATAAGCATAGGTAAATCAAAATTGAGAGTAGGAGTGTGCTATAGGCCTAATGACTCTGAAGAGTATAATAAGATACTGTACAGGGAAATAGAATGGGCCAGTAAATCAGAGAGTCTTATAATGGGGGATTTTAATTTCCCAGATATTGACTGGAATTTGTGGGTTGGTCACTCACACACTAGCAAGGCTTTTGTGGATTTATTGGATTATTGTTTTCTACACCAGCATGTTCGGGAGGCAACTAGAGGGAGTAATACTCTTGATCTGATTATCAGTAGTGATTCTTCATGCATTAAGAATCTGCAGATAAATGAACCACTAGGTGGCAGTGGTCACAGTGTGCTGAAGTGGGATTTACTCAAGGAGGTAACTACCATCAGAGGTAAAGGGAAGGGTTTTTGCTTTCGTAAAGGCGACTATGATGGTCTGAGACAGTATTTAAATTCTATACAGTGGGACCAACTGATGATGTTACCAACAGCAAATTCAAAATGGGAAGCATTCAAGGAACTAATCTTGGAAGCTACTAGGCTTTACATACCAACCAAGAAATATTGTTCAAGGTTCAGGCCTAAATGGTTGTCAGATGAACTAATGAGACATATGGCAGAGAAGAAAAATGCATGGGATACATACAAATTAATGGGTGACATGGAAGCCTATGATAGATATAAGTTGGTCTGTAACCAAGTCACAAAGGAGATTAGGCAGGCAAAGGCAGATTATGAGAAATCCTTGGCAAAGGATGCAAAGAAAAACAGAAAAGAGTTCTTTACCTATTTAAACTCAAGAAGGAAAGGGATGAATCAGATTGGTCCACTGGATATTGATGGTTCCACAGTTGAGGATCCTGCTCAGGTGGCTAACAATCTAAACAAGTATTTTGCATCTACATTCACACATGAGGAGTTATTCAGGAAGGGGAATATCGTAGGTGAAGTAATAAATTTTAGCATTAGCATTAGTAGAGGCATTTGATGCAAGAAAGCAAGCTTATGCAGCATCAGCCAAAAAAAAAAAAAAAAAACCCACTTCCACTTCACCCCTCTGTTCGTTCAAAATACCTGTCCAGCTGAGCCTTAAACTTATTTAGGCTATCAACCTCCACCACAAGGGATGGAAGTCTGTTCCACCAACCAACCACCCGCTGGCTAAAGGCAAATTTCCGCACGTCTATCCTACATCTGTCTTTCCTCAATTTGAATTTATGCCCTCTCAGGTGATTTTTCTGAGCTAGAGGAAGAATCCCATCAGCATTGAGCATGCTTAAACCATTCAAGGCTTTATACACCTCTATCAGATCACCTCGCTGGTGCCTAGTCTCCAGACACTGTAATTTGCAAAACTTAAGCCTTTCTTCGTAAGAGCACCCCTTTGTTCCATTCACTAATCTTGTTGCCCTTCTCTGTACTCGTTCCAGCAGCTCTACATCCTTCGTGAAATGAGGCCTCCAGACCTGTATACAGTACTCAAGGTGTGGCCTGACCAATGCCTTATACAAGGGAATAATAATCACATCCCTATCCCTGCTAGAAAAATTCCTGTATATCATTGACAATACTCCATGAGCTACTCTTGCAGCCCGTCTGCACTGCTCAGAGAACTTCATATCTGCCTGCACAATTATCCCCAAGTCCCTTTCATTCTCTACCACTGTCAGTGTAGTACCACAGAGTTGATAGTTGCTCTGGGGTTGCTGTTTCCCATGTGTAGTACTTTACATTTGTCAATGTTGAACTTCATTTGCCACCTCTCAGCCCATCTGCTCAACCTTTCCAGATCCTGTTGCAGCAGCATAGTGTCAGTAGTGTCCTTGACAACCCTGCCAACCTGTATCGTCTGCAACCTTGGACATTAAGCCCGATATACCATCATCAATATCATTTATAAATACAGAAAACAATAATGGACCCAACACTGAGCCCTGAGGGACTCCACTAATAACATCAGTCCACGATGAGCAGTGTCCATTGATTACCACTCTCTGTCTTCTCCCCCTCAACCACCCCTTTATCCATAGCAGCAATTTGCCTCCAATGTCACACTGCTCCAATTTGTGTAGCAGTCTTCCATGTGCAACAGTATCAAAAGCCTTTCTAAGATCCAAGTATATAATATCAAAGTTATTCCCTGCATCCAGTTCTTTTGTGACTGCATCATAGTATCCAATCAAGTTGGTCAGGCAAGACCTCCCCTTAACAAAACCATGCTGTGTCTGAGCTATAACTGAAGTCTTGTCTAAATGATCCTGCAGTGCTTCTTTAACCAGTGCCTCCATTAATTTTCCTGGAACAGAAGTTAAGCTCACAGGTCTATAATTACTTGTGTCAGCCTTTGATCCTCCTTTGTGAATTGGGGTCACATTTGCACATTTCCAGTCTATGGGTACCTCCCCTGAGTCCAAGGAAGCTCTCATAATTATGGCTAAGGGTTTGCTTACTTCCTTTGCTGCCTCCTTTAATATAACTGGATAGATCCCATCCACCCCGGGTGCCTTTCTTGTGTTTATCTTCAACAGTTTCTCCTCCACTTTACTCCCAGTTATTTCAAGATTCTGTAGCTTACTGCTAGAGTTGAATACACCTCTGGCATTCCCCTCGCTGAATAACTCCTCATGTGTGAATGTCGATGCAAAATATTCATTTAGTTTGTTAGCTACCTGAGCAGGATCATCAACACTTGACCCATCAATATCAAGTGGACCAATCTGATTCATCCCCTTCCTTCTAGAATTTACATAAGTAAAGAACTCTTTGCTGTTTTTCTTTGCATCCCTTGCCAAGGATTTCTCGTAATCTGCCTTCGCCTGCCTAACCTCCTTTGTAACTTGGTTGCATATCAACTTGTATCTATCATAGGCTTCTGTGTCATGTGTTAATTTGTATGTATCCCATGCATTTTTCTTCTCTGCCATATGCCTCATTAGTTCATCTGACATCCATTTTGGCCTAAACCTTGAACAATATTTCTTAGTTGGTATGTAAAGCCTAGTAGCTTCCAAGATAAGTTCTTTGAATGCTTCCCATTTTGAATTTGCTGTTGGTAACATCATCAGTTGGTCCCACTGTATAGAATTTAAATACTGTCTCAGTCCATCGTAGTCGCCTTTACGGAAGCAATAACCCTTCCCTTTACCCCTAATGGTAGTTACCTCTTTGAGTAAATCCCACTTCAGCACACTGTGATCACTGCCACCTAGTGGTTCATTTATCTGCAGATTCTTAATGCATGAAGAATCACTGCTGATAATCAAATCAAGAGTATTACTCCCTCTAGTTGCCTCCCGAACATGCTGATGTAGAAAACAATCATCCAATAAATCCACAGAAGTCCTGCTAGTGTGTGAGTAACCAGCCCCCAAATTCCAGTCAATATCTGGGAAATTAAAATCTCCCATTATAAGACACTCTGATTTACTGGCCCACTCTATTTCCCTGTACAGTTCCTTATTATACTCATCAGAGTCATTAGGCCTATAGCACACTCCTACTCTCAATTTTGATCTCCCAATGTTTATGTCACACCAAACTGACTCCACACTGCACTGTCCAGCGATGTCGACTGGCTTCACTTCCTTGGTTTTTATGTGTTTCTTAACTAATAGCATAACCCCTCCTCCCTTCCTATCCTGTCTATCCTTTCTGTAGATGTTGTACTCCCCAAATTGCAGTTCTGCATCCCTTATATCTGTGTGACACCAAGTCTCTGATATCCCAATAATATCTGCCTTCGATGTTTTGAGCAATACCTCAAATTCATCAAATTTATTTACTAAACTCCTAGCATTGGTGTACACGCAAGTATACCTGCACCTGTTTCTATTCTTAGCTACCCTAACACAACCCATGTGTTTACTTGTACCGCAATGGCTCCCAGCAGTCTCTAAAATACCATGCATTTTGTTTTTCAGGCTTCTGCTCATTCTAATAGAAGCAGTGCAAGAATCTCTTTCACCTCTGCCAGTGGCTACTGTCAATCTATTGGTCTTTGTCTCCCCCCAAGCTAGCAGTTTTCCGACCCACCTAACACTGCCTCGATAGCATCAGCAAATATTCTTGCACCCTTTCTATTTAAGTGTATCCCATCCCTGTAGAAGCAATCTCTCCTGTTAACAAGTACAGTCCAGGCTGAAAAAAATTCTACCCCTTGAGCCTTGCACAATCTTTCCAGGGCCGAATTGATCGACAAGGCTCTCATCATATACTCCCTCCTATCGTGTCTGGGCAGAATTACAGACACTTTCAAATTCAACCCTAATTCTCGGCTTTTGTTCAACAGTGACCTGTACTTGTTAAGTAATTCTGCCGGTCTCCTACTCTTAATATTATTAGTGCCAACGTGTACAACTATATCACCTTTTGTGCCCCTAAAAGATGATATTCGCTCTACAACGTCATCAACCTTTGCCCCTGGCAGACATACCCTGGTCCTGTTCCACCTATCTTTTTTACAAAGCATGTTCCCCGTTTCCCTGACAATAGAGTCACCAACAACTACTAGTTCCTTCGGGACCAGCGCATTCTGCCTTAGGGGTTGTCTCTGTGTCACGCGATGCCCAAGTGAAAGCTCTGGCGTTGATGTGGGCAGCTGAGAGCTTGATGGGCCCCTCAATTTAGTTTCTTCGAGGGCATCCACCCTGTCCTTCAAGCTCTCATATAGGCCCACAAGAACGCCGAGTTGTTGCCTGATATCGATACACTCCTTGCATCGCGCACACACAAAGACATCCCCCTTGGCAGTATCATGTCCTGTACCCGATTGCTCTGCAAACATCAAGCAAACAGTGCATTTTATAAGGCTGTGAGTCAGAGGACAACTGCCCCCCTCAGTTCTGCTCTGAGCCACAGCGCTTCCATTAGCTTGAGGCTTTTGCTTTGCTGCTCTGGTCTGAGTCATGATTCTATTAATTTATTAATTAATTATGTTATGTTATTAATTATATTACGTTTGTAATCTAAGTCGTTATATGTATTTATTTAAACGTACAATTTAACTGCTAACGAAGTTCAACTAACGCTATCTAGTACGGTATATAACCTACGGTATATCTACGGTATATCCCACAATGGCGGGAAAGTTACTAACGGTAACGGTAGTTACGAACACGTGGAAACCCTTACCGATACTTTTACAAGGCCGAGTAAAGAATAAATACACCAAATTAATCAAAAAATCACAAAATAATGTTATACTACTAAATTTAAATCAAAAGTTTTAGAAAAACAATAATTTCAAATCAATAAATAAGAAAAATCCACTTAGCGGCTTTGAACACGACCGTCACTAGTAGCCTCGTCAGCAGACTCCATAATGGCAGTGAGCTAGATGATTTTCTAATAACTGAGAGGAAAGTGGAGGAGAAATTGTTGAGGATAAACATAAAAAAGGCACCCGGGGTGGATGGAATCTATCCAGTTATATTAAAGGAGGCAGCAAAGGAAGTAAACAAACCCCTAGCCATAATTATGAGAGCTTCTTTGGACTCAGTGGAGGTACCCATAGACTGGAGATGTGCAAATGTAACCCCAATTCACAAAGGAGGATCAAAGGCTGACACAAGTAATTATAGACCTGTTAGTTTAACTTCAGTTCCAGGAAAATTAATGGAGGCACTGGTTAAAGAAGCACTGCAGGATCATCTAGACAAGAATTCAGTTATAGCTCAGACACAGCATGGTTTTGTTAAGGGCAGGTCTTGTCTGACCAATTTGATTGGATACTATGATGTAGTCACAAAAGAACTGGATGCAGGGAATAACTTTGATATTATATATTTGGATCTTAGAAAGGTTTTTGATACTGTTGCGCATGGCAGACTGCTGCACAAATTGGAGCAGTGTGGCATTGGAGGCAAATTGCTGCTATAGATAAATGGATGGTTGAGTGGCAGAAGACAGAGTGGTAATCAATGGACACTGCTCAACATGGACTAATGTTATTAGTGGAGTTCCTCAGGGTTCAGTGTTGGGTCCATTGTTGTTTTCTGTATTTATAAATGATATTGATGATGGTATATCAAGCTTAATGTCCAAGTTTGCAGACGATACAAAGGTTGGCAGGGTTGTTAAGGACACTACTGATGCTATGCTGCTGCAACAGGATCTGGAAAGGTTGAGCAGATGGGCTGAGAGGTGGCAAATGCAGTTTAACATTGACAAATGTAAAGTACTACACATGGGAAACAGTAACCCCATATCAACGTGTCAACTCTGTGGTACTACGCTGACAGTGGTAGAGAATGAAAAGGACCTGGGGATAATTGTGCAGGCAGATATGAAGTTCTCTGTGCAGTGCAGACGAGCTGCAAGAGTAGCTCATGGTGTCTTGTCAATGATATACAGGAATTTTTCTAGCAGGGATAGGGATGTGATTATTATTCCCTTGTATAAGGCATTGGTCAGGCCACACCTTGAGTACTGTATACAGGTCTGGAGGCCTCATTTCAAGAAGGATGTAGAGCTGCTGGAACGAGTACAGAGAAGGGCAACAAGATTAGTGAATGGAACAGAGGGTTGCTCTTATGAAGAAAGGCTTAAGTTTTGCAAATTACAGAGTCTGGAGACTAGGCATCGGCGAGGTGATCTGATAGAGGTGTATAAGGCTTTGAATGGCTTGAGCATGCTCAATGCCGATGGGATTCTTCCTCTTGCTCAGAATAATCACCTGAGAGGGCATAAATTCAAATTGAGGAAGGACGGATGTCGGATAGATGTGCGGAAATTTGCCTTTAGCCAGCGGGCAGTTGGTTTGTGGAATAGACTTCCATCACTTGTTGTTGAAGTTGATAGCCTAAACAAATTTAAGGCTCAGCTGGACAGGTATTTCGAATGAACGGAGGGGTGAAATGGGAGTAGTTGTTGTTTTTTTTTTTTTTTTTTTTTTTTTTTGGCTTATACTGAATAAGCTTGCTTTCTTGCATCATATGCCTCTACTAATGCTAATGCTAATATTTCTGAATTTAAAAAAATGGTCAGATGACGATTTATTAAACATTTACATATTAAGTGACATTGATCGTAATGAATCCGATATTAATGGTTTAACATTATCTGAAGAACGTATAGAGTACATCAAAATATATTAAAGACAATATTATTCCATTTGAATTTTTATAATATATTTTTAAAATCGATTTTACAGATACTTTTCCAAATGTAGCATTTGTATTTAGAATTTTTCTAACTTTATCAGTTTCCTTGCCTCAGGTGAACAGAGGTTTTTAAAATTAATCAAAATTTTTTTTGAGTGACAATGTCTCAACAACAACTCTCTAATTTGGCAATAATTTCAATAGAAAATGATCTTTTGGAACAAATAAACATAAATGAAATAATAAATGTGCACATCTTAAAGCAAGGAAACATAAATTTGCATAATTTTTTTAACATTATAATTTTCCTTTTATTTTATTATTGTGGGTATGATTACTGTGTTTTAGAATTTAAAGTTTGTTTCCAGAATGTCAGAATGATTTTGTTATTTTTGTTTGTTGTTTCATCATATTACATGTGTGAGATATGTTGTAATTCTTTTCTTTTTTAATAAATTAATAATAATTATTTACACCTCATTTTATTTTTTAATCCAAATATTTTGGGGCGGCAAATTTGATTTTGCTTACTGGTGGCACATAGGGTCACAGCGGCCCTGTGTTCTGTGACCTGAACATTCAAGAGCTGTTCCGTCCACTTGGTGTGTAATTTCATTCCTTACATTGCCATGTCAGTCTCTAGCTTGGTTACTTTGTAGCATGGTGAACACTATAAAGTAACCTTTGTTCATATAATTAATCTGTTCATTTCGACGCTCCACTTCATGTGTTGGCCTTTTCTTCCTTCCTTGGTGGTCTCTAGTACAGTTGCACAGGAAGCGCTTATTATTATTATTTTTTTTTTTTCAGCAGTGTTTTTATGCATCACACATTTAGTGACTGGTGTTATATAGAAGTGACATGGATAAGCTATCTAGTATGTTTAGAAACTCTGTAATAAATTCTTTGTACATTTTAACAGCAATGTAGAAAACTAAATTGAAACCACGAACCACATTAGCTGTATGTTGTTTTTGTAACCATGTTCATGTATTTGTAGATAAAATTGTCAGAGTATCACTTATGCATGGTTTTATTTGTGTCAGTTTTCTCTTGTTAATTTTTTTTCCCTGCTTACCTTTTTATGCTGGAGTTGAATTACATTTATAGTTGATTATCTGAAAGACCCTCAGCCCCAATGGTTTTGGCTATCCAGGATTTTAGTCTATTTCCTTTTTTGTACATGTGAATAATCGCAATTGTAAATGAGAATTGAAATAGCTTTGTCTTAACTTATCAAATAAATAATAAATTAGTATGTACATTAGAGAGAATTAATTTTTTTGTTGTTGTGTAAAGTATGTGGGTGCTGTATGTACTGTATTATAGTTGCCTTTCTTTTTCAAAACTGAAACTTTTAAAGTCAGAGTGCAGCTTATGAATAGTTCTTAGGGAGATTTAAAAATATCAAAATGTCTGACTCTGGTATGTGTATGTTGTACAATATTATAATGAAGAGGTGGTGGTGGTTTGGGAATAGTTAAACAGTACATTAGTGTAAACCTTATTCAAGTCAGTGTTGCCATCTAACGGAGTTGTAATGGGAATGCATCATACTTAATTTTTTTACATCAAGGCTCTTATTATTGCAGAAATTTAAATTAGCATGTTTTAACTAATGTATACATGGAGCACAGTGAAAATTGCTTACTCTGTGCTCTGATTGTTTCTATAGAATCTCAAATGACAGTGTTGTGTTATAATACAACAGTATTAGCAATTCGGGGTCAAAAGTGATTTTATTTCAATATTCTTAGAATTAGCCATAATCAACAACACTTGGCATTATTGGTCACTTTCCTTCAAACTAATTTATAAGGTATGTTCCAAAAGTTCCAGTTCTTGTTTTTTTTTTGTTTTTTTTAAATCAATTGATATTCATACAACTTCTTTTATGTATATGAGAAGCAGGCTCATTGTCAGATTTTTTGTGATGACCAAATGTGTGTCCTGTAGAAGGCACTCAAAGGTAGTTACTTTTGTTTGGCGCCGACCGGGCTAGCCGAGTGGGTAAAGTACCTGCCTGGCAACCCAAAGGTCGCGGGTTCGATTCCCGCCTCGTGCTTGGATCAAAGTACTGCAAAAACCTTGGGAGGTGCAATATGGCCACAGAAGCCGATGCGCCAACAACTACCAAATCAAATCTTTTGTTTGGCCTTACCAATGTGTGTTCATTATTGTCACAGCATGTGGTACATTTTCCTATTGTCTTCACACTGGCTTGTTTTGGTTGTTATTAGTCAGGTGTTGCATACAGATAAGCAAGCAATGAGTGAACATTTTATTTTGTTTAAACATGAGAAAAAGTGCCATCACATAAACACATATCATATATTTTTCCATTTAAGTCATCCTCTGAAGAATTAAAAGTTCTTCTAAAATTTTAAAGTTGACTTATTCATTGAATATAAAATCCTAAACTTTAATTAAAGCATATTAGCATTAGTTGAGGCATACGATGCAAAAAAGCAAGCTTATGCAACATCAGCTTTAAAAAAAAAAAAAAAAAAAAAAAAACCTCCCATTTCACCTATCTATCCACTCCAAATACATGTCCAGCTCCTCCTTAAATTTATTTAAGCTATCAACTTCCACAACAACAGATGAAGTCTATTCCAACAATCAACTCCCCACTGGCTAAAGGCAAATTATGTATTCTAAAACTGTTTTTCCTCAATTTGAATCTATGACCCCTCCCAAATTTTGTAATCTGAGCAAGAGGAAGAATCCCATCAGCATTAGGTTGCTAAACCCATTCAAGCCCTTATACACCTCAGTCAGATCACCTCGCAGATGCCTAGTCTCCAGGTGCTGCAATTTGCAGAACTTAACCCTTTCTTGGTAAGAGCTCCCCTTTGTTCCCCTCAACATTCTTGTTGCCCTTCTTTGTAGTCATTCTAGAAACTCTACATCCTTCCTAAAATGAGGTCTCCAGACCTGTACACGGTACTCAAGGTGTGGCCTGATCACTGCCTTGTATAATGGGATAATCACCTTTTCCTTGCTAGAAAAATTCATATATATCATTGACACGACTCCATGACCTGCCCTGGCTGCCCATCTGCACTGCTCAGCGAACTTCATATTTGACTGCACTATTACCCCCAGGTCTTTTTCACTGTCCACTTCCCTGAGTAGTACCACACAGTTGATATGTTTCTCTTTGGTTATTGCTACTAATATGCAGTACTTTGCATTTTTCAAGTTAAACTTCAACTGACACTTCTCGGTACATTTTCCCAACTTATCCAGATCCTGTTGCAGTAGTATACTGTCTTTACTGTCATTAACAACCTGCCAATCTTTGTATCATCTGCAAACTTGGACACAGAGCCTGATGTACCTTCATCAATATCATTGATGAATACACAAAACAACAATGGGCCCAGCACCGAACCCTGGGGAACTCCACTAATAGCATTACTCTACGAAGAGCAGTGTCCATTGATTACCATTCTCATTCGTCTCCCACTCAACCATCCCCTTATCCATTGTAGCAACTTACCCTTAATGCCATACCTCTCCAATTTGTACAACAGTCTTCCATATGCAACAGTATCAACAGCTTTCCTGAAATCCAAGTATATGATATCAAAATTATTTTTTGCATCCAGTTTCTTTGTGACCACATCATAGTATCCAATCAAACTGGTCAGACAAGATTTCCCCTTAACAAACCCTTGCTGTGTCTGAGCTATAACTGAAGTCTTCTCTAGATGATCCTGCAGTGCTTCTTTAACCAGTGACTCCATTATTTTCTCTAGAACACAAGTTAAACTAACAGGTCTACAGTTACTTGTGGCACCTTTTGAACCCCCTTGTGAATTGGGGATATATTTGCACCTCTCCAGTCCATAGGGACCTCCCCTGAGTCCAATGAACCTCTCATAACTATGGCTAAGGGTTTGCTTACTTCCTTTGCTGCTTCTTTTAATATAACTGGATAGATCCCATCCACCCGAGGGTACCTTCCTTATGTTTAACTTCAACAATTACCCCATGGGCTCACATCTGGTGAGTATGGGCTTGGCATACCCAGGGTCCTGAGCTGGATATCATCATTCTTTTTTTTCTTGGTGATTCCCTTTTATTTCTCTCTCTCTCGGGGTAATTCAGAAAAAAAAATTTTTTTTTTGGCTGGTGCAGCATAAGCCTCAGGCTTCCTTGCACTATATGGCTAATAATAATTTCTCCTCCACTTCGCTCTCAGTTATCACAAAATCATTTAGCTCCCTGTTAGAGTTTGATAAACTGCTGGCATTCCCCTCCTTGAATAACTCCTCATGTGTGAACGTAGATGCAAAATACAGGCATACCTCGGTTAACGTTACCTCTGATAACGAAGCTTCGATATAACGAAGGCCGCAATTTCAAGCCCCATTTAACATAAAAAAAATATTCCAGTTTAATCACCTGAAATCTAAACAAACTGAAGAAATTACGGAAACCTTTGGGGCTTCTCGTGGTTGGTTCGAGAAATTTAAAAAACGGGCCAGGATTCATAGTGTAAAATTAACAGAAGCTGCAAATACGTTTCCAGAAAAACTAAAGGAAATAATTGAACGTGAAAATTTTCCACCAAATTTGGTGTTCAGTGTTGACGAAAGCGGTTTGTTCTGGAAACGGCTACCAACAAAAAGCTTCATTTCTATTGAAGAAAAATGAGCTGCTGGGTTCAAAGCAGCCAAAGACCGTTTAATGTTACTCTTTGGATCAAACGCCTCTGGCGATTATAAATTAAAATTGTTATTAGTTTACCATTCAGAAAATCCGAGGGCATTAAAAGGTAACATAAAAATTAATTTACCTGTAATATGGAAAGCAAATAGAAAAGCGTGGGTTACCAAGGAGTTATTTACTGATTGGTTTGTTAACCACTTTTGTCCTGAAGTAAAACGGTATTGTCAAAAAAACAACTTTGAAGAAAAAGCTCTTTTGTTGTTAGACAATGCTCCGAGACATCATACTGATCTTAACACGTTGGACACATGCATTCCTGTCAAAGTTGTGTTTCTTCCAGCAAACACAACTTCCCTGATTCAACCATTGGATCAGGGAATAATAGCATCATTTAAAGCTTATTATTTGCGTCGAACATTAAGCAATATAACTGAACTAGAGGATAAAGAGGAAATGACAGTTAAAACATTTTGGAAAAACTACACCATTAAAAACACAATTGAAAACATTGATAGTTCTTGGAAAGAAGTCACTAAGAAATGCTTAAATGGAGTTTGGCGCAAAATATGGCCAGAAGTTGTACTAGAAGAAGAAAATAACATCCAAGAAATTAGAAATGAAGTTATCCAGATGGCTCAATCAATAGGTTTCGAAAATGTCGATGAAGAGGATGTTAGAAATTTATTGAATGCAGAAGATGATGGTTTTTCAGTGGAAGATTTAGAAAACCTTGTTAGCAACGAAGACAAAGATAATGAAGACGAAGTTAAAGAAGTTCCTGCCGAAAAAGTGTTAACCAAAGATTTAAAAAGGTGCTTAAATGACATTGAAAACGTTTTAAATTTTTTTAGTGAAAATGATCCTGATTTAGGAAGAAGTTTTATTGTTAAGCGATCAGTGTTAAATGCAATAACTCCTATAGGCAATTGTTAAATGAAAGAGAAAAAAAGCATAAGCAATCAACTTTAGACTCATATTTTAAAATGTGATTTCATTTTGTATGTAAGTTGACTGTTTATTTAATAAAACTTTTCTTTGTTCGAAAAAAAAGCTTTTCATTTTCTTTACGTAGGAACGTATCCCTATTCTGGCCATAGTATTTTTACCTCTGAAAACGAAGTTTCACTTAACGAAGTAATTTCGTGGAACGCATCCTATTCGTTATTCGAGGTATGCCTGTACTCATTCAGTTTACCAGCTACCTGAGCAAGATCATCAATAGTCGAACAATCTATGTTAAGTGGACCAATCTTATTCATCCTCTTCCTTCTAGAGTTTACATAAGTAAAGAACTCTTTGCTGTTTTTCTATGCCAAAGATTTCTCGTAATCTGCCTAACCTCTTTTGTGACTTGATTACAGACTAGCTTATATATGCCATAGGCTTCTGTGTCACCTGATAATTTATATGCATCCCATGCTTTTTTCTTCTCTGCACAAAAGCACAAAATTTTGTGCTCAGAAGTTGTAAGAGAAATTTCTTTGTGTTTTAGATGCAAAATGGCCTACGCATAAGTTTGCTGTTATAACTGTTAATCAAGACTTTTACAAGACTGTCCTTCGTGGTATACATAGTGTTTAGGGTCTAGTGGCACTGGTGGGTTCCCACAACTACATGATCATTTCTCTTGTGTTGAATTCAGTATCCTGGAAAGGCCAGATAGTGTGAATAATATGTGGTTTATGTAATGTAGTGTAGTGTGGAGTTATGTTGTTCATCTAGCCTCTTAGCCTGGCACCCGTGGAACGCTACCAATCACTAGTTACCATACCAGATGCAGGGAGCCAGGCCAGGTAGTAGGGAACAAGTTCTCTGGCTGGGTGAACCCTATTATTGCCTGAGTTTGCCAGGAGGACCCAAAAAAAAAAAAAAAAAAAAAATCGGAACTTTTGGTGGAAAGAAGCACAGGGGAGATAGTGTAAGTGAAGTTTAGGTGAAGATAAAGGAGGATATTAATAGGAAGACTTCCACCAGGAATTCAGAAATTAACGGATAGAGGGGGCATTCCCTGTAGCTGCAACCCACCAGAGACCACCATAAGAGTAGTGAAAGTATTAGAGTAGTAGGGGCCCACCCAACCAAGCGTTTGGGATGGGAGGTGGGGAGAGGTTTGGGCAAGCCCTGAGTATGGGGGAGGTACAGTCACTGGTTCAGAGTGCCCTATGTGGGTGTCAGATCACTATCAGGCTGTTTGTGCATTGAAAATTCCACACTGGCCAGACCACCTGAAGCCAATGACAATCCTATGCCATGCTTCCAAAAGTGAATAGCATGGCATTAGCAGGGGGGGACTGGGTAGGTTACCCCAGTGCAGCAGAAAATTTGGGGTTACCAATGTGCTAAACACATTACTTGTACTCGGTCAGTCACACACTTATCACACTTAATGTACACAAACTCACCTTTTTTTTTGCACATACAAACAAGAACAAAAAAACAAATTGCATCTTTCTCTCATACATTTGTCCTATTTCATTCTTGACCTTGCACTCAGATCAGATCAGATCAGTTCTGGATATAACATTTATGGCAGACATTTTTTTTAAATAGATCACAAGCATTCATTTGGTCCCTGCAGGTTTACACACATGACCAACCATTCATACTAGTAATTTACATCTTAACCTGTACATATAATTGTTCTATGATTTTTTTTTTTTTTTTTTTTTTTGAGATACATATCCAGAGTACACACATATTCTGACACTTAACATTGACATTCTCAGTTACTTACATTTACTTGACACAGCAGTCTGAATACAGGCTGGACTTGATTAACGTGATTAATTCGGCGCATCGTGCAAAACGGAAATGCGTTAATCGAATATAATAATCAATAGGAAAGATTATAATTAGCCTTTGATCTTCTGGAATGTCCATAAAGAATTTTAAAAATACCTTTTAAATAAATTTTTAACAGTATACAGTGTAAAAGATAATGAAAATAATTATGAAATTAAATGTTTATTGCATAAAACAGCAGTTCCCAAACTGTGCGCTGCGGAATATTTTAAATTTTCGAGGGAAACACAGCGATACTTGACATCTGTCGGACACCGCGCGAACTATTAGCTCGAGGTAGTTCACAGTTTCAGCATTTCGTATTACGTTGTTTGGACCTAACTACTTAATAATAAAATGCGCCTCCGTAGCCAGGTGGGAAGGAGCAGCAGTGCGTAGCACATGCTTCTTGATTAGACCGGGGTTCGAGCCCGCCACCACCAAATACGGAGTATGCGGAAAGGTCAAGGAATGACCACCGCATATCCCGGAGCAATATGGCCTTAGTTGCTAATGCTCCTAAAAAAAACCAAATAACGAACAAATAACGAACTTAATAAATGGAACTGTTAGGTATTTCTTTTGGTCTGGGTGTGCCGTGAAAAAATTACTGAGACACTAAGGGCGCCGTGAACCGAGAAAGTTTGGGAACCTTTGACATAAAATACACAATGAAGAAATGACTGTTGCAGAAATATTTAAACAGTGTTGACTTTCTCTTTTCATTAATAAATTTCCAATAGCCAACAACAATCTTCTCTGGGCCCTGGCGAAATAAATATCACAGAGAACCTCAAACCTTTTGTTTGAAGTTCTCTGTGATACGAAAGATTTCATCTAGTTCTTTTACTGTTATCTTCTTCACGGTAACATTTTCATCTGGCTCTTTTAAAAATTTGAATTTTTAAATGAGCCAGATGAAAGACTTGTATTTAAAAATGAGTCAGACTTGCATTTAAAAATTTGAATTTTTAAATGCAAGTCTGCGTTGACTTAATTAGCGTAGACAAACAAGTAACATGTCTTCTTCCGATGGTTGATGAAACACACTGAGGTGGGCAGCAGGCAAACGTTTATTTATTGCCCATCTGACGCATGATTCAAATCTTTTTCAACTATTGCATAAAAAAAGATCGCGTTAACTGGAAATTTGCATCATGTGAAGTGAAAAGTGTATAGTTTTTTCAAATCGTGCTAACTGAAATATGCGTTAATTGAACTCGCATTATGCAATGCTTGGCTGCATAGACTGTGCACTTATTTATTTTATTTTTTTCCTCTTTGTGCAGTCACGTTCACACGCACACGCGTCCTATCTTACCAAGTACCATACATATTTTGACATTCTGGGACAAGGCTAATATACACATTCACTCACACACTTGTAGATTAGTGCATGCACATGCACACACTCTCTTAGAATTTATCATATGTATGTGGGGGGCAAAAGTTGATAAGCTCATACACCACAAGATTTACTTTATTCAAAACAAGTATATACATTTATACTTCCATGTACGAGGAGGTTCCTTCCTAGTACCGTGCACATTTATACTAACACGTACACGTGTTCTCAATTTACAGTTACCCAATCAGTTGTACTTGACCATGTACACTAGCTTAGGGCAAGAAACACAGAGACCGGGGCCCAAGGTCAGATTGTGCAGTTCTTTTAATCAACTTGAATAGGTTGAGCACACTGAATTCTGATGGGATCCTTCCACTTGTTCAGATTACGAACCTAAGGGGGCATAAATTCAAGTTAAGAAAAGACAGATGTAGAATAGATGCACGGAAATTTGCCTTTAGCCAGCGGGTGGTTAATTGCTGGAACAAACTTCCATCTGTCGTTGTGGAAGTTGACAGGTTAAATAAATTTAAGGAGGAATTGGACAGGCATTTGGAGGGAATGGTGTGATTTTTTTTTTTTTTTTTTTTGGCTGATGCTGCATAAGCTTATACACTTGCTTTCTTGCATCACATGCCACTACTACTAGTACTTCAGGTCAAGATTGAGTCAGTCCAGGTATTTTTAGGCATCTAAGTTTTAACTTAGTGTGGAGTTAAGTTACATCACAGGCAAGGTTTGTATGGTTGTGATAAGGTTTTTTCATTTGGTTACAAAGATCTGCCGGGTGACGTCAGAAGAAAGCCAAGTAATTGTGTTCCTCGGAAATGAGGAGTTTCACTACCCTTATGTGTGGTTCTATTTTTGTCATTAATATGCTTCTGTAGCTCTGATAATTGAGGCAGTCATAAAGAATGTACACTCAATCCTAATCAGCACCACAGGTGCATTTAGGGTCTTGAGTAAGCCCTAGTTGGTGCAGCTTGGCATTAAAGGAACCATGTCCAGTGATCAAAAATGTATATAAGCCAGTGCATGCTGGAAGTGGTGGGGGCTAACTAGAGTTACCCATGGAAGAAACCTCCTAGTGACCTCCCCTTTGTTATCATCACATCTGTTTGGCATTATTGGAAGAGTGCGTGCCCAGAATCCTCTTGCTTTTTCTCTTATTGTCACTTTCTAGAATCTAATGTGTTTCCTAAGATGTCAATGGGACATGCTTCTTTATTTTGTTGTCGAGGCCTCTTCTGATCACCTCCAAGTCAAGAGAGTGTGCTTTTCAGGACCTGGAGCGCATCTGTGCTGACAATGCAAGCACTTGTGATAATCAATAGAATGATTTGCTGAAGCTCTGTTTCTGGCTAGAGTTGCTGTAGTAAACCAGGTGCCTACTCCTTAGGTGATAACTGGGAGGAAGTCAAAAGGATCCTTACTCTTATAGTTAAGAGTAAGGGTCCTTTTGAGTCCCCAGTCAGCATGACTGATTCTTGCTGTCATGTCAGCGTAGTTTATCACTTTCCTAGCAATATAAATAAGAAGCGAGCGGTTAGCTTATGATCAAACATTATGTCTAGTTATATAAAAAGTTCAGTAACCAGAACTATTGTTTTTCCTGCAATTTTTGTTTGAGGTAGCCTTCTTAAGTCAGGTTGCCTTTTAGGAGTATTGATTTAGTTTTTGTATTTGATATTGCTAATTTTGAGTTTTTGCCCATATCTGCAGGGTATTTAGTGCTAGGTTGGCATGCTGTTCCAAGATGCATTGGGTGTTGGACTTCACAAGCAAGACAAGGTCATCTGCAAAGGTGACCTTGTCTATAGGGCAAATATCCATCCCCAGGAATTCATCTGGGATGAGGCTCCAAAAACAGGGATCCAGAACTGAACTCTGGGGTATCCTGAAGTCACTCTTCTTGTGTTTCACTGGTATTGAGTTTTAACTGAAACCTGCCTATCGCTGAGGTAATCCTGTACACACCTCTATAGGTACTGGGGAATTTAAGCTTAGCATAATCTGTGAAGTATGCTGAGCCACCATAATGCATCAAAGACACCAGCTAATATGCTGAGCTACCATAATGCATCAAAGGCACTAGATAGTTCATTGCATCCTCCGTGGATCATCCAGGCTTAAAGAAAAATTGCTTGTCTGACTGTAAATTTGCATTTAGCATTAGTAGAGGCATATGATGCAAGAAAGCAAGCTTAAACAGCATCAGTCAAAAAAAAAAATTTCACCCATCCATTCACTCCAAATGTTTGTTTAGTTCTGCCTTGAATTTATTTAAGCTGTCAACTTCAACGACAGATGGAAGTTTGTTCCAACAATCAACCATACGCTGGCGAAAGGCAAATTTCTGCACATCTGTTCTACAACTATCTTTCCTCAATTTGAATTTATGTCCCTTCAGGCAATTAATCTGGGCAAGAGGAAGCATCCCATCAGCATTGAGCTTGCTCAAACCATTCAATACACCTCAATGAGATCACCTCGCAGGTGCCCAGTCACCAGACACTGTAATTTGCAAATCTTAAGCCTTTCTTCGTAAGAGCAACCCTTTATTCCATTCACTAATCTTGTTGCCCTTCTCTGTACTCATTCCAGCAGCCCTACGTCCTTCCTAAAATGAGGCCTCCAAACCTGTATACAGTCTCAAGGTGTGGCCTGACCATTGCCTTATAAAAGCGAATAATCACCACCTTATCCCTGCTAGAAAAATTCCTGTATATCATTGACAAGGCACCATGAGCTATTCTTGCAGACTGTGTGCACTACTCAGAAAACTTCATATCTGACTGCACAATTACCCCCAGGCCCTTTTCATTCTCTACCACCCTGAGTGTGGTACCACACAGTTGATATGTTACTCTGGGGTTACTCTTACCTTTACAATTATCAGTACTTTACAATTGTCAATTTAAACTTCAGTTGCCACCTCTCAGCCCATCTGCTCAATGTTTCTAGATCCTTTTGCAGTGGCGTACTCATTAGTGTCATTAACAACCCTGCCAACCTTCATATCATCTACATTCAGCTTGATATACCTTCATCAATATAATTAATAAATACAGAAGACAGCAATGGACCCAACGCTGAACCCTGGGGAACCGCACTAATAACACTATTTCACAAAGAGCAGTGTTTATTTTAAGTAGTGGATTTCGAAGTGGAGTAAGATCGTTCTTTCCAGTACCTTGCCCAAAACTGGTAATAAAGCAAATGCTCTGTAGGATTTTGGATCCATGGGTGATTTCTTTCGATTCTTCAGTATTAGCCTGACATTTTCTTGTTTCCAAGTGTTAGGGAAAATTCCCTTTTCTATATAGTTATCACATAGTTGGAAGAGGTGGTGTGAGATTTTTTTGCCAATTCTTTAATCTTCTATTTCTATAAGTTAATTACCTGAACACTTGGTTTTTTTTTTCCAGTGCCATAGTTTCTCAGTTGTAAAGCGAGATTCCATTTTTGTATTATGATATTTCTAATTTTCTATACAGATGTTTAATTGTACTGTGGTTTGAGGTTTGTCATCGATTGGAAACAGTGCATCCAATATAGTTGCTGTTTCATCAAAGGTATATGTAGACTAGGCGCCTCCGTAGCCAGGTGGGAAGGAGCAGCAGTGCGTAGCACACACTTCTTGATTAGACCGGGGTTCGAGCCCATCACCACCAAATACGGACGATGCGGAAAGGTCAGGGAATGACCACAGCATATTCCTGGAGCAATATGGCCTTAGTTGCTAATGCTCCTAAAAACCAAATAACAATAACAACAACAACAACAACATATGTAGACTGGCCAGCCATAGTTTTTGTGGTATTGACCATATGTCCTTTTGGCAGCCTGTTGCCACACGCAGGGTTTGCATTTTCCATAAGTAGTCAACAAGTAATTGTTAGAATTCTTTCTTTTTCTGCCTGATAAGGCTGAGGTATGAATTTCTAAAATTTTGGTAGGTCTCTGGGCATTCACTTCAGCTGGTGGCCAACTAGTTCTGAATCTATGAAAGTGCTTCCTTGCCTGGTTGACCTTTCACCAGAAAATACGGATTTCTCCGGAATTGAGAATTTTTCGACATGAACTGCTTGGAATCTGGGCTGTTTTTTCATCATTGAGGCTTCTTTGCTTGTATAATTGGTTTCTGTCATTTTTTTTCAATCTGTTCAATGGGATGAAGTTGGTTATTTTCTTCTGGGAGTATTCTTGACAGAAGGGACCAAAGGGTATCTGTATAAATTTTTGCCAATCTGCTTTCTTGATGTTAAAATGGCTAATATCATATATTATTTGGGTGGGGGTGGGGGGGGTAGATCCAGTTAGCTTACTAGTTGGAAGGTCATAGCATGGTAAAAGACAGTAAAAGTTTCCTGGATCCATCAGTTTGTAAATTTATGAGCCATGGCTTGTGTTGCCATAGTTATGTCAATTACTCTCTCATGCAATGCACTGCTGTATGTTGGCAGATTGTATGGTTGATGTGAGACGGTGAATGGTGTTGTGGCTATGAAGTGCTCCATTTCCAGCTGTTTGTTGTACCTGCTCTGTCTGGTAAGTGGCTATGCTACAAAAGTGATCTGCAGTTGGTGTCCGTATTAACTAGTATTTCAGTTCCAGGTAAAAGACAAGCTATTGCTAGATATTCAGTAGTAGCGACAATACTTTTGCTTGGGCTTCAGTACAGTGATATTACATGGAATAAACCAATAGGGGAGGCTATATGAGTACAAGTTGCCAGAGTGTACATATTGGTTGTTTACTTTAGTTACTGTGATATTTGTATTTCTTATGACGTTTCTTCAGCTAAATGCTCCCTGCACATTTAGCTGAAGGAACCTCAGTGCCTGGTTATTGTCATTTTTTTAATGAAAACCCCAAACATGAGAGGTATTAGAACCTATAGTACTTTTATTTTTATTTTATTTGTATAGTCACATTTATTTTGTTTGATCTACTGTAAATTTATTGTAAATTTAAATATAAAACTTTTTAAGATTTTGGTTTTCGTTTTTACTTCAATGGTTGGTGATAAACGCTAAAAATCATAGTATGAATATACCCAACCCCAGAGGCCTATTTGAAGTGCTGTCCTAACAGTTTTTAAGTCATCGTCTGGGCGTGGTGGGAAACTTGGGCTCACAACTTCAATTTTTGCGTTTGAGAAGCCAGACTTTACAAAACAGTTCACGACAGTTTGTTTTCTAATTACGTTTACTGAAGAGGAAATCCATTGAATCGCATCTAGGATGCTGATTTTCTTTGAAAGGTCACTCGCATATGTTACATCGTTCGTGTTTGCAATGAGATGTCTTAAAACACGTTTTCTGTAGTGAAGTTTAAAATTTTTTATTATCCCTTGATCCAAGGGCTGACACTCTGCAGATGTGTTTGGTGGCAGAAAAACGATTTGAATGTTGGACAATTCAATGTGCGAGTGAGATGCAGCATTATCCATGAAAAGAATAATTTTTCTGTTTTGACGAATCATGTTTTGGTTAAAGTGACTTATCCATTCGCTCATGATATCACGTGTCATCCACGCTTTTTTATTAGACTTCCAGTCAACATCCAAAAGATTCAACTTTATGCCCTTGAAACAACGAGGATTTTGTGGGTTTCCTATAACAAGAGGTTGTTCAAAGTCTCCCAGCATATTTGTACACAATAGTACAGTCAAGCGTTCCTTAGAAATTTTTCCGCCCTGGCACTTTTCGTTTTTTAGACTCATTGTTTTTTCAGGAAGAGCTTTAAAAAACAACCCTGTCTCGTCACAATTGTAAATATCTTTAGCTTCAAAAGCACGACATAAATCTTCCAATTGGACGGTCCACTCTGTTACAACCCCAGTATCAACAGATCCACCTTCACCACTTCGGTTTTCCAAGAAATTTTATGCCGAGTTTTGAACTTGTCTAGCCATCCCACAGAAGCTTTGAACTTATTTACTCCCATAGATTTCGCAACCTCCAAAGCCTTTTCCCTAATAATAGGCCCATTAATGGGAATTTTTTTAGCACGTTCGTGACAAAACCACTCACACGTAACATTGTCAGTTTGAAGTCCAACAGTTTTCGGGAATGATTTTTGAACCTGATCATTTCCGTGTTGCCAAAATTGCTTGAGCAGTTCACTTTTTTTCCTTTAGGATGTCGCTTACCTGCGTCTTCCCGATTTTGAATTTTGCAGCGAGATTGCGAACACTATTTTTTTGCCGATTATACGCATTAATGAGTTCGACTTTATCTTTTAAAGTTAAATGTTTACGAGAAGACATTGTGCACTTCACACGACACTGAACAAAACTGAAAACTGAAACCGAAAAGACGAAAGGCCGGCCATATTCCCGCCCCTGCACACACCGAATTCATCAGAAGTTTTACACGTGCCTTAAAATTCTTGAAAAAGGGTTTAGAACCTTGATAAAATTCAGAGAATCGGAAATAAAAAATAAACACACAATTGAGGCAATACGTGGAAGAAACGTTCCTAGAAAAAGGGCCATAAGCTCGCCCGCTGTCCGTTATGGGGAGATCAAATTAAGTGCTAATCTAAACGAAATAGTGCAGATTGCCTGTCTGCGTCCGTTACAGAGAATGTCCACTAGACAGAAGCTGCAAACACGTTAAAACCAATGGAGGTGAGTTGGGGAATTTGAAAATGTCCGTTGTAGAGAGATGTCCGTTAACGGGAGGTGTCCGTTAGGAGAAGTTTCACTGTACCTGTATTTCACTGTGTTACTCTGTAGTTTAATCTTATGTTATTATTACTATTTTTTCTCTCTCTACACACCCACCCTTCAGGGTGTGTCATAACATGTGGATCATACTATCCAGATTGATCCAGGACCTGGAAAAAAAAAAAAAAAAAAAAAATCATACAAACGTGTATCTGATTCTGAATTGTTATAGTGCTGTGGCTGTTTTGAATTTAAAAAATGTGACTGAGGTTTTCACTGAAAAAACATATAATAAAAAATAAAATAAGTATGCTTAAACATTTTACTAGGTATGCATCTGCAATGATCCAGGACCTGGAAAAAAAAAAAAAATAAAAAAATCATACAAACGTGTATCTGATTCTGAATTGTTATAGTGCTGTGGCTGTTTTGAATTTAAAAAATGTGACTGAGGTTTTCACTGAAAAAACATATAATAAAAAATAAAATAAGTATGCTTAAACATTTTACTAGGTATGCATCTGCTTTTTCTTATTACTTTTTTACTATCAAAAATTCCATAGTCATTTTTTGAAATTTAGAGAGCCAAAGCTCAGTAACCATTCAGAATTAGCCACATGTTTACATGAACTATTTCATTATTTTCAGGCCCTGAATCAATCCCAAAAGTAGAGCCCAACATAATGAAACGTGCAGTGTACATGTGCATATATATGATTGAACTAAATTATGAATAGTTATGCAGAATGGCCAAACCAAGTAAGTTAAGAATAAGAAGAAAAACATTACTTAATTACAGAAAAAAAAAAAAAAAAAGATGTTATATTACTGTTACTGTGGTTTGTTTATTGTTTATCTCCCTCCCTTTTTTTTTTTTATTTTCCTATTTATTACTTTTCTTTTCTTTCTTATAATTTCTTTTATATATAATTTAAACTTAATTTGTGTGTTAATTTGTGTTCATGTTTATTATCATTTTATTATTTTTTTAAGGTATGTTTATCAGCCATTTATAGGAAATATGTGGAATACCAATCGAAGAATCTTAGCTTCACTTATATGTTTCTCATTTATATGCCTCTGGCATGGAATGGATATTGCTGTCTGTGTATGGAGCATTTCCAACTTCTTTGGTGTTGCATCTGAGATGTTACTGTCAATGATCGGTAAATATTTGAGAAAAAAGGCAGTGGTAAGTCCAGTAGCTACAACTTTGACACTTCTTTTCTAGATATGTATCTTTACTCACTTTCTTGGCAAACTGGCATTCACTATTCAACAGATATACTCCCTTTTGAAATTTTTAAATGCCCATGAGTTTTTATGAAAATTAAAGCTTTATGATTCCTCATGGTTACAAAAAACAGTGGATATTTTCTAATTTCAAAGTTATATATAACTTTAGTAAAACTCCAGATTAGGGTTCCCTGTCCAACATGGCAGCTAGCAAAATAGTGGGAAAGGAATGATTGACAAGTTGACTCCGCCCACTGTCCTCCTAGGTTGATATGCCTAGGGTGTTTCCCTCCCCATACTTGCTGCTGTGTTTAGATTGTGAACTCATTTTCCGATTCAAAAACTGCGCCATGGAGGGGGATAAACAACCCTACCTAAACTAAGTACTCCCCTCCTCGATGACACGAAACAATCAGAAAGAAAACGCCTCTACAATAATCATCCAATCACAGAACTCAACCTTCAATCACAACACTGAGTGGGAAGTGCCTTCACCTGTCAATCACTTCTTTCCTTGTCATTTTGGATGAGGTACCTTAATCTGGAGTTCAGCCATAACTTTAATGTAACTACAGTTTAATTTAAAATGCCTTGTGACATAAAAGAAATGTTATTGTATATATCAATTTACCTTTTGCTAATGTAGTTAAGGATGTTTCCTAAAAACATTTCAAATGTAATTTTTACCTTGAAAACTAAAATTAAATGTAAATATTTCTGCTCAGAAAAGAATAATTGCAATTTTTTTTTTTTTTTTGCATTCAAAGTATCTCGTCCTGTTTTAGAATAGCTCAAAGGTGTAAAAATGATACTTATCGAGAACGCATTGAGGATCATGTTAGTTGTGATAATTCAATGTATTTTGTATAGGAATTCCATGTATGACAGTGTAAACCAAAATACAATACCTTTAGCATAAAAAGTAAACTGCAGGCATTATCAATCCACTGCAGGATGGAAGCCTCACAATTCATGTTGAGGGAAATGGATTGTAATCTGCCACGCTGGTTCAGTGCAGGTTGGCAAATCAACTGTATTTAGCAGTGAAGGGCTTTAGCCCTGGTCTCCTTTAGCATACACTATTGTAAACAATAAATTTAGTGAACGAAATGAATTCTTGTTATATTTGATTGGAAAAAAAAAAAAAAAAAAATTTCCAGTCAAATTTATATACTGCTTATATCTGTGTGACACCACATCTCTGATATCCCAAAAATATCTGTCTTTGATATCTTGACCAGCACTTCATCAAATTTATTCACTCTACTCCTAGCATTGGTGTACATGGAAGTATACATGCACCTATTCTTACTCTTATCTACCCTAACATAGCCCATGTATTTACTTGTTCCATGATGACTCCCACCAGTCCTTGAAATCCCCAGCACCTTGCTTTCCCAGCTGCAACTCATTCTAATACAAGCAGTGCAAGATCACTTTCACCTCTGCCTGGCTACTGTTAATCTGTTAGTCTGTGAATCCCTCCAACTTAAAAAGGTTAGGTTGGAGGGATTCACAAACAGTTTTCTGGTCAACCTAACACTTCCTCGATAGCATCAGCAAATATTCTTGCATCCTTTCTATTTAAGTGTATCCCATCCCTGTGGAAACAGTCTCTCCTGTTAACATCCACTGACCATGCTGAAAAAAATTCTACCCCACGAGCTTTGCACAATCTGTCCAGAGCTGAATTGATTGACAAGGCTCTCATCATATACTCCCTCCTATCTTGTCTGGGCAGTATTGCAGACACTTTCAAATTTAACATTAAACCTGTGACTTTTTTCCCAACATTAACTTGTACTTGTTAAGTAAATCTGCAGATCTCCTACTCTTAATGTTATTAGTGCCAACAACAATATAACCCCTTGTGCCCTTAAAAGATGATATCTGCTCTGTAACATCACCAACTTTTTTCCCTGGCAGACATACCCTGGTCCTGTTGTACCTATCATGACATTCAACTGGATTTGCAGGTTAGTCTGAAAACAGAAAGAGAGCAGTGTTAGAACTATTTTATAAAGGAATGGCAGATACAGTGGAATAAGTCGTAATGAGAAGGAATTTTATACCTGTAGTTACATATTTGCTAATTTAACCAGCAAGGAAGTGGTTTACTATGAGTATGAAAACTTCTGTCCTTATTACCGTACATGGTTCTCTAAATGAAAAATGGAATCAGATGGGTCTCTTTGATACAGATTTATGTGTATGTTGTGCCGAAGAAAATTGGAAACATCTCTTATATGAATATCCATTATATGCAGACTTGCGAGTGCAACTATGGTGTTGTGTTGAAGGCTTTTCTTCTGGCCAATAAGAAAATTTTCGTTCTTCCTGTATGGTTTTTCAAAAACTAGAAGAATTTGCATCAGCTGCATTTGAACAAAGAAGGCAGATGGCTGTTTGAGATCTTATGAAGACTGGAGTTTTTTCTTTCCCCCATTCCATGGGAAATTTTTTTCCCCTCTGGAGTAGGCCCTAAGAGAATTTTGATTCACTTACTGGTATTGCACTATTTTCATTGGTGAATTGTGACAATATCACTAATCTATGACAGGAAAAATTATCTACTGGACCTGGCACACCTTCCTGTGGTGTTGACAAGTATCCAGAATCATCTCTCCAGGTGATTGATACTTCTGAGTAGCCAAGTGGCCGAAACACACGCACACACACACACATAATATACATTGATCACATGTCTGGCCCTTTTACAGTGGTGCTGTTCTTTACACTGATACAAGGCAGATTTGAGCTAATGTTCTGGCAGCCGCCCCTTATCAAAACATGTCCACCTGTCTTTTTTCTCCTGGTTGTGTCCGTGAGTGTTTTTTATCCCCTCCCGTGATTGGTACTGATTAGGTGCATTGGGTGGTTATATCCAGTTACTATTATTGGACAAGGAACTCTGACTATCCTACAGGTTTCAGAATTTTAGCTTTCTAGAGTTCCTTGTAGGTGTTCTCTGTGAGGCATATTGTACTAGATTCTTCTGTAGGCTCTTTGACAACATGCGAGTAATTGATGCGGTGATCAGGATGATGGTTACTTGTACCACGTGCCACATCTCTTTGACTTCCTATCTAGGGTCTATTTACCTCCTGATTTTTCCTTTTAGGTTTTCTAGAGTTTTCTGATGTTGGGCACTGCTATGTTAATCAGGTAACTAGTTTTTTTCCTTCTTGTCAGTGAGGTTTATGTCCAGTGTATTATTCAAGATCATCTTGTCCGTTCTTATGGCACAGTCCTAGTACAACTTTGGGTAGGAGTCTTTAATATGGACAAGGTGTGTACAGCTAGGCCTCGCATAACGCGAGTTCGATTAACGCGATATTCAGTTAATGCTATTTGAAAAATGATACCACTTTTCACTTTACACGATGCAAATTTCCAGTTAACGCGATCTGTTTTTTTTTAATGCAATAGTTGAAAAAGATTTGAATTGCGCGTTAAGCTTACCGCGAGTCGTACGGTCAATAAACAAACGTTTGCCTGCTGCCCACCTCAGTGTGTTCCATCAACCATCGGAAGAAGATGTGTTTGTCTCCTGCTAATAAAGTCAATGCAGACTTGCATTTAAAAATTCAAATTTTTAAATGAGCCAGATGAAAATGTTACCGCGCAGGAGATAACGGTAAAAGAATTATATGAAATCTTTCGTATCGCATAGAACCTTAAACAAAATGTTTGATGTTCTCTGCGATATTTATTTCGCCAGGGCCCAGAGAATATTGTTGTCGGCTATCGGAAATTGATTGATGAAAAGAGAAAGTCAACACTGTTCAAATATTTCCGCAACAGTAATTTCTTCATTGTGTATTTTATGTCAGAGGTTCCCAAAGTTTCTCGGTTCACGGCGCCTTTAATGTCTCAGTGATTTTGTCAAGGCGCACCCAGACCAAAAGAAATACTTAACAGTTTCATTTAGTAGTTAGCTCCAAACAACTTAATAAGAAATGCTGAAACTGTGAACTACCTCGAGCTAGTAGTTCGGGCGGTGTCCGACAGATGTCGAGTATCGCTGTGTTTCCCTCGAAAATTTAAAATATTCCACGGCACACAGTTTAAGAACTGCTATTTTATGCAATAACCATTTAATTCCATAATTATTTTCATTATCTTTTACATTATATACAGTTAAAAAGTTATTTAAAAGGTATTTTTAAAATTCTTTATGGACATTCCAGAAGGTCAAGGACCAATTATAATTTTTCCTATTGGTTATGATATTCGATTAATGCGTTTCCGTTTTGCGCGATGCGGTTGCGGGACGAATTAATCGCGTTAATCGAGGCCCGCCTGTACTTTTAATACAGGTGACCCCCGCTTAACACTGATAATTCGTTCCGGAAAAACAGAGCGCAAAGTGAATCTGTACTAAGCGAGCGCCACATTCCCATAAAGTAACTTATGTATTTGTGAGTTGCGGTCTGTGCCATAGGATATTTCCTAATCAATAATAAACGGTAGTGAAAAGATGTACAAATGTCAGTCAAAATATTTAAAATTCAAATATTTGTACATATAAAATATTCTGCATTACATACGTATATAATTATGTGGTAACTACTAACGTATCAAAATTAAACTTAAAATTCCAATTAAAATCATGAATTTAATTGATTTAATTTAATTGATGAATTTAATCATGAAAAATGTGTCGATTTTGAGTTGAACTTTGGCCCTCTTCCAAATAAACTAAAAGGGTTATTAATTTTAATCGATGGTTCAACTGTTGATGATCCTGCTCAGATAGCTAACAAACTAAATGAATATTTTGCATCTACATTCACACATGAGGAGTTATTCAGGGAGAGGAATGCCAGAGGTGTATACAACTCTGGCAGTAAACTAGATAATCTTGTAATAACTGAGAGTAAAGTGGAGGAGAAATTGTTGAAGATAAACAAAAGAAAGGCACTTGGGGTGGGTGGAATCGATCCAGTTATATTAAAGGAGGTGGCAAAGGAAGTAAGCAAACCCTTAGCCATAATTATGAGAGCTTCCCTGTACTGAGGGGAGGTACCCATGGACTGGAGATGTGCAAATGTGACCCCAATTCACAAAGGAGGATCAAAGGGAGACACAGGTAATTATAGACCTGTTAGTTTAACTTCTGTTCCAGAGAAATTAATGGAGGCACTGGTAAAAGAAGCATTTCAGGATCATTTAGACAAGACTTCAGTTATAGCTTGGACAGTGCAATGGGTTTGTTAAGGGAAAGTCTTGTCTGACTAATTTGATTGGATACTATGATGTAGTCACAAAGGAACTGGATGCAAAGAATAACTTTGATATCATGTATTTGGATCTTAGAAAGGCCTTTGATACTGTTGCACATGGAAGACTGCTGCCCAAATTGGAGCAGTGTGGCATTGGAAGAAAATTGCTGCTATGGATAAAGGGATGGTCGAGTGGGAGAAGACAGAGAGTGGTAATCAATGGACACTGCTCTTCGGGGACTAATGTTATTAGTGGAGTCCCTCGGGGTTCAGTGTTGGGTCCATTGTTGTTTTCTGTATTTATAAATGATATTGATGATGATATGTCAGGCTTAATGTCCAAGTTTGCAGACAATACGAAGGTTGGCAGGGTTGTTAATGACATTAATGACAGTACACTGCTGCAACAGGATCTAGAAAAGTTGAGCAGATGGGTTGAGAGGTGGC